>NC_045427.1:479916164-481116164 GCF_902635505.1 Sarcophilus harrisii | reverse complement strand
CTCAGTAGTATTCCATTCCATTCCATTCGTATACCACAATTTGTTCAGGCATTCTCCAGTTGATGGGCATCTCCTCAATTTCCAATTCTTTGCCACAGAAAAAAGAGCTGTTATATAGAATAAACAGGGGGAAAATACAGTTAGCAATAGTAATTATGAAAAATAATTTTGAAGCAAGTTTCTCTGATAAAGGCCTCATTTATCAAATATATAGGGAATGGAGTCAAATTTATAAAAACAAAAAAAAAGAGCCATTCCTCAATTGTTAAATGATCAAAAGATATGATCTATGCCCAAGGAGTTATAAAATCATGCATAGTCTTTGACCTAACAATACCACTAATAGATATGAATCCTAAAAGTTTTTTTTTTTAAAGAAAAGAATCTATATGTATGAAGTATTTATAGCAGCTCTTTTCTCAGGGCAAAGAATTGGAAATTGAGAGGTTGCCCACCAATTGGAGAATGGTTAAATAAATTTTGTTATGTCATTATGAAGGAATATTATTGTTCTATCAAAAATAATGAGCAAGATGCTATCAGAAAAACCTGGAAAGTCCTCCTTGAGTCAAGCAAAGTGAAATGTACTGTGTACATAGTAATAGTGAAGCTGGGGATGATCTGCTGTGAATAATTTTGGAAAATACCAAAATTTCTTTGAAGGACTTATGATGAAAAATGCTATCCCTATCTGGAAAAAAACAAACAAACGGATTGTGTCTGAATATAGACTGAAGAAAACTTTTTTTTTTTAACTGAGGCAATTGGGGTTCAGTGACTTGCCCAGGGTCACACAGCTAGGAAGTGTTAAATGTCTGAGATCAAATTTGAACTCGGGTCCTCCTGACTTCAGAGCTGGTGCTCTATCCACTGCGCCACCTAGCTGCCCCAATTATACTTTTTTAAAAACTTTTTTTTCTTGAGATTTTTTTTTTTGAGGGGAGATCTATGTTTTTTTCCCCTAACATAATTTTTATCAAAATGTTTTGTATAACTTCACAAAGGCCTTCTCAATGGGGACATGTGGGGAGGAAGGGAGTGAACATAGAACTCAAAATTTTAAAAACTTATGTAAAAATTGTTTTACATGTAACTGGGGAAAATAAAAGTATTAAAAATGTAAAAAAGAGCTTCTATTTTTGTATATGTGGGTCCTTTCCCCCTTTTTATTTTAATTTAATTAATTTGTTATTATTTTTTTTTTTTTTGCTGGGGCAATTGTGGTTAAGTGATTTGCCCAGATCACACAGCTAGAAGTGTTAATTGTGAGGCCAGATTTGAACTCCTGACTTCAGGCCAGATTTGATCTATCCCCTGCACCACTTAGCTGCCCCTTTTCTTCTTTTTTATGTCCAGGAATCTAGAGAGTCTATGGGGAGAACCATTTTCACCAATTCTCATGAGTTGTACCCTTCATTCCTCCATATACTTGCGCATAGAAAACTTCAGTCCTTAAAGCTGGTGGAGCTAAAAATGACCTATTGTTTTAGTGATTGGTGCAGTAATGCATGGATGCTAGAGAGAAAAGTAAACAATATTTACTGAGGGTTCACTATGTACATATCTTGTACTAGATGCTATGGGAAAGGGTACAGGAAAATGCTTTGAAGTATCATGGCAAATATCAACCCTGATAATATTTCAAGTTGCATCATAGCATAGGTCTAGTTATAAGAACCCCGAGCTGGAAAGCAGGGGAATTGGTAGATGGTTTAGCAGATGGCAGTCCAAAGACCTGAGTTTGAATTTTGAACTGTTCTGCTACTGTCTGTGTTATGGGTCCTTTGGGCTGGTCCTTTCATTTACTCATCCACCAAAAAAGACAATTGGGAAGGCAATTAGGGTTAAATGACTTGTCCACGTTAAAGGCTTCAAAGTGTTAAGTGTCTGAGAATGGATTTTTTTTTAAACTCACATTCTCCTGACTCCAGGACTGATACTCTATCCACTGTGCCATCTAGCTGCCCCTGATTGAGCATTTCTAAAGTCCCTTGGGACTTTAGAAATCCTTTGTTTCCTTGAGTTTTGGCCTTGTTGATTATTGTGAGATCTTGGACAAATTTTGGGCCTTGATTTCCTCATCTATAAAACGGGAATAATACTTGTACTTCATACCTCCTAGGATTGGGGTTAATTAAGTACTATATTATATGATATTATATACTTTATGATATTATAGAGATATGAGTGATTATTATTAATAATCACTTCTACTAACTTAATAATCGCTTCTACTAACTAGCTGTGTGAAGTTGGACTAATCAACCTCTCAGACTTTCCATTTCTGTATTTAAATTCTTTTATGATAGTCTTTTTTTTAATGGTTTCTTATGCAGAATAATTGTAAGGTATAAATAATATGTCTAATGAAAAGTGCTTTTAAAAGTTTCAAGAAATGGCTCTTTTCAGCAACAAAGTGATTCACGGCAATACCAATAGACTTGTAATGGAAAGTGCCATCCACATCCAGAGAGAGAACTATGGAGACTGAATATGGATCACAGCATAGTATTTTCACCAATTTTGTTGTTGTTGTTTGTTTGTTTGCTTTTTTTTTCTTTATCATGTTTTTTTTTTTCATTTTTGTTCTGATTTTTTTTGCACAGCATTACAAATATGGAAAGATGTTTAGAAGAATTGCACATGTTTAACCTATATGGGATTGCTTGCTGTCTTGTGGGGTAGAGAGAGGGAGAAAAATTTGGAACACAAGGTTTTGCAAAATTGAATATTGAAAACCATCTTGGTATGAATTTGGAAAAACAAACTACTATTTAAAAAAAAAAAAAAGAAAGAAAAAATTTTTCCCCAAAGTGACTATGATACCAAGACAAAAATATCAATAAAATGTATATTACAAAGTAGAAGAAAAAAGTTTCAAGTACTTGCCAGTGTAGAAGATTATTATATTAATGAACTCAGGTCCCTTTAGAACTTTAATGAGAAAATGCTAAGATGTCTAGACCAATCAATTCATCATCCACTTAGGACTGGAAATTCTGCTAGGGGATTGGTGAGTACAAAAAAAACAAAGAGACATCTAAACCTAAGGAATTTTCAGTCTTTTTGTAGAGATAAGACTAATATAAAAAAGGAAAAGTAGTAAACAAAAAAGAAGAATAAACTAAGTGCTCAGAGAGGGATGTAGACAGGGTGTGCTGAAGCCAGTTCAAATCAGCTCAGGAAAACTGGTTAAAATTTCGTGTGAGTATTTACATCTCTGAAATCAGCAAATTACAAATCACATCTTCATTTATTGTTTTGTTGATTGTCTAGACCTTAAGAAGTAAATGGAGAAATGTAGATGAAACTTATAAGTATGTTGTGAGTATATCTCTCCCCTATTCCCTCTCCTACACCCCCCCAAAAAAAACTGGTTGTTAAATATTTATGATACTGGATATAGACACTAAGTGCTATAGAGATTCCAGAGAGTATTAGCTCCATTTCAAAATCATAGATTTAGAGCTAGAAATGATCTTAGAAATTGTCTAAGCTGGGATCTGTGGATTTTAAAAAATATTTTAATATCTGCATTTCAATATAATTAATTTCCTTTTCAATACTATGTATTTTATGCATTTTGAGAAGGTATCAATAGGCTGCACCAGATTTCTGAAATGAGGTGATCTTGCCATTTCACAGATAAGAAACTAAGGTGAAATGATCTGCCTGAGGTCATGTAAGAAATAAAGATTCAAAACCAGGTACCTGGCTCTATATCCAGTTGTCTTTCTATTATAACATCAAAAAGGAGGAGGAAGAAGGTGAGAAAGAGGAAGGAGAGGAAGAGAATGAAAAAAAGAAGAGGATGAAAAAGAGAAGGAAGAGGTGGAGGAGGAAAAAAAAAAGAAGCAGCAATAGGAGGAAGAGGAGGAGAAGGAGAAAAGGGAAGAAAGGAAATCTAAGCTGATTCAGAGAGTAGAATAGGGAAAACATTCCAGGTGAGGGAAACAAGAGCGTATCATATTGCCCTGGACAGTGAGAAGCTTGGTGTAGCTGCTAAGACAAAGGGAGAGCAGAGGGAGATAAGGTTGGTTCCTTTGGGATGACATCAAATTGTAGATGGCCTTGAATGCCTCATGAAGGAGTTAAATGATCTATTGAAGGTTTTAAAAATAATTTTTATATTAGTATAACTAAAGACAAACATTCAAATAAACAACCAAGATTTTGGAAATGAAATGATACGGAGAAGCATAAACTATTTACAATGTATCATCTTCTAACTACTTCCTGAAAAAAGTATCCCCTTTTCTTCTGGCTGTCTTCTGATTGTTTCTTCTGAATTTCTTTAGATTTTGATGTGTTAGGGTTTTGTTTTGTTTTTAAATATAGTTGTAGCCAATATGCCTTTTATTCCAATTCTACTCTCATACCTCTATATCAGTTCAAAAATGTTTTTCCTTATTCCTTTGTATTTGCATATATCATTTCTTATGGCATAGTACTATTCTATTATGCTGGTATACCAAAGTTTATTCAGCCATCCCGTAATTGTAGGCCATATAAGTCTCCAAGGAAAATTTAAAAGAAAAATCAAGTTCTGATTTATTCGTAGCTAATACCCAAAGGTAGAAGTGAGGGTTCCTGTCTTGAGGAACTTATAGTAATAATATCATGGCTGAGAGGGACCTTAAAAATTGTCCTTCCCATTTTATAGGTGAGGAAACTGAGGTCCACAGGGGATGGTGCCTTGCTTATGAATGCCCAGTGGTAAGCAGCAAAGCCAGGATTTGAATCCAGATCTCCTGAGCTCAAATCCAGCATTCTTTTCACTGCACCACTCTGCCTCTCTTAATTAACTAGAGAAAGATTATCAGCAGTCTACTGGATAGTCATCCCTGTAAAAACAAGTACACGATGGGGATCATGGAGTCTACAGTCATTGTTGTTGTCATTTTTCAGTCATTCTGACTCTTTGTGTCCCCATTTGGAATTTCTTGGCAAAAGGATGGAATTATTTATCATTTCCCTCTCTAGCTAATTTTACAGATGAAGAAATTGAGACAGAGCTAAGTGACTTGCCCAGGGTCACCCAGCTAGTAAGTGTCTGAGGTCAGATTTGAACTTGAGTCTTCTGACTTCAAATCCAGAGCTCCATTCACTTTGTTACCTAACTGCCTTCTGTACAGCTGTTGGTTATGGCCTTTACTTCTATCTGTCCATCTGTCTGTTTCTGTTTTCCTAGGCTCTCTTCTCAATGAACTTCAATCTTGTACCCAAAAATTTAATACTTTGGATGGGTGTTTATGCTTAGATTTCACATTCATTCATAAGTGGACAACTAATAAGGTCTCAGAACCTTGGGAAAACACAGAGGTCTCAGGGGAGAAGACTAGTCCTGTTGCAGAGAGAAGTGTTTCTTAAAGGGGCATTAGAAAGATATGAGGATTGTCCTTTGTTGGCCTGAGTTTTTATTCTTTGCCTTTTATTTTAACCTGGAGCCTCATCACTAAGAATTCAGCTCTTAACAGCCTTTGGCCTTTGTTTTATTTTTCTTTTCTTCCTTTATTTTCCTATTCTTCCTGTCTCTCTCCTTTCTTTTTCATCTCTCTTTTCTCTTCTCCTTCCCTCCAACTTCTCTCCTCTTTCTTTTGTTCTCTCTCTCTCTCCTTCCTTTCCTTTTTCCTTTCCCTTTCTTTGTATTTTTCTCTCCTTATCTTCTTTCTTTTCTCCTTCCTTTCTTCTTTTAAAACAATACAATTCTCTTTGTCTCTCTCAGTCTCTGTCTCTTCCTGTATATATCTCTTGGTCTCTCTCTTTCTGCATCTCTCCCTCCCCCTCTGTCTTTTCCTGCCAGGAATTTTGTCTCACATGAACCAGTATTCCATGGTTCTGCTATTTCCCTCTTTTTCAGCACTGACTTGGGCAAATAGGAGAGAGAAATAGAGAGAGAGAGAAAGAGGAAGGGAAAGAGAGAGGAAAGAAGGAGGAAGAGAAGAAAAAGAAGAGAAAGAAGAAGGAGAACGAGAAATACAGACATAGAAACACAGAAAAAGAGAGAGAAACTAAGTGAAAGAGAAAAGAATCAGAGGGAAGGGAGGAAGAAAAGAGAGAAAGAAAAAACACATGGAGAGAGACAGAGACAGGGAGAGAGATAGAGACAGAGAGAGACATACAGAGACAGAGACACACAAAGAGAGAGAGAAACAGAAAGAGAGAGAGAGAGAAACAGAAAGAGAGAGAGAGAGAAACAGAGAGAGAGAAACAGAGACAGAGAGAAACAGAGAGAGAGAGAGAGAAACAGAGAGAGAGAGAGAGAGAGAGAGAGAGAGAGAGAGAGAGAGAGAGAGAAATATCAAAGCTCCACATATTGGATCCAGATGTGCTCCCTTGCACACAGCCCTTTCCAGCAATTTAATTAAATTCCCCCAGACAGCCAGGAGGGTTTCTTAATGATCAAATTTCCCTGGCTCCCCTCCTAAAATGCCCCTTCTCTCTCGCTCACTCTGTCTCCCTGATGGATAGCCAAAGGTATTCTTCCTGCAATCAGCTCCACCAAACAGAGCAATAGTTCTCTGTTCTTGTAGCAGAGCAGAGAGAACCCTGTGGTCCTTCTGTCCATTTTCCCTCTCTCTCTCTAGGACCCTCAGGCTCTTAGCAAAACATCCTCTCTGCTATAACCACAGAGAGCATGATCTGAACCCTCCCTTCTCCCCATCTTCCCTGGCAAAGAGGCCGATTAAGACTGGGACAGTAATCAGGGGGCACCTTGTTCTGGTTCTCCTGCACTCCCATCCCCACCCCCATACATATACTTTGCCATAGAAAACCATTTGTCCTCTTATGAGAGGCAACATAAAACAGAAAAAGGGCCCAGCCCTTCATGTGGACCGGTCTGGACTCCTGAGCAGCAGCCAGTGGAATGGAGCATGGGTAGCTGTGCCTCTGGAGTCTCTGGTTCTATTTCCACATGGGGCCTGGGTGACTGCTTTGGATTTGTTGTTTCTTTGTTTAATTAAATGAAGTTAAGACTTAAGTATCAATAAACATTATGCTAGGTTCCTGGAGTAGAGAAAGGTACAACATCTTCATTCTTAGACATCTCTTAGAACTTGGGGCTTCATGATCTAATCTATGGCTTAGATATTTATGTACATGTCTTATTAGACTGTAAGCTTCTAGAGGACAGGTCCTGTAGAATCCAAGCTCATTGCTAGGAGGAATAGTTTCATTCTTTGAACCTGTATCCCTTATATGCTAGTGCCTAGCACAACCTGTGGTGCTGTTCCAGGTATTCCAAGAAGGAAGAAAGTGAGAGATCTAAAGCAATTCAAATAAATTCAACAAGCATTTATTAAACATTGACTATGTCCCAGGTCCTGCACTAGACAAAAATGAAAGTTTCTGCCCTGAAGGAGTTTCCATTTTACTGCTATAGTCAGGAAGGGTTCATGGAAGATGGGGGGCATGAGCTGGATTTTGAAGGATAATATATTTAGAGAAGACCAGGGAGGACATTTTTAGGGGGAAGGGAATGAGCTGAGTTGAATTCAAGTGAAGTCAACTGAACAGACATTTATTAAGGGCTAGCTACATACAGGTGCTGATAGGTACTGGTAAGGTCCTGGATCCCTGCCAAAACTGCCTCCCTTAAGGCCTCATCCAATTTCCACAAGACCAGAGAGTCAAGTTAAACATCCAGATGATTAAAATAGTAATAATAACAATAACAACTCATAGTTAGTTATTCAGTGCTTTGAATTTATAAAACACTACTTAGCCCTGTGAGGTAGATACTGGTGATATTATTGTCCCCATTTACAAAGTTAGAAATAGGTTTAGGAAAGAAATTTGCCAAAGTTCATTCAGCTAGGAAGAGAGAAGAGGAATTCGAATCCAGATTTCCTGATTTAAGGGCTTTCAGCTGTCTCATGACACCATTCTTTTTCTGGAGAATCTCAGAACTGGGAAGATGTACCTATTAATGCCTTTCATCATTTTAGCAGTAAGGAAACTGAGACTTAGAGAGCAGCTGTAACTTACTGAGAGTCACAGCTTGGATTAGTACCTAGGTCTCTTGATTGCATGAGTATCTTTGTTGGCCAGGATTTAGAGGGAAGGAGCACGAGTTAAGAATTTAGGGTTTTTGGGTCATTCTGGGTCTCCAGTGCCATGTGAGTCTTCTAAAGCATAATGGGCCAGAGTGCCAGGCCCTGGAGCATCCTCACTTGATGTTTTCACTTTGATTAGGGGGAGGAGGGAAGAGGAGTATAGCTCAGAGAGCAGGAATGCCTTTCCAAACTCTGTTCTCCCTCCCTCTTTTCCAAGAGGGTCAAGAAGACTCAGAGGCAGTGACTAAGCCCCTGGGAAACAGGACTCACCACACCCCTGGCAGAGAGATTGAGTTTCAGGCCCAGTTTCTATCATGGGGGTAGTAGGGGAAGGAGAAAAGAAAAGAGAGGAAAGAAATCTTTAGCTCCTCTTCTTTGATGCTTTTTGGAGGGAGATAGAATCTCTTTCTGTTCTCCCCCAGGAACCATCTCTGTACTGGGGGATTCTGTAGGAACTCAGGGGTGGGGGCAGGGCTTTGTGGGCAAGATAATAGTTAAGAAGCAGCAGTGGTCCTCACCCACCTGGGAGTTCTGGTTGGTGACAGCATCACTATCAGTCTTTTGGTCTGTCTTGGACCATAAACATTTCAAAAAGGTCAGGGCTAGCATGGCACTGGTGGGGAAAAAGAGCAGGCAATCAGAGGTGACCCCAGTGGCTCACCTTATTTTCTTCCAAGACTCTACAGGAATTTTTCTCTTCTTAGGTCTGGTTTATGTCCCCAGGCTCAAGGTTTAGAAACGGGGGGGGGGGGGGGGGGCTGATTGAGCCCGAGACTGGTATCACCGGAGGGAATGATGTACGACATCGGAAGGACACTGCCCTAAGAAAGATTCCCCCCAGCAGGTCCCCAGTATATAAATAGCTTAGCTGGGAGGACAACAAGGACTCCTTTGTGCTCAGGGGGTAAGAAGTCAAAATGGGGGGGGGGATAAACCCCAAACGACCATCAGGGTCAGGCCCCTGCTCTTCTGCATTCTTGCTCCTTAGCCTTTTGATTCTTTGATGCTGACTCAGCTACAGGAGATGGCTCCCTTATTTTCAATGAGCCAGATTGGAATCATATATAAGGTCCTAGAAGAAAGAGCTAGAAGAACCTTTAGAGATAATCTGGTCTACTCCTTCCCCCAACATTGTATAGATGGGCAAACTCTGTCTCTCTTTCCTCTGCCATTTTCCCTCTCCTTCCCTCCCTTCTTCTGTCTTTCTCTTTCTCTGTCTCTTTTTTCCCCCTCTCTCCCCTCCTTTCCTTTATTTCCCTTTTTCTCTGTCTCTCTCTCTCTCTCTTTTCCCTCTCCCTCCCTCCCTTTCTCTGTCTCCTTCTCTGTCTCTCTCTCTGTGTGTCTGCCCCTCCTCCCCTTTCCTCTCCATCACGACTGAGGGGAAATCCTGGTTCTAAACCCATCTAATCTCTCTCTCTTCTCTCTCACACCGCCTAAGAGCCTGAGCACGGAAGGCCTAAATTCTCCACAAGTCCCGCTGTAGGAAGTGTTCCTGAGCCCTCTTTCTGTCCCCTTTGCTTTAGCCAACCTCATTTCCTTTCCAAGGGGGAACCATCTCTCTTTACACCTTCCTGGTAAAGATATTTGTGTTCTCCCCCACCCCCCACCCCACGTCTCAGTTTCCATACTGACTCTACCTTTGAATATCGTTCCTCAGCAAACACATACTGAGAATCTGCTACAAGCAGGACCCTCTGAGAAACCCCGAGATGACTGAGACCCACTCCCGGCTCCCACCCCAGGAAGGGGGTGTGCCCAAGAGGCTAGCGTGTGGGGTAACATCGTTTTTGTCTGCCTTTCATTTGGGGGATCACTGACCACGTCAGGGTGGGACGCGTTCAGGAATGGGATTGAAGTGAGGCAGAATTGCCCAGAGTCATCAACCTCACTCTCTGGCCCAGAGTCATTGAAGGTCAGCGGCAAAATAAAAATGAAGTAGACCAACAGTGGCCCGGCAGTCAGGAGAAGTCTTCTTGCACTAAATAACTCACGGCTGAGTTACCCTCCAGCCCCAGTGAGCCCTGGCTTTACCCAGATTCAATTACTGTGCAGGTTAATGTGCAAGATTTGGGTGACAGATAGACCCCAAAGGTGGGCGAGCTGCCCCCAAAAAGGCTGGGAAGCCTTCTCCCAGAGAACACGCCACAGCCCCCAGGTGACCAGAATACAAGCCAGAATGTGTGAAGTTTAAAAGAGAATTATGGATGTCGGTGACAAAAATAGGACCCCTGGGCCCTGGGACCCCTAAAAAGAGATGGGAGGGAATCCTAAGGGAAGGCGCTTAAGGCTCACATCTGTATTTCTACTCTAGAGACAGTAGGAATAAAGTAGGATAAAAGTAAGCTGGTATCCAGAGTCAGAATGAATGGCTGGGCTTGGGCTCTGGAATATTACCTGAAAGGTAGTAAGGAAAGTCCTATCTCCTGCCTGGGCCTCCAATTTTCTTATATGTCAAATGAAGGAGGGCCCCTTCCGGTTCTGAATGTTACAAAGTCAGGTCCAGAAGCACAGAGGCACCATGCTAAGGGCGAGGAGTACAAATACAAGCAGAAAGGGAGATTGATGGTTCCTGACCTCAACTAGCTACATTGGTTTAATTTCCTCCCAAGAATCACCCATCTAGAATTGGAAGGGACAACAGAGGCCTTGCTTTCACAACTGAAGAAATGAAAAGCTGAGGGAGATGAGTGCTTGACTAAAGCGCTCCAGGGAGAATCTGGACCTAAGACCTCCAACTTTTTCCATCACATCATGACACTGCTTCAAGTCACCTTGGGAAGAGCTGAGTCTTCACTGGGGTTGGGAAGAGAGAATGGGCTGGGCTTCTCCTAACAGTCCCCTCAAGTATGGTGCAGATGGAGGTGGCCCATAGATAAAGAAGCCTAACGCGGGTCCCCTCGGCCCCCAGGGCACCCACTCCATTGCATTGTTCCCATCCTGTGCTCCTCAGAGTCCAGGTCACTCCCTGCCCTGCCGGCTCCTGAGCCGAAGGGGAAGCTCTCACATTATACCTCACCCTCTCCTGGAGGCTTCCAGGAAGAGACAGAGGCAGGGATGATGACAGGCAGAGGGTGGAATTTGGGGGGAGGGGGACAAGAGGGGAGACCAGCAAATCAGGGGAGAGATGGATGGAGGGGATGAGTGAAGGGAGAATGAAGAGGGTGGGAAGGCAGGAGCATGTCATGACCAAACTTCAGAAGAATGCCAGTCCGCTCGGACTCTGTTCCTTTGTGCCCCTGGGACCTATTCATGTGTTGAAATCTGGATTCTTTCCATGAAAAAAAAAAAGTGTTTAGTTTATTGTTAATTTTTCCAAAGATGTGAGATTCTGGAAACTCCAAGAGGTTTTTAAATGAATAAACTATTGCCTCTTCTCCCTCCCTCCCACAGCTAAATTGCCTTAGCCTTATAAGAAGCTCTGACGCTGACCATTAGGCGGTCTGGGGGTGGGGAGGAGGCTGGAACAAAGCTGGGAGAGCAGAGGGCTGGTGCTGCTGGCCTGGAGGTGTTGTAAACTCAAGTCTGGGGTCCACAGCCCAGCCCAGGACCAACCACTTTGCCAGCACCCAGAACAGGCAAGAAAAGGGGAATAATAATATATATAAATATAAATATATAATAATAATTTATAATATATAAATAAAATAAAATATAAACCAGTGGAGATTGTTGGTGGTGACTAATAACCACAAACAATAGAACAGGCTTAGATTTATAGGGAGCAGCAGAGGTAAATGGAGAAGTGGCTAGAAAGCTGGCGTTGGAATCAGAAATAATTGTGCTTCTGACACATATTAGTTGGATGACCACAGGCAAATCACTGGATTTTTCTGGGTCTCTCTTACAGATAAGTTGATGATCTACAACTACAATTACAATTTACAACAATAGAAGGAATTTCCACAATGAGAGCACCCCACAAAGGTGAAATCACAGGTCTAGACAAAAACAAAACAAAAACCAGAAAACCTTCCACCCAACAGTCTGGTGAGGTTGGTGATAGATTATTACCTCCGTTTTGCATAAGGGAGGGATCTAAAGCTCAGAATGAGGTTAAATGAGTTACTCCAAATCACAAAGCTAGGACTGTGAGAGGCAGTGTGAGAGAAGGGAAGAAAGCAGGCATTTATGCAACACCTACTATGTACCAGGCACTGTTCTAAGCACTTTGTGATTATTATCTCTCATTTGTTCTTCTCAATAATCTGGGGAAGTAAGTGCCGTTATTGTCTCCAATTTATAACTGAGCAAATTGAGGCAGACAGAAGGTAAGTGCCCAAGCTAGTAAGGGTAGTACACACAGCTAGTAAGGGTCTGAGGTTGGGTTTGAAGGTCACTAGCTGCCTTGGTGGATTGAGTAGACAGTATGCTGGGTCGAAGGACTTGGGCTCAAAAACCAGGTCTGATGATTGCTAGCTGTAAGACTGTAGGGAATCACCTAAACTCTCTGAGTCTCAGTTTCCCACATGTCAAAGGGGATGATAATAGCACCTATCTTACCTATTAAGGATCAAGTGAGAAAGTATATGTAAAATGCTTTGCCAGCCTTAAAGGAGTGTGTAAATATTTATGTGACATTTGACAGTGATTACTGGGCTTCTTAGTTCAAGAATGAGCTTGAAACCCACTTTCTGCAAGATAGTGACTCTATCTGTCACCGTCACTGACTTTTTCTTCCTGGAAGCCTCCAAGAGAGGGTCAGGTACAATCTGGGCCCTTCCTCAGGAACTGGAGGAGAGTGGTACAGTGGGGAGTAACACAGGCTCAGAGAAGCAGAGGACCAGGATGACGGAGAGAGGACTTTCCAACATCACCCTGCTCATAGGGTCTGGCGGGCAATGGAACTGACCCCTAATTTCTGCACCTTGGAAGAGCCTGGGTTGGTATTGGGGGTTGGAGGGTCAATGGGCTTAGAGGATCCTAGTTCTTGAGCTGTATGTAGATGGGGGTTCTCTGACCTGGACATTTCCCAGACAGGGGTGTTGTCCCATAGAAATGAGATCAAATATATCCATGCATCTGTATATGCATTTGTATTTATGCATGTGAAGATAAAATCAGATCATAATTGTAAAGCACTTAGCACAGTCTGACATCTAGTAAGCACTACATAAAGGTTATTATCATCATCATCATTATACAGACCCTGAATTTTCACTTGAGGTCTGTGAGTGTTCTTGGAAGCTGTGTGATATTGGGGTCTGTTTGTTACTTCCCCAGACCTTAATAGGGAATGGTAGTAGGTGAGATTATTTTTTTCCCACTGAGTCATGGTTAGGTGAAGTTTGCAGCCAGCCACTGATAAATATGTGCTCGTCCTGGCCCTATTTACCATGAGCTCAGCACTGATTTCTGGAATTGCCTGCGCTCTCTGAGCTGAGGCCAGGGGTGCCAGCCGGTTTGGGATTTGGGCCACCCATTTCTCTTCTTCCACCGGCAACAGCAGAGGATATGTGTATGAAACTAAGGACTTGAATCAATGCCATTTTTACTGAGGTGCTCCTGAATTTAGTGGGAGGAAGAAAGGGACAAGTGTCAAACCAGAAGCTAAGAGGGATGAAACCTTAATGAGAGACAGATGGAGACCTAGAGGAAGAGAGGTCACTCCTGCCGACAGGAAACAGAGGTCAAAGGGCATGGAACTTTCTAAAGATAGGAGCCAAGGAAAATAAGTGCTTGGTAATAGCCAGAGCAGGTAAGAGATGAGCCATCCCTCTGTGCCCAGTTCTCCTACTCAGAACAGAATCTTTGGGGCAAACTATTTCTGGCATTGTCACAGGCTAGTTCCCAGTCCTGGTCACCCCATGTACCCCAGTTAAGTACAAACATTAAAGGATGTCTAGTGGGTAGGGTAGCAGACTTGGAGTCAGTAGAGCCTTGTGAATATCAGGGTTCACATGCCATCTCTGATATTATCATCTGAGTGATCATAAGCAAATCCATTATTCTCATTTCCTCATCTTTAAAATGAGGGACCTGTCTCAGAGAGATCACTTCTCTGGTTCCATCAGTTCAAAACCCATGATCCTGTGAAATCACAGAATCACAGAATGTTAATTAGAAGGGATCATAGCAATCATGTTTTGTGTGTGTGTATGTGTATGTGTGTGTGTGTGTGTGTGTGTAGGGCTCAACTTTAAAAAAAATTCTTATGAATATTTTTATTTTTCTCAATTACATGTAAAAACAAGTTTTAAAATTTGTTTAAAATCATTTTTAAGTTCCAAGTTCCCTTCCTCTCTTTCCTCTCTCCTCCTTGAGAAGACAAGCACTTTAATATAGATTATATATGAAGGGTCATGCAAAACATATTTTCACATTAGCTTTGTTGCAAAAAGAGAATACGGACCCCCAAAAACCGCCAAAGAAAAATAAAGAAAGTGGAAAAAGTATGCTGTGATCTATATTTCTTTGGAGGTACATAGCATATTCATCATGAGTCCCTTTTGTCTTAGATCACTGTATTGCTAAGAATAGCTAAGTCACTCAGTTGATCATTGTCCAATATTGTTATTACAGTTCACATTGTTCTGGTGCTCCTCCTTTCACCTGCATCATGTTAGTCTTCTGGGATGCTTCTGAAAGCATCTTGCCCATCATTTCTCATAACACAATAGTATTCCATCACAGTCATATAGCCTAACAACCATCTAGTCTAAATCATGCTTGAAAGAGATTTCATTATGCCTTACATGACAATAATAGCTAACATTTGCACAGTGCTTAATTATTTGATTCTAACAATCCTATGAGATTATTAATATTTTACAAGTGGGGAAACTTAAGACTAAGAGGTTAAGTGAGTGGCTCAGAGTCACACAGCTAGTAAGCGGTTGAGATGGGATTTGAACTCTGATTCCAAGTCCCTTGCGCCATCATAGAACCAATAGATCAGGCCTTCTCATTCTGGAGCAGAACCTGGAGGAGAACCAGGTCAGGGCAAAGATGATCCTGCTACCTTCTCAACTCTCACAGTGTTGATTCATTTAAACACCTGTCACCATATTTTCCTACTCTGAATTTTGAATTTCCTTCTATAGCTTTGGAGATACTGAATTTGGAACCTGAGAATCTGAGGTCATATCAATTAGTCAACAAATATTTATGAAGTACTTCCTGCTTGGAGTTAGAGACTCAAAGAAGAAAAAGCAAAAACTATCCCTGCCCTCAAGAAGCTCACATTCTAATGGAGGAAACAATACTGATTTAAGAGACATACAGAGCAGATAAAAAATAACCTTAGAGCAGGGTTTCCCAATCCTGGGGCAGGAGACAATGGACCATAAACTTGGGTGGAATGACAAACTTACATCTTTATTTTCACTAACCTCTTAGTGAAATTTAGTATTTCTTTTAATCATTTAAAAATATGATTCTGAGAAAAGGGATTTATATGAACTTTACCAAACTACCAAAGGAGTTCACAATCCAAAAAAAGATTATGAATCCCCTTCTTAGGGGAAAGGAACAGGAGGAGGAAAGATCAGCAAATCAGGGGAAAGATGGATGGAAGGGATAACTGAAGGGAAAATAAAGAGGGTGGCAAGGAAGGGACTTGTCATGACTCCTCAGTCAGTACCTCTGCCCAGTACCCACAAGAATGTTTGTATAAACAAGGGGCAGAGCTCCCAGGCTTAACCCTCTATAGACCAAAATTCCCTTGCAGTGGGATTCTTTGGTGGCTGACCTCATTCCACTCAATGACAATCACTTTTTTTTCCTACCTCATAAAACAGAATGACCTCTAACAGAGTCAAAAGGAAACAAACAAAGCCAGGGCACTTTCAGAAGATGCTTTGAGAGAATAGTCATTGTAAAGAGATGGACTATACCATAGCTTCTTTTGTCCACCTTTTATAGCTATTTAATCAGTGATTAAGATTTCCTAGAGTACAAGGGAACTCTGTCTTGATTATGGCAATGTCTACCTCTTCCACCAGGGAGAAATAGCTAAACTCAATACCTCATCTTCTCCAGTAGAATCCTAGGAACTCTGTCTTACCCTCATGGAGCAGTGCCCTGGGATCAAATTTCTTTCTCTGTAGTGTCTTGGTCTCTCAATCTCACTCAACTTCTTGCCTCAGGTACATTTTGTAGTCTTCTCCCAGGCACAGAATAATTAGTCTTGCTATGATGCTGTCACCGAATCATTGTGTAGGTTCCCATATTTCTTTGCAGACTTTTATTTTTATTATTTCTTAGAAAGCATTCATTAGGTGAGTCTGCTATGATTTCTTCAATTGTTCCTACTTTGCTTGGCTATTGGGAATAATGCTATTACTAGTATTTTACTACAGAAAGGTTTTTAAAAATTCTTTCAATAACATCCTTAAGTTATAGCACTAATAGTCTAAACAATGAGTCCAAAGAATCTGAACAATTCTATAGTTCTTTTATGTTGCCATATTGCTTTCTAAAATGATTGTATAGATTCACATCGTCATTGTTGAAACAGTGTGCCTCCTTTTCCACAGCCTGGCCAACACTGAATTTAATCATTTTTAACTATTTCTGACAATTTAATGAATGTAAGGTAACATATCAAAAGTGTATTCATTGGTATTCTTTTCTGATAATTTGAAAGTTTAGAAAATTTTTCATGTGGTTATCAATAATTTAAATTTCTTCTTTCTAGAATTCCTTAAGTACCTCCATTAACTACTTTTAGAAATTTGTCAGCATCCAGAAAATTAGCTAAGAAGAAGGAAGATAGAAAAGTTATGGGAAAATAATTACACTAATAGATTATTGGTATTGAACTTGGACCACACTTGGACCACAGTAGCAGAGTAGAAGGAAATGGTAAAGTTCACTTGCAACTATACAACAACCTGGTTACTACACAACTCACCCTGCTTGGTAAGTATTTAATCTGATTTATATCCCCTGAGGTATGAAGTGAAGAATTTCAGCACAAAGGAAAAAAAGGGGAAGGGGCCATAACTGGTTGTGGCAGAAAAAGCCCTTGATGCAGTAAAATTCCAAGAGGAGGGGCAACCTCAGGCTGAGGTCAATAAAAAAATCCCCTTTCCTTCTCCCACTCCATCCAGAAAAAAGCCTCAATTAGGTCCATGGCACTAGAAGAAAGGTAAGAATGAAAGAAAAGGCCTTTTGCCCTCTCTGAAAAAAGGGTTTCAATTAATTTTGATCCAAGAGGAAGGGGGAAATTTTGTGTTTTAGGTGAAGAAAGAGATCCTTAGTCTGACCTCCTCTAAGGAAAGAGAAAGTACAGGAGAAGTAAAGAACCCCAGAGTGGATGAAAGGTCTTCTGGGCAAAGAAAAGGTTTTCCACTTGGTCTGATTTCTGGAGTAAGGGGATCTAGAATTTAACTTCTGAAACAAAGAAAAGATGAAAGGAAATGACTTCAATAAAGCTGATCCAAGATTCAACCCATCCAACATTTCCCCACCCCATCCCCCTTACTGGATGAACAGGGCCTTAGCACCAAAAAAAAAAAAAAAAAAAAAAAAATGAGTAAACAAACACAAACCAAAAAAAAAAAATATTTTTATGATGTCAGTGATGCCTAAGATGCAAAACTGAAAAAAGGAGGATAACTCAAAAACCCTGTTACAAAACCTCAAAGAAAGAAGAAAAAAAAAAAATTTGCCCACAAGAGCAATCAAAATTTTCAAGAAATTAAAAAGAATTAAAAATATATCATACTGCTAAGTGAAATGAGCAGAACCAGGAGATCATTATATACTTCAACAACGATACTGTATGAAGATGTGTTCTGATAGAAGTGGATTTCTTTGACAAAGAGAAGATTTAACTCAGTTCCAATTGATCAATGATGGACAGAAGCAGCTACACCCAAAGAAAGAACACTGGGAAATGAATGCAAACTGTTTGCATTTTTGTTTTTCTTCCCGGGTTATTTTTACCTTCTGAATCCAATTCTTCCTGTGCAACAAGAGAACCATTTGGTTCTGCACACATATATTGTATCTAGGATATACTATAACATATTTAACATGTATGAGACTGCTTGCCATCTAGGGGAGGGAGTGGCGGGAGGGAAGGGAAAAGTCAGAACAGAAGTGAGTGCAAGGGATAATGTTGTAAAAATTACCCAGGCATATATTCTATCAATAAAAGTTATATTAAAAAAAATCATACTATGAAATGAGAGATATTGAGGAGACTTAGAAAAAAAGAATCACTAGTTTAATATAAAAGATCTAGTAATATACTCCTTAAAAATTCAAAATGCTGACCAAATAGCAGTTAATGATTCTAGAAGACTAATAAACAGTAAAACAGTCAAAAGATTGAAAAAAATTTTTGGAGAAAATGTAAGATAATATAAAAAACAACTAAATAAAAAAAACCCCTAGAAAACAGATCAAAGTGAAATAACTTAAGAATCACTGGACTACCTAAATGAAATCCATGGCTAAGAATCTGGATATCATATTTCGAAAATTCACAAAATAAAACAGTCCAGGCATTTTAGAACAAGAGGACAAAATTAATATGGAAAGAAACTCTGAAATGAAAACATCTAGGAATGCCATTGCCAAAATGTTAAGCTTCCAGATGAAAGAAAAAATGCTTCAAGTGGTCAGAAAAAAAAAATTCAAATACCAAGGAAGCATACTTAGGATCACATGACATTGAACAGTAAAAAAACAGAGAAGATGGAATGTAATATTATAAAAGGTAAAAGATATAAGCTTACAAAGATATAACTTTTGCAACAAAATTGAGTGTAATCCTTTAAGGGGGGGAAATGGATCTTCAATCAAACAGTAGACTTTCAAGCATTCATGATGAAAAGATTGCAGTTAAATAGAAACTGAAATTGAAATAGAAGAGTCAAGAGAAGAATAAAATTACAAGGATAAACTGTTTACATTCTAATACAGGTGGTATCATCATCAGGGGTCATAGAAGTAATCAAATAAGAATGAGAACCTAGAATTGGTTATTTTATGTTTTGAAGATGCTGAAAGAAGGATTTCAGATAAAGCAACAACAAATAAGAGTTAATTAAAAGAGATAAACAGAAAAGTTACATTTTGCTAGAAGGTATAATAAATAATTATATTAGATAATAACCAATAGCATTGATATCAATGCTAAAGATATATGTACCACATGGCATACCATGTAAATATTTGAAAGAAACATTAAGTGAGTTATGGGGGGAAATAGACAATAAACTATAATAGTGTGGTACCTCAATGTAGCCCTTTCATATCTAGATAAATCTAACAAAAATAAACAAAAAATTGAAAGATCTGAATGGATTTTAGAAAAGTTAAATATGCTAGACCTTTGGAGATTATGAACAAGAATAAGAACATACATATATCTGAGCTTTGCATAGTACCTTCACAAAAATTGATTATGTTAAGGCATAAAAAGGTTTACTACAAATGCAGAAAGACAAACCTATTAAACAAGTTTCCTAACTAGAGTGAAATGAACAAATAATAAAAACAAAAGATATTTTCTTTAAGGATAATGACAAAAATAAGGCAATATAACAAAATGTTTAGAATGCAATCAAAGGATGCAGTCCTTATGGGAAAAAAAATTATATCTCTAAGTGCTTTCATTGCCATAAAAGAAAGAACAGATTGACAAATTGAGAATACAACTTTAAAAAAATCCTAGAAAATTATCAAATCAAGAAACTACAATAAATATGAAAATCAAGGAAGATATTAACAACTGAAAGGAAAAAATCCCATATTGTATTAATAATATAAATAATATCTGCTTTTTTTTGGGGGGGAGAAATAAACAGTTAATTTGATCAAAAACAAGAGAGAAAAAATCAAATTATAAGTACCAAAAATGAAGCAAGAGAAATCACTACAAAGAAAGAAATAAGTATTACTCTTTTTGCCCAGTCATATTCCAACAAAACTGAGAAATGAAATAAAAGAATATTTACAAAAATATAGAACGTTCAGATTAACAGAAAAAATAAAATTCAGAAAACACAATCTTAGAAAAAGACATTGTATAAGACATAAATAAACTCCCAAAGGAAAACAAAATAACCAGATGGATTCATAAGCTAAATTTATCAAATTTTCAAAAAAAAGACTTTTAATATTTTGAAACTGTTTGCAAAAGAAGGAATCCTACCATATTCTGTCTGTGATATAAACATGGTCTTGACACCTAAAACAGGAAGTGTCAAAACAGGAAAAAAAAAAACCAAATGAACTACAAACCAACTACAGACTAATGAATATATAATGCAAAATTTTTAAATGAAACATTAGTAAAGCGATTATAATAACATGTCACAAAGATCATATGGCACAATCAGACTGGATTTATATTAGGAATGGAGGGCTATTTTAATATTAGGAGAACAAAAAACTTAATTAACTTTATTAATAACAAAAACAACAAAGAACATATGATTATATCAGTAGATGCAGACCAACTTTTGACAAACTACATAATCCATATTTATTAAATTCACCAACCGAACATAAGAATAAAAGGATCTTTCTTTAACATGATTAATAGGATATAGAACCAAGAGCCAGCATCAAATGTAATAGAGATAAACCAGAATTCTTTCCAATAAGATAGATGTGAAATTAGGTTGTCCATTGTGACCTATTTTTTTTGATATAATGCTAGAAACTATAGCCAAAAAAAAAAAAGAATAGAAAAGAAACTGAAGGAACAAGTTAAAGAAAAAACAGAATTATTACTCTTTGCAGATAATATGATAGTGTGTTTAGAAAACTCTAAATTCTACTAGTCAGTAACATTAAACACTCAGTATGTGCCAAGTTCTGGGGATACAGTGAAAAGCAAAACAGTTCTTTCTCTCAAGGACTTCAGCTAATGAGAGAGATGACATGAAAATGCAACATGCTATAGACAGGATAAATTGGAGAAAATCAACAAAATTAAGTGAGATTAGGAAAGGCTTCTTGTAGAAAGTAACATTTTTCCCCACTGGGTGAAGCCTCTAGGGTTAAGTGACTTGCCCAGATTCATACAGCTAGCTAATGTCGAAAGTCAGATTCAGCTCAGGTCCTCCTGATTCCAGGACTCTATCCACCGTAATGCTTAGCTGCCCCAGAAAGTAAGGCTTTAACTAGGACTTGAAGGAAGTCTGGGAAGTCAGTAGGTGGAGGTGAGGAAGGAGAGAATTCCCGGCACGCAGACAGCCAGAGAAAATGTCCGACGTTATGTGACGTAGGAACAGCCAGGAGGCCGGCTGTAACGCAGAGTGTGGGGGTTTAAGGGAGGAGTAACAAAGTGTAAGGAGACCGGAGAGGTACAAGAAACTGGATCACACAGGGCTCTGAATTCCAGGAGATTTTCCATTTGATCCCCAAAAGGACAGAGAGCCACGGAGTTCACTGAGTGGTGTGCGTGCAGGGAGGGAGGAACGACGCGTACAGATCTGCACTGATGGCTCAGTGAGGGAGTCGCTTGAGGCCGCACCAAGCCGCAGGCCATTGCACTAGTACTGAGGCCGTGAGGGTCTGCTCCGGATGATCGCAGTGTCAGAGGACAGAAGGGGGCCTATTTGAGTGATGCTGCAAAGGTGAAATCAGAGCTCGGCAACGAATTGGCTATGGGGTTGAGACAGTATGGAGCTGAGGACTCCTAGCTTGGGAGAATGGGGGAACCTTCAGCAGAAACAGGGAAGGTGGCCGGAGAGGAGGGATCAGGAGGAAAGAAAATGACTTCTGTTTTGGAGAGGTCGTTTAAGATGTCTATGAGATATCCAGTTCTAGAAGTCTAACGGTCAGTTAGAGATCCAAGATTGGAGGTCATGGAAAGGATGGATAAATAAATCTGAGACGCGCCAGCATAGAAATGATCATCGACTCCAAGGACATGATGAGATCACCAAATAAAAAAATATGTAGAAGCAGAAAAGGAGGCATGGAACAGAGCCCTGAGGAACCCTCCTAGTTAGAGGGCATGATCTGCCTGAGAAACTAGCAAAGGAGATTGAGAACAACCATTCCACAGGCAGGAGGAAAACTAGCAGAGCGCAGTGATCCTAAAACTGCAGAGAAGAGAGTGTCAGGATCGGGAAGGGATGGTTTTGAAGGCTGCAGAGAGGTCGAGTAGCGTTTAAAAAAGGCAATTAGATCCGGTAGGTAGGAAATTGTTAGTAAAAGAACAGTTTTAGTTGAACAATGAGGTCAGAAACAATAAGAACAGAGTGAGAGGAAAGGAAGAGAAGACATTTACTGGAGATAGCCTTTAGGAGGAGATAGGCAGGATTATGGCCGGTGGGAATATTTATTGTCATAAAGATTTATTGAGGAAAAGGGAGAAATAGGCATGTAGGCAGCCATAGTTAGGGAGAGAATGAAGATAGGTGAGAGAGCGAGGACGATGGGGGCAAATAGTATGGGATCACTTATAGATGCGGCACCTTCTTCACGTGAGGCAGAAGGCATTGAGTGATAAGAGATGGGGAGGATGGGAAAAGAGGTAGTTCTATAGAATGGCTCCTGTTTTTTTTAAAGAAAAGATTGAGCAAATATCTCAGTAGAGAGGATAGGAGGAAGGGAAGCCACGGGAGGATTGAAGAGGGATAACCTTTGGAAGGGTCGGTGAGTGAGTAGCTCAGTGGATTAGTTAGTGAAGGGTTGCCTTGCATCACTGAATGCCCAGTTGAGGTTATGTATCATAATTTGTAGTGGACCTAGTCAGCATGGTTCTAATGATTTTTTTTCCTAGAAAAATATGTATAGAGCAAACTCAGAAGATGGTGGGAGTGATCCAAGGCTTCTGAAGCTTGGCAGGGAACAGAGATATAATAAGGGCACAAAGGACTCAAAAGAAGAGGGACTGTTTCACCAAGGGGTCAAGATGAGGAAGAAGGGTAATGTAGGCAGTGCAGGTACAGTGATTTGGGAAACAGAGGGGTTGAAAAAAGTGGAGAACTTGGTATGAATAAAAAAACAAAACAGGACTTGGCCCAAAGAGATCTTAAAGGAAGGAAAGAGACCCCCATGTGCAAAAATGTTTGTGGCAGCCCTTTTTGTAGGGGCAAGAAACTGGAAACTGAGTGGATGCCCATCAATTGCAGAATGGCTGAATAAATTGTGGTATATGAATGTAATGGAATATTATTGTTCTGTAAGAAATGACCAGCGGGATGATTTCAGAGAGGATTGGAGAGACTTACATGAACTGATGCTGAGTGAAATGAGCAGAACCAGGAGATCATTGTACCCAGCAACAAAATTATATGATGATCAATTCTGATGGACATGGCTCTCTTCAACAATGAGATGATTCAAACCAGTTCCAATTGTTCAGTTAAGAAAGAGAGCCGTCTATATGCAGAGAGGACCATGGGAATTGAGTGTGGACCACAACATAACATTCTCACTTTTTCTGTTGTTTGCTTGCATTTTGTTTTCTTTTGCAGTTTTTTCCTCCCTTCTTGGTCTGATTTTTTTTTTGTACAGCAAGATAACTGTATAAATATGGATACATATATTGGATTTAACATATATTTTAACATATTTAATGTATTGGACTACCTGCCATCTAGGGAAGGGGGTGGAGAAAAAGAGGGGGAAATTTGGAACAGAAGGTTTTGCAAGGGTCAATGTTGAAAAATTATCCATGCATATATTTTGTAAATAAAAAGCCTTTAATAAAAAAAAAGAAAGAAAAAAAACCAGTATTTGGGGCTACGAGGCAGAAGGAGAAGTAGAGTGACAAAAGATAATGATTAGGTAACGTATTTTAGGCTTATGACATGGAAGTGATGCATTTGTGGGTAATGACAAGAGCAAGGGAATGACGTATTAATTTCATGTGGCGTTGAGATAGAATGGAGGAGCAAGCCATACAAAAGGAGCAAGTTGAGGAACTGTGAGAATAGAGTATTTGAGAGAGTATTAATATGTAGGTTGAAGTCTCCCAATATGAGGGAAGGAGTTGAGGAATAGAGAAAGGCTGTGAGCCAGAAAAGAAGCAAAGCAACCTGGAGGATGGTATATAACAGTTATCAGAATCTTGTTTTTGTGGTAGATATGGCGTGTAGGTCAATAGAGGAGATGTTATGAAATGGTGGTGATGAAGAGAGAATATAGAATGACAATGGAAAGCATAGAGTGTTCCAACTCTCCTACCTTGTCTAGTGAGTCAGTGGGGAAGGAGTGAAACAATGGTAACAGCAATATTATACAATTGTGAATGACTTAGCTATTTTCAAAAATCCAAAGATAATTCTGAAAGACTTATGATGAAAAATGCTATCCACTTCCAGAGAAAAAACCAATGCAGTCTGATTGCAGATTAGGACATACTTGTGAAATTTTCTTTTTTTTTTTTTTCTTGTTTTTGTTTTGTTTTTGTTTTAGTCTTTGTTCTTTTTTGCAAAATTATTAATGTGGAAATATGTTTTGCATGACTGTACTTGTATAATCTATATCAAAGTGTTTGCTTCCATAAGGACAAAGGAAGAGAAGGAGAAAAAGGGAATTTGGGATTCAAAAAGGATTTTAAAAGAAGTGTTAAAATTGTTTTTACATGTAATTGAGAAAAAATAAAATAAAAACATTCTAAAAATGATAATAGATCTATTTAATTTATTTAGTGTTATATCAACCTATCAAAATACTATTTTAAAGAAATGAAAAAAAATTTATCTGGAGGCCAATGGTTTTAAGTGAAATAAAAAAAAAAAGTGGGAAGAAAGAGAGCCTAGTAGTACCAGACCTCAAACTATATTACAAAGCAGTAATCATCAAAACAATTTTCTACCGGCTTAAAAAAAAAAAAAAAGATTCATCAGTAGAACATATTAGGTATATAAAATACAGAAAGATGTGGACAAATTAGCCAACTGTTTGAAAAACAATAAAGAGTCTGGTTACTGAGGTTTGGACTCACTAATTGATTTTAAAACTCCTGAAATAACTGAAAAGCAGTATAGTAGAAATTACCTTGTACCTTATGCCAAGATAAACTTCAGATGGATATAAGATATAAAGTTCACATCATCAACAAATTGGGGAAATGGGAAAAATTATTTTTCTGATGTATAGCGAGGGAGAGAATTCATGACCAAATAAGGGATAGAGAAGATCACAAAAATAAAATGGACAATTTTGATTAAATAAAATTTAAAATGTTTTCACAAAACAAATTCAGCTAAAATTAGAAGGGAAATGGTTAATTGGGAAAAAATAATCTTTGCAGAAAGATCCTCTAATAAAAGTCTCATTTCCAAGACATATAAAGGACAGATTCAAATTTAGAAATAAAGAGCCATTCCCTAATTGATAAATGGAAAATTTATCCCAAAGAATATGAACGACATTTTTCAAAGGTAGAAAACCAAGCTAACAACAACCATATTAAAAAAAAAGTTCTAAATTACTAATAATTAGAAAAATGAAAATTAAAACAATTGTAATTCCACTTCACACCTGGGGAAGCTGACAAAAAGAAAAGGAAAAATAATGGAAGGATTATGAAAAAATAACATTGGTGCACTGTTGGAGAAGCTGTGCAATGATCTAACTATTTTGAAAAGCAATTTGGAATTATGAAAAGTTGCTAAAGAGTTTATACCCTTTGTCTCAGCTATACCTTTGCTAATCTTATACCCCACCCCCTAAAGAAAATCAAGAAAGAGTAAAAGACTAAGTTACAAAAATATTTATAGCAGCTTCCTTCCTTCCTTCTTCCCTTCCCCTTCCTTCCTTCCCTCATTCTTTTCTTTCTTTCTTTCTTTCTTTCTTTCTTTCTTTCTTTCTTTCTTTCTTTCTTTCCTTTTTTCCTTCCTTCTTTGTTCCTTCCTCCCTTTTCTTCTCCTTCCCTCCTTTCCTTCATTTCTCCCTCCCTTCTTGTCTCACCTCCTTTCTTCTCATCCTCCCTTCCTCCCTCCCTTCTTTTCTCTGTTCCTTCTTTCCTTCCTTCCTTTCTTTCTTCTCATTTCAGTTCTCTTGGCTCAGTCTATCCATGAGTAGTTAATATTCTCCAGCTATATAGTTTTATCTTGTTTTGCATGAAGTATGTTTTGTAAGTCTGTTAACATAATTCCTGCTTGTGCTTAAGCAGATAGACTCCCAAGTATTTTATATTTTCTGTAGTTATTTTAAATGGAATTTCTCTTTTTATCTCTTCCAGCTTAATTTTGTTGGTAATACTTAAAGTGTGCCTTAAGTGTAGTTTTAAGCTTTAATAGCTAAAGACTAAATAAATGCTAATGACTTATATGGTTTTATTTTATATCCTGTAACTTTACTGAAATTAATTTTTCAATGAGTTTTTAAGTTAACTCTGGTTCTTTAAGTAAACCATCATATCATTTGCAAAAAATAATAATTTTTCTTTTTTCTTGGCCTATGATTATTCTCTTAACTTCATTTTTTTGTTTTCTTGCTTGAGCTAGCATTTCTTGCATTATGTTGAATTATAATTCTTTACTTTTGATCTTATTGGAAAGGCCTCTAATTTATTCCCTTCGTAGATAAGGCTGGCTTGTGGTTTTACATACATACAACTTAACATATTAAAGAAAGATCCATTTATTTCTATGCTTTTTAGTATTTTAATAAGAATGTTGTATCTTGTCAAAAGCTTTTTTTGCATTTATTGATAGATTTTTGTTTCTTTCGTTATTAATATAGCTATTTTTGTTAATGGTTTTCCCAATTTGAACCAGACCTGAATTCTTGGAATAAATACTATCATGTATAATCCTTGAAATATATTGCCATTGTCTCCTTACTAAAATTTCATTTAAAATTGTATCAATTTTCATTGAAGATATAGATCTATAATTTTCTTTTTTCTGTTTTGACATTTCCTTATCGATTTTTTCTTATTATTTAAGTATCAAGACCATATTTGTATTATAGAATTTGGTACTTTTCCTTATGTTTCTATTTTTTCAGGGTTTTTCCCCCAGTTAATTGAAATTAATAGTTCTTTAAAAGTTTGCTACAATAAGCTTTTAAATCCATCTGACTACAGGTCTTTTTCTTTGGAAGTTCATTTGTGGCTTGCTCCATTTTTTTCTCTGAGGTTGAATTATATAAGTCCTCTATTTCTTATTCTAATAATTTAGACATTTTATATTTTTGTAAGCATTCATTTAATATTGTCAGGTCAATTGGCACATAATTGAGCAAAATAGTTCCTAAATAGTTTCTTTTTTATTGGTTGTGAGTTTGTTTTTTCATTTTTGATATTGATAATTTGATTTTCTTCTTTTAAAAATCAAATTAATTAATTATTCATATTTTATTATGTATCATCTGTTTTATCATTTTGAAAGCAGATCCTAATTTTATTTATTCTTTTGGTTTTCAGTTTTTTTTAACCATCTTATTTGATTGTCAGGATTTCTAATTTGGTGTTCAATTAAGAGAGGGTTTAATTTGTTGGTTTTCTAGTATTATTTTTTTTAAAGTTGCACTCCTAATTTGTTGATCTGTTCTCTCTTTAATTGATGAAAGTATTTAGAAATATAAATTTTCCCTTAAGGACTACTTTGGCTGCATCTCTCAAATTCTGGTATGTTGCAAGCTATTGTTTCTATGATTTGTTCTTTCACCCACACATTCTTTAGGATTAAGTTATTTAGTCTCCAATTAATTTTTAATAATTTCTTCAACAGTTCTTTATTTTATTGTATTTTGGTCCATAAAAATTAATTTAATATTTTTGATTTCTAATATTTCATTTTAATACTTAATATTTCAGATTTTTCTGTATTTGTTTTTGAGATTTTTATATCTTAATATGTGTTCAGTTTTTGCATGGCACTTTTACACACACACACACATCTATATACACACATAAATATACATTAGAGTATTGCAGAGAGATACATTGTATATATATTAAAGTGCTATGCATAGTACATATATACCAGAATATATGTGTATATATAAATATATATGCACACATAAATACATATGTGCGTGCGAAAGTGCCATACACAGCTTCATTTCTCCCAAGAAGTTCAATTCTAGTTGAATTTTTGCCCATGTTTTATTTTGCTTTGAGGCTTTGCTTATAGATGTTTTCGGAGTCAATATTTTTTTATTTTGTGTCTTGAATATCCCTATTACCATAATAGGTCTTTATCGTAGAATTCTTTTTTGTTTGATAATTACTATAGTTTACTTTCTGACTTCAGACTTTATTTTAGGAATATGCTCAGTGTACTTCTAGAGGGAATATCCAGGTCAAGCTTGTATCCTCTTAATTCCTTTTATTTTTGTTTTATTAGGACAGCTAAGTCTGGGAAGCTGAAAGTCTGAATGATCTCAACTAGGATAAAGTCTGATCACTGCTCTCCTGGTCTGTGCTCTACAAGTTCTTGACCAGGATTTATGTATGAACAACATACCTGTGCACCTGCCCCTGAAGTTCTAGTGTATTGATGGGACTCAGTAATTATCAGTCAAGTGGAAAGTTCTGATGGTTCAGAATGAGAGAACTGCAGGTTCCCCTTTGGTCAGCAATTCCTGCTCTGGTTTTTCTGCTGCAGGTTTCAGACTGGGTTGGAGGCTGGAACTGAGTCTTTCTCTGCCCCTGGAGCTAAAGCTGGACATCTATAGTTTGCTTCTGTACTTGCTCCTCCTACAGACCACCTAAAGACCTCCAGTTGCTTCTTATTTTGGAATGACATGTCTCTTCTCCTTGGGATCTCTGACTCCCAAGCCAGCATGAACAACAGAGCTGGCACTCCCGAATGGGATCTGGGACTTCTTGCTCTGGTGGATAACTATGGTCTTATTTCAGAGTCCGTATCATTAGATTGTGGCATGCTCCTAACTTGGATTCATCCCCGGGATCTGCAGATCCTTCTGTCTTTCTGTGCTGATCTGGGCTGGGAAAATGGATCACTGTGGGTTTTTTTCTTGGATTCTTGGATTTCAGAACTTATTCTTGTGTGCTTTCTCTATCCTGGAGAAAATAGAGGAGGAATAGAGCTCAGTCGTACCTTTTCCTAGTATTCCACCATCCTGACTCTGCTTCTTGGCCAAATGCTAGAAATTATGTGAGGAAAATAATTCAGCTATTCATATTCTTTGGCTCAGCAATACAACACTGCACTGTATACCTCAATGAGGTCAAAGTTATAAAGAAAGCCCTGAACCAAAGCATCCATAGCAACCCATATAAAAATCTTTTTTTATGGTGGCATCTGCTTCTGGGTCTGTAGCCACACCTACTAAAGACTAGAAAAGAATTCTTGCCACCAAAGTATTTGGTATTGTCAAATGATAAACATCAGATATAGACAGGGTTTTATCGTGGAAACGATTTTATAGAAGATGCATTACAGTATCATTTTGCTTCTACATTCTAAGAATCAAGAGATATTTCCTCTGGAATTGAAGCTGAATGTCTTTTATGTATTATATCCCTCTATTTGGGATGTGAACTCTGAAAGCACCACTCTCTTGCTTTTCTATATGGATATCCAGTACTTAGCAGAGTGCTTTGCATATAGCAAGTTTTTAATAATTGTTTTTTTTTTAATTCATTCATTTTTCAACCAGCAAAAGGGGAGCTGCTAGAGGAGATATGTTTTCTATATAGAGGACTAAATCTTAGACTCCTGAGCTTGGAATTACTTGTGAGACAACTTCCCAAGCTAGCATTGCCCTTAGCTGGCTAAATAGCTAGATTCTGGGACTGTGCTATTTTTCTCTCTGGAAGACTGGGGTTCAGGAATTCTCACCATTCCTCACCTGGTTCCCCTCTGTGTTGTGGCCATATGGTTGAGACAAATTTGCCTTTGTTTCTGGATGGCTAGTACCTAGAACACAATATTGTCTGGGAACTCTCCTCTTGGGCCACATGATAAGCACATGAAACCTCCAAGTGTCTTTTGACCAAAAACAACCACTAGTTATTGGGGGAAACTGGACTCACTAGGACAGTGTCTCTCCTAGCTCAGTGCTGACCTCAGGGTTGCATAGACAAGCTGAAATGAGTGAAAAAAGAGCCAAGAGGATCCTTTCATACCTGCGGAGTGGCCAGCCCCAGGGAGCGGCTCTACCATTCCAATTCCTGCTACTAGAGTCCCAACCAACCCAATTACTCCAACCCGCGTAACAGAAGTACTTATCCATATTTTCTGCTAGGAAGACACACAAAGAGGGCACTAGTATTTGAGGATCAAGAAAGGCTTTTCAGGCAAAAGCTAGCTCTTGAGTTAAGTCTTGAAGGAAGAGAGGGATTGTGTGAGGAGAGAGGGCACTCTTGGCCTTGGGGATGGCTAGGGCAAAGGCACAAAGATGAGAGATGGAGCATCAGGTATTGTGGAACCGAGAGGATGAAAGGCTTGAGTGTAATCTAGGCAGAGCCATGTGGAGTGAGTCTGAAAAGCTGCTCTTCCTTATCATCTCACTTTCTCACCATTCGTAACTGCTGTGATGTCCACTTGGATGTGAAAAGAGTAGCTTATATTTGAGTAAATGTATTTATCACCTTCAACATCCACTAAGAATATCTATGTATCTGGAGTAGGTAGGTGGTGCAATGGATAAAGCACTAGGTCTGCAGTAGGGATGAGTTCAAATCTGGTCTCAGACATATACTGACTGTGTGATCCTAGGCAAGTCATTTAATCCCTATTTGCCTCCATTTCTCATTTGTAAAATGGGGACACACTGGAGAAAAAAATGACAAATAACTCCAGTATCTTTGCCTAGAAAATCTTCCTCTAGAGTTGGGTGTGATTGAACAACAACAATGTGTGTGTATACAGAATCCCTATGTGTACAACCTATTAGAGAAGGAAGCTTGCTGGTATGATACAAGCAATGGACTGTCTGAGTCAGCGTAGATTGGTGGAAAGTGCTGGATTTGGAGATAAGAGTTTGAACTTAGTCAAAGTCCATGTTAAAATCCTGCCTCCAAACCTTTCTATCTGAGTGATCACAACTCATTTTAATCTCTCTGAGTCTCAGTTTCCTCATCTGTAAAATGGGAGTAATGACTCCTATGTATTTCTGTGAAGATCCAATGAGATTCTGCTGGTGTAACATGCTTGGCAAATCTTGAAGTAGGGGTTCTTCACTTTTTGGGTCATGAATATCTTTGGGAGATTGGTGACATCTGTGGATCTCTCCTCAGAATAATGTTTTTAAATTCATAAAATAAAATCTATAATATCATCAAGGAAACCAATTATATTGAAATTTAGCTATTCAAATATTGTATTTACAAATTCATAGCTCCTTGGTTATGAGATCTGTGTCAAAGAATCCCAGTTCTTTGGACTTTCTCTGCTGTGTATGTCACAGAAGTCCTCCTGGAAGTTCACTCCCCTGTGGACTTCTCCCTTGGGAAGATGTTTTGCCTCTGCATCCCATTCCAGAACCTCCATGTCTTCATTCTTTACTACTGACTTTCCAGAAAGTCAGATTATAATGTTAGGATGATTTTAAAAGTCTCTGTGATGTCTCTTCCAAGAAGACTCCTCATGTACTTGTCAGACCCATTTATGGGATGACTCTTTCCATTAGACTGGAAGTACTTTGGGGGCAGATGCTGCTTTTTGGCTTGTACTTGCATTCCCAGCACTAAGCACTTGATAAATATTCATTGACTGACTTGACTTGACCTTGTGTTACTCTTTCTCTGTTAGACTGAGGTGGGAAGTCCTAGATCTCAGTTTCTTGTGTTAGCAGCTCCTGCCCACAAGAAGCTTCCCTCTTCAACAGGAAGACTCATTTTCCGGAATTTAAGTCTGGCCTCAGACACTTACTAGCTGTGTAACCTTGGATAAGTCACTTTTCTTTGACTCAGTTTCCTCATCTATATAATGGCTGCAAAAGGAAATGGCAAAACATTTTAGTGTCTCTGCCAAGAAAATCTTAAACAGGGTCATGAAGAATCAGGTTGAAACACCTAAACATCAACAATAACAAAAACAAAATGAGAGAAAGTCACACAGCCTGGCTTCCATGGCAGCAGTATCATGGGGAGTCTCCTTATACCCCGTATCCCACAGAACAGGAACACAGGGTTAAAGATGCTCACGTCCCCTAACCCAGAGTCTAAGGGTGAATAAAGTGCTTTGAAAACTAACTCTAAAGAAATCCATGCAATGATTATTCTCTTTTGTTGCCCTATCATCATGGTCCCAGTGCCCAGGATGGTGTCAACTGGGGATGCTAATTCAGCAAGGAGACAGAGAGCTATTCTGCCCAAGTCAGTAAACTAGAAAATGGGATAAAGGAAGAGTAATGAATCTTTTTTTTTTTTTTAATAGCTTTTTATTTACAGGATATATGCATGGGTAACTTTACAGCATTAACAATTGCCAAACCTCTTGTTCCAATTTTTCACCTCTTACCCCCCCACCCCCTCCCCTAGATGGCAGGATGACCAGTAGATGTTAAATATATTAAAATATAAATTAGATACACAATAAGTATACATGACCAAAACGTTATTTTGCTGTAAGAGTAATGAATCTTAACTGCTTCAGAGTGATTGAGCAACAGACCCCACTCCTCCCTCCATTCTGCTACGGCTTTCTGGTATTGCCTTCTCCTTGACTCACTGCTAATTATAACCCTTTGGAGCAAATTAGGCACCAGTCTTCTGGTTAGTCTTAAAAAACTCCTTAGAGGAAGAAACTCAGAGGTGTGGTGGGAAGAGCATTCAATTTAGAATTTAAAAGATTCAGAAGAACTTGGTTTGCATTTTTATCATCTCTTAAATGAGGAATATGGATTAGAAGAATTCTAAATTTCCTACCAGCTCTAACATTCTGTGACATCTGTTTAAAACTTCTTTTTGACTTATGAAATCATAACACAGGCTTTTCCTGGTCTTTAAAAAAATTATTTTAAAAAAGAAATTTATTGCTTAAAAAATTTTTTTGGGGGGGAGGGAGGGGGGGAGAGCCAAGATGGCAGAGAGTAGACAGGTCTTTATCCGAGCTCCTCCCAGTGTCCCTCAGATCAACACAAAATCAAGTCTGTGAACAGGTTTTGAAGTGACAGAACCCACAAATATTTGGAGTGTAACAAATTTCCAGAAGACTATATTTTGGAAGAGTTTCAGAAAAGGTTTTGATTGGGCAGGGGGAGAGGCTGCTGAGGGCAGATGAAGCACAAGGAGCCCTGGGCAGGGAACCAGGGCTTTGTGGGTCTAGCATCAGGGAATTTCCTGAGGGGCTCTGAGTCTTACACTTGCTTCCAAGATGACAAAACATTGATCCTTACTCAACAAGGGCGTTTCTGCAACGTGGCAGAAAACTTATCGTGCACCAAAGGTCAAAGTGGCCCTCTAGACAGAATCCCATACCCTTGCACATATATTTTCAATTCATTGAAAAACAGAATTTATGAAAAGGAAAAAAAATGCAGTGAACAAAACACCTCATTTAAAAGTTCAATTAGTCAAATGCAAAAGGAGATAAAAAAGCTAACTGAAGAAACTAATTCATTAAAAATTATAACTGAACAAATGGAAGTGAATGATTCAATAAGATTTTTTTAAATTTATTTTTTCCAATTACATGTAACAATTTTAACCATTTTCTTTAGAATTTTAAGTTCCACATTCTCTTCCTCTTCTTCCTCCCTTCCCCCCTCATTGAGCAATTTGATGTATGTATACATGTGCAGTCATATAAAACATATTTCCATATTAGTCATGCTGTGAGAGAAAATAGATTAAAAAAATATGAAAAATAAAGTTAAAAAGCAGTATGCTTCAATCTTCATTGAGAGTTAATCAATTTTTTCTTTCTTGTCTTCTTACACCTTACATTCAGCTAGCTACCTTCCCAATTCTTTGATTCAGTAACATTGGTCTTAATAGTCCTATAACAAGACACTCCAACTCCAGCTTATTTCCTTTTCCCTGGTTGTCTTCACCCATGCCTAGCATGCTCTTTCTCTTCATCTTTGCTTCTAGGTTTCTTCCAAATCTTGGTTACAATTCCTGCCTTTGCCAAGAAGCCCTTCCTGAAATAACAAAAAGGGAAATCCCATTCCAAAAAGCTACAAAATGCATAAAGTATCTCAGGATTGATGTACCAAAGTAAACAAAAGGATAATATAAATTCCATTATTCTTAAAGAAATAGAGATTGTTGATGGAGTTGTGAACTGATCCAACCATTCTAGACAGCAATTTGGAATGATGCCCCTAGGTTAAAAAAATTCAAACCCTTTGATCCAATGATACCACTATAAGGTTTGTATCCCAAAGAGCTCATAAAAAGGGAAAGCATTAACATGAACAAAAATACTTATAGCATACCAATCAAACTCTCAATAATTTATTTTACTGACCTAGAAAAAATAACAACAAAATTCATCTGGAAAAACAAAGGGTCAAGAATTTCAGGGGAATTAATGAAAAAAATAAAATAAAATGAAGGTGGTCTAGCTGTACCAGATCTAAATCTGTACGATAAAGCAGTGGTCATCAAAACCATTTGATACTGGCTAAGAAATAGACTAGTTGATCAGTGGAACAGGTTAAATTCACAGGACAAAATAGTCAATAACTATACAAACCCAAAGACACCAGGTTTTGAGATAAGAATTCACTATTTGACAAAAACTGCTGAGAAAATTGGAAACTAGTATGGCAGAAACTAGACATTGACCCACACTTAACACCGTACACCAAGATAAGGTCAAAATGGGTTCATGATCTAGGTATAAAGAATGAGATTATATAAATAAATTGGAAGAACATAGGATAGTTTACTTCTCAGAGCTGGGAAGGAGGAAGAAATTTGTGACTAAAGAAGAACTAGAGATCATTATTGATCACAAAATAGGTAATTTTAATTATATTAAGTTAAAAAGTATTTGTACAAACAAAACTAATGCAGGCAAGATTAGAAGGGAAGCAATAAACTGGGAAAACATTTTTACATTCAAAGGTTCTGATGAAGGCCTCATTTCCAAAATATGTAGAGAATTGATTCTAATTTATAAGAAATCAAACCATTCTTGATAGATAAATGGTCAAAGGTTATGAACAGACAATTTTTAGATAAAGAAATTGAAACTATTTCTAGTCATACTAAAAGGTATTCCAAATCATTATTGATTAGAGAAATAAAAATTAAGACAATTCTGAGATATCACTACACACCTGTCAGATTGGCTAAGATGACAGGAAAAGATAATGACGAATGTTGGAGGGGATGTGGGAAAACTGGGAGACTGATGCATTGTTGGTGGAACTGTGAACTGATCCAACCATTCTGAAGAGCAATTTAGAACTATGCTCAAAAAGTTATCAAATTGTGCATAACCTTTGACCCAGCAGTGCTACTACTGGGCTTATATCTCAAAGAGATCTTAAAGGAGGGAAAGGGACTCACATGTACAAAAATGTTTGTGGCAGCCCTTTTTGTAGTGGCAAGAAACTGGAAACTGAATTTGCTACGTCCGTCAGAATTGATCATTGTATAGTCTTGCTGTTGCTGTGTATAATGATCTCCTGGTCCTGCTCATTTCACTCAGCATCAGTTCATGTAAGTCTCTCTAGGCCTTTCTGAAATCACTCTGTTGGTTGGTCATTTCTTACAGAACAATAATATTCTATAACATTCATATACCATAATTTATTCAGCCATTCTCCAGTTGGTGGGCATCCATTCAGTAAATAAAGTGACTAAATTGTTCATACTTTTTGGCCAGAGATTCAGATTCTGGAATTATACCCTAAAAAGGCCACTGATCAGGCAGTACCCAAATTATATCAGCATATTTATATCAGCATCTTTTGTAATAACAAAGAATTGGAAACAAAGTAGATGCTCATAGATTGGGGGGTGGCTAAACAAATTGTACTACATGAATGTAATGACAAATGTAAAAGAAGCATGTTAAGAATGAAGTAATCAGAGCCAGAAAGTAATATACATGATTACAACAATTTAAATGGAAAGAACAGTCATATACAAATCAAAATGAATTTTATAAAATTATAAAAAACCAGTATGGTTTCAAAGAAGACATATGAGAGGATAATGCCAGTTCTCTCTTTAGAGAGGTGGGAGATTCATAAGTATTGCCCATTGCACATATTTTCAGAGTTTTAAAATGTATTGATTAATCAGTTATGCTGGGTTTTTCCTCTTTTTTTTTTTTCTTTCTTTAAGAAATACTATTTATTAAATGGGACAGCTCTCTGGGAAGGGGAAATAGAGGGACACTGGGAGAAAGTATGGTAATATAAAAACAAAAGATAACGATAACTTTAAAAAATATATATATATTTTAAAAGTCTTTCCCAATCTCCCTTCTTTCTGATGATTATCTTCCATTTACTTGATTTATGTTTTGTTTGCACATAGCTTTTTGTAAGTTTTTATATGTTTTCTTTCCAGTAGACTGTGAGCTCTGTGAGAGCAGGGACTTTCCTTTTGCCTTTCTTTGTATTTTCAAAACTTAATATAGAGCCTTGCATATTGTATATGCTTATGGACTTACTGACTAACTACAGTATGTCAGGCACTGTGCTAGGTACTAGAAATTTGAAGGCAAAAATGAAAGTATTTTTTTCTTTAAGAAGTTTACATTCTAGATTGTAGAAGACCACCAGAAATTTTGTAGGTTTCTTGCTAGTACAAGTGCAAGTAAAAAAAATAGAATAAATAGGAAATACTTTAAAAAATTTTTTTCTTTTGAATTTTTTTTTCTCCCTCCCTCCTTATCCTGTATTGAAGATGGCCATCATTAGACATAGATATATGTGTTTCTTGGTAACATATCCCAAACTGTACAATGTAAGTCAATGGAAAAATAAGATTCAAATTGTCGAAATTTGTTTTATGTCAGCTTTATGGTATCTTACATGTAAGATTACACCCACATGAAGTAAGTTAGGGTAAGGGAGCAGAAAGATAGGCAGGCAGAAGAAAAAAAATATCTTGAAATAAAATGTTCTGTGATATAACAAGTTCTACTTCTTTCTTTCTCCATCCCTACCCTTGCTTGTCTTCAGTTTCATTGCCAAGGATTGTGGGAGTTATTCATCCTGGTCTCCATCTGGGAGCCTTATATAGTGACACATTTTCAGAATCAAACATTGGGACTCATGTTCTGGCCCATGTGACCTTGGGCAGGTCAGACAATTCTGCCTGTATTTCGGACACCTCTCTCAGAATTCTGTATGGGCTGTAATGTGTGTTGATGGGGACATTTCCCCCCTGAACAAAATCACTTGGATATGTGCTGTGGTCTAACAGTGGGGTTCCCTTCCCTTCTTGTCTCCTCCCTCATTTATGATTTTACTTATCAACTTTGTCTAGCTGCTACCATTGTATGTGTCTTTCATATTGGTGTCTATGGGGCAGGATTCATGGGATCATCCATTCAGTCAGCAAACATTCTGTAAGTAAGGGCTCTCTGCTGAGGACCATGATAATGCAGAAGGGCCTTCGTGAAGTGAGACAAAATGATTGTTGTTATCCAGGGTGGATAGTCTTTCTAAAGCTAGGAGATAAGGGAAGAGATCTAGATCTACAAGGTCCCTTGAAAGTCAACTAGTCTGCCCCCTTCCTGCCATTTTGTAGATGGGAAAACTGAGGCAGGCATTCATGAAGGAAGTAGCATTCCTGCTTTACCACTAGAAGGTCAGGGCCCAGAGTCCAACTAGCTGAGCACATATGCTGTGTTTGTTCACGGCTATAGATGTGTATGATGTAGGTGACGATGTGAATCTTAATGTTTCTTCAGCCCGCCTTTCTCCATCTTTGGTGACTTATGTATATTTTTATTGCAATGCTTACTGATTTGATTCATTCAGTTACTATTTGCTGAAATACTGGAATTTCCTTTGTATTTCAATGGTTTCTGGGGAGAGACAGCATAGCATAATGAATAGAGAGCCAGCCTCGGAAGCAGAACTGAAACATTCTTGCTTTGTCCAGAGACATACAAGTAGTGTAGGTTAGGACAGGACTAAGAGGTACAGTGGATAGAGTGTTGGCCTGGAGAAACTGAGTTCAAATCTGAACTTGGACACTTCCTAGCTGGGTGACTGGGGAAGTCACTTAACGTTGGCTTGCCTCATTTTTCTTGTCTATCAATTGTCCTCATTGGAGGAGGAAATGACAAACCACTCATTAGCTTTAACAAGAAAACCCCAGATTGGGTCAGGAATAAAGTTGGTCATAACTGAAAACACTCAGCAACAAAAACAATTTGTAGTTTGCTGATTTCTGAGGTGTTTATGCTTCTATTGAAAATTTAAAATGGAATTCCTAAACTATTCCAGTTGGTATTTCAACTACCTCCAAGTATCTTTCTAATACACCTTCCATGATTATCTGTTGATATCAGTTTATTAGCTAGACTCTATTAGCATTTAGAAAGGTGAATTCTACTAAAGTATTATAGGAAAAACAGTAGAACACCTCCCCACCCATCCCATTCAGCTGGGATACTCTCTCCTATCAGTACAAAGTCCAGGGGAAAGTTAGAAACTTAAAGACTATAATGTGATAAAAAGCAATTCATAATTTCTAGTGACTGGAAGTCTTTTTCCCCCTCTGAATTTCCCCATGGGGATGTTGAAACTTTTGGTGGTTTTTTTTTCCAAAGCAATTAAAGTTAAGTGACTGGCCTAGGGTCACACAGCTAGTAAGTGGTAAGTGACTGAGGTTGCACTTGAATTCAGGTCCTATGCTTTATTTGCTGTGCCATCTAGCTGTCCCAATAGTGAAGCTTTTATTCTGTGTTTCTTCTTGGGGTTCTGAAGCTGCCATCCTGATGCTGAAACTGCTGATGATTGCAAGGAAAGGCTTTCAAATCTCTCTCTGAAGTTTGAAAGGGGACAAGAGAGAAAAAAGATTGAGAATGATTTTTTTTCCTTCAATGGTTTGTCTGGGATGGCTTCCATCACTAAGCTGGTAGGAGCACAAATGTCCAAACTTGAATTATCTTGCTAATTTTATATAAACCTCACAGCATGTGACAGAGTTCATCAACTATTCAGAACAGACTTCCTGTCACATCTAGATGACATGACCTTGATTGGCTGATTTAATAGATATATCCAGACTTTATTCACATGTATTCACCTTTCTTGATTGATTCAGTGGAGGTGTTCTCCCCTGATAAAGCACCCTGTTACTTACTTTAAGTGCATGAGGACTTGATAGATTAACAAAGTCAAACACCACCCTAACATACATAAAGTATGTAAATCACTTTTTAAATGAAATATTAACATGATTCCAACAATGGTGGAACCTGCTAAGCTTTATGCCCAGTTAGCAAGACTTTGAAGAACCTAGAGTTACACTACCACCACCACAAAGCAACAGAACAGGGCTCTGACTACTTGCCAGTTTCTTTCCAAGTGTATTTTACTCTACCTTTCTTTATTTACTCTTTGTTCCAGTCATAAACGAATTAGTGGTTGGTCTAGCCTTATCCTGTTTTCTGCCATATGCATGCATTCAGCTACTTCTCAGCTTAGAAGGCCTCCCTGTAATCTCTTATTGATATCTTTTCCAGACCCAAAATGCTATCTACTGGTGTCTTTGATTCTCTCAATTAGAAAGGATCCCACCCTCTTTGAATTTTTAAATTATCTTTTGTATTCTGATCATCTGTGCAGAAGTTTGATTCTATCTTGTTGAAGGAAGGCAGGGAGAATGTTTTTTTTCATTTTTGCACCTATCCATGGCCATCCCTGCCAATCACGGGGCCTTATACACACTAAGAGCTTTATCGATATTTTCTGAATAGTTGAGCTCTTGAGCCCTGGGGCTACAATTTTGAAACCATGTCGCCTCCTTGTGGTTATTGATAATACATCCTCTCTAGTTTGATGAGAGTTTTTCTAAACATCCCCAAGTGATTCCACATCCTCTAACTGTGTAAAAATTAGAAAAATTGGAGGAAGAGAGCTCAGGGTCTTTTCAGGCCCTTATCCTGTCCACGACCCCATCCCAGTTACCATGACCATTCATAAACAATGAATGTTCTTATTCCCCTTTCCACATCCTTGGACCAAGTGTCTTGATCGCTGAGAATCTGATAGGCTGAAGGGCCAGGGAACTCTCTGAAATCAATTGCAGAGTTAAATGGGACCTCAGAACAAAACATATTTCTCCTTTTCTTTAATTTTGCACTTTGACCTACTGTTTACACACCCCTACCTAGATTGCCCTTGGGTACTGCGAAGGCTGCACATTCCAAATCAAACCCATCATCATGTTCTACTTTAAATCCGCCCCTCCTGCCAATGTCTCCTCCAGATTCTGATGACAATGCTGCCTAATTATACAGGCTCAAAAATCTTGGAATTATTTTTGACTCTTCCCTCTTCCTCCTCCCTCATATCTATTCTTCATATCTCCCAGGGCTATAGACAATACCCTCCTTGTAACTGTCCTCCTTTTTTCTTCACTCCTGGCCTGTTCAATAATATATATATCTTAAATAGATCGTTTTTCAGTCTCTGATTTGCCATTTGTCCTTTACAAACCTACCTGAATAATCTGAATACACAGTTCATGTTAAATTCCTTTCAAAAACCTTGATTGGCTTCCTTTTGCCCTTGGGATGAAAATATAAACTCCTTAGCTTGACATTTAAGGTCTTCCACAATCTAGTCCTAAATATACTTTTTTAACTTCATTTTCACAGTATTCCTTTCACCCACTCTATATATCACTAAAGACATCCCATCCCTTTTCCTTTAGCAACCCTTTTTGCAGTAGTAAATGAATTGGAAAGAGGGTGCTCATTAACTGGGAAATGGTCGGATAAATTTTGATATATGAATATAAAAAAAATACTACTGGGCTATTAGAAATGGTGAAAAAGATAGTTACAGGGAAACCTGGGAAGATTTGTTTGAAATGATGCCGGGAAAATAACTTATACATTAACAACCAACATTGTAAAGACAGACAGCTGAGAAACGCCAAAGTATGAGAGGACTGATGATGGAGAATGTCACCCACCTATTGCCAGAACTAGACATCCATTTTTGGACATAGCCAGCGTAGAATTTATTTTTGCTTGATTCAATTCAATAAGCCTTCATCAGGTGCCTACAATTCACGTTCATGTCATGGCGTTACTTCCTTAATGGCACTGTCCTTTCTGAGAATGAAGTTTAAACGGCAACTATATTCTGTGCTAAGCACTAGGGACACCGTAATGCCAGAGAAATTGAGCAAGACAGATTAGAGGACAATTTAATAATTTATTGAATGGAAAGAAGAACTGGCACCAAATGGATCCATGGTTGGTCCCAGGGCTGAGCGAGACTATCGTTTCAAAGAATCCAGTGCTGAGTATTGGGACAGCAAGATTTTTTTATGGGATAACAAGAACAATGACATAATGGGGGAGGTACCTGGATGGGGATGACCTAAGGGGGGGAGGCACCTAGGATGACACAATGGAGGGAGGTACTGGAGAGGTTACTGATATGCTAGTGATGTCTAAAACCTTTATCTCATCAAACATTAAGAGGGGAAGGCTAGTCTGAGGCAGAGTAACTAAACAGGACAATGGGGAAACTAGGTCAGGACACTAAAAGGGAACTGTGGCACAGCAATACAAATAAGAAAAAGAAAAATCGTTCCTGCCCTCAAAGAGCTGGCAGTGAAATTTAATCAGGGAAGACAAAGAGAGGTGAAGGGAAGAGGGAAAGGGTGCGTAATGATGATTATGCATATATGTCTTTCTTTTGTTTCCAATTGAAGTTTGTGGGAGGAAGAGAAAATAAATGTTAATTTAAAAAATTAAATTGTTGGAAAAAGAGAAAGTTTCCCTTTATTCTTGTTTCACCTTAGGTATTGTCATGAAGACTTCCCTGACTCTTCTAGCTAACAATGATTGCTTCCTCCTCAAACTTTGCCGGAGAACTTTGGATTTTTCCTTTGTCCCGATTACATTCTATTTTATATCTTACTTAAAAGGTCCATGGTACATGTGGAAAGTCTTTTTTTTTTTTTTTTTTCCTTTTTTAAAACTCTAACTCTGTGGCTTCTATTTTTCTATTCTTTCTATTCCGCCGCGCTGCCCCGTACCTCCTGCCCTCCAGGGGGCGCGGGAAATAGGGAGCCCCCTCTCTAGTACTCCTCCGCCGCTTCCGTTCTTTTCCTCGCGACAGCCATCGTCACTTCCGGTGCCGGGTTCTACAGCTTCGGACGCGGGATCGATGAGGGTGAGCGGGGCCTGGCGGCTAAAGTTGTGGGGGCAGCCGGGGCGGCAGGGAGGCGGGCTGGTTGCCTGGGCCGGAGGCTCGGGAGGGAGGCTGGCGGAAGGCAGGGCTGGAGTCCGAGCCGACTGGGCCGGGCCGGAAACGCCGCTCCCGCGCGGGTTCTGGGCTGACAGGGCTGCCGGCATCTCCTTTAGACGCGATCCCCGAGGCCCGAAGTCCAGCCCGTGCACAGCATCCCCGAGAGGTGGTCGTTCAGCCCCTGACTGGGCTCTCTCACTTAGTCTGGGGGCTCATTCTCTGCACAGACAGTTTGACTCCTCAGGAAGTCCTTGACATCCGGCCGGTATCTTCTCTGGAACTTCCATCATTGCACCCAGCTCTCTTCGGCGCTAAACCCTATTCTCTCCGCCCTTAAAGGCCGCTTCCCTGCTCCTTCTCCAGGAAGCCTCCCTCCCCGCGTAATAATTAAGATAACGAACCTGCAGGAATTTAGAGATTTTTAAAAAGGGTCTTGGGCTTAATTATTCTGCCCATTTTGTAGCCGAGGAAACTGAGGCTGGAGAAGTAAAATGGCTTTGCCTAGGTCACAAGTAATTGTCAGATAGGGAGCTGTCTTTTTCTCCCCTATCACTGAGTAGATTGGAAGACCTTGTTCGGGTGCGGCTGTTTTCTAGCTGTGCAGTCTCACAGACAATTCACTTCATTTCCAAGATTACAGGGAAAGTGTTTCACAACTTTAAAATACAATGGCATGAATTATTACAAATAATAATAATACTCCAACCCTCAACCCAAAGTACTTTGTCATGTCTTTAACTTATACTACCTCCTGAGCTTTGCCATGTATCTACCTGATGACTGAAGCAAATAATTTCTCCTCTTTGCTTTCAAGTACATGCTTAGAAAATGTCATTAAACTGAATTGAACTCGGGCTCTTTGGAACTTGGGGATCTCAATTCCGTACAACTTATGTATATGCTTCATGTTAATTTGACATATTTCTGATGCATGTGTAGAGCATTGTGTCCCACAATGGGAAGAAAGGCCGGTGAGGTAACGTAGTCCTTGCTGTCATGGAGCTCAGAGAAAGGTATCAAAAATGCATTAATATATGCAGAAATTATAGAGGAGACGTTTGATGAAGGAAGTATAACAACAGTAGAGAATCACTAAGTATGACTTAAGGTACTAAAGGAAAGATAATGTATTTATGCAAAAGAGGGATTAGATCTGTTCCACATGGGAGCTCTAGAAGGCAAACCTGAGAACCAATGGAGTTTAAGTTACAGTGAGGCCACTTTCAGTATAATATAAGGAAAACTTGCCAATTGTCAAGAACTGTCCATAAATGTTTAGGGACTGTCTCAGTAAATCACTGAGGAATATCAAAAGGAGATTAGATGACTTCTTTTTGGGAATTCCCATTCACAAATGGGTTGGATTTGATAATTTTTGAAGTCCTTTTCAATTCTGAGAAGATCAGACTCCTGTATTAATCCAGCAAACATTTATTAAATATCTGCTGTATGACTGAAGAGACAAAGATGAATTAAAGCATCATTTCTGTTCTCAGGGACCTTATAGCAGTAGTTCTTTTTAAAAAATTCTTTTTATTATTTGATGAAATAGTTCTCAATTATGAATAAAATTTTTTTTTTTTTACAAATTTTGATGTTTAATTCCTTCTTCCCCCTTTGAGAAGGCAGGCAGTTTGATATCAATTATACAGGTGAAATCATGCATGCAAAAATAGTTCCATTACTAGCTATTTTGCAAACGAAAACGTAAAATAAAGGTTTTTTTTTTAAAAGTATGTTTCAGTTTAGTATTCAGAGTTCATCAGTTCTCTGAAGGTGGATAACATTTTTCATCACGGATCCTTTGGAATTTTCTTGGATCATCATCTTGATCAGAGTAGCAGTAGTTCTAATGTTGTAGTAGCCCCTGACAACTTGTCTTGCTGATAACCCCTTCCTTGACCCTATCTATAAAATGGTGATAGTGATACTTAGCTGTAGAAACTTCTTACAGGCCAACGGATGGAGTATTTTCATTTGGGTGAGTTTAAGAGGCATTCTGATGGTAGTGGAAATTACTTTCTGGACTAGAACTCAAGACTTGGCTCTGTCATTCTGTTCTGCCAAGTATGAGTTCCTTCTCTGTGTTTTAGTTTCTTTAGCAGTAGATATTGGACTATAATGTTCAACTCTTAATATTAAGTCTTTGGTTCTCTGGTTTTTGTCACGCACATCTCATTTTTTGAAGTGAGATAACAGTGATCAAAGCCTCCACTGAGGGAATGAACCCAGATCAATCTCTTGATTTCAGAGGAAACCAGCCCTTAACTCTTGCAACTGATGCAAGAGTCTCCTTTGGAAACTGAAGAAGCTACCACAATGCCCTTTCTACATGGCTTCCGGAGGATCATTTTTGAGTACCAGCCTTTGGTAGATACAATTTTGGGATCTCTGGGGATACAAGATCCTGACAGACAAGACAGTTTGGAGAGGTAATTAAATTTCTTTCCTATATGGTTTGTCTAAAGCGGTAAAGGCTATTTAATAGTTATGGCAAGTGTCCATTCTGACAATGGATTCTGAAACTGGAGCAGTGCCAGTCTTTAGGAAGCTGGGAATCGGGAGTCAGGATAATGCATTCAGGGAATCATTGCTTTGAATTTTTAACTGACTCTGTGGTTTTAGAGAAACACACATTCTTGCCCCACTTCTTCTCTGTATTCTCCATTTGTAATAGAGATGAATGGAAATATACCGCCTTTGTATCAAGTACTTCATATTCAAGTATGTTTCTAAAGTTGTGTGATCTGGTCATCAAGTCTTTTTAAATTGCATCAGAGGAGCAAACCCTTATAGAATACTATGGTAAATTCATTTGGAAGAGGAAGAGTCACTCCTCTAATATTATTTCTGTGGCAACCTACATTTTCATATATTAGGTTTATTGACACAAAACTATATTCCTGTATTGTCTCAAACAAAATATTAAGGTTGTGTTCCTTTAACCATTAGTATTATCTCAGCATTTAGAGTTTTGGCCATTGGGAATACATAAATCCCTTTGGGAAAGTCTCCTTATCTTTGAAAAAGTCATTTTTAGCTAAAAAGTATCTGTCAGGGAAAAAACCTATATATTGTTATGAGAGGTTAGATGATCTCAAAAGATCCCTTCCAGCTCTTAATTCCATGATTTAGATTTGTGTTTTAATCTCTGACAGCCATATAAAGGGAGTCTGTTGAGGAAGCAGTTTATAAATTTAGGACAGTAATATCTGTTAGACTCCTGATTGACTTTTTGTCATTCTTGAATTATTGGGAGCAATGACTAAAGAAGATAAAAGTTCTTGGTACTTGTAGGATTTTTTAAATTTAATGTCCCAAGCTCCTTGATATTGATGACCAAATAACTAAACCAGTCCTAAGTGACAGCTTCACAATGAAAACATCCTGTCAGATAGTAACCAGAGGAAGCAACTAGAGAAGTTAGTGACAGGAACCTAGGACTTTGCAAATCACTAGTATTCATCATTAGCATGAGGTCTCATTCAGCAGATAAATAGCATTGTATAAAAAATTATCAGAGAAAATTTTCTTTCAGAGCTGAGCTAATGCTCAAATGGGCAATTTTAATATTAAAGTTTTATTTTGTAATTAGTATATTACTGATAATTTATTTAAGTATTTAGTAATATTGAAATGATTTTTTAACATAAAACAGGTCATCAGGAAGGTACTGTTCATTCAAATCAGATGTCTTATGTTTCCCTTCTAACTATCTGGTTTCCTTCCCTATATCTCAGCCCAACTTACCTGGCTGATGATGGAAGTCGGGTCCTTGTTCTCAATGAGCTGTTGGAGAGGGAGGCACATTCCCCCTTTTACCAGGAAGGTGTGAGCTATTCCTTGCTGAAGATGGCAGAGCTTGGGCTGACACATGCGGCTGACACTCTGTTGCAGAATGGAGCCAACCTCAACTTTGAAGGTCAGTTATTTAGTGGTGTTCCATCTAAAATGGTTGTCATCTAAAATGACAGCCCTGGTAGGGGCTGAGCAGGCAGCTTAAGAGTGCAATGATACCTTGGTGGAAAGACCAGGCTTTTTTCTGGTCCTTTGATTCCTCAGGTGTCATTTTAATTTTTATTGTTTAAGCTCTGAGAACAGCCACATTCACTTTCAACTTGTGGGCAAATGCCTAATGAGGGGGAGAAGATGACTTGGCTGAGTGCCTCATCCTCTTTTTGCCTTTTAAATGGTTCTCTTGCCATCTCTATTCTAGCTGAAGCCTGTTCTTGCTTCAGCTCCTCCTGTGTGATTGATTTAGTAGCCTTTCCCCAAGTCCCCAATTATGTCGCCTCTCCCATTAACGTTAATGAAAATGCGCCTGCTGGCACTGAGCCCAGGGCTAAGGGAAGATAATTTCTTGCTGCTTTTCTCTGAGCTGTCTTGCAGTTTATTTGTTAATACCGTGTGGAGAGGAGAGCAGATAAGCTGCTTTGGGCATAAATCATGGCACGAAGGCGTTAGTTTCCTGTCGTGTAAATGGCCACAGAACCAGACTGCTCCATGCAAAGGAGAATGTGGTCCTTGGATTACACGGGGTAGGTAGGGCCTGGGACTTGGGCAGTCATGGGTAATGTATAGCTGGACAAAGCATTTTAACACAGTTGTGTCATTGGCGATTTGTAGCTGCTTTAATTACAGATAGTGGGTTTGAGTAGAGCATGCTATGCTTGTCCTCAGGACTGGTGGGTTAGTATTGCTAGTCTAGAACTTGTGGTTTGTGAAAGCTTTGCAGAGGAAGATTTGCCTTGAGTTTGAACTACTTAGTGGGAGGGGAACTGTTTAGGGGAGGAAAGCTCCTACCTAATTACCGTAGGACTGATGGAAAGAAGTCTATAGAATCTCAAATTTGTTGTTGTTCCATCTTATATCTTTTGCCCTTGCTGTGGCTGGCAATACAGTTGTAGAACCTATGTTCTATTTGAGACCAAAGCCAGGCTCTGGAACCAGATGTAGGATAGCGTGTGTATGTTGCTTTGGACATTGAAATCTCATAGCCTCTTTGTCTTTAGATCCTGTCACTTACTACACTGCTCTACACATTGCTGTCCTCCGCAACCAACCTGACATGGTAGAGCTGTTGGTGCATCATGGGGCTGACATTAACAGGAGAGATCGGGTATGCTGGTTCAGGGATAAAGGGTGAAAAAGCTTGGTAGTTGGCAACTATCTTTATAGATTATAGCCAGTGAGCATGGCATTTCTCCAAAGTTTTTTCATGTCCCATCACCAGGAACATCACCTAGATTGATTCTTTATAGTCCTAACTCCATACCCCTCCCAAATTCCCTTGCCCCATCCCAGGTATCATTGGTAGGTTTTGGCTAACCGCCCCACTTGTATTGTTCTTGCTCAGATCCATGAGAGCAGCCCCCTGGACTTGGCCAGTGAGGAACCTGAGCGACTACCCTGCTTGCAACGACTCCTGGACCTTGGGGCTGATGTTAATGCAGCTGACAAGCATGGTTGGTAGCTCTTGAAGGATTCATGACTATGAATATAAATCTGTCCCTCCCACCCCCCCACCCCCACACAAAAAAACGGAACTCTGTAGTGGGTGGTGGTTTATTGATAAAAGCACAGGCCCATGGTTCTATTCTGGTTATCTGTCCTAATTTAGCCCTAAATAAGATACTCAGCATCCATTTTTTCCTCAATGTCAAGTAATTCTTTTCAAAGGAACTCCTAACATACAAAGCTTTATCTTCCCATAGCTGGCAAAGCATACTAAAAAGGAAACGGCTGTACTTAATTGTTTCCCCATGTCTCTTCCAGCCCTTCCTTGGGCTTCAGACACCAGAGCTGGATTCAGGGTTGTACCTTGGGATTTGCTTATCTTTTGTGGGCTACTAGGCTAGCCCAAGGTTTAGAGAACACCTTAGGCTGCTGTTTTAAAATAAATTTCAGTATAATGGGTTTTCTTTGTAATCCTAATGTATTTGATACATTTTAAAACATTCTGAGAAAGGGTCTTATAGAAACCAGATTAAGACTCCATGACCTAAGCTCAAAAAATACCTTTCTTGAAATATATCTTTGTTTTGTAAAATTATTAATTCTTTCAGTACTATTCCCTTATGCCATGTAACAGCACTAGAGAGGATCTGGGAGAGCAGCAGCTCTGAATGTGTGGGGTATTTTCATTAGTAGCTCTTCTTGCACATAAAACTACCTCTAGTTAGCCAGTCTCCTTTACATGTCAAATATATTTACTGTGTTTTTCTTCTATAGGAAAGACAGCTTTGCTTCATGCACTAGCCAGTAGTGACGGGGTCCAAATCCATAACACCGAGAACATCAGACTCTTATTGGAAGGAGGTGAGTGACTGGGGCTAGGTGTTATGGAAGCCCACTTTCTAACCTTACTGGTTTCTTCAGATGGATTCACAATTTGACCATTCTGATTTAAAGTTTATATCTGCTATGACTATCTGAATATATTGATCTTTTTAAATTTATATACTTGTCCTATTAGCAGCATGATCCTTTTATATTCCAGGAGCAAATGTAAAGGCTACTACCAAAGATGGTGACACGGTTTTTACATGCATTATCTTCCTACTTGGTGAAACAGTAGGAGGTGACAAAGAAGAGGCCCGTATGATTAACCGGTTCTGCTTCCGGGTTACTCAGTTACTCCTTGCTCATGGAGCAGACCCTAGTGAATGCCCATCCCATGAATCTCTCACCAATATCTGCCTCAAGAACTTTAAGCTGCACTTTCCACTCCTGCGCTTCCTTCTGGAATCTGGAGTCTCCTACAATTGCTCCCTCCATGGCCCATCTTGCTGGTCTGGCTTCCATATTATATTTGAGAGACTTTGTTCCCATCCAGGCTGCCCTGAAGATGACAGCCACTCTGAACTTCTACAGAAAGCGGAGACTGTCTTGGAGCTCATGGTAGCTAGTTCCCAGAGAATCCAGCTGCCTAGCAACTTTGAGGTCAACCCTGCTGGCTGTCTGGCAGAAAAGATCAAAGCCCTTTTTGCTTCCTTAAAGCAACTAGAGTACTGCCCCCCACCCCTTAAACATCTGTGCCGTGTGTACATTCGCCAACAGCTTCGACCTTGGCCTGTGGATGTCAAGGTCAAAGCCCTACCTCTTCCTGACAGGCTAAAGTGGTATCTTCTCATTGAGCTCAATGGTTCTAATGATGATGATGTCTGATATGGCCTAAGCACGCCCTTTCATCATTCATTCGTCTCCCCCAAAGTCTTGTCCTTCCTCTCCCCTTCCCCTGGATCTCTGAGATTTCCCAGGTTGAAAGGCACAATGGTTGGTAAAGCTTTAATGTGAGAGTTTTGACCATTTGTGCACTGAGTCTAAGTCCCTGGGTTCGGGGTAGCCTTTCCTCATTTTTTCTCCCATCTAAAAAAAGAGGTTTGGGAAAGACCTAGATTCTTGCTGGGTGCTAAGAAAGATAGGTGGGTATTCCGTAGGGTTTCTGACTGGGGTGTTTTTGACAATAGAAGCTTCACTCATTTTTAATATAAGATGCATTATAAAAGGTGGCTTTGCCCTATGGGTGAAGGATCCCAACTCTTGCCTGAAGGGAATAGGCTAGGAGGAGTTTTGATACTCTAAATTTTCATTTGTTTTAAGTGGGAGTTTACTTGCTGTGCAACAGTTTGTCCACTGAAGCTCACCTCTAGATATTAAGAGGGAACAAAAAATCGCCTTTGTTGGTGCAAAGACTACTGCTCTGTGAAACTTGGGTTTTTAGCAAGCATTTAGTCTTCTGGGAGCTGTAGGGAATTTACTTCTTCTGGGTTGGAGAAACCACTTAGTAAAGAAAGAAATATTATTCCCTCTAATTGAAGGGATTTTAAAAAAATAGCCAGTTTCAGTAGCTGAAGGCTCAAAAATTGGTTTTGTTTCAGAGTGGGATATGTGGGAAGGGGCAAAAAGGAAGTCAGACATGCAAGTCTGCTATTTTTCATCACAGGTTCTCTTAGCTGTTACTTGGCAGCTCCTGCCAAAGTGCCTTTTGGGTGGCAGGGGGAAAAAGCTACTGAAAATTTATATAAATCTTATTCTCCCATGAGTGAAAGATAAACTTAGACCTTTGTAACAGCACTACAGATCTATGAGACTGGGATGTTAGGTCACAATAGATTGCGTGTAAATAGGGCTGGTTTGAGCTACCTCACCTTATTAGGGGGCTGTAGGTAGTCTGTACAAAGAGCCTAACATTATTAACATGTTGATAATATCTGGAAACCCCAGTGTTTAAGTTATGGTCAAAGTGCCAAAACCTTCCAAGCTCTCTTATTTCAACTGGAAAATAAATTGCTATGTATACTACTTGTGTTTAAAAGCAATTACAAGTATATTCAAGTATGTGGCCTTTTATCAAAGTCAGTTTTTGTCTTTGTGAGAGCGCTTCACGAATGAGAGATCATCATTTAATTTAAGTCCAGACTGTGAAATGTCACTGCCAAATCCCATAGTTATTGTCTCCCCCCATAAAAACCTCACCACAAAACTTTTTAAAGACATGCTGGCCATTTGAAAATGTATAACACTATACTATAACTGCACTGATGTTTGGAGTAAGCTAAAGCAATTAAATGAGATCTTTTGTAAAATTAAATACTGACAAAAGTTTTTTTCTTAGAGTTTTAGAGTCACACTTTCTATCTTCCACTGTTAAGAATAGCAAAGTTTTGCCAGGATACATAGTAGCCAGTGGAAAAAAGTACTGGACCATATATAAAGTGAGGTTTCTGAAGACACAAATAGCCTAAGGCTAGATATCAGCAAAAAAAAGTGTTCTGCTCAAGAGGAACAACAAACAGCATTTTCATTTTGCCTTATACTGAGCTTTTAACACTGAATTTACCTTTTATTTCTGACTGAAAATGACACTGCTAACAGCTTGCCAAAGAAGAACCACATTCAAAAGCAAGGCACCATTTCTTTGCTCCAATCTGCAAACAACCGTAGGGGCTTTAACCCTTTTCCTAATTGTTACAATCATTAAGGAGAGGGAGACAAGTAAATACTTAGTGAAACATCCAAGAGTCCCACAACACAGAATAGCCTGAAATCCCAAATCCCCTTACCAAAGTGAGGCTTAGACTAACCAGGGCTGTGAAAGGAAAACAAAAGCCTTAATTTACTCCCAACAGGACGAGAACAATTTGCTTCCCAATTAAGTAACAATGGATTCTTTTTTAATGTTCATAGATACAAAGTTAAAGGTGATTTTACTTCCTGTTAAGGCAGCCAGACCTTTGGTTTAAACAAAAAAAGTCATCTGGTAGGATCAGTGTTTTTCCCAGAACTTATCATGTATAACTGTGTTCCAAGAAGAAAAATAAGTCCCCAAATAGGCATACAGGAAAAAAATTTTTTTGGAGGAAGGGGGAAGTTAGGAGATAATTATGATTCAGGCCTACTCTTCCTATTTTGTACACACACAAAAAAGTTGGCTGGCACTTTGTGCTTTGGAAGCCCTGCAACTCACCTTCTATCTTGTCCAGCAGAACTTTCCCTTCTGTGTCTGGTTTTTCTTTTAAATATACAATCTATACAGAGTAAATTGACAGCAAACATACAGGTGTATTTAGCAGCCTCCATGGGGCTGTTTCTATACTCCTGAACCATAACACAACACTGCTGGATCCAACAGGTGTCATTTGGCTCCAATTCCCCCCTCCCCCAACCCCACACTGGTCCCTTCTTATGTCTCTCATGCCAAACTGTCTCATCTCATGGCAAAACTGTAGACTTGATAAATCTCATCCGGGAAGTTCTCCTGCCTCTCTTCAGCCAGGAGGTTAAGACCTGCATGGCGGACAATCCTGCGTACCACCTCCTGGTCCCGGCACACACTGCTATCCACATCATCCATGATCACCCCTTCCTGAGCCATATTATCCTTGATGACAATGATGCCATTGGGCCGCAAACCCGCCTTGCACCTTCGTAGGAATTCAGCAAGGTGCTGATCAGTCAGGTGACCTGGAAGAGGCAGACAGGAATGAGAATGGAGAAAGCTGCTGTACAGCTCTCTACAGAGTCCTAGCTCACTAGCAGACCTCCACTCTTAAGGGCAATCTATGTGCAATCACCAAGAAGAGAGACAACTACGAAGAGAGAGAGATTTAGGGATGTGTACAACAGAACCAAAGTTATTCACTTTACTGTTGGGGATACTATAATTTCCTGTGGACATGGGGATAGGATCATTCTTCCTTGTGGGGCTTGAGTCTAGTTGGGGGAATTGCTTCTGTTACTGTTAGGGGATAATGGCCTGCCATTAAGATAGATTGCTCTATAATAGAAAAAGGGGCACTATTAATGGCAAGGCCATTCTCACAGAAGACTGGCATAGCAATCATCTAATTACATAGCAGAGCTACCAAGACAGTACACAGACTTCCTATTTTGAGTTAAATGATATGTTAAATAAATTGGAGGTAAGAGGTACAAAGGATTGTCAAAGTTGTGTTTAAAAGCCTATAGAATAGCCCCAGAGAAATGAAGAAACTGTCTCTCTCTCAGGATTGGAAGTTTAGATCTTTAAAAATTCTCTTTGGTTAGTCTACCTCATATAGGGTACATTATTTTACTATTAAAACTATTATCTGCCAAAATCTGTTTTTGATCATTTAAAAAAAAGTCACAGGTTAAAATATTGTCCCCAAATGAACTATATTAGGTTAAATATCTAAGTGACTATTTACTGAAGGGAATTTTCAAGAGATCTCCTCTGGGACAGAAGTATTGCTAGATGATGAAACCAGTATTTCCAGTACTGTACTGAGATACCACAGAGTGAACAGAAAAGGAGATCAAAGAATATCTTACAAACTAGCTGGAATATTAACTGCCTTGATGGCATTTCCTCCCCAACCCATCCCAAGGTGAAAAAAATCAAAGTTAAAGATGGTATTCCTTACCTATAACCCACTGGATCCAAATGACATCATAGGAGTTTGGTTCTGGGCTGAAGTCCTGTAGGCCACAACAGAAATAGTTCCTCACCCTTCTCCCCTCCTCACCCAGGTAAGTTTTGGCCTTAATCAGGAAATCCTCTGTAACATCAACCATATCCACTACTTTGAACAGTGGCAAGAGCAGCCTTTTGGTGATTCGACCAATGCCAGCTCCACAGTCTAAAGCACAGTTAGTTCCTGTTTTATTTGGACCTTCCTGAAAAAAAGATGGGGGACATGATCAGTAAGAAAGGGCAACAAAGACCTCGAGGATCCTTTCAAAACAGGGACGAGATTTTGCTAAGCTAGGTACGAAGAACATAGAACTAAAATAGTAAGCTATCAAGTCCAACATTTGGCTGATGGTTAAGAGTATTTATTCATACTTCTACCATTCCTTGTGTTAACCTTTTCTTGGTGCTTCACTTTGTAAAATGAGACATGTTTCTCAGGGCTATTATGCAGATTAACATATTAACATGAGTAAAGTTTTCAACATGCAAAGTATTTCATCTGAGTCGTTATATAGAAGTGGGTTTTCTAAGTGAACTTTATGTTGAATAGATCAAAGCTTCTAAAACTGTGGGTCACGACCCCACAATGCATAACTGAATGTGGGAGTTGCAAAATATTTGGCAATGGTAAAAGGTTTTTGAATGGAATGACCAAAAAAAAAAAAAATTTCAAAATCATCACTTAAGGCGTTTCTGACATTGCTTGCTGTGTTATATCATATGACTTCAGTATAGCCTTGGGTTCTGAACACACAACATGTGCATTTTGTACTCCAAATGCATGAATGCAGCCAGAAACACCTCTGCTCAGATTTGAGATGGGGTCCTGTAAAAATTTAAGCAGCCCTGGAATAGATGATGGATATTATACATAAGAACCTATGTGCTAAAAGTTAGTGAGTATTTCTGTGTCATAATTATGTAGAATTTTATTACAACCATTTGACTGTGTGGGGCACTGGCAGCAGACTGCCAATAAAGTATCTCATAAAGAGGCAAATAAAAGTGTCCCATATTGGTCATCTAGGAGCATGGAGTTTACCATAACCCTACCAAAGAAAGAGATAAAACAAATTGGAAAATGGGTGGCTACATGGCCCCATATAGAAGGGTAACTGTAAAGACCTCATAGTATTAAGGATGAATGTGGTTACTGTGTCACATTATGGAGTTTAAAGCCAAAGAACAAGTAGAGAATGGCTTTTCTCAGAACTGAATCTGGATATATCATTTTAGTCTCCTTATATTGCCATGGATTTGGAAGGATCCTATGGGCTTCATAGTCACCAAGAGTGACAAGATAGAAGGCTTCGATTGTTATGTTTTGGGTTTTGTTGGGGGGGGGGGAAGGGGGTAGCTGAGAGGAAATAGACTCTGAAGTGCTGAATGTAAAAACTGCCAGCTGGTTTGAGCTGCAACCATTTGTGAACAGCTGCTTCACAATATTCCCATTAAATCACATCGTACCATGACAGCCAATGCTTTCCACCCCACTCCTGCCTGTAGAGTACCCCAGACCTGCCTACCCTCAAAAACCTCTGCAGGAACTTCTTGGAGCTGTTGATGTCGATGTTGGAGATATGGCCATACCCTCCAAGCATGCCGTCCACTGTGGGTGGGACGTCTTTCCAGTACTTCTCTGCCTTCAAGTAGAATTGGCTCTCATCTTCCACAACCTCACTTGTCATGTTGCAACCAACTCAGGCCGTTTCCTGGATACCAACACAATAAGCTATGGATCCTCTCCTCAAGAAAAAAGAAAAAAGCAACTTAGAATAATAGTAGAGACCAATTCATCACAAGATTTCTATTCTGAAACCATATAGTTTACTCTTTAAAATGCAAGTACACACTATCCTCTGGACAATATTCCTTTGTAACAATTTGTATGCCTATTTAAAGCTACTTATAGGAGAACAGGATCTGACTAAGAGAGTAAGAAGAGGTGAGTTTTTAGCATCCCAGTGAGTTTTTAGATCAATTCTCTACTGATAAATGTCTGAATCAGACAAAAATATAAAAAAATCCCACACTTTTGATTGGAAGAGGGAATTTAAAAAGATAATATCCTAGCAGCTAACATTAAGGGAGAAAAACATCAATTATGGTACACATGAAGGCAAATTCAACTCAATCATAGCTCCGTAGAGTTAGATTTTAGAAAATTTTAAATATTCATGCCCTGGCCACAAGAGATAGAAAAGGAAACAAAAGGCTCATATTCAATATTTCTCTTTCACACATACAGGTGATGAAGATTACAGACCAAAAGGGATTTTAGGATTATAAATCTGTGTAACTGAAAAGAACCTCAGAACTCATCTAAATTCATTTTTCAGGTGAGAAAATCAAGACTCAGGGAAGTTAAGAGGCCAAAATCTCAGAGAAAATCCTCTGACTCCAGAGGACCTTTCATGGTAACATACTTAATTGCCTCTTATTCTTCTAGAGCTCAATAACCTACTTCATTCAACTTTAAAATACATGTAAAATACTTTTGTTTAATCTCATAAAGGATACACTGAAATAAGGAACTCCAGACACCCAAGGGATAAATCATTTGACCACAATCATATATTAAATATGGCACAGTATTCTAAGTACCTTAAAGATTCTTAAATAATGTAAACCAGGGAATTTCTCATTAAAAAAGATTTTATTGAACAATAACCTGGGCACAAATGTAAGATCTTCAAAATATTTTTTTTGAGGGTAAAAAAAACCCCACAAAAGTTGCTGAAAGCTCTTTACTGGTCAATAATAATTTTTTTACTTTTATTTTTTTTTTAGTAATTTTTTTTTTTATTACTAATAGTACTAGTATATCATGTTCTACTAGTTGTGCTTGGTTCTGCCAAAACTGAAGGCCTTAGGCTCAGTGGACATTACTCAGAGAAGCACATTTCTCAGGAGCAGGCAGATTTCTTTCTCAGTGATCTCATCAGTTCTCACAGATCCCAATAATTTTTATGCAGTTGGCAAAAAAATTATGTAAATCCAGCCCCATCTCTTTCCTAATTAAGCTCTAGTTACAACTACCTCTTGTACATTTCTACCTGAATATCTTAACAAATCAACTCAACAAATCCAAAACAAGAGTTTTTTTTCCCCTCTTACCACCCTTAATGAACAAGCATTTTATTCAATACCTACAATATAAGAAATATTATGCTGTGCTGGTGGATACAAATACAAAAAAGTGAGACAAAACTCGTGTTTATGTTCCAATGTGGAGATAAACATGTTCACAGATTATATAAATATAAAGCATATACTAGATGGAGGTACTAATTACTAAACAAATTTAGGAAAGATTTCCTGAAGCTGAATTGTATTTGATATGGGAGCTGAAGGGAGGCAGGGATATCAAGAGTCTGAAGTGTAAACAGGGAGAACATTCTCGGCATAGGTAAAAACCTATACAAGGCCTGTAAGTGAGAGATAAAATTTACTATTTACAAAGAACGGAAAGAAAGCCAGTTTGTCTACAGCACAGAATGTGCAGAGTTAATCAATCTGGAATAGAAGGTTGGTGCTGAATTTTGACTTTTAATTCCAAAAGAAGTTTTAAAATTTTACCCTAAAAAGTAATAGGAAAGAAGCCACTGGAAGGAATATTAACCTAAGAATTTTGTGAAATCTCTATTAGACAGAGAAAGATTGGATATAAGATTACTTAAGTTATTGTAAAAGTCTAGGTGAAATGTGAAAAGGATCAGACTAAAGTAGCTGTGGACATAAGAAAAGTTGAAGAGGTTGGCAACTGACTGGATGGAGAGAAGGGGTGATATAAGTGGGAAATCAAAGTAGAGATCACTATCATACTTTAAGTAGTCTGCAACCTCAGAGTTGTCTTCAACTATTCACTCTGAGATAACAGATTCACTTGTTACTTCAACTGGTAAATGATCTCCTTGCTTCTAGTGTCCCCTCTTCAATTCATCATCTATTCAACTGTCAAAACCATCTTCCTAAAGCTTAAGTCTGACCTTGTCAATTGTATTTGCCAATCCTGAGTAGCTCCTTACTGCCTTTAGGATAAAATACAAGATAGGCATCTGAGCACTTCAGTCTGGGGTCAAGCTGTTTCCCGACTTATTCTACATTATTCCCCCTATTTTATCCAAACTAGCCTATTAACTAATTTCTGAACTCCACATTCAACTTCCTACTTCAGAGTTGTTGCAGTTTTACAAGGATGGAATATTTTTTCTCTCTCTTCATTTCCTAGAATCTTTAGCTTCTCCTAAAAGGGCTACAACAGGAAAGCTTTTCCAGATCCCCCTAATTACAAATGTGTCACAAGTCCTCAAATTTTAGATACCTGTGCACATGTTAAGATCTTTTATATTCTCTTTGTATCCTTGAAGCTGTGCAGGTCTTAAACATAGAACTAATTAAATAGATGCTTGAATTTTACTGAAACTTCAGTTTCCTACCCTTGTTACGGAAACAACTTCAATTCTTCCTTCCACAATGAAATATTGTCCTAGTTTTATCAGGTATTTTTTGAGTAAAAGGTAAGTTTATTTAGGAGACAAAAATGAAGAGATATAACCTCCCTTTTTTGGGGGAGGGGGGGGGTGGAGGCTGAAGCAATTGGGGATTGACTTGCCCAGGTCACACATCTAGGAAGTATTAAGTGTCTATGACCACATTTGAACTCAGGTCCTCCTGACTTCAGGGCCACCTCGCGGCCCCATGAAGAGATATAATGAGACACCAGGAATGGTAAATATGAAAGAGTTGGGAGAGCATAGAAAGGGGTTTTATGGAATGGGCAAGTTCCCTAGTGGAACCTGCCATTTACTGGGAGAAAGGAACACCCCATGAGGTTAGGGCATGCCTTTAGCTGTCAGGCTAAATTCCAAAAAGGATTTATTTAGCACCTTAAAAGAGAAGTGGGGTCTGAGAGAAGACATACATCATGTGACATGGGAGAGAGGTAAGGGGAAAGATATAAGACAGAGTACCCTGGAGGGCAGACCCAAAGGAGGGCAGTAGCAAAGCCATGTCTTATCCCTTCTATTGCTATTCTTTTCTTCGTGGTGTGTAACGACTGCGCTAGCACCCAGGACACCCCAGAATCAACGAGAGTCAGGATAAGCACAAGTCCTTAATCTTTATTCTCGGTTTTAGACCCAGGCTTGAACAGGATGGAAGCAGAATCTCCGCTACCATCTTCCTCCTCATCTACTGCCGAGAGTGTGTCCCTGGTTAGCTTTACTCCACCCCCTAGTCCCTCCTACAATCCTCTATATACCAATCATTGAGCCAGTACGGATAGTGGAAAGGACCATTTTCCAAGCATATGCCCATAGAATATTGTCCAATCAGTAGTTAGCCTCAAGGGCTTAGCAGTCCTGACCTCAGTGCATTGAATTCAATAGTTTCAGCCCTCTACAATGGTGACTTCATTTAGACCCAGAGATTCAATGATGACATTCCAACGCTTTATCTCTAGGTAGCACTCCAACTCAATATACCCTAAACCTACCTTATTTCCCCCCAACTCCTTCTGATTTCCCAATGTTTGTTACCAAACCTCAAAACTCCATAAGAATCTTTGATTCTTCCCTCACCTTCATGTGCTTCTAAGTACTACCTACCTATCTAAATCTACCTCCACCGTGTCTCATATATATTAATTTGTTACTCCTTTTATATCTTTCAATGTTTCACAAGTATGTTTATTTTTTTCCCAAAAAATAGGTTTTCCCCCAATTACATGTAAAGACAATTTTAATATTCATTTTTAAATAAAATTTTGCCTTTCCCTGCCTCTCCTAAAATAGTAAATATGATATAGGTTACATATATGCAATCAAATAAAACACATTTCCTCTTAGGTTATAAAGAAACACATTAAAAGAAAAAAGCCATGAAAAAAAAGTGAAAAAAGAATGTTTCAATTTGCATTCAGACTCCATCACTTCTTTCTTTGGATGTGGACAGCATTTTCCATCATACGTCTTTTGGAGTTGTCCTGGATCATTGTTTTACTGAGAAGAGCCGAGTCTATCATAGTTGCTTATCATAATATAATTTTTAAAAATCAAATTGCAGTCAGCACAGGATCAAAAATTGTTTAACCCAGACTTGAGCTTTCTGCTCCTAGAAACTCAATTAAGTAAATGGGGGGTGGGGGTGGGGTGTTGTAGACAAAGTGAAGTAGACAAAGGGCAAGGAACCAGAACTGGTTTCTTTCTTTACTAGGGATATAAACTTATAAAATGACTTGGAAACAAGTTCAGAAAAGTAATGTTAATGTTTTTTTTGTTCTGCACATCAACTAGGTGAAGAATATGAAGTAGGATGTAAATGCTATCCCTGAGGTTAAGTGTACAATTGAATTTGGATCAATTATGTAGAATACAGAATATACAACCAGTGTTGAGGGGAGAGGAAGGGCAATGGAATAGTTAAGTTCTAACTCAAAATTCCAGCTGTCAAGCAGGAAGGGGGAGGAAAAAATGCTCAAACTAACAACTGAGGGTATAAAACTGGAAGAGAGGCTGTTATGTGACTGTCCTGAGTAACAGACTGTGCTGGATCTTGGATATAAATATATCCATCTGTAATCCTCTGTTAGTGTCCCTCCCACTCACAAGCATATCCTCAAAAAGGCAAAGAGGCATTCTGTTCAGAATAGCTAAAAGAATATTAGACTTTTTTCAAAGTCCAAATATATATGATGGGGGAGCTAAGAAAATAATAACCAGACAATATCTAAAATAATGTTACCTCATTCCCTAAAGAGTTTCCATTCACCAGCAGCTAACAATGGCCCAGTTGATATTTTACCTAATTGGCATCTGAGGGGCTACTTCACTTGGTTGAGGTTTGAAAGATAAAGAAGCATTCTGCTTGAGATAGGATAGAGTACACAGTGCTTTAAAAAAGAAAAACAAAACAAAACAAAACCCAATTACAGGAACATCCTCCTTAAAGTTTAAAGATCAGTTAAATATAGGTTCATAGATTTAGAGCAAAGAAGGGACATTCTATTTGCTGATTACTTCCAATTTATCTTGATATAATTGGATTGTACAAAGTTGTCTCTCTCCATTAGATTTCAAGTTTCTTGAGGATGGGGAGTGGCTTGCCTTTCTTTGCATTCTCAGTGCTTAGCACAATCCGTTGCCCAAAAGCCATTTTATATAGACAGAGAAGAACATTACCTACTGGAGTCCCAGGGTAAATTAGCAAGATGATGAAAATAGTTTGTATAGAGGAAAGGAGATTCCATTTAAAGAAAACCTGAGTTCAAATCTTATTTCTGATCCATGGACAGATCCTAAGATCCAGTGAGGTCTTTAAGGGCCTTGTCCAAGATCATATAGTGGCAAGGAAAAGATGGGATTCAAACCCAGGTCTTCTGACTTCAAATCCAATGCTCTTCCCCCTATATTTTTTTCTGCAAAATAAGGGCAATTTATCTGCAGCACAAGGTTATCTAAAGGATAGAATTTCTGTGAACATTAAAATGCTACCTAGCTAGTTCTCTTTCCACCAACGCACAAGCTGTAAATGCCTTTGAAATGACCCCTGCATTAAGCCAGAACAGTAACCCGAGGTTTGTCTCTAGGGTACAAAGATTTAACAAATCCAAAGGAACAGCTATACCCCACCTTTTGACAAAGATCACTGTTTATAGCAGTAGCAGCGCTCAGGCAAATCCCATTTCTTTGTAGGGAGGCAGCAGCTGGGGAGTCACAACGATCTCTTTAGGTTACTTTATGTAACCGCTTCTCCAAGAAACTAACAGGATCCTAGGTAACGCTTTCTTATTCCTCCCCTAATTCCAACCCAGAATTCACATCCCCAGGCCTGCAAACTCTCAGCAGCAAGCGCCTCGGGCCTAGTACTGGCTCCCACCCCAGGAGGTGGGACAAGGCTGAAAGACAATTTGTACCTTTAGGGGTGGACGGGCCAAGAAACTTCCCGTCACTGCCCGATCCCAGGTAGCGGGGAAGAGGCCGAAGCCTGGAGGTGCTAATGCTAAAGGGAGAGAGGCAAGGGTTGGGGGAGAAGTTTAAGAGAGGGGCGTCTCTGCGGCACGCACAGCTCATGGGGCGCTGGGCCCAGGTGGTTCGCAAAGAAGCTGGGTCAAGTAGACGCTCGTTCCCCGAAGGAGGGCAGGGGGCTGGCACGAGGGTCAGAGGGTCACGTGGTCAGGCGGGGGCTCGCGCGCCGGGGGGAGGGGTTAGTGAAGCTGAGGCCGTTGGGAAGAAATATTTTTCCCACCACCCCCTCACCTGTCGCCGTCCTCACAAGGGTTTTCCCCACGCTACTCACCCTCGGGACAGAGGGCAGTGGGTCACCTAGAACCGGGTGTATGTGGGGGGGTGACAAAGGCAGCAGCAGCCCAGGAAACCTCAGCCTCAACACCGAGACTCCGGTTTAGCGACGGTGCGGAGCCAGCGTGCGTTCCCTTTGTCCTATCTACGTCACTTCCTTCCGCGGGGAACGAGGGGGCGTGAATGATGGCGTTGGCTCCGCCCTCTCGCTGGTCGGGGAGCGTTCCGTGGCACCACCTACTAGGTTGACCCCGCCTTCCAGCGAAACCCTCGTGTGCTTGAGCTGGCAGAACCTTCCTACTTACTGTGTGCTGGAAGTTGGGACGGTTTTTGCCACGTCTTAGGCTCTGGGGAAGGAGGAAGGGTCGAAAAAAGCAATCCAGAGTGGGGAGGCCACATGTCCTAGTGATTGCACCTTGCGTACACAAAACGGGTGCGCGTTCTTGGGAAAAGCGCCTCCTGCTCTGGTGCAACTTACAAACGGCTGCAGCCCGGGTGGTATCTGCAGGTGTAATAACCGAACGCGAAATGTGAAGAGAGCATTCAGGGTCGACGTAGATGCGCTACCTAGAGTGTACAGTACCTTTTTTTTTTTTTTTTTTTTTTTTTTAATTAAAGGCAGCTGCAAAGCCTTAGAGGTCCAGTATCGGAGCAAATGCAGTCACCAAGCAGTTAAGCAGTATTTGACCCGGAGTAATTAGCCATCTTTGAGCAGGTGCAGTACCTGAGAGGGTGCAACACCAGGTAAGGACACAGGGTGGCAGCACGAGCCCAGGTCCTTGAGAGCACTGGTTTAGGAGTGGCCTGTGAGTGCCACATGTGCCCTGAACAGTTGACAAGGGTCTGTGAGGAGGGAGAATGAGTGACCCTAACTGGCTAGGCATTCGGCCTCCCGACAAGTCAGGACTGATTCAGAGAACTAGGCCCTGTCAAGTTGATGAAAAGCAGAAGATTGGGTGAAATGTCATCACTGTCCGTACAGATTGAGGAGCTGGGAAGAAGGGGATAAGGAGGGTCAGGAAGGCCATAGAAATAAAGGGACCTTCATCTTGTAATGCTGCTGAAATGTAGGTGCCCTTCTGGATCTTTGAAAATCCGTGCTGAACGTAGTTTGTCACGGGATCATAAAAAGAGTAGGTTTGGTAAGACTTTTGGTTTGAATGATTAACCATGGGGCAAATTTTGTGTCCTACAGAATAGAAAGGTTGGATACCTGAGACAAGAACTGCAGCAAAGACCTAGTGGGGGCTTTATCAGAACTGCTCAGTTTTTAGGATAATCAAATCTCCATGAGAGAGATGGGATCCACTGCCTTTTAACTTAATCTTCCTATCTATCCTATTCCCTAAATACCCCTCTTTTTTATTTTCCACCTCCTATCAACTGCTTTCTAATCCCTGCCTCCTCTTTCCTCCCACAGTCAACAACTTCTATTTTTTAATCCCTCACAGTGTGCCAGGCAACAGAACCATTGTCCTAAACCTCTTGTTTCTGCCACCTGCTCCCTAATAACCCTTTCTTTATTCCAGTTTCTATCTCTCTTGTCTTCTCCTCTCTTTAAACTCCCTCTACTCTAACACTTAAGTCTCCCTATTCTACTAACCTTACAAACTCCTAATGCTGTCTTCTCTTTCTCTTGCACCAACATGTCCTACAAATCTTGAGGGAGGGGCAATTGTATGGGCTATCAGAATCTTTTGTCTCTTATCCATTGTTTTGCTGGCATAGCCCGAAGGAAAAGACTTTATGTCTTTTCCATAAACATTAATGTGCAAAGGACATACCTGAATACCAAATCTCTCTCTCTCCTTCCAGGCACAACTCTGATAATCCATTATAGCACTGACTGGTCTATTTCAGCAGTTCTGGGTTCCTTATCTCCTTTGCAGCAAAGTAACAGGAGACTTCATCCTTACCAATTCCTGGGCCACCAGATGCTAAACCTGGTTATTGCCTCTCCAGTCCCTATAGCCCTCTTTGCTAGTATTAACTAGTTTATATGAATAGGCAAGGGAGATAAACTATATGGGGCCTAATGCAAGTCAAAGTCCATACCCAAGTGACACCAATTATTCAGAATTAATTTTAAGGCTCCAAATTGTTATCCATTCCCCAGTTTCTGAAGGCATTATATATGATCCAACTTCCTCATTTGTAAAATTTGAAGTAAAGGTAAGATTTTAATGGATAAGTTTAAAGGGTTGGGATGGGGAAAATGCATCCCAGACAGTGTGACAAAGTTATAGAAGAAAGACCAAGGCAATATCAAATGGTAGTGATTACTGGGTTGGTTGGTTGAAAAATAGGGTCCATATTAGGAAGTAAGTGGAGTTGGGCTAAGGAGAGGATTGGCATCAGACTTTGAAGATTGTCCCAAATACAGTGAATGAAGTTTTCTGAATAGGGGAGTGCTACAAATCACCACAGTAATGGTGATTTTGCTAAACGTGGCTGTGTGGGATGGCTATCAGGGAGAGGAGAACATAATCTAGTAAATGTCTAAGAACAGTATAATTGATATGGAGGGCTGGCCTGTCCTGCCAGTAAAAATGAAGGAAAATTATAATATAAATCTACTCTCATCCATCACCATCACAACTCTACCATTTACTAACTGGTGACCTCAGACAAGGCTATTAACCCCTCTGATCTTCAGTTTCCTCATTTATAAAAATGAATGAGTTAAACTAAAAGCCATATAAAGTCTCTTCTGGCTCTAATCTGTGATCCAATAAACTGCTACCATTCTACAATAGCCCCCTACCCTGCAGACCTATGTTAATGCTGCCACCTTGTGGTTTAGGGCTAGATTGCATACACTAGGAAAAAGTACCCTCACCCTATGATCACTCATTTTAGTAAGGGAATCTGATCTAATGCTGACCATCCTGGGGTCATGGATGAAGTCACTAAGCGATGAATACCACTCTTGGGTGCATCAGGTATACCCCGCACATGTGTTTGAGGACACCAATTCAGGGGGCTCCTTATCTCCCCTAATCCTCAACAACTTTTTAGTCTCGGGAACAAAAGTTAGGGAATGAGTTGGAAAGCTCAGGATCACTGTATGACTTCTCCCATCTCTAACCTAAGGAAATCTGGGCAGAGTCCCAGGAAGATCAAATCTGAATCAGGAATCATTCCCTCCATCCTCCTCATGTGTGGCCTGAGAATGCAGAGAGTGCAGCGAAAATTTGATACATACCCTAACTCGTGGGAGGCTCTCAATATGAGACAGGAAGCCCTGGGGAAGAAACATCTGAACGCCTACAGAGTAGTCTCCCTGATGAAGCTGTGTTGGACTACAGACTAGACTGGCACAGGGGCTATCCCAAATGAAACAAAGTATTCATTGGCAGTGCTGCCCACACCCAGCAGGTGTCCTGCCTTTAGATTTAGCCAATGGAAAACAATTTATCACTTTATCACTAACTAATGAGTAATATCCTCCCTATGGGCTTGCATGAAAAGTACTTGCTCATTTCATCAAGTAGAACTGCTTCAAATGATTGGGCAAGAAGGAAACATCCAATGACCCGGATTCAATATTGATCTAGGGTAATGTGAAATATGGATGCTGAATCATTGGAGAATTATGGGAATCTCCACTGACTCTATCCTTATCTCATATCTGGGAAATTTCCTAGCACAATCCATCCCTCTATATTTATAATGCATAAGTAATTGACTTTCCTGTGAGCACATGGTTTATAGTAAGGTAAAATTGCAAAAAAACAACAAAAAACCCAAGTGCGATGCTTGTCCCAATCATCACCCACTCTCCTCCTTACTGTTCTACTTCTTGTGTGGGATGCCTGGGGGACAGTCCTGCACACCTGCTGCTGCTAAAGAGTGAAAGAAGGAGATGCCAGTATACCTTGCCAACCCTAGGTATTGGCCTTGGACTTTAGACAGAACGACCCGGATATGTCATGGTAAGAAAGGTGGGTCCCTCCTGCTGTCAGCTTCATGAAGCCTGACTGTGTCCAATCCGCTGCATCTCCTCTGGACTTGGTGCTCTGTCCTAGGTTGACTGTTATCACAGTTCTGGGCCTGATGCTGCAAGCAGAGGTTCAGGTCATGACCACTGCTGCCTCCCTCAAACTAGTCTCCATTCTCTATGGCTGATACTAGTCACATCAGACAGAAGTATAGGTCACAGCCTGACCACATCAGGACCTGAACCTCAAACCTGCATTTACCCACATAGTGGACAAACCCACTCCCTTTGCAATGTCTTTGGAAGAGGTAAGGTTTGGAATGAGCTCTCTAAAGTCTCTCAAGGGAAAGAAGGAAGGAAGGAAAGAAGAAAGAAAATAGAAAAAGGGCAAAGGAGGTGAGACTGGCTTATTCCCAGAGCCCACAAATCAATCACACCCTTCAGTTTTGTCTGAGTGCCTTCCTATTTCTGTCCTTGTTCTCTGAAACCTCTGTGAGGGGGAAGGAAGAAGCAAACATGAACCTCTAAGTGAAGGAGAAAAGAAATATGTTCTCATCAAACTATCAGACTATCAGTGTAGGGATGGGCAGGAGTGGTCTGATAGCCACGCCACTCTGCACCAGAAGCCAGAGCATAGGAGAGATCAACAGCAAGGGTATTCTGTCATGGGCACCAGATACAGGGGCCAGTGACCCCAGCGCTGAAGAGTTGTTACCCCTACTACTCTTCCATCTCCAGGATGTTTCTGAGCTCTCTTTGCCAGATGAGAATATTCCCCATGGTTAAATTTTCTAGGGGAGACTCCCTAGCCAGCTTATTACCTGTCTTAGTGCCATAGAAGCCTTCATGGAAATAAACTCTGTTCCAGCTTTTTCTCAAGTTGTCCTTACAGAGTTGTTGCCATCCACCTACCTTTGTTCTCCTTATCACTTCTGGACCATGTCTCATAAACCTTCTTTCCTTATTTCTTTTCATATCCTCAGCAATCTTACCTTGCCAAAGAGGCCTTACTGGGAGAAAAGTTAAAAGTGTGGATCCGAGAGATCTGTGTATCCTGACCAGCCATGTGTTGATGGACACTTTATACTCTGTACCTTGGCTTTCTCATCTGTAAAATGGGAATAATAATGCTTGCCTTATCTACCAGCCAGGGTTGTTGTGAGGAAAGCATTTTGTAAACCTTAGTGTATTCCAAAAAGATGCATTGTTATTGCCATAACAGCATTACATAGTGGTTAGGGTAATTCCTGGATTCTTAATTTGGAATCCAATTGGGGATACATTTCAGGCATTATATGAACTTGAATGGAAAAATATCTTTACTTTTACGAAATCTTTAACTGAAATTTAGCATTTACTTCAATTATTTAAAGGTATCATTTTGAGAATAGTCATAACTGCCACTTGTAGTGGCTTTGGTAGTGCTTAAGACTTACAAAATACTTCACAAATTTTATCTCATTCTTCCTAACAAGCACCTAGAAAGCAGGTGCTATTATTCCCTCTTTACAGATGGGAGAAATAAGGCAAACAGATTTAAACTGACTTGCCCAGGGACATATAGCTAGTAAGCAGCGGAGAATAGATTTGAACTTGGGGGTGTCCCTGTTCCAAGTCTTGCACTCTATCCACTGAAAATCCTGCCTCACATATGGCATAAGGGGAAGAATAGCCTAGAAGAATAGCCCCCCCCACACACACACACACAAAATCCTGAGAACTTTGGATAAATTGTTCAGTGATGAAGAGATCATCTACACCCAGAGAGAGGACTGTGGGAACTGAGTGTGGAACATAACATAGCATTTTCATTCTTTCTGTTGTTGTTTGCTTGCATTTTGTTTTCTTTCTCAGGCTTTTTTCCCCTTCTTGATCCAATTTTTCTTGTGCAGCAAGATAACTGTATAAATATATATATACATATATTGTATTTAATAAATATTTTAACATATTTTACATGTATTGGACTACCTGCCATCTAGGGGAGGGGGTGGAGGGAAGGAAGGGGGAAATTTGGAACAGAAGGTTTTGCAAGGGTCAGTGTTGAAAAATTACCCATGCATATGTTTTGTAAATCAAAAGCTTTAATTTAAAAAAAAGAAAAAAAACTTTGGATAAGATGGATTCAGGCCTTAGATTGAGAAAGGTCCAGGTTCATCCCTTGATACATACCAGCTATGTGATTTAACTTACAATGTTCTTAGACAAGAACCCAATACTATGAGTTATAGTCAGATTGCTGATTTACTTTGGTAGAAGGAGTTTCCACAGTGATGAGCAGGCCAATTTCAGAAAAAACAGGAAAGGCTTATATGAACTGATACAAAATGAAATGAGCAGAACTAAGATAATATTGTACAAATTAACAGCAATATTGTATGATGATCAACTACAAATGATTTAGCTATTCTCAGTAAAACAATAATCCAAGAAAATTCCAAAGGACTCATGTTGAATGCTGTCCACAGCCACAGAATTGATGGAGTCTGAATGCACGTGTCTATTTTTCACTTTATTTTTTCCCTTTTAGTTTGTTTCTTCTTTTACAACATGACTAAAATGGAAATATGTTTTACTTGACTGCACATTTATAACCTATATCAAATTGCTTATCATGTTAAGGAAGGGGGAGGTAAGGTACATAGGAGAAAATTTGGAACTTAAATTTTTTTTTTTTCTGGGGCAATCAGGGTTAAGTGACTTGCCCAGGGTCACACAGAAAGTGTCAAGTGTCTAAGACAGGATTTCAACTAAGGTCCTCCTAACTCCAGGGCCGGTGCACTGTCTGCTGCACTACCTCATTGCCCCATGAACTCAAAAATTTTTTTAAAATGCTAAAATTTGTCTTTTCATGTAATTGGAAGAAAAAACTATTTTAAAAAATGAGTTTCTCTACATAGGATATTCCTCCCACTGATGAAATCCAGTCTAGTTCCCTCCTCAAAAATCCATAGTAAGATCCAAAAGGTACTACAGGCCAGAGTTCCTAAGAACTCTAAGAAATCTTCTGGTTTCCATTTTCATTCCCCTATTGGCCTTGGACACAATCAGCAATTCATTATCAGGTGGCATTGCTCCACCTCTGGGCTAATTCAGTCTTTGCTATTTCCTCCATCACAGCTTGATACGTCTTCTAATTCTCCAACTCCATACACACTCACTGAATTTATTTCCCCCTCATGTGACTTTCAGTTACTAAGACCTTCACATCACACCCAGCCCATCAATTCTTCTTGGTGACTCTTGGCTTCCTGGCCATTCCCAGTTCCAGGATTAGCTCTGTCTCTTAGACCTTCCCCCATACTTACTATCTATACTGTACTGTAACCCAGCTCTGGGTTAACTCCAAAAGAATAGAGAATTCCGTTTTTCATACATCTCATGCAACAAGCATTTCTTGAATATGTACTACCATGCTAAGCAGTGAAAAGAGATGAAGATTAAAAGCTAACCCTTGCTCTCATAGAGTTTATGATCCAATACATAGGAAACTGCCTTAGAAACTTCTTTAGTTGCGTACATTTCTTCCTTTGCCCTAAGAAGTTTGGCTATCTGGCACTTTTTCTAATTCTAATGACACTAATTCTGTTGTTTGCAAGATCACCTTTTCCATCTTTCCTGTTTTCACTCTTCCATCTCATCATGCATAGGCACTAGCAGGCATTATGTAGTAGTTGTGATCATGAACTATTCTGTCTCTATATTTGGAAATCAAGAAAATCAACCAGGGAAATACTTCTTATGGTTATTCAAAATTAGAAAAGAAAACCATAGCAGGATGCAGCTAAAGGACAGGTTCTGTGGAAAAAGTCATTAAAATAGTAAGTTCAAAATGCTTCTCATTTGAGCCTAGCTCAGAGATAGCTAGGTGGCCTAATGGATAGAGCACTGGGCCTGGCATTAGGAGCAACTCAGATTCAGATCTGAACTCAGATACACTAGCTTTGTGATTCTTAGCAAGTTATTTAATCTCTATCTGCTTCCATTTTCTCAATGATAAAACAGGGATCATAATAGCACCTCACAAGTCATTGTGAGGATCAAATGAGATATTTGTTATGTCCAATTTTTCCTGATCCCATTTGAGGTTTTCTTGGCAAAGATACTGGAGTGGTTTGACATTTTTTTCTCCAGCTTGTTTTTACACTTGAGGAACTGCTAAAGTGGCTTGCCCAGGGTCACACAGCTAGAAAGTTTCTGAGGCCAGATTCAAACTCAGAAGATGAATTTTCTTGACTCTAGGCCTGATTCTATATCCACTACCCCATCTAGTTGCACTTGAGATGATATTTGCAAGATAATATTTACAATGCCTCATATAGTAGGTGTTTAATAAATACTTGTTCCTGTCCTATGCCTTACAACAACCTTTATAAGGTAGTTACTATGGGTATTATTCATGTTTTATGGATGAGGAAGTTAAGGCCCAGAGAAATTGTGACATATATCCAAGTGTACCAGAATAAAGCATTTGAACCTACATCTTCCTACCACCAATTACGCTTTCTATTTCCTATACTCTACTTTTCCTCAAATGAAACTGATATAATAGGAATGAGGATATAACTTTGTCATGGATTTAGCCTAATGCCCCTGAAAGCTCTATCTAGATTCAAGGTCTTTTTTGGATTAGCATGTGTTCAAAACCATAGTACCCAAGCCAGAAGATTTTTTTCCTTTCATATTATCAGACCAAAGGACACATTAATTCAAAGCAAAGACATTTAATGGCAAGGTAAATAACCAGGAAAAAATCATGTGACATGTATCAGGCAAAATAACCTACAGATTCCTGTGTCTCGGGTCAGATAGGAAAGGAAGCATTGTATATTGGCTAGAATGTCTCTGCCTGTAAAACTTCTGTTTGCTGCCTCCTCCAAATCTGCTGATGTCCATTGCTGAGCTGTCATCATCTGATTTTCCACTAAGCTGCTGATAACATCTACTGCCTTTTTGTCTGATTGGGCCCTGCTTCTCCACTAAGATGCTGCTGCCGCCTGCTGCTTCTCTAATGAATTGCAACTGCTAAGTACCCCTACAGCAAGAATTTTATAGCTCTTTTGTGAGCTTCCTTGAAGCCTTAAGATTTCCTTTTTTTCTCCTTTTTTTCTTTTTTTTTCTTTTTGAGACTTACAGTTGCTCTTAACCAGTATAATAAGGACTTCCTTGGATCAAATCAGTTCTTATTTATTTTTCACTTGGGCAGAATTCTTTTAGTCCCACTAGATATACTCCAAATATATTCCTGGAAGTTTTCACTAGGACCCCACAGATTACTATGGGATTTTACTTAGAAATAATGGGGAGGTAAGGTGGAGCTGACAACTTTTGTCCTTGGATTCCTTCAATCATACTCAAATGACTGCTCAAAGTAAGAAAATGATTCCTCTACCTCATCATTATATATATATATATATAATTCTGGTTCTGTATACTTCCTTCTACAATGATTCATCCAGATATTTCTGTGCTTTTTTTTCCTTACAGTTTAAAATTATTCCATTAATTCACATTTTAAAGTTTTTTCATCCAATGTCCAAATGATTGATATATACTTTCTCTCCCCTCTCCCCCCCCCAGGGAGATCCTAAATTCTCAGATGCTGTTAGAGGAGCATGAGTTTTGGTAGGATAATAAAGCTAGAAAGGTTTGAGTACAGAACCACAGTGGACTTTGTCTGCTGTCCAAGAATCACCCTAGTTGAGTTTGGAATGGCTCCTCTTCACGTTGACAGTTAGCCACAGAAACTCACAAAGGTGTTATAAGTATATATTCGTTGTCTTGACTGTTGCTAATGGTGAGTGATTCTTTAGATGAAATAAATATCAATAAATTGCATAGTATATAAATCTTATGAGCAGTATTCCAAGAAATGAGTTTGAGAAGCAAAATAACTCTTTAAATTAAAAATTCAGACATGTGATTCTATATAATGCTGCTAACCTTACTAAGAGAGTATATTTTAACACACTCCAATAATATTTTCTGACCTTTTCCAGTGTTTAAATGTTTGCTGCACTTCTTTGTAAATATTACAAAACCTAATATTTCTTATTTATTAAATGATTTGTAGATAATTTTAATAACAAGTGAAGATTATGAAGAATACCTAAAATAAAATTGAGATAGGAAATCAGTCATTTTGTTGCCACATGTTTTATTGTATTTTTCATTTTTAATTTATTTTTAATATTCATTTAAAATAATTTTGAATTCCAAATTCTCTTCTTCTCTACATTCCCTCCCCAAGAAGGCAAACCATATGATGCTCATTTTGCTTGTGAAGCCAGCTATGTTTTACATTATAATGACAATATATTGGTTCATAATAATAATAAATCATGCACTTAGTTTAAAAACCAAACCTCTGAAACATTTAATATAGCACTATAATAGGAAAGGAGCAGTAAGATGGTGCAGTGGATAGAACATGAACCTGGAATCTGGAAGACGTATCTTCATGAGTTCAAATCTCGCCTCATATGACTCTGGGCAAGTCATTTTAACCCTATTCCCCTCATTTTCTCATCTGTAAAATGAATTGGAGAAAGCAAACCACTCCAATAGCTTTGCCAAGAAAACCCAAATGGGGTTATGAAGAGTTGGACCCAACTGAAAAAGAAAACAAAATCATATAAAAATAGTTTACTATTATTATTGTTATACATTATTTTGTTATACATAAAATTTTATGAAAAATGAAGAGTAACATTATTCTAGGAATTCCGAGAAATTCTAATTTCTCATTACTAAATTCTAAATCTGTTGGGAATTTGGAAACACTGTCTATGACAGAAAAACTTCTTTGGTGGTCTTCTTTGGTGGGGGGAGAGAAGCCACACAAATTCTTGGAATTGAAGTAGTGAAGCAAGAAATGTATTAGATGACTGGGAAAGTGTAATTGGGAGATGACATATAGACAAAGATTTTCATTATGTATTTGTAAGTGATGAGCACTATGTGTCATGGTACAAACTTAAGTCCTATAGAACTATTGAGGAAGACAAGATTCACTTTACCTTGGGTGAGGATGGGCTAGGGGAGGATCAGAGAAGGAAAGCATCACAGAACAGGTAACACAAGTTGGCTTTTGGAGTTGTCCCTGATGAGTGAAGAATGGTGATGGAAGGAGGTATTTGAAGTGGAAGGAAGAGCAGTTTGGGCAGAGGATTAAAGACAGAAAGTTACAAAGGCTTGTACAGGAGCAGAAAGAAGTCCAAGTGAGCTATAATATATTCTATATATTCTATATGCTAGAAATAGGAAGAAAAGAAAAGACAGTGACATATTGAAAAGGACTTTTAATACCAAGTGAAGGGATTTGAGGAATTGCATCATGTAGGCAGGAGAGAATTGAAAATTTCTAAGCAAAAAAAATCAATCTGGTTGTGGTTTGTAATGTAGATCTAGTTTCTCCATGAAGGATGACAGGCTAGATGAGAAGTGATTCAAGTAGGGTGGATGGCAGAGAGAATGAATAGGAGACTGACTGATAAGGTACTTGTTGAATACTTGTAGATCCATGGCATCTCCACTCCACTGTGGGCATTCTGTTCACTACTGCTGATCACAATTGATCCTTGCCTTTCCTGAAGTGTAACTCTAATCTTCATCTGTTCATAAATCCTCTCCAGAAAATCATAAATATGTTGGTGGCCTTCCTCTGGATCTTTTAATATTTTATGGATACCAGAACAACACTTCTTGTTTTTTCTACATGATTGGCACATTTCTTTCTCTAGTCATAATTATAAATGTCCATGATGATGTCTTTGCTACCACCTGCTAAATGTAGGTTGTTGTAATGTGATGCAGCCTATTTTAAACCATGTAGTTTTCCTTTGCCTTTTGGGTCATTTGAAAATTTGACCCTTCTGAGATTATACTGTTCCATGATTCATAGCCTCATAGAATTTTGTTTTATAAGTCAAATGTTTTTATAGTAATAAAAAATTATGGACATGTCAGGATGTTATATTTTTTATGTCTCCCATTTAATTGTGTGATGATTAAGAGAATGTCTTCTGTGGAGAATTATCTGTGAAAGTCTGTTTATTTCCTTCTTATATTTTCATCTATGTCTATGTATACAGACCATTAGCATCAACATTTTATAGAAATAGAAAAGAAGCATATAAGTCCATAATCATAAGTACTATTTATGTTTTATAATAATGCTAAGTGGGCTGCCTCTTTCCATACTTTAGTAAACTTTCTTCCTTGATTTATGTTAAAATTTAGTCTGAGTGCCTTTATAATTGTGCCCTTCCCCAACACAGATTTCCTTAGTCTGTGTTTGGTCAGATCAGATGCTTTTCTAGACTTCATTGCCTTAGGTGCCATTTATACCTACTCATACAGTCTATTTGGGTACTGACATATTAGCATACACATGGGATGAGTTTACATAATCAATGATGAGAACAGATTATTATAGAAACATTGGGAAGATGTGTTCCATTTCAAATATATTTCTTGTTTCCCTTCTAGTTTCTTCTACAAATGATCCTGGGATGATTAGATTGAGGAGGCAACATGGTGTAGTGGTAGTGGAAGAACAGTGGTCAGAGGACCTGAGTTCAAATCCTAGCACTACTATCACTACTTCTATGACCCTATTAACTTATTTCAGTCTCAGTTTTCTTCCCTGTAAAAAGAGGGGGTGGGAATTGATGTCCTCTAAGTTCTATTACAGCTCTAAGTCCTATACACAGGCAAAGACTTTTACCTGAGACATAAATTGTAAGAATGATTCTTTCTTTCTTCTCTGGTAAAACTTCATCTCTCCTAGTTACCTAGACTTAAAATACTGCCCTTTCCCTTTTGCAAGGAGAAAACACTTAGGTTTTCCAGAGTTAAATTCTCTTTCTTCGGAGGGCTCAACCTTCCCAGTGAAACATCCCCTCCGTAATTATAGCACTGCCCTGGTTAAGGATCCCCTCCCACCCTTACTCTAAATAATCAAGCAATCCTTTCTTCAAGTGAGTTTTACTTTCTCATTCACCCATACAGTTCTTTGGACTTAAGGGTAGCATCCAGGTTGCATTTCCCCATTTCCCTAACCCCTAAAAGAGGGAAAGTATTTAGGACTGTTCACCTGATGGTGAGCTCCACATCTCCCAAAATCTCCCAAAGACTCTCTGGGTCTATGGAGCAGAAGCTTCTCTAAAAGCTCTCAGGACTCCTCCAGCAGCGCCTTCTTCCCTTGGACATTCAGGAGACATAACTATTACCAATGAGGAGCAAAGTCATAGTTTATGGCTCTACCTCTTGGTGCTATTTAGCATGTCTTTCCTGGTCCTGATGTTCTTCCCCTTGGTCCATGAACTCTTTCTTAGTAAACTGTTTAATTTAGGTATTTGTTTTGTCCAAGCAATGAATAATGTGCTCAGGAGAACTTCTCCAGGAATTTCTCTGTTTTTCCAGAAATTCCTTGCTGCTACATTGGTTTTATCTATTACTATCTCTGAAATTTCATGATTCCCTGATTGATCTGGTTTCCTGGAGTGCCAGCAGGGCTCTCCAGGGGCTGGATCTGCTTGACTTCTCTTTGGGTATCTTATTTCTTGTTCTATCTCTTCGTCTGTTCTCCCTTTTAAGGACCAAGTCCAAAGGCTGGCTTCTGGTGCATGAATAGTTGTGACTCATTCAATAATCCTTAATGTATACTCCCAAGGCAAAGTGAACTGACTCATACTTTCTCAATCAAAGCATCATCAATGGCAGAACAAAGTCTAAAATGTGGGAAAGATTAAATATTGTTTAAAGAGACAGTTTCAATTTCAGAGGAAAAGTATCATTTAGGATCAGACAGAAAGCTATAAAAGATGTCAGAAGCCTTCTAGTCTAACTCCTTCATTTTAGAGATGATGTAGGGAACTTGCATGACATGTCCAAAATCACATAGGTAATAGGATTCTGAATTGGGATTTGAACCCAAGTCCTTTAACTCCAAAGTCATTGGTCTGAATCACTGTGTCATTCATCTTGATTAGGTTTTCCTGGGCAAATTTTCTAAATAAACATTTACCATTTTTCAAAGGCAGTAACTTATTTAAGTTTATTCAATTGGAATTTGTAGTTGCATAAAGTGGATTTTTTTTGTTTTATTATTAGTAATGAACAAACAAGGCTTACTTTGGTACCAGGCACAACATTAGGCATGGAAGCTACCAATATAAAAATGAAACAATCCTTGCCTTTAAGGAGTATATATTCTATAAGGAGAAACAACATAAACATATATACAAAATATAAACAAAATAAACATGGGGTAATGAATGAATAAATCGGGGAACAAGAATGTAATTTAATATCTTTGTGCTATAAGAAATGATAAATATGAAGAATTTAGAGAAAAATAGGGAGACTTATATGAGTTGATGCAAAGTGATATGTAGAGAACCAGAAAAATAATATATAACTTCAAGTATCAAGAAGCCACAGGATTTTACATAGTAAGGATCACACAAAATTTCGCATCCCCCCCGAAAAAAAGCATGAAATATATTCCAAAAGGAAAAAGGTAAAGGCTTACAATCAAGAATGAATTATCCTGCAAAGTGGAGTATAATCCTATAGCCAGGAAAATGGATTTTTTAATGAAAGGATTTCCAAGAATTTCTTATGAAAAGATCAAAACTGAGTAGAAATTTTGTCATGCAGATGATGCATTCAGATCATGAGGTTTTGGAGAGCAAAGAAGAGGCTTGAAAGCTGTGAAAAATCATAATGAGGCATTCTCCCTGCCAAAAGGTACTTTTTATTAAGAGGAAAAGGCCACAAACAAAATCTAAAAATGATTTTTGCAATATGTTTTTGGGAAGGGGGACATTATATAGGGCGTGGGGAAGAAGAAATTATCAGGAAAGAGTCGGGAAGATATAGAATATGTATTCTTCATCTAGCCATTCTGGAGAACGATTTGGAACTATGCTCAAAAAGTTATCAGACTGTGCATACCCTTTGATCCAGCAATGTTACCCCAAAGAGACCCCTGTATGTGCAAGAATGTTTGTGGCAGCCCTCTTTGTAGTGGCCAGAAACTGGAAAGTGAGTGGATGCCCATCAATTGGAGAATGGCTGAATAAATTGTGTTATATGGATGTTATGGAATATTATTGCTCTGTAAGAAATGACCAACGGGATGATTTCAGAAAGGCCTGGAGAGACTTACGTGAACTGATGCGGAGTGAAATGAGCAGGATCAGGAGATCATTATATACTTCAACAACAATAACTATGCTGATCAATTCTGATGGATGTGGCCCTCTTCAACAATGAGATGCATCAAATCAGTTCCATTTGTTCAATAATGAATAGAACCAGCTACACCCAGCGAAAAAACTCTGGGAAAAGAGTGTGAACCACTACATAGCATTTCCAATCCCTCTGTTTTTGTCTGCCTGCATTTTTTATTTCCTTCACCGGTTAAATGTACACTATTTCAAAGTTCGATTCTTCTTGTGCAGCAAAATAATTATACGGATATGTATACATATATTGTATTTAATTTATATACTTTAACATATTTAACATGTATTAGTCTACCTGCCATCTGGGGGGTAAGGGGGAGGGAAAGGAGGGGAAAAATTAGAACAAAAGGTTTTGCAATTGTCAGTGCTGAAAAATTACCCATGCATATATCTTATAAATAAAAAGCTATATATATATAAAAAGAATGTGTATTCTTAACCTAGTAGTTTGGGTTGTGCTAAATAGTCAGTTTTCAAAGAGGATTGGGACAAAAGAAATGGACCTATCATCCTTATTAGATGCTAAATAGCCCAGAAACACCACTATTCAGTCTATATCCCACAAAAATCAAAGAAAGACCAAAAGGTTCTACATGTACAAAAATATTCAAAGCAGCTCTTTTTGTGGCAGTAAAGAACTGGAAACTAAGGAGGTATCTCTCATTTGGGAAATGACTAAAATTAAGGCATATGATTATAATGGAGTACTATCATGTTATAATAAATAAAAGTTTTAGAAACATGAAAAGACTTATATGGAGTGATGCAGAGCAAAGTTAACAGAATAAGGAGAACAATTTATATTATATTAAATTACAAAAACAACTTTAAAATTTTATTAATTTTCAACATTTACTTTTATAAGATTCTGATTTCCAATTTTTCTCCCTCCTTTCTTTCCTCTTCCCTAAGATGACAAACAATCTGATATAGATTATACATGTACAACCAAATTAAACATATTTTCTCATTAGTCATGTTATAAAAGAAGAATCAGAAGAAAAGGGAAAAAATATAAGAAACTAAAACCAACAAGAAAGTGAAAATAGTACTCTGATCTACATTCAGACTCCATAGTTTTTCCTCTGGCTGTGGATAGCATTTTTTTTTTTTTTATCATGAATCTCTAAAAATAATTACAAAAGACTTAAGGACTATAATAAACACAATGATCAATCATGATTCCAGATAGCCAATGATGAATCATCTTCTGACAAAGATGATGCACTAATGGGCATCTATTTCTTTTATTGCTTATTTTTTTTGCTGTATATCCTGTATTAAACATTTTCCAGCTTTCTTAGAATAATGTTATAATTACTATTAATTTATTAAATAATGTTTTAAATTTTACAAAGCACTTTTTTCACAATGAACCTGTGGGGAGAAGTATTATAAGTACTATGTCCATTTTGTAGATGGGGAAAGTAAGACTCAGAGATTTGCCCAGTGTCACAAACAGCTGGTATATGTCAGAACTGGTTCTGACCAGGACATTACCCATTACTCTCTGCCAACTTGGCTTTACCCCTTTACCTCTTTTACTCTTAACTTGCTTACTCATTAATCTTCTCTCTAATGACTCCTTTACTACTTACTATAAATGAATTCATGTCAACCACATCCAAAACAAAAGTCTTCCCTTGCTATCCCTTACCTGCATTACTAACTACACTTCTCCCCTTCACAGCCACACTTCTAAAAAGTCTACACTCTCCATTAATTTTTTTCTTTTTAATAATTATAACTTTTTATTGACAGAACCCATGCCTGAGTAATTTTTTACAACATTATCCCTTGCACTCATTTCTGTTCCAATTTTTCCCCTCTCTCCCTCCACCCCCTCCCCCAGATGGCAAGCAGTCCTATACATGTTAAATATGTCACAGTATATCCTAGATACAATATATGTGTGCAGAACCATACAGTTCTCATTGCACAGGAAGAATTGGATTCAGAAAGTAAAAATAATCCGGGAGGAAAAACAAAAATGCAAGCAGTTTACATTCATTTCCCAGTGTTCCTTCTTTGGGTGTAGCTGCTTCTGTACATCAGTGATCAATTGAAACTGAGTTATAGCTTCTCTTTGTTGAAGAAATCCACTTCCATCAGAATACATCCTCATACAGTATCATTGTTGAAGTATATAATGATCTCCTGTTTCTGCTCATTTCACTTCGCATCAGTTCATGTAAGTCTCTCCAAGCCTCTCTGTATTCATCCTGCTGGTCATTTCTTACAGAACAATAATATTCCATGACATTCATGTACCACAATTTACCAAACCATTCTCCAATTGATGGGCATCCACTCATTTTTCAGTTTCTAGCCACTACAAACAGGTTGCCACAAACATTTTGGCACATACAGGTCCCTTTCTCTTCTTTAGTATCTCTTTGGGGTATAAGACCAGTAGTAGCTCTGCTGGATCAAAGGGTATGCACAGTTTGATAACTTTTTGGGCATAATTCCAGATTGCTCTCCAGAATGGTTGGATTCGTTCACAACTCCACCAACAATGCATCAGTGTCCCAGTTTTCCTGCATTGATTATGCTTATTTGTTAAAAAGGGTTCCCTCCACAATGGAGTGAAAGTATGTGGGAAAGAGAAAAAAAAACAAATGTTTGATAATTAAAAATATAAAAATGTATTTTAAAATATCAACTTCAGAACAACAAAAAATAAAATACATGCAACAACATGCAACTTAATTGGTGTGCTAGTTATTTTTGTTGAACTGACTTCTCCCCCTCTCTGTATTTTTTATTCTGTGTTTAAAAAGAATTTCTGAGAGGGAAGGAGAGAATATATTAGAATATGAAATTATCAAAACAAAAATATTAGTAAAAGTTTAAAATTTTAGCTCAATAATAGTGTCAGTGAAGTTGCAGTCTACAAAACTGATCACAAAATTAAAACATTTCTATAATAAAATCCAAGAGTCAATAATAGAAAGTCCCATTCAAAGAACACAAAATACATCATATACTCAGGAGTTGATAAAACAAAGCAACTTATTATCTGTAAAAATACAACCTCTGTGCTAGTACTAGGACCATACAATCTTTGGCAGCTCCATTGCCAATAATCAATTCTGAGTCAAAGTCCCAGGTGGAAAGGAGCACTTGCAAGTGCAAGGAAACAGACCAGAATAGTGACCATTTCTCTGCATGGATCACATCACCATGAAAGTACTGAAAACTTACAAATCTTTAGAATGAACTGTGAAGATAGAAGCCTAAAAAATGTCTGAAGTTTGGAACATGTCTCCTCTACCCCTGCCACTATAAGCAGAAACCAACTTTAACATAAAATTTAAAGTCAAGAAATAGTCTGGGAAAATAAGCAAACAACAAAAAAAGAAGCTGACCATAAAAAACTAGTATGGTGATAAAGAAAAGCAATACATGATTTAGCAAAGACAATGGCATAAAAATAGCAATATTTAAAAGCAATATTTAAAAATGCAAATTGGATACATATCCAACAAGAATTCTTTGAAGGACTAAAGAACAAAAAACCTCTTATTTTAAAAATCAGTTAGGAGTAGTTGATGAAAAGCTGAGAAAACAAATGAGAGCAATGCAAGAAAATTATGAAAACAGAATTAATGGCTTGGTTAAAGAGGCACAAAAAGTAATGAAGAAAATAGCACTTAAAATACAGAATTGGCCAAATGATAAAAGAAGTATAAAACCTCACTGAAGAATAGAACTTATTAAAAAGCAGAATTGTTCAAAAGGAAAAAAAGTTACAACAACTTATTGAAGAAAATAATTCCTTCAAAATTAGAATTGGGCAAGTAGAAGTTAATGACTCCATGAGTCATCAAGACACAATAAAACAAAGGAAAAGAATGAAAAATATAGAAGAAAATCTGAAATATTACATCAGAAAAACAACTGACCTATAAAATAGATTAAGGAGAGATAATTGAAGAGTTATTGGATTACCTGATAGCCATGATCCACAAAAAGAGCACATTTCAAGAAATTATAAAGGAAAACTGCCCTGATATTCTAGAACCAGAAAGTAAATAAAATAGAAATTGAAAGAATCTACTGGTCACCTCCTGAAAGAGATCCCAAAGTGAAAACTTTCAGGAATATTATAACCAAATTCCAGAATTCTCAGGTCAAGGAGAAAATGATGAAAGCAGGCAAAAAAAAATTAGTCAAATATCATGGAGGCACAGTCAGAGGTCACATAAGATTTAGCAGCTACTATTATAAGGATCAGAAGGCTTGAAACATGATATTCCAGAAAGCAAAGGAGCTAGGATTTCAATCAAAAATAACTTACTCAGAAAAAAAGAAACAAAACTGAATATAATCCTTCAGGGGAAAAAATAAGCATTTAATGAAATAGAGGATTTCCAGACATTCCCAATAAAAAGGATCAGAGCTGAATAGAAATTTTAACATTCAAATACAAGAATCAAGATAAACATAAAAAGGTAAACATGAAAGAGATATCATAAGGGATTCAGTAGGATCAAATTGTTTACAAAATTATATGGTAAAATGATATATGTAATTTCTAAGAACTTTATCATTACTAGGGTATTTAGAAGGCAACTACATAAACAAAGGGCATGAGTTTTAGTTATTTATGCTGGGATGACCTAAAAAACTGAACATTAAGAAAGAGGATTAAATTGTTTATAAAATATATGGTAAGATGATATATGTAATTCTAAAGAATTTTAGCATTGTTAGGGTATTTAGAAAGGCATCCACATAGACAAAGGGCATGAATATTAGTTATGTTGGGATGATCTAAAAAACTGAACATTAAGCAAAAAGGATACACTGGAAGAAGAGGAAGAGAAGAAGAATAAGGGAAATTATTTCACATAAAAGAGGCATGCAAAGAAGAGCTTTTAAAGTGGAGGGGGAAGAGCGGGACAATCCTTAAACCTCATTCTCATCTGAATCATTTCAAAGAGAGAAGAATACAGAGAGAGAGAGAGAGAGACAGAGAGAGATAGAGAGAGACAGAGAGAGAAAGTCAAAGATACCAAATAGAAAAGTAGAAGGGATAAGAGAAAGGGGAGGGTGAAAAGAGGGAGAACAGATTAAGAAAGTAGTGGTCAGAAGCAAAACACACTTTTAAGGAGGGAGGGAGGGAGGGAGAGAGAGAGAGAGAGAGAGAGAGAGAGAGAGAGAGAGAGAGAGAGAGAGAGAGAGAGAAAGAGAGAGAGAGAAAGTAATACATAATAATCATAACTGTGAATGTGAAGGGATAAACTTACTCACAAAATAGAAGTGGATAGCAGAATGCATTAGAAACTAGAACCTAATAATATATTGTTTACAAGAAATATACTTGACACTGAAAGATACATACAAAAGTAAAATAAGGCAGTGGAATAGAATCTATTATGCTTTCATGGATGACCTCAATTTTCTCTTTTCAGAGCTAGATAAAGATATAAATAAGAAAGAAGTGAAGAAGATGAATAACATATTAGAAATGCTAGAATTTCTGGAGAAAATTGAATAGGAATTAAAAGGAGTATTTTTTTCTCAGATTATATATTTACATTTCACAAAACATGATCATGTGCTATGGGATAATAGCTTCAAAAACAAAAATGTACCCTTTTCAGATCACAATGGAATAATAATTACATTCAGTAAAGGGCCTTGGAGACATAGATTAAAAATTAATTAAAAATGAAATAATCTAATCCTAAAAACTAAGTAGATCAAAGAACAAATCATAGAAACAATAAATAAATTCATTAAAAATAATAACAATAAGACAAGATACCAAAATTTGTGGGATTCAGTTAAAGCAGTACTTAGGGGAAATTTTATATCTCTAAAACTTACAGCTATAAAAAAAGAGAAAGAGCAGATTAATCCTCAATTAAGCATTGAAGTAGAAATCCTGAAAATCAAAAGAGATATTAATGATTGAAAGTTTAAAAAATTAAATAAACAAATAAAACTAAAAGTTGGTTTTATGGGAGAAAAACACAATAAAATTGATAAAAAAGAAAGAAAATCATATTACTAGTATAAAAAGTGGAAAGACTAAACCAACAAAGATGAGATTAAAATAACTATTAGGAATTAAGTTGCCCAATTATATGCTAATAAAATTGATAATCTAAGTAAAATGGAAAAATATTTACAAAAATGTAAATTGAAGAGGAAATACTTAAATTTTAGAAAAAGAACTTGAACAAGCCATAAATGAGCTCCCTAATAAAAAATCACTAGGCTCAATGGATTTACAAGTGACTCCTAGCAAACATTTAAAGAATAATTCCAGTACTATATAGCCTATCTGGGGAGGGGGGGAGAGAATAGGTAAAGAACAAATCCTATAAAATTCTTTCTATTACACAAATATAGGAATAGGAAAAAAAGTAGGAAAAACTATCCTGATTAGCAATTTTCTCAGTAAGATCACAAGTGAAGCAAAGATGTCCATTATTACTACTATTATTCAACTTTCTATCAAAAATGCTAGCTGTGGCAATAAGACAAGAAAAAGAAATTGAAGGAATGTAAAACTGGCTGAAAAAATGAACAGCTTTAGCAAAGTTGCTAAAGATACAAAATAAATCCACATAAATAACCAGTATTTTCATATATTACCAACAAAATCCAGCAGGAAAAAATAGAAAGAGAAATTATATTTAAAATATCTGTAGACAGTATAAAATACTTGGGAGGCAACCCTTCAAGACAAATCCAGGAATTATGAACATAATTGGAAAACACTTCACACAAATAAAGACAGATTTTTTTATTAAAGCTTTTTATTTTCAGAACATATACATAGATAATTTTCAACATTCATCCTTGCAAAATCTTGAGTTCCAAAATTTTCCCCTCCCATCCTCTTCCCTAGATGACAAGTAATCCAATATGTGCAGTTCTATACATATTTTTCCAATTATCATGCTGCTCAAGAAAAATCAAATCAAAAAGGAAAAAATGAGAAAGAAAACAAAATGCAAGCAAACATCAATAAAAAAGTGAAAATATTATGTTGTGATCCACACTTAGTTCCCACAGTCCTCTCTCTGGGTACAGATGGCTCTCTTCATCACAAGACCATTGAAACTGGCCTGAATCACCTTGCAATTGAAGAGTACACATCCATCAGAATTGATCATCGTATAATCTTGCTGTTGCTGTGTACACTGTTCTCCTGGTTCTACTCACTTCACTTAACATCAACTCATGTATGTCTCTCCAGGCCTCTCTGAAATCATCTTGCTAATTATTTCTAATAGAAAAATAACATTCTATCATATTTATATATTATAACTTATTCAGCCATTCTCCAACTGATGGACATCCACTCAGTTTCCAGTTCCTTGCCATTTACAAAAAGGGCTGCTACAAACATGGGATATAGGCCTCATAGAGATCCTACTATATCAAAGGATATGCACAGTTTGATAGCCCTTTGGGCATAGTTCCAAATTACTCTCCAGAATGGTTGGATCAGTTCATAACTCTACTAACAATGTATTAGTGTCCCAGTTTTCCCACATCCCCTCCAAAATCCATCATTATAATAAGACAGGTGCAAACAATTGGAGAAAGATTAATTACTTAAGGAGAAGCCAAGCCAATATGATAAAAATGACAATTCTGACTAAATTTACTTATTCAGAATACCAAATAATTATTTTTATAGAGTTAAAAATAGTAACAAAATTTATTTGGAAGATTAAAAGGTCAAGAATATCAAGAGCATCAGTGAAAAAAAATTAAAGGAAGATAGCTCAGAAATTTCAGATTTCAGACTAAATTTCAGAGTGACAATTATCAAAACAATCCAGTACTATCTAAGAAATAGATTGGTGGATCAATGAAATAGATTAGATGAACAATATATAGTAATAAATGATTATAATAATCTAGTGTTTGAGGAACTCAAAGATCTAAGTTTTGGGGACAAGAACTCTTTATTTTATAGACATTTCTAAGGAAAATAGAAAACAGTTTGGTAAAAAGTAGATATAGACCAACATCTCAAATTCTTGGGTTGTTGATTAATGTATATATGATTTAGACATAAAAGGGTGGTATTATAAGCAAATTAGGGTAGTATGGAAAAATTACCTGTCAGATCTACAGATAAGGGAAGGATTAATGACCAAAAAAGAGAAAAAGAGGATAATAAGGAGTAACATTGAAATTATTACAAGAAATTAAAAAGTTTTTGCACAAACAAAAGAAATGCAGCCAAAATTAGAAGGAAAATATGAAACTAGAAAATAATTTTTACCATGAATTTCTCTGATAAAGGGCTCATTTCTCAAATATTTAGGACACCAAATCAAATTTATAAAAATAAAAGCCATCCCCCAATTGATAAGTGGTCAAATGATATGAACGGGCAGTTTTCAGATGAAGAAATCAAAGTTATCAATAATTATGTGAAAAATGCTCCAAATCACTATTGATTAGCGAAATGCATATTAAAACAACTCTGAGATACTATTTCATACCTATCAGATTGTCCAATATGACAGAAAAGGAAATTGACAAATGCTGAAGGAAATGTGGAAAAATAGGGTCACTAATGTATTGTTGGAAGAGTTGTGAACAGGTCCCACCATTCTAGAAAACAAACTGGGATGTGTACAATAGTTTCCAGAAATGCCATCACTAAGTTTATATCCCAAAAAGATCAAAGAAAAAAAAGGACCTATATTTACAAAAATTTTCATATCAATTTTTTTTGTGATAGAAATGGCTGTACAAGTTGCAGTACATGATTGTGATGGAATACTACTGTGCTGTAAGAACTGATGAGACAGATTGTTTTAGAAAAATCAGAGAAGATGAATGCAAAGTGAACTGAGTAGAACCAGGAGAACATTGTATACAATAACAGTATTGTAATGATCAACTGTGAAATACTTAGCTACTCTAATCAAGACAATGATCCAAGATAATTTTAAAGCTCCTAGTGAAAAATGCTGTCTACCTCCCGAGAGAGCTTAGTATAACATGAAAAATACTTTTCTCACTTTATTTTTCTTGTTTTTTCTTCTTTGCAACATGAATAATATGTTTTATGAGACTTCACATGTTTGATATATTGCATGCCTTCATAATGGGTAGGGGATGGGTTGGAGGGAGGAAGATAATTTGGAACTCAAAATTTAAAAAAGTGAAGAAAAAAAGAAAAAAGAGAAAGAAAAGGAGGAGAGGAGATAAAAAAGAAAGGGAAGGAGAAAGAGAAGGAAAAGAAGAAAGAACAACAATATCTGATAAGACATCCCTCCCATTCCTTTGCAGAAGTGAACGACTATAGGAGTACATCTAATGTTAGACTTTTGATGTCTTACTTAGTTTTGTGGATCCTTTCCCCTCTTTCTTTTCCTTTATTATAAGGGATAATCTTTTGTGAGGGGATGGAGAGAAGAATGCAGTGGAAATACAGATTATGTAACAAGACAATAAAATTTATTTTAACAAACAAACAAAAAAAACTTCATGGTGAAAAATAGCACTAATAGTTGGGATAGAAAGTTCTCATGTAGGAGATAAAATTTGATTTAAGTGTTAAAAGGAAACCAGAAACATATAAGGAAACTGCTTCTGAATCACCTCATATGGATAAATCTTCATTTCCTATCAGTTAGTGTGGAGTCAATTTCATTTTTTTTTTTTTTTTTTTTTTTTTTTTTTTTTTTTTTTGGTACTGTAACTTAGTATTCATCACAGCTCTCTTTTTGAAGAAATCATTCATAATATATAGACATAAGGTTTCTCATATCTTTTAGGTCTAGGTTGATCTCTATTATTGCTTAAACATGAGCTGTTTCTAAATTTTTTTGGGGGGGGGGATGGTCTGAGGCAATTAGGGTTAAGTGACTCGCCCAGGGTTCACACAGCCAGGAAGTATTAAATGTCTGAGGCTGAATTTGAACTCAGGTACTCCTGACTTCAGGACTGGTGCTCTATCCACTGCACTATCTAGCTGCTAATGCTATGTCATAATATTTTACATATTTCATTTTTGAAAACATCTTTTCACATCGGTAGGTTCTGTCAAATGCTGGTAGCAGTCCACAAGCATGTGATTTTACTTGAACATATTAATTACTTAGGAGACATTTTTAGAATTATATTGGATTCTTCTCTTGATATTTACCTTTTAGCAAGTGTCATTATATTGCAGATTAATCACTCCCAACCTAAGGTTAAATGGAAGCTCCTCAATTGCACAGTTAAATGGATTTTGAAATATGGAAATTTCTTTTGCACTTGCATAATGGTGATTGATGGTGATTCTTTTCATTCAGAAAAATGTTGATCGCAGCTCTGAGCTCAGAAAATAGTAATAAAACTTTTTTTCTTCTTCCTTTTCTTCTTAATTCCTGCTCCCTTCCCTTGTCCTTTGCTCTGGAATTGCCTGGCTCACTGTTGTTACCTTTCTGGCTCTTCCAAATCCTAGGGTTTCAGGCAGCTCCTCCTTAAAATGGTATATGTGTGGGTTGGTGGAATTGGCTCCATCCTTAAGATAATCACCAGGTTTCAAGGCACTGTCTCCTCTGGCTACTACCCCCTCTCCTCTCAGTCCTATGTGCCATACTCACCTTGCTCTTGGGGGACTGAGGAGAGGGATGAATCACAATGAACCTGAACTTGCCCCTTCTGGCAACAGGAGAGGAGTCAGTCTGGAGGGCACAGGGCAAGGAAGATGCTCCTTGCCAAAGTGAAGTCCCTGGGTTAGAGGGCCCTCCTCACAGGATCTTCTCTGGGCCCCACCTTGAGGGCCCAGAGGGTGAGTATGACCTGCTGAGCTAGCTCATAGAGGACCACAAGCTGGGGTAGGAGGTGGGGTGTGAATTAGAGAGGAGCAGATAAGAGCAGGAGGAGGAAAGGGAGGACAGCCAAAGAGGTAGAAAAGTCACAGAGCCAAAGAGAACCTAGAACCCGGAACCTGGAACCTTGAGACTGGAAAGGACCATTTAGGTCATCTTGTCCAATCTGCTCATTTTATAGAGGAGGAAATTGAAAGCCAGCGGAGAAATCACTTGCCTTGGGTAACTTAGAGGCCCAGCCAGGACTAGAACCCAAGCCTCTTTCATTCTAGTCTAGGGTCGCCTTTTTAAGCCTCTAAAGGGGGAGGTTAGGGCAATAAGAGGTGGGGGCTGACTTGGAAAAATAGGATTAGGGCAAAGGGCAGAGAGACATTAGTCCAGCATATCCCAGTGGCAATCTTCTGGACAAACTCCTCTTGACCCTGACCTTGGGCAATGACTCCTGGGACCCTGGGCCTGAGGCCAGCGGGAAGATGGCTTAGAGAACTCAGGTGTCCTTGTCTGTCTGCTTCGCCACGGTGCCTCCCGACATCCTACCGAATGCTTAGTTCCCATGTTCTGACAGGGGGAGGTGGGGAGGGGTCCTGTCTTTGGGGGCTATTCTCTGCCTCCTCCAGCTGCCTTCTGCTACCTACCCCCCATCCCTCAAGCTAGGCTGGAAAGTGGTGAGCACCATCGAGGGAGAGGCCAGGTATGCTCTGGGGTCATACCAATTTACCGGTTCAGGGGTCAGAACCAGAAGGGCTTTCCCATGATCGTCGCCAGAACTTCCCTGCTGTGCAAGTTACCAATAATGGAAAAAGAAGGCACCTGGGGCTGATTCCAAAATTCCAACCTGTGTCTTCTCGGTACCCTGACCCAAGGAAATACAGTTTCTTCCCAAGAAGGCAGGAGCAGAAAACATCCCAAGACCAGTGGGGCTTTTCTCCAGATGGGGATGTGTGCCTCTCCCCGAACATCGAGCTGGGGTCCCTGACCCCAGCAGGGCAGGGCTCCAGGAGAAATCTGGCTGTCCACTACTTTCCTGACTTCACACAGCAGGTCCAACAAAAGCAGGAGAATCTGAAGCCCAAGGTCTTATCATTCTGGGGACAGGTCAACAATTTCCAGGGTGGAAACCCAGCCCATGATTTCCCAAGGACAAAGACCTGGGCCACTAGTGAGAGAGAGGGTCCCCAGTGGAGCGTAGGCTGGGGAGCAAAGGACTCCCCGAGCCCAGTCCTGGGAGAGTTACTCCCCAACAGGCCTAACGTCTTGCGGGAACCAACAGAGAAGGCCAGCAGAAACCTTCTACAACAGTGTAAGCCTCTTCCCAGAGCCACAGGGGGTGAGGGAGGGCAAGGGAGGTGGGTGGACTCCAATCCCCATAGGAGGTTTCTATGTAGTACTTGGGGGTTTCCTGTTCACTCCAAAGATACTGGTACAGATATTCAAGCTCCCCAAAGATAGCGTCCTCCCTAGCAAGCCCAAACATAAGGAACCTACCCACCCAAGAAGGTGATAGACTGTCTCCTCCCTTCCTTATTGATAGACTGAGTGTTTCTTCCCTTCCTTATTCCTAGCGACCTCCGCGTTTCCCTCCTTAAGACCTAGCTCCTCAGTCTGCCGCTATTACCCACCTTGCTGTTCTATTTGCTCTGCTTCTCCAGAAGTCTGGTAAGCCCCATGGTACTCTAGGATTGGGGAAGGCACCCATTCTCCCTGGGCTTCCTCGTGCAGGAAGGTGACCCTGGCCCCTAACCCCTGGAGGTTTTTGGTGGTGTGGAGGAAAGTGGTGCTTTTTGTCTCAGAAGTTCCAGTCACTGTATCCTCAGGAATTGCCTTCTCCAGGGACCTTGTGAAGACTTTGCTGCAGTACAAGCTCTCAATGAGGTCCCTAAATGCCAATGCTAATACATCCACTATGGCTAAGAATTCCAAAGTGTGAGTTACAGAAAGATGGGGTGTGTGTGTGTGTGTGTGTGTGTGTGTGTGTGTGTGTTTGTGTGTGTGTATGTGTGTGTGTGTTTGTGTGTGCATATGTGTGTGAGAGAGAAAGAAAAAGAGACAGAGACACAAAGACAGAGACAGAGAGAGAAAGAGAGATAAAGGAAGAGACAGAGAGAGACAGAGACAGAGAAAAAGAGAGATGGAGGAGAGACAGACACAGACAGACAGAGACAGAGAGAAACAGAGAAAGGGAGACGGAGAGACAGAAAGACAAAAGGAAAGAGAGAGAAAGTGAGAGACAGACAAAAAGAAAGTGAGACAGAAAGAGAGATAGAGGGAGGTAGGTAGAGAGAGAGAGAAAGAGAGAGAGAGAGAGAGAGAGAGAGAGAGAGAGAGAGAGAGAGAAAGGAAGAGACAGAGAGAGAGAGAGAGAGAGAGAGAGAGAGAGAGAGAGAGAGAGAACAGAGACAGAGAGAGAAAGAGAGACAGAGAAAGGGAGAAGGAGACAGAGAAAGACAGGGAAAGAGAAAAAAGTGAGAGACAGAGACAGAAAGAGAAAGAAAGACAAAAAGAAAGTGAGACAGAAAGAGAGAGATAGAGAGGGAGAGAGAAAGAGACAGAGAAAGAGGGAAGAAGAGAGAGAAAGAGGGAGAGAGAGATATGCTAAGAGACAGACAGACAGAAACAGAGAGAGAAACAGAGAAAGGGAGGAGAGACAGAGAGACAAAGGGAAAGAGAGTCAGACAAAAAGAAAGACAGAAAGAGAGAGATGGAGAGACAGGGAAGAAGAGAGAGAAAAAGAGAAAGAGGGAGAATAGAGGAAGAGAGAGAGAGATGGAGAGACAGGGAAGAAGAGAGAGAAAAAGAGAAAGAGGGAGAATAGAGGAAGAGAGAGAGAGATGGAGGAGAGACAGAGAGAGAGAAAAAGAGATAGAGAAAGGAAGGAGAGAGAGAAAGACAGGGAAAGAGAAAAAAGTGAGAGAGAAAGAAAGACAAAAAGAAAGTGAGACAGAAAGAGAGAGATAGAGAGGAGGGAGGGAGAGAGAGAAAGCAAGGAAGAGGGAGAGAGAGGAAGAGAGAGAAAGAGAGAGACAGAGAGAGAGAGAGAGACAGAGAGAGAGAGATGGAGGACAGACAGACACAGAGACAGAGAGAAAGAGAGACAGAGAAAGGGAGAAGGAGAGAGAGAGAAAGAAAGGAGAGAGAAAGACAAGGAAAGAGAAAAAAAGAGAGACAGAGACAGAGAGAGAAAGAAAGACAAAAAGAAAAGTGAGACAAAAAGAGAGAGAGAGAGGGAGGGAGAGAGAGAACAGAGAGAGCAAAGGGAGATAGGGACAGAGAGGGAGAGAGATTGAAATTCATAAGATTCATAGAACAAGATATGTAGTGGGTCTAGAAGAGAGTTGAGAGGTCAAAGGGGGACATGTAATTAATAGTTCTTCTGGATTGAGTGGAAAGAGAAAAGGGACCAGAAACTATTTCCCAAGTTGGATTTGATGCAGATTATGGTTGGATGGGCATCCAATTCTAATTTTTAAGTAGATTAGGATGAAAAAAAAAGGAATGCTGAGTGATAATTGACTTTAGGTGCTTACAGAAAGATGTGATATGATAGAATGAAATACTGAATTGGAGTTAAGGGATGTGGGTTCAAATCTTCTACCAGTTCTTTAGGTGAATACTTGTATGACCTTCTTCTAAAATGTCAGCATTAAAATAGATAATTTGTAAGGTCTTTTCCAGCACTTAATCCTATGCAGACATATCCTTTTTTCAGCTTCAAGAATAGAAAATACAGAGGCAGGAGGAGAAGCAAGGGGCTTAGCTAATGCCTACAAGAGGAGTAATTCAGGACATGTGGTAAGGGAGAAGAAATAATGCCTGGCAAGCATACTATAAAGTGTGTGTGGCTACCTTTAAAATTAAGGAAAATTGGAATGAGTTAGTTATATTTTTAAACTGGGGGGGGGGGAGGTAAAGAGAGATGATTGTTTCCAAATGGTAGAATCATGACTGAGTCTTTAAGGGTCAGCCATGGATAACTATGAATTTTGAGACTCTTGTCAGAATGGACAACTCTGTTGCCCAAGGTTCCTAGGGATCGTTGGATTTAAAATTAGAAAGGACTTAGAGACCACTTTGACAACCCTTACATCTAACAGACCAGGAAGCAGGGTAAGATAGTAGAAATATGTCGTTCAACGTCATATAGGAAAGAAGTAGCAAGGCTGAGATCTGAACCCGGTTCTTCTGAATCCAGAGTTTGGGCTCTCTCTGGCAACACCAACCAACCACCCAGCAGCATTTATTAAGTGCTTTGGATGTCTACACACTGTGCTAGGCACAGGTACACAAAGGCCAAACAAAACAATGCCCTCCCTTGAGAAGTTTCTAGTCTTTTCAGAAGGTAACATATACACCCAGCAGCCAGTACCAAATATATCCCAAGCAAATGCAAGATAATGTCAGGGGGGGTCAGAATGCTGACCAACTGAGGAGAATCAGGGGACAGGCTGCAAGGAGAAGGCGGCACTTCCTTCCCTTGGAGAGAACGAGTGCATTCTAGCCATGGGCTAATGGCCCGTCCAAAGGTAAGGAAGCTGCAGATGGAAAGTTGTGTTTGAGGGACAGACTGTCTGGACCACAGAGTATGTAAATATTTGGGGGGAGGGACAAGGCAAGTGGGATGTGATGTATAGTAAATCTGGAAAGATATCTGGATATCTGGAAACTAGATGGTAAAGGGCTTTGAATATCAGCTAGAGGCACTTTTGTATTCAGGCCTTAGAGATGGCAAGGAACCACTAAAGCTTCTTGCAGTGGGAAATGATCTATGTTTCAGGAATCTCTCTTTGATAGCTGTGTAAAAGATGAATTGGAGATTGGAGAGACTAGAAACAGGAAAAGCAATATTGCAGAAGTCAAGGTAATAAGATAATAAAGGCCTGAACTAGAATGGTGATCATATGAGTGGAGAGGATTAATTGACAAGATTTTATCAATTGAATAGATATGGTAAGGAAGTGGGATTGGAAGAGTGAAGACCTGAGGAAAGCTCTGTGCTTGTGAACCCAAGTGATTAGAAAGATGGCAGTCTATCTGATAGAAATAGAAATTAAGGAAGGTGAGTTTGAGGGGAAAGATAATGAGTTCTCTTCTGGACATTCCGAGTTTGAAATGCATATGGGACATGTATTTTAAAATATCCCATAAGTAATTAGTGATGTGGGAACAGAGTTTGGGAGAGTAGAGAATAAGGTTGGAGTAGAGATCTGTGAATATCTTCATATAGAAGATCATTAAATTGATGAGATTGCCAAGAGAAAGAGTATAAGGAGAGAGAAGAGTATAGAGCTTAAAAGTGCACCCACAGTTAGTGGATGGAACATAATAACAGCTAATTCTTATATACCACATTAAGGTTTATTAAACTATTTACCTCATTTATGAGATAATACCATGAGAAATAGATGCTATTGTTATCTCCATTCTACAGATGAAGAAATGAAACAGATGAAGATTACATTACTTGCCCAGTGCTACACAGTTAGGAAATGTCTGAGACTGGATTTGAACTCAAGTCTTCCTGACTTTAGGTTTAGGTCTAATGCTCTAAATACCAATAGATAACAGGTGATGATCCAGCAAGAAAGATGATAGGACAATAATCAAGGGAGAACAATGTCACAAAAACTCAGAGAGAAGAGAATATTAAGGAAAAAGAGATTAATCATGTGCCAAATGCTGTCAAGAATTAGGGAGACTGAGAAGACATTAAATGTGGCAATTAAAACACCACTGATAACTTTGGAGTAGTTTCAGTTGAGTGATAAGTTCAGAAACCAAACTGTAATGTCCTAAGTAATGAAGTAGTAGATGAGTAGAGGTGGTTTTCTATGGAATTTGGGTGAGAGAAAGAATATAGCTAGATAGAGTTCTTTTTTTTTTTTTTTTTTTAAAGACTGGTGGAAACTTGGGTGTGTTTGTAGGCATCAAAGAAAAATCAGTAAATAGGGGAAGACTGAAGATTGGAGGAGTGATTGTTGGGACAGTATTCTTATAGAGGCAAAAGGAAATGAGGTCCAGGGTATAAGCAGAAGGGTTGGCCTTCTTCATTAAAGTCTGAAGTTAATGAATAGGAAATTTGGAAGTTTGGAGATAGCAAAGATGAAGGTTCAGAGGAGAGCTAGATAAATGGTTTCTCTTTTCTTCAGTAAAATATCAGGCAAAGTCCCCTGAGAGATCCTCCACCCACAGGGGTGGAGGTTGGTATAGAAAGTGTGAAGAGAGAAGACAAGATTTGAAGCTACTTTTGTGGGGATTGCTATCCAGCCAAATGGGGAAATGCAAAAGAATTGCTGAAAGGCTATGAGGGCCCAGTTGAAATCAGAGAACATGAATTTGGAATGGAGTCATCAGTATTGAATGGGGCCATCTTCAGCATTTTTTCCAGCAAAAGAACAAGAGGATGAACTCATGGTGGTCATCCTTGTGGCCCCCGATGATTGTACACAGTAGACCCTTAACAATTTTTTTTTAAATAGCTTTTTATTTAGAAGTTATGTGCATGGGTTATTTTATAGCATTGACAATTGCAAAACCTTTTGTTCCAATTTTTCCCCTCCTTTCCCTACCCCCTCCCCCAGATGGCAGGTTGACCAATACATGTTAAATATGTTAAAGTATAAATTAAATATAAAATAAGCATACATGTCCTAACCGTTAATTTGCCGTACAAAAAGAATCAGACTCTGAAATAGTGTACAATTAGCTTGTGAAGGAAATCAACAATGCTGGTGGACAAAAATAGAGGGATTGGGAATTCTATGTAATGGTTCATAGTTCATCTCCCAGAGTTCTTTCGCTGGGTGTAGCTGGTTCAATTCATTCCTGCTCCACTGGAATTGATTTGGTTCATCTCATTGCTGAAGATGGCCTAGGTCCATCAGAATTGATCATCATATAGTATTGTTGTTGAAGTACATAATGATCTCCTGGTCCTTCTCATTTCACTCATCATGAGTTCATGTAAGTCTCTCCAGGCCTTTCTGAAATCATCCTGCTGGTCATTTCTTACTGAGCAATAACATTCCATAACATTCATATACCACAATTTATTTAGCCTTTCTCCAATTGATGGGCATCCACTCAGTTTCCAGTTTCTGGCCACTACAAAGAGGGCTGCCACAAACATTCATGCACATACAGGTCCTTTCCCTTCTTTAAGATCTCTTTGGATATAAGCCCAGTAGTAACACTGCTGGATCAAAGAGTATGCACAGTTTGATAACTTTTTGAACATAGTTTCAAATCGCTCTCCAGAATGTCTGGATCCATTCACAATTCCACCAACAATGTATCAGTAACAAATATTTTTAAATGAATGAGTATTCTGATTATCCAGCAGGGAGAGTAAAAATCTTGGTTTGGGGGTGATGGTCAGCTTTTAGGAAGAAAAGTAGTCAAGAGATTTTGGACCCTTGCCTCCCAGTTTTCTCATTTGTCTCATACTCTTCACTGTATCCTGCAGGCCAAAAAACAGGCAAACGGTGAAACTTAAACCAGCTCTTATCAGCAGCTGCTCGGATGACACATCGGGGCCCCAGAAACGGTTCCACCCATTTCGGGTGCGCTTTGCAGACGAAAGCCCCAAGGACATGGCATTGCGATACTGGGAGAGGAACTATGACGGTGAGAAGGAGAAAGGGAGATGTCTCTGTGCCTCAAGCCGGCCTTAGCCTCTACTGGGTCCCTCTGAAGGGGCCACTGGCTGTGAGAACCCTGTACTCATTGGGACAGAGGGACTAAGCAGAGACTCGGTGCCTGGGGTCCATTGCCAAAGCGGGTAGCTGGGGGAAATACCATCCTCATATAATCCTGAGGCTAAAGGAGCACAGTTAGGGAATGGGCTGTCTACCTTTCAGCCTGCAGACTCTGCAGGAAATCAAAGAATTTGGGTACAGGTAAAGGAACACTGGACTAGAAGTTAGGAGAACTAGGTTTGTATTCCAGCTGTGTAACCCAGCATATATGACACTTCTCAGCCTCAGTTTCCACATTTGTTAAATGAGGGAATTGAACAAATAAAGGAAAATCCAGATGATTTCTGTAAAGTCCCTTCTGGTGCTAACAATCAATGAATGAATATAAATACTAGATGCCAGACACTCCCGAGGTGGGGTGGGAGGACACTAGAAGATGGCAATGAATATTTTTTGTGTGAAGGAGATGAGGTTCTTGGAGGATTTCCTAAAGATGAGATCTATTTGATGTGAATCCAAGGCTACTTACTACTCTATTCTTGCCCCACCCCCCAAAAATATCTTTTGATTGGCAATAGCCATGACATTTGAGCTAGAATACTGAAGTTTGTCCCAAATAGAATTTTTTCCTCCTTATCAAGGAATCATCTCCTCTAACCTTCAGAGGATGCACAACAGCCCTGCCAATTTAACCAGAGTTGAAAGAAGATGTGAAAGAAATGATTCCCTCCCTCTACACAAGGAAATTTTCCTTTAGACTATGTTTGGAACTGAGAATAGCAAGAGAGATTCTTAGGACTTTTCAAAAACCAAACCTTGTTGGAGTCAACAAGGGATTGATTCAAAGGTCCCTTTTCTTCCATCACTCCCCCTGATCTGTTGCAATCCCCAAAGGGACAGGGATATAAATTCACTCCATTAATAATTGCTTTGAGATCACCTAAACTCATTTCCACTTGTGATTGAAGTTGTGTCTATTATCAGGGTAGCAGAGCAGTTAAGCTATAGGTACAGGAAGAGAGTGGTTTTTGCCAGAAGCTCAATTAAGAGCACTAGTCTAGTCCTACTGTGAGCTTAACTGTAGGCCATATGCTAAAACATGAAGAACCTGGACTTTATTCTGTTGTTGTAGTTCTGTAAATTATCTAATTTATTTATTGTCACGGTTGGTGAGACTGGGGAATTTTGTGGCTTTGCTTGCATTGTGTATCTTGTGCCTTGGGCTGTGATGTAAGCTGCCTGAGGTTTTAGCTAAAATCTATACCAAAGGTCTGAGTGACAATAACTGCCAGAAGCAGATCAATGCCAGGGGGGTGTTATTGCCGGGAGCTTAGAGACTTTTCTGTGTGTGTGTGTTTATGTGTATGTGTGTTTTGATCTTGATAAAAATGAAAGTCAAATCCTCATCTTCAGAGGTAAGAAATGGACCCTCCTCATTAATTCAACCAGCATTTATTTAGCGAGCACATAGTATGTCTAAAGTTATTTGCTAGACATTGTGGATATAAGGCATGGTCCCCACCAAATAGTTTGACTTTGTACAAATCACAACTTCTCTTGGGTTTTAATTTCATCTGTGAAATGAGGGTGTTGGGTTAAATGCTCTCTGTAGCCCTGTCCAACTGTGATCCTAGCAGAAATAAGATATATATCAATAGCTATCTTGCAATGTAAAATGTGATATGTACCATGGAGCTTTGAAGGGATGTAGTAAGATCACATCTGATGAGAAGATCAAAAGTCTTCAGAGAAGAGGTGATTTTTGAGTTTGGGGCTTGAAGAATGGGTCAGATTTGAAGAAGGGAGGAAGAAAGCATTACAGGAAGACATAGAAGGAGGAGGCAAGGCACAGAGCAAGGAAAATGCTCTAAGAAAAGCAACCACAGTTATTCCTTCTACATCATGACTTTCTCCACTGCAGTTTCACTGTATTGTGGATCAGCATAAGAAAAGGTAATTTGGGGGGAGTTATGTGGAAACTGCAGATGACAAAGGCCAACGGATAGCAGAGAAAAAATTAAGAAATTCAATAAATAAATAAAATATATACCTAGAATTATATAATATCAACATATTACCATAATAATTTGACTTCTTCTCTGGTATGAAGAGAAGGCTGAAAATTTTTATGTGGATTTTCTAGATTATGGGGCACCACAACCCTAACTCCCACTATGTGGAAGGGATAACTGTAGTCCTGATTTGACACAAACATAGGATTTGTGGGAAGGAGGTGGTTAAAACACGAAGAAATATAGGCTCTGTCCAAATCACTGAGGACTTTGAATAACAATAGGTAATCAATAGAGAACTTCAGAAAGTTAGGACTTGTAACAATGGTATGGATGCACCCACACGGTGACAAAAAGCTGGCTTTGGAGCCAGACAAACCTTGGTTCAATCCTGCTTCTCTCTGACACACACTGTATAGGTGGATGCCCCATAGGAACTATGAGTTGCAGAAATGGTGACAATTACTTCAATAGAGGGAGTTTCCTTATTCAGGAATTCCATATATCAATTAACTCAGAGATCCAGTCATTATCCATTAATTTATGGCTTAAACAGGATGGGCTAGAGATCTATCATCTCTGGACTGAACAACTCTGCAGGACTGGAAATGGAAAGAAGCATGGATAATAAATACAGGATGACTTGGTACCTGGAAGAACGTGGATTTGAAAGAGAAGAAGGAATCAACTAAGACCTTAAGGTTAAGGGATGGATGGAATGAAGAAAAACTAAGATGAAGTCACCGACAATCGGGGCAGTCGGGATTGTCATCCTCAACCACTGAAAATGCAAGGAGAAACCCTCCTCTTTGGTGCAAACGTTCCAGCCTTGAAAAGTGTTCAGGCAACAAAACTTGAATGAAGACTGTTAACTGTAAAGGCAGAGAAAACCCTACCCTACCTGGAGTTAGGACAAATAATTCCATTCCTAGCTCAACCTCTTAATCCAAAACATTCTGGTTTCGGAGGTGGTTTCTGTGTGGATCTGGGAATTTGAGTTAGGATCAAGTGCTATAAGTTATTAAGAGGCATTATTTTAAAATTTTTATTGATGCCTTTTAAAAATTTTTATATGAAAATAAACTCTAGATGTTTTCCTTTCTTCCCTCTCCATTCTTTTGTAACAAAGGATAGAAAAACAATTAAGCAAAACTAACAAGCATATCTATTCTATTTAAAATGAGATGCACCATTCCAGACCCGCAGTCCCCCACCTCTTGAACTAAAAGAATATTTCCTAATTTCTTTCCACAAGCCAAGAATTGGGCATTATAATCACATAGCATTCAGCTTCATTTGATTGTTAACAAAGAATTTTCTAGTAATTAGAGCTAGGCATAAAAAAACAGGTTTTTTTGTTCTGTATTTTAACAAACACTAAAAAATAAAAATATTCCTATATACAAAATAGAATAGAAAGAGGATAATAATAGCAGATAACATTTATATAGTGCTTACTATGTTCCAGGCACAGTGCTGAGTGCTTTACAATTATTATCTCATTTAATAGATGACATGTGAAACCATGAGTCTCTTATAGCTTTCTTTCTTTGAAGTATATAATAAACTCAACATGTTACTCTCAAAAGCTGTCTTGTTTGTCTCATTTCCTTTTATTCTCTTATGTGCATTAAAAATGCATCAATGACCCTCTTTTCTTCTTCTTCTTCTTCTTCTTCTTCTTCTTCTTCTTCTTCTTCTTCTTCTGCAATACAGTAGCTACCTCCTTCTATCTCAAATTCCCCTAAATTAAAAACAAATTCTTAAAACAAATAACCACAGACAATCAAAACAAATTCACAATTTGCCATGCCCAAAAATATGTCTCATTTTGCACTTGTCAGGAGTGGGTAGCGTGTTTTGTTATTAGTTCTCCATCAAAGTTTTTAAAGCATTCCCAAGTAGTTTTTCTTTATACTGTTGCTACTATATACATTTTTCTCCTAGTTCTGCTCACTTCATTCTGTGTTCATTCAAATTTTTCCATTCAAGATTGAAATCATCTCATCCCTTTTATAATTTCTTATGACACAATTTTCCATTACATTCATAAACCATAGTTTGCTTTTAACTATTCACCATTTGAGGGTAATATTTTGTTTCTCTTTTCTTGCTGTTACATAAAGAGCTTCTATAAATATTATTTGTATATACCCTAATAGTAGCATCACTAAAGATGGATAGTTAAGTGAATTTTTGAGTATAATCCCAAATAGCTTTCTAGAGATAATTAGATCAGCTTACAGCTCCACCCATTAGTGTGTCCATCTTTCCACAAACCCTCCAACAGTTGTCTTTTTCCATTTTTGTCATGTTTGTCAATCTGATGGCTATGAGATGGAGCCTCAAAGTTGTTTTAATTTTCATTTCTCTATTAATTAGAATATTTTTGCATAATGTGATTGGTTACTTTGATTTTTGAGAACTGCCTGTTCATATCATTTGATCTTTTTTTTTTTTTTTTTTTTTGAGAATTCTGTGAACTGGTGTGGTAGTAGAGGGGGGATAATAGGTAGGAGAAGACCACATCTTTAAAGTTCTTGAAGTAGTTAATGTTTAGGGTTTTTACCTGTTGCTCCCTAGATGAGAATTCCATTTTCTTTAGTATAAAAGATATTCAGATTCTGTTATTTTCTCCTCTCCAGTTCAGAGGAGCCTCCTCAAGAGCCCAGTACCCTATAAGTCTCCAGAAGTTATTCCAGGGAAATTGGGGATTTGGATGGAGAAAATCCCAAGGAATGGACTTCAGCAGACGAACCTGTGGCGAGATGAATTCATTCGTCCTGGGAGAATGGATAACATACCCATGTAAGGTTTTTCTTTTTTTTGTAAACTAGGAGCAGTTCCAATTTCTAGGGACTCTTAGAGGCCATGGTGATAAGACCAGATCTGACCTAGCTCCCTGATAGCCATCCCAGAGGAGGCCTTATTGTATAGATGTACTAATGAGGGTGCTGAGTGATATTTTTGTGACTTCTGACTACATTTGGGGCCAAATCCCCTTGTTGTAGCTGGTTGCTGGAAGGGAAGGAAGTGGCTTCCGTTGTTGGTGGTGTTGGGTCATTCAGTCATATCGGACTGTTCAGGACCCCACAGACCATTCTGCCCATGTGGCTTTCTTGGTAAAGATCTAGGAGTGGTTTGCCATTTCCTTCTCCAGTGGATTAAGGCAGACATTAAGGCTTGTCCAGGCTCACACCGCCATGTCTGAGGCCATGTTTGGACTCAGGACTTCTAACTCCAGGCCTAGCACTCCATCACTAAATTACCCAGCTGCTCTTTAAAAGATGATGTGAGATTCATATACATATACTTAGCCAATAAAAATCCCCAAATTCACTAATAATGCTTTTTGAATTGATTTGTGTTGACTTCCCCAAGATAAATATATTCTATACACTTTCTTTTATGATTTCTTTCCTCCTTCAAGCCCACACTAAATTGCTATCCAGGGCCACTCAAAATTCATGCTTTCACACAGTATTTGGTCCTTTGCTGCTTCCTCAAAGCCTTTTATCTCTTCCCGAGTCCTTATCAAATTTGTCAGTAATTCTTCCAAATTTTGTCCACTCTCCCTAAGCTTTCCAGTTTCACCTTGTTTTTCTCCCTCTTAGATGTACAGTAGAAAGAACCTGGATTTGATATCCAAGGGGGCCTGGGTTCAAATCCTTCCTCTGCCACTTAAAAATCTCTTATTACTATGAGTATGACCTTAGACAAGCCACTCCCTCTCTATATCTCAGTTTCCTCATCTGTAAAATGAATGGGTTGGACTAGGTGATCTCTAAGATGCTTTCCAGTTCTAAATCGATGCTCCTCTAACTTTGACAATTTTGCTGGGTGGGAGATTACCTAACTCTAACCAGATCCCCCACCTTTTCCCTAAAGATCTGTCTTGATCCATCTTTTCCCAACCCTAACCCTCTCTCTAACTTTTCAAACTCCATCAGGTACCAAGTCCTGGCAATCTTTATAACGCATCTCCTGGACCCCAAGTGGGACCCCAGTTAAATCAATGTCTCCCTACCTCAGATCTCTCCCTCCTAACTTCAGTACTACACACTCTAGGTGGAAGAGTGAAGATGAACTAACTGAGGAACATAAGTTCAAACTTCTGGGCATATTGATTTATTAAGCAATGCATATCAATTACTCAACAAATTAGGCCCAGGCATTCTCAGCTTTGACAATGGAGCCCAATACAAGGGGAGACAGATTTTTATGCATTAAAAACAATCAAATAAGACTAATTAAAAGAAAGCAAATACAACAGAACATTAAAAATGGAAAGTCAAGTTAAAATTAATTTCCATTAACAGCAATTAAGCATCTACTATGAATAGGACCCTGTGCATTAAGGGGAAATACAATGATCAACAAGATACTGACCTTGCTCCTTCAGGAGAGGGCCTAATAAGGAGATAAGACAGCAAACACCAATAATCACAAAAGAAAATAGGATAATCAATTGGTGAAAGAGCCATAAAGTGTTATAGAGTCTGAGACTCTTCTTTTTTGGGGAAGCAGTTTGAGAGGAGGAAGTAACAGTATCTGAGGCAGGATTTGAAATTTGTTCTTCCTAAATCCAAGACCAGTGCATATCTACTAATACAGAGTATACAAAGGGTACAAAATTAGGTAATTAATTTTTCTAATTGAAAGAAAAATTAGAGACTTTCCAAGTTGGGAAGGGATGAGCAAATAGGTGCAATCTCCTAAAATCAGGAAAAAAGTACTATCTGTCTCCCCAAGTGCCTAAATCAAAGGAACATGGAAAGAATAACTGACTGATCAGTATAGGCCCAGTTTTCAGATAAGACACATAGTTTACTTGGGATGTTTAATTGTGAGAAAACTCTTTGCATCATCTAGGCCTTTAATTAAAGGTCTCTAAGCAGCAAGCAGAAGTGGTCCAGTTCCCAGCCACACAGGGTTGGGCTCAAAAAATACAGCAATGTTCTCTCACAACTCCCAGTTGATTTCATACAGAGACTGGGGAATGGGGAAAGTAGGATACCATTTTTTCTGATTTCAGAGAATTGTACCTATTCACTCTCCCCCTCCTAATTTGAAATATATACTCTTCTTTTTTTTTTTTTATTTTTATTTAATAGCCTTTTATTTACAGGTTATATGTATGGGTAACTTTACAGAATTAACAATTGCCAAATCTCTTGTTCCAATTTTTCACCTCTTACCCCCCATCCCCTCCCCCAGATGGCAGGATGACCAGTAGATGTTAAATATATTAAAATATAAATTAGATACACAATAAGTATACATGACCAAACCGTTATTTTGCTGTAAAAAAAGAATCAGACTCTGAAATATTGTACAATTAGCTTGTGAAGGAAATCAAAAATGCAGGTGTGCATAAATATAGGGATTGGGAATTCAATGTAATGGTTTTTAGTCATCTTCCAGAGTTCTTTCTCTGGGCGTAGCTGGTTCATATATACTCTTCTTAATGAAAAGTTCTATGTTAATCCCCTGTTCAAAAACCTTCAGCAGTCTCCCCCTCAATGAAGTAAAAAAATCACTGAATCATAGAATTTAGAGCTGGAAGATACCTTAAAAGTCATCCAATCAAGCCCCACCCCCCTTAATCTTATGGTTAAACAGAATAGCTAAAATAACTTGTTCAAGATCACAAATGTGGTATAGTTCAATGGAGTAAAATTCAGATGTAGCCATTTGGCCTGTTGGCTGCCTTAGACTTATTGACTTAGAAAACCACATGTTGTGGCTCATACCTAGAATGCTGTTATGGATAGAGGACAGGACCTGGAGGCAGGAGGACCTGAACTCAAATGCTGCTTCAGAACCTTGCTAGCTGTGTCTGACCCTGGGCAGATCACTAAACCCTGACTGTGTAAAAACCCCTATATATGAAAGAAAATCACGTTCCATTCTTTATGTTCTATTATATTTTTATTTATTTTATTAATAGGTCCCAGTAATATTTCAATGTAGTTTGGGCTGAACTTGGATGTAGTGCTTGAGTCAGCTGCTCTGGGTTGATGCTCTGGTTTAGTCAAGACATTTGATCTTGGATTCAGGAAGACCTATTTTTCAAATCCTACCTAAGATAGTTACTGTATTACTTCCTATTCTCAACTATCTCCCCTCAAAAAACCCCAAAATAAACAAAAGTGGAGGGGAGCTATCTGAGCCTCAGATTCTTTATAACACTTTATGGCTCCTTCACCAGCTGATTATCCTATTTTCTTTTGTGGTTATTGGTACTTCCTGTCTTATCTCCTTATTAGACCCCTTCCTGTAGGAGCAAGGTCAGCCTTGTTGATCACTGTATTTCCCTTAATGCCTACTTTGCACAGGGTCCCTACTCACAGTAGATGCTTAATTACTGTTAATGGAATTGAATTTTAACTTAATTTTGCCCGTATAAAAATGTTAGGTAGTGGAAAGGATAAGATGTTTTTTACCCAAGTTAAAACCTAGTTATCACCTTTATCCACAGTGATTCCTCTGGGTAACTACTGTATTTTATATAAAGATTGTGCTAGGAGATTAGAAAATAATATAACTGGAAGAATGAATATTGAAATAATTTCATAGCACTTGCTATGGGCTAAGCAATAGAAATGAAAAATTCCAGAGCAAAGATACTACCTCCATCTCCATCCCTCCACCCCTAATTCTCAAATCACTGATTTTCTAATCCCTAGACAGGATATCTGTCTTTTGCTGACTAATCTAGTCTTCTCTGGTTCCAGGTCATTGCAAGAACTGCCTACTGATAACCTAAAGAAGAGTCCCACCTACAGCTCTCTGCACACCAGCCCATTGGCCATTCTTGACTTCTCTGGTACCAGGACATTCCAGGACCAGGGCACAGATCCCCTTAAGAAGAACCCCATCTACAACTCTCTGCACACCAGCACCTCAAATAATATTGATTTTTCTGGCACCAGGTCATTCCAAGACCTTCCCGCCGATTCCCCTAAGAAGAGTCCTACGTTCGGCAATCTATACAACAGTACACTGGCTAACATTGACTTCTCTAATTCTAGGCCGTTCCAGGATCTCTGTATCGATCCTGCTAAACATACCTCTTTGTACACCACCCCAGTAATCAACACTGATAGGCCACGAAGCCGGACCCTCAACACTGGAGTCTCCTCATTGAATGAGAACTCTCCTTCCTTGTGGGCTCCTAGAATGGTGAGTGCAGCCAATTGTACCTGCCAGTCTCTCCTTAGCTCTATTTCCATACTCATTAGCCATGTGGCTATCAGCTATCAGAACACATTCTTCCATAGGATAATACTCTTCTTCATATGCAAAAACAGTCTTCTCATGGGAGTGTTGAGCAGTGTTCTGATAAACATTTAACAACCAGCTTTCTGAGAAAAAATAAGCTAGCAAAAAGAGAAGAGGAACAAGTAAGTATATATTAAGCACTAATGTGCCAAGTGCTTTACAAATATTATTTCATTTGGTCTTCACAGAACCTCTAGAGATAGGGCCTATTATTATCCCCATTTTACAGTTGAGGAAACTGAGGCAGACAGTTTGAATGACTTGCTGAGGATCACACAACTAAAAAGTGTCTGAGGTCAAATTTGAACTCACATTCTGACTCTAGGCCCACTGCGCTATCCATGGTGACACTTAGCTGCCTACAGTCTATACAACATACTTTTATATTTGATTAGTGTAATTAACATTTTCTCTATCACTTCTTAGGTCTGGACTCCAGACAATCAACAAAACGATAAATCATACCTTAATTATAGCGCTAGATTTCCAGGATATAAATGCTCACACTGAAAATTTGACAATGGACTCTTCACAAAATGGTTTAAGCTGGGTCCAGCACTCTTGGATGTGGCTTAAATTAAATGTGCTCCAATGTGATCAGTGGCCAGGTGGAATTAGAACTCCCTTGTAAGACTGGGGAACAGAGTAAGGCTAATGAACTGGGCCCATAAGTGGCCTATCATTAGAACTCCCTGATTGCATAGCATTTCACAGTTTTCAAAACATTCCCCTTATCTGTGATCACTTTTGAGACTTCCAATATCCCACAAAATAGCCAAAGCAAGGATTATTCTCATTTAATAAGTGAGGAAACTGAGGCTGAGGAAAAGTGAAGTAATTTGTCCACAGTCATACAGTAAGTTAGGGATAGACGTTACCTTAGAATATAGGTCCCTTGTTTGTCATGGAGATCCAATGTTGTTTCCAGCATACCTTGTTTGCCTCGCATTTCTCCTAACTGAAAAAGTAAGGACAATTCAGATCACCCCTTTTCTCAATAATGTCAGAACCCCTCTGCCTTCCCTCCCACCCCAATAATTTTGTTTTATTTTATTGATTCTAAACCCAATAAACTATCAGACAAATGAGTATTTTCATATAAAGAAAAAGTTGATTGCACAAGAAAACCACCATATACAGCTTGCTTTTTCCCTCCAAGACAAATTCAACATGTAACTTTCAAAGTTGCCCTGTTTGTTTTCTTCTTCCCCAAAGAGAAATTGGGAATCAGGGTTCTGTTTTCCCAGAGCTAGAAGGGGCCTTCGATTTCACTTGCTCTAGGGTTCTTTACCTTTTTTGTTTTCTGAACCCCTTGGGCAGTCTAGTGAAACTTATGGACTCCTCAGAATACTGTTTTTAAATGCATAAAATAAAATACTTAGGATTATGAAAGAAATCAATTCTATTGAAATAGTTATTAAAATATAAAAACAAGTTAATAGGTTCCAAAGGAGAACTCCTGATAGTCCAGAAGAGCAGAGCGATGAAAAGCCTTTCAGAAGTCAGTGGGGTTCTAGGTCACAGAGGCAAGAATTAGACCCCAATCCTCTGAGACCACCACCTCACCCCAAATTGTCTTTTCCACTGATCCGATCCACATTGGACTTCCTCTTTCCCTACAGGATACTTTTGTACCTCACTTGATGTCATCTAATCGGAAGGGAGGACAGACAGGACCTTACCAGTTTTTTCCTCCACTCACCCCACTTCGGACTCAAAGGTAAACCAGAAACTTTGATAAAAAGACCAGAGAAGTAAGGCAGTGGCTAGTTAGGTATTGGTTGAGAAAGAAGCCAGGTCCAAATAAACTTGTATCCCAGGGTGGGAAGGACCCATTTGTTCCTTGTCCACAGACATTATGGTGTCCAGTTGCTTGGAGGTATGCTTTATGGGCCCCAGCAGGCACAGAACCAGCAGGAGAGAGAACTCTGAAGCAAACCTTTCTACAGAGTCCCCTGTCAGACCCTGCTGTGGGGAGAGAGTTTATAGACTGGGAAGGCAGCAGGAGACAAGTGATTGGGTTGCCCAAAAGGAAGAAATTCAGTCACTGGGGGAGGGCGGCAAGCTATGAGTTACATGGGAGGAGTTCAGGACCTTGGACAAATGGTTTTGGTGTCTTCCTCCCTGAGATGTTAGGGTTGGGTTGAAGCTGGACTTTTGCCAGCTCCCTCTTTGTGGGATGTTAGGAGGAAGGAGAAAACCACACAGACTCAGAGCCCTAATATCTTCCTACCCCTTGTTCCTTTACAATGGGACTGAAGCACCAACCAAGGCAGCTCTGAGTCTCCCCGATAGCCAGCTAGCCAGAATGGCTCCTGAAGAACGAGACAATATGAAGAACAACGTGGCAAATCCAGGGACACAGGGGTGGAGAGAAGAAAGGGACAATTTCAGCAACTCCCTCTGCCCCCTTTCCCCTTACACTCTCTCTCTCCCCCCAAATAAAATTAACTAAAAACAGACACACAACCAACCAATAGCTCATAGGCTATGAAGCCTTTCCAGAAACCAAGAGCCAAATGTCTTCACTGAAGACATATTTCAACTCCATGGAAGGCCTTCTCCCCTCTGACTTTGCTCAGGGTCATATGGTTTAAGAGTCCACTGAGGAAGAACTCTCCAACTCTCCAGCCTGTCGCCCTCCCTGAGCTAACAAGCCAGCCCTAACATCAATTATAGCTCACATACCTGTAATAATTTAGGGTTTACAAAGCACTTTCCCCACAAATAAAATAGTGGAAAGGGCATTGGATTTGGAGTCTGAATTCTGGCTGAACTCCTTGATGCTTGTATGACCTTAGACAAGTCACTTGATCAATCTGGTTTTTTGTTTTCTCATCTGCAAATGAGGGGGTTGGACTAAATGATGTAAGGTCCTTCTCAGATTTCAATCCTATTAGCCCCATAAGTATTCTTATCCTCTTCTTGTAGATGTGGAATCACATAGCTAGAAATTGGCAGAGTTGGGCTTGGAATTCCACTTCCTGTTCTCTTTTGCTAGCAGAACCCAGGCACAAGAGCATACATCTGTCTGGATGTGTGTCTTCCATGCCCAGGTTCACCTTGCTTCCAGTGCCATCTGGATCCACAATGCTTTGGTATATTTGGACCAGATGTCCCCATTTTGGAGCAAAAAGAATGAATAATCTGGTATGTTTTGGGGGATATGTGAAGAATATTTGGTGTGTTTCCCACTGGCCTAGAATTATATCTGCATATGAAAGTGAGGGGAAGGAGGATTAATACCATAAGTTTAGACTTGAGTGGGCAGGTTGAGATGAACCACTAGCAGTGTACATATCTGGATTAGCTTCTGGCCATGGAAGCACATCTGGATCTGCCCTCTGGGCTGTAGCTAACTATACAGCTGTGACAGGCCCGTGCGGCAGCAGCTGGCCAAAAGGCTGAGCAAGTTGGGGGAAAAAACCTGATATCTTTTCCCTTCTTCCATTCCTATTCTCTTCCATCCTGACATCTGGTATTCCAGTTCTGTCTTCAGAACAGTGAGGATAAATTCATACTTCTGCGTTAGAAATTTGTCCTTTTATGCCTGGAATTGGTGGGATATGGTGGTGAATCCTCAGGATGGGGGTGGGGGTGGGGCAGAAACACTTAACCAAAGGAACCTTAAATGAATGACTTGCCAGTATTAGAATTTTGAACATCATGCCACTGGATATGATTTTGGACAGGATGGGGTTCTAGGTGCCCTTTCCATCTAAATTAATAGCTCAGGACCACTTTGCCTGTGGAAAGATCATTCTTTTCTACCTTATTCCTTTTCTACTCATCCTGCATCCTCCGATATTGTCTCATCTTTATTTGTGCGCTTACCACTTATCTCTAGGAGATTCTAAACTCCTTGAGGGCAAGGCCATGTCCCTTTTGCCTTCGGATCCCCCCAGGACTGACGGTGGATTTTGATATAGACACATAAGGACCTCAGAGGCCAACTAGCCCAACTCTCTCATTTTATAATGAAGAAACTTAAGAGCCTTTTAGCTTAATTAAATGACTTGGTCAATATCATGCAGGTGGTTAATGTCGAAAATGGGATTTAAACACGGGTCCTCCAATTCCAACACTGATGCTCTTTCCACTGAACCATGATACATTGTGTCGATTTGAATGGAACCGGTGATGAGGAATCAACTCCACAGCAGCCCAGGTTCCCCAGGAGGCAGAATGGCAGAGGATGAAAGGGCATCCTAAAGACCAAGGGTTTTCCCCTATACTTTCAGGAAGGAAGGAAAATGTGTAGTCACGGCTGGAACAAGCCACCTCTGCCGGGGAGAGAGAGTAGCATTTGGACTGTTCCGTGGGGCTGGGGACTGAATTCTGTGCAGTTACACATTCTACTCCCGATGGCAACAGGCTGAACGAGCCAAACCGCATGGGGCGGAGACGAGCGCCTTCTCCCTGTCTCCCCTCTGCCAGCCTCTCCTTCCTGCACCCCCCCCCCCCACAGTCAGCAGCCTAAGCCTTAGCCGTTGTTTGGAGGAGCTGGGGATCCCACTCCCCGTCTCGATTTTCGGAGTCGCCACCTTCCTCCTTCCTCCCGAACCTCGCCCTCATCCCCACCGAGCCCACCCCCACCCCCCAAACAAGGGAAGAGAGAATCTTTTGTCATCATCCACCATCACCCACAAAGCAACAGTCACAGAGCAGGAGGCGCGCGCGCGCGCGAGCCCTTGCCTCGTTCCCGCTGAGGGCAGCGTTATCCTCCCGGTAGAATCCAGCATCTCCCCACCGAGTCATCGCCGCCCCCCCGCCGCCCTACCCCACCCCCCCTCCCAACACACCTGTATGCAACTGTGACTGCAGGGCCCGGGTGCAATGCCCAGGGATGGCCACATGAGGGCAGTGTTGCCCCGGGTTTGCTTTCTGCCTCCATCTCTTTTTGGAGCTGTGTTAAACTTCACTTCTTACTAATGGATCGGAAACTTTTCCTCCTCCTCCTTCCCCCCAGCCTCAACCTTCCTTTCCTCTCCCTCCTCTCCTCCCTCCCTTCTTCCCTCCTCCCTCCCTCCCTCCCTCTGCTTTCTCGCTGCTGCAGGCAATAATACCGGCCCTAGTCAGCTGGGCACTGGGGTTGTTCAAACAGCTTTGGTGTGGATGGTGAATTTACCTTCAGCATCCTCTCTTCTACCTGCTCTGGCTTTTTCCCCCTTTGGGGTGAGGGTGAGGGGGAAGAAGAAATGCCCGACTTTCCTCCGCCTTCCTCTCTCCCACCCCCGGCCTCCTTTCTCTAAAAACAAAAATCTGCCAGCCTGGCACATTGCTGTCAGCAAAGACCCCTGGAAATTGAGTCACGCTCGAACTCTGAAACTCACAGAGGAGGTGCGGGGAGAGCCTCGCCTGCTCCTCGCCGCCCAGCCCTCCCTGCGTCGGCTCCCCTGCATCCTCCGCCTCGCGGGAGACGAGCCCAGTATTCCAATGTTATCTTTCCCCAAGATCTCAAAGCGCTTTACCTACTGGTAAATAATGAAGTTTTTTAAGTGAGGGAGCCCAGGGTTAGCCGGGAATTTTTTTATTTTATTTTTTAATTTTTATTTTTTTGCTCCTGGCACAGAGAAGGAGCCGCATGACAGAGTTAGGAATTGGAAATCGACTCTCCGTCTCCTCTGGCTCGAGCCCCCAACCCGCTAGCCGAACCTCTTCACCGGCACCCCATCCCAAACCTCACAGATCCCAGAATGTTAGCTAGAGCTGGAGGGGCCCCTTAGAGATCATCCAGTCCAATCCCCATACATTTACAGGGGAAGGAAATGAATCCAAAAGAGGCAGAAATGATTTGCCCAAGGTCACAGGACAGCAAACAGACTTGGATTTGAACCCAGGTCCTTTGAACCCAAACCCCCTGTTCCTCCAACCATCCAGTGCTGATTCATTTCAATTCAATAAACATTCATATAAGTGTCTTTTATGAGCCAGGCACTGAGCTAATCACTGGTCTTAGCTTTTGAAGGACTGCATGAGGAAAGATCTTCACAAGATAAACAAGCCCCAGACCTGTCAGGATCATAGAATTAGGGCTGGAAGGGCCCTGAGAGATCACCTAGTATATCCTCATTTGGCACATGAGGAAACTGAGGACCTGAGAGGTTACATATGGGACAATAGGATCACAGATTATGGATGGAAGAAATGTTAAAGATCATCTAATTCAATTTCCCCTCATTTTACAAATAAGGAATAACCTACTTGCCTTTTAGGGCAGCTAAGTGGTATAATGGATAAAACACAGGCCTGGAGTTAGGAAGACCTGAGTTCAAATCCAGCCTCAGACATTTTCTAGATGTGTGACCCTGAGTAAGCCACTTTACCCTGTTTGCCTCAGGTTTTTCATTTGTAAAATGAGCTGGAGAAGGAAATGGCAAACCACTTCAGTATCTTTGTTAAGAAAACCCCAAATGGAGTCACAGAGTCAGACATGACTGAATGACAAAAAGGCCAAGTGGTTTAGGGACTTTCCTAAAGTCATGTTGAGAAAAAATGGCAGAGCTAAAATTTGTACTCGGGCCCTTTGTCTCTAAATCCAATCCTCCACACCGCCCCCTTCCGCCCCCCCCCCCAAGACTTCAGACTGTTGGGAAGCACTGGCTCCTATTCTGCCCCTCCTGTCAGGATTGCTCTGAGGGTGAATGAGGATTGAGCATTCCCTTCCACTGTTCCCTCCCCAGATCTTTGGCAAGGGGCCATACCAGATAGTACTGTCAAGACCCAGGGCTGTTCCTTGGCAGGGACTAAACCTGCCTGGCAATCCAGCTCCAAAATCCATCCGACAGATGAGTTCCTAGGGGCTTGAGGTTCAGATGATTGGAGTCTCCTGTTGTCAGAATTCCCTTTTGGGTCTTAAAATTCCATTTCTACTGCTCTGGGCAGCCAGGTTTCTAGTTTCTAGAACCCCTGTTCAAGTCTTTCCCTTAACCTTTCAGAATTCCTAGCTTTGATGCCCAAATCCATTTCCCTCGGTATATTTTTCCTCGAAGCAGATCACTGTATTGCCCTAGTCACTCACTGGGTGATTCTTTTCCTCTCACAGAGAACACAAAGGAGAGAAGCTAGCTAGGATTTTCCTTCCTCATTTCTGAGAAATTTCCCTCCTCCTCTCCTCATCCCTCCAAGACTGCCTATGCTGAGCCTGACCCCAAGCCATGCTTCTCATGAGCTTGGGGCCCGTGGCTCATTGGGCTACCCCATTCTTAGAGGGAATGTAAGCAGAACATTGCAGACTCCCCAACCTCTCCACCTGGCCCTCCCTAGACAGGCCTCTGCTAACAGCATTAGTCATGGAACCCTAGTATTCAGAGCTAGTAGGAAGCCTCTCCTTCAACCTTATTTTACATAGGGAACATGAGGCCCAGAGAGAAATAATTTCCTCAAAGTCATACAGGCAGGTAACAGAGCCAGGGTCTCAACCTGGCCCTCTTACTCCAAATGTCATCTCCCTCCAGGAGGAACCTGACTACGTTGAGCTGGGACAGCACCTAGACGTTAATACAGGATAACCAAGGGAAGTGTCGGGGGAAGAGAGGGTCACAGCAAGGAATGGGTGGGACTAGGACAATTCTACTCTTTCTCAGCCACTACATGGGCGGGCGCCAGCAAATTAAAATGGACTCATAGTGACCTCTTTCTCTCTCCCCTCACCCACTGGGAACCCTGGGGGGGGGGGGGGGAGGGAGGGAGCCCTGCCCACCCTGGAATCATAGAGGCAAGGGGGCCAGGGATAAAGAGCAAGTCCCTTTTCACTGAGAGACGGGTACATTTCCATTTCTAACGGCTGGAAGGGAGCCAGCATCCTTTCAGAAGGCTTCATGGAAAAGCTCAGCAGGAACAGAACACCGCCTCTGTCTCGATGCCTTCCCAGCAGCTCCAGGGCAAGGGTCCATGCTGCTCAGCCAGCCAGGGGCTCCCCACATCTGGGCTAGGCCTGCAGCCCCCAAGATCCCAGGCAGCAGGGGAGTCTTGGGGAGGTGGGGGGACCAGGTCAAAGAACAATAGATGGACTTTCCTCTCTCCCTTTAAAACAAACAAACAAAAAATCCTTTTTCTAAGCTGCCCCAGTGGGGTCACTCCCTTAAAAAAAATCAACAATTCCATTCAATAAACATGTATTAAGTCCCTACTGTGTACAAGACTTTGTGATTGTGGATAGGGAGACAAAGATGAAAAAAACCCAATAATCTCTGTGCTCAAGTTCACAATCTAGTATGTGGGAGTAATGGGCTGGGGGTAGGTGGGAAGAAGACTTGTACACAAATAACTATAATACAAGTTATAATACAAAAGAGGTAAGAGAGGAGTAAGTGGTAGTAGTAAGTAAGAGTAGTAAGGTGAGATAAGCCACTTTTAGCTAAGGGGATCAGAGGACAAATCAGGGAGGAGATGGCACCAGAGCTGAACCTTGAAGGCTGAGAAGAGTTTCAATAAGCTGAGATGATGAGGGAGTAGATCCTCACCCACAGGGATGTGCTCCACAAAGATGGAGAAAAGAAAAATGCTGAATGAGATCTGGGAACAGTTCTGGGTCCGGTTTGTGTTGTAGAGGACCTGAAGGCAATGGAACCAGCTATCTTAGACCTGAAAATTCAGGCTAAGGAGTTTTTATTTTCACAAGTATATACAATTTACTGGATGCAAGGCTCTGCACTAAGCCTGGCCAGGAGTCTAATGGACTGGTTGTGAGAAAAGCCTTCTCTGATTCTTGAATTGTTATGTAAATGTGAGTTATGAAAACAGATTATTTTTTTTTAAAGGGGACAAAACATAGTACTTGCCCTCAACCAGCTTCCAGTCTAGTGTGTAGGACAATGATAAACAATGTGAAAAACCAGCTAAGGATCCAAAGCAGCATGAAATGAGGTCACTGCCCTCAAGAAACTTGTTTTCTGCTTAGGAGTGAGAAGGTACAAATATATTAAATAATATTAGAAGTGACACATCAAAATAGAATGAATATTATCAAACTTGTGATCAATATACTTAGTTATCACTCAGAATATCATGTCGCAGTTATGTAATGTCTAGGATTATAGAAACTTCTTTTTTTTTTTTTAATAGGATTATAGAAACTTAAAAAAAAATTGGGATCCACATCATTAGGTTGAGAACCAGTCTCACTAGATCCTGAAAGATATTAGATGGAATTCTGCCTGACCCTTACTAGTGTATTACTTTAGGCAAATCCTTTACCCTCTGTCAGCCTCAGTTTCCTCACTTACAAAATGGTGAAAATAGTAGTACTGCTCTCACTGAGATGTTGTGAGTATCAAATGAGATTGTATACACACACATATCAAATGAGATTACATATACAAACATATGTATATGTAATCTAATTTGATGTGTATATATGTGTGTATATATAATCTCATTTGATATATTGTGAATATTATATAGAGAACACATGTATAACTAATCTCATTTAATATGTATATATGGCATATGTATATATAATCTAATTTGATATTATATATGTGTATATATAGTATACACATGCATATATAATCTCATTTGATATATGTATATATACACATGTGTACATATATGACTTTAAACCTTTAAATATTAGGTATTATTTTGTCACTAATACTTGGGCTATTTGGGCTATGTCTTTGATGAGTTCAAATCATAAATGTTGTAGGAGCTTAGATGAGGAAACAGTTAAAAGTGTTGGGTTGTCAGGCTTCTTGAACGAGGTTTGATGGATCTGGGATTTGAAGGCTGGGGATGATTCAGTGAGGTGGTGAAGACAAGGGAGACATTCCAGGAAGGGTGAATAGTAAGAAAATAATTTGAAGGAGGTGGGATAATGGGAGGACCTTGAATGTCAAGCTTAAGAGTCTGGAGTTTTTTGATAGCCAACAGGAACACTGGAGCTTTTTTGGGTAGAAAGTGTCATAATGGACAATGCTTTAGGAAAATTAATCTGATTGTTCTCTCAGGACAAACTGAAAAGGCAAGTGAATGGAGGTAGGAAAAGTCAGTTTGTCATTGTTAAGTCAGACAAGTCTGACTCTTCATGACTCCACATGGAGTTTATTTGGTAAAAATACTCCAGTGGTTTGCCATTTTCTTCTCCAGCTCATTGTACAGATGAGGAAACTAAGGCAGACAGGATTAGATGACTTATCCAGGGTCACATAGACAGTGAGGGTCTGAAGCTGGATTTGAACTTGGGAAGATGAATTTTTCTATCTTCAGGCCTGGAGCTCTATGCATCATGGTACCATCTAGCTGCTCTAAAAGCCAGTTTAGAAAGCCATTACAACTATTAATAGATCAGTTAACATATGTTCAAACTGTATACCCTTTGATGCAGGAGTGTCTCTACTGGGTCTGGATCCCAAAGGGATCACAAAAAAGGGAGAAGAACCCATATGTGCATAAATGTTTGTGGCAGCTCTTTTTGTAGTGCCAAGGAACTGGAAACTGAGTGGATTCCCCTCAATTGGAGAATGGCTAAGTTATGGTATATGTGTGTTAGTTATGGTATATGTGTGTTATGGAATATTATTGTTCTGTAAGAAATGATCAGCAGGATGATTTCAGAGACAGTTGGAGAGACTTATATGAACTAATGCTATGTGAAGTGAGTAGAACAAGAAGATCATTGTATACAGTTACAACAAGATTATGTTGATGATCAACTGTTATGGACTTGGCTCTTTTCAACAATGAGTTGATTCAGGCCAATTCAAATACACTTGTGATGGAGAGGGCCATATGTATCCAAAGAGAAAACCATGGAGACTGAATGTGGATCACAACATAGTATTTTCACCTTTGTTGTTGTTGTTTGCTTACTTGTTTTTTCTATCTTGTTTTTTCCTTTTTGATTTGATGTTTCTTGTGCTGCATGATAAATGTGGAAATATGTACAGAAGAACAACACATGTTTAACCTATATTGGATTACTTGCTGTCTGGGTGGGGGGCGGGGAGGAAGGGAGGAGAAAAATTTTGGAACACAGAGTTTTGCAAGAGTGAGTGTTGAAAACTATCTTTGCATGTATTTTGAAAAGTACAAAGCTATTATTATTATTTTTTTTTTTTTTTAAAGAAACATCACTATTTAGAAGGCAGGAGAAGAAAGAGAATTCAGTGAAGAAAATATATGGAGTAGCCATAGAGAAAAGAACCCAGGATAGTGTAGTAGCACTGGAAGACTTTCAAGGAAAGGTCAATAACATCAAAGTTATCAAGTAGGATGAAAACCTAGCAAAGGCTGATAAATTTGGCAATTAGGATATCTTTGAATTGGGTTATAAGTTCCCTGTTGTCATGTAGTTGTCCTGACCTGGCCACACCTACAAATACATAATCTTTTTTTGCTCTTCTGAGTGTTGGAATATTTATGTCTGCTAATGGTTTTTTCAATTTGTAAAAAGAAGAAAAAACAGTTTTAAGCTTTTTGGTGATCTTGGAGGACAGATTAAGTGAGGAGCTTGCTAAAGTTCATACTGCTAATCAGTGACGATTACTGGACTCACACCTTCTGTCCCTTTTCCAGGACTCTAGAATCATAGTTGTTAAGCATTATTGGATTATTCTAAGCAAACAGGGACCATATAGAAGTAAAGCTTTAATTGAGGAGCCTAACTTAAAAGGATGGGAATCTCAAGAGAGGATAGATTGGAGGGAGTCCCATTAGGAACCAGATCTAAATATATATAGATCTAAATATACTAAAGTAGCATTCTTGCAAATACACATACCATTCTTCCATATCTTCCAGTCAATTCTGAAGAGACTTAACGTGTCAAGGAATGAGGATGAAATTTTGCTCGTCCATTCCAGGCCTCAGTACCCACTGGAGGTAGCTAGCAAATGCAATGCCTCTTCTGGCCTAGTTAGTCCCTTGCCTTGCAGACACTTAACAAATAACACTCTACCAAGCAGTTGTTTTGTGCCACTTAAATAATGGAGGGACAGAGGTCAAGAGAGGGTACTAACTGTGTGATCATGGGCAAGCGGTTTAACCTCCCTGAGCATGTTATCTCATCTATAAAATGAGGATCACCATACTTGTAATCCCTAACCTCAGAGGATTGTTGTGAGACTAAAATGAGGTAATGTAAATAAAGCAGTGGAAACTTGAAAGCTATGTAAATGTCAGCCTGCTATTATTATTATTTTTTTAAAAGTATTTTTATGTACATTATCTGAGTTTCTTCCTCACTAGATTTTTTAAAAAAAATTATTATAGCTTTTTATTTACAAGTAATATGTATGGGTAATTTTATAGCATTGACAATTGCCAAACCTTTTGTTCCAACTTTTCCCCTCCTTCCCCCCACTCCCTCCCCCAGATGGCAGGATGACCAATACATGTTAAATATGTTAACCTCACTAGATTCTTAAAGCAGACAGGAAAAGCATTATTTTTTCCATCTGACATATGGGGATAACGAAGCCCAGAGAAGGAAGTGGTTTGTTCAAGTCATATGGTTCCCGAGTGCCAAGGGAAAAATTCGAACCCAGGTTAATTGCGGACTCCAAATTCTGGGCTCTTTCTATTCTGTTTCAAGATGTCTTTTTCAGCCCATAAACCCCTTTCGGATGGCTAAGTCACCAGGCCCATGGCAATGGCCCTTTGCTATGGATGATTTGCTTTCTGCCCCTTTTTTATGCCTCAACTATCTGCTGTCAGGAAGCTCTAGACCCCAGGTCTGGTGAAAATGAGTTGGGCAAAGAATACTCAAATACAGCAAAGGAGGAGGAAAGCTGCAGCCTGGGAGAGACAAAGGTGAAAAATAGAATATAGCCGCTGATTCTGGACTTTTCAGCTCAAAATCCTCTGACCCTATAACCTGCTTGTTACACACATACATACCCCAGATCCCCTCCATTTGCAAATAATTTCTCACTAGGTTAACCCAGGTTTCCAGAGCCAAGCATTCCTAGTCAGTTTACTTCCAAGGATAGGGGATTGGGGTGCCCACATGTGGGGGATGGAGGGGAATGGAGAGATACGTGATGTGCCTGGGTCTCCCTAGATATGCCGGTGCCGCAGCTGTGTGTGGTGCAGGATCTGTCATACCCACTCCCAGCCCTTCTGGGTGCCTCTTATCAGGAAGGACATGGTAGTGTGCTGTAGTGGGGAAAGAACAGAGGAATCAGGAGGACTGGGTTTGAGTCTCAGATCTCCCACTAAGCAATCTGGGACAACTCTGACCTCATTTTCTTCCTCTATAAAATGAAGGGGTTGTTGTGGGATGATCTCCATGGTTGCTTCTAGTTCTATGAATCAGCTGGTTGAATAAGCCTGGGGCTACAATTCGGCATTCAGGTTCTAAGACAGATAGTGTTATTTTTATTTTTTTTTCCTGTTTATTTAAATGTTCTTTTAAAATCTGTTCTCAAGCCTCTCTATCCCAGGAAAGAAAGTAATTGGGATGCAAGGTGCTGCTGCTTCTGTTTCAGATTTTTAAAAAAATCTTGATGATGGGGATGGGGGTAGGGCATGCAACGGCTGCACTCTCTCTATAAGATGAGCAGTGCCTTGGAAGGAGTATTGAACTTTGACTTACATTAGGAGACCTGAATTTGGATCCGTTTTGTGCTACTTATTAACTGCATGAATTTCGGCGAGTCATTTTTATCTCTTTCAACTGCAGTTTTTTCATCTTTAAAATGAAGTAGTCAGCTGAGAAGATCTCTCATGTCTTTCCACCCTTACCACTTTGGGGAAAGGGTTTGTGTCCATATGTCAGTTACATTCCTGAAAAGTTGGGTATAAAATGAATCCTTTTGTTTTTAGAGGCAGTCAGGTTTAAGTGACCTGCCCAGGATCTCACAGATAATAAGTCTATGAGACTATATTTGAACTCAGGTCCTTTTTACTCCAGGATCAAGATTCTACCTACTGCATCACCTAGCTGCCCCATAAAGTGAATTCTTAACACAAGTTGTGAGAAAAATGCTCTGTTAATTTTAAAGAGTTATATAAAATGAGTTATTATTATTATTTAATTTATCAGGGAAGATATTTATTTAGAGGAATTCCAACTTAAGTCCTTTTATAAAGTGAATTTGCATACCTCCCCCCCCCCCCCCCCCATTGCAGATCTAACACTTTTCTGTAACATAGTATCCTAGATTCAGAGTTGGAAGATCCCTTATAGGTCATCTAGTCTAAATTTTTCTTTTATAAATGAAGATACTGAAGCTAAGGTCACATTTGTCCAGAGTCACAAGGGTAGTGAGTGACAGAACCAGGATTCCAACTTGGTCCATTGCTCCCAAATCAGTGTTCTTTCTGCCATGTTGAATCTACCCGTTCTTAAAAAAAAAAAAATCGTTTTGAACTTAAAGACATAAAGACAAAAAAGAATATTTCCATGTATACAGCACAACATAAAAAGAGGATGCACTATAAAATCATGATTTTAAATTTCATACTGTTAATTTAAAAAAAACTATATAATAGATACTATATTATTTTCAAAACTCCACTCTCTATGCTTTCCTCTAAATTTTCTTTTATTCTCTGTTGTGCACTATCTCTGTCCTGACTCCACCCTAAAGATGACTATCATTAGACACAAATAGGTACACACACACATACACACACACACACATATAAGCTTTATGACTTCCATAGCACTTCATATGTGTTATTTTATTGGATCTTTACCACAACCCTATGAAGTAGATACTGTTATTATCTCCATTTCATACATTAAGACAGAGGAGGTAAGTGACTTACCCAAGTTCACATAGCTGCTAAGGGTCTAAGACAGAATTTGAATTCTGGCTCCCAGCCTGACTTTCTATCTAGTATGACTCCTGCCACCATAGATTTTTGGCTGGTGCAGACTTTAGGAATCACCTAGTTCAATGCTTCCATTTTATAGATGAAGAAACTGAGTCCAGAGAAGCTTTGCTCAAAGTTAAACAGTGTTAAGGAGGCAACGGAGCCAATCCTGCAGTACATTTGGCATATATTTATAGAGAAATCATGCAGTAAGCATCAATCAGCAAACATAAAAGACCTTGGAATGCCAGATGTTATTTCCTAGAGTCTGTCTGTCTAAAGCAGGGTACCCTACCTGCTAGTGGCCAGCTCAGCACAAAAGGGGCCCAGACCAGGAACGAAATTCTCTCACTGCTCCTTCGCTGTGTGAAGGGCAGGGGCCAGAGGAGCTGAGGACAAGTCTGGCCCTACCACTTACTCACTGCCCTGGGAGGTGTCATTACACTCTCCTGACCTCTTTCCCCATCTGTAGAATGAGGGGGTTGGACCAAATGGCCTCTGAATCCCCAAGCTGTGACCCTCATATCCTCTGATCTCAGGTCCAGCATCCAGACCATGGCCAAGGGGAGAGCGAGCAAGCCCCACGTGGCTGGAACCCAAGATATGGAAAGCCGGTCAACTGGTAAAGATTAGCCTGTATATAGGATTCAGTTGGTTCTTATATCCCCCCATCTCCCCCCTTCCACCCCCCTTCCCCGACTGCCCTGGTGCCTCTAGGCAGTTCTCCTGGCCAGGGACATCGGTAAAGGAGGGAGAAGAAATGGTCTCTTCCCCTTGAATTTAAAAAATTGTATTGATATCTTTCATAAAAATCTTACCTTCATTTCCAGACACATCTCTGCTCCTCTCTGTGCCAGACAGCCGCTCCTTATTACAAAGAAAACAATAAGAGGGAGGAAAAGATAATTTAGCAAGACTAAGCAAGACATGACCAGAGACCATGCTCTATGCAATGTTTCACGTGTCCTATATACCCTTCTTCTGCAATAGGAGCTAGGGCAAAGGCATTTTTTCTTATCTTCTCCACTGCCAATGATGATGGTTATAAGTTGTTCATTTGTGGTTCTTTTGTGATCATTTTCACTCCTGTTTTTGTCATCATGTGTGGGTTGCTTTTCTGGTTCTGCTAACTTCACTTGGCAATCAGTTGATACAAGCTTTGCCTGAATTCTTCATTTTTTATGGCACAACATTATTCCATTATATTCATGAACCACGATTTTTAAACTTTTTCCCATTTAAGGGTTTCCCTGCAATTATTGTGTCCAATAATTATTTCTTAGATTCCATTGTTACATATAGTCCTACAAAACAGGAAACTGAGGCAATCAAAATTCAAATAACCTTAGAACTAGAGTCAGGACTAGAATTCATCACAATAACAATTTACACAATTCAGAGCTGAGACACAATCTCACCCCTAGCAGTGAGATCACTGATAATTAAATAAGGAAACCAAATTTTGAACCCCAAAGCATGCTGATCAGAGTTTCCTGACACTGAGTTATGGGACTGAAGTATTGAGGTGACAGTGAGAATAGCCATCTCCATTTTTCTTTCTTTGGAAAAAGTGATGGTGGGAGAAAATGAATGTGGCACTACTATGGAAAATCAAGACTGTGTGGGGACATACTGCAGAATCCAGAGGAAGTGTGGCTTCCCCGCAATGTTCCAAGATTCAGGAGGACGCAACTTGGAAGGCAAAGTGAATTAGCTTCAGTCTTGCCCTGGTAAAGCCGGGCCTTCAGCCAGGTCTGATACTGAAAACCCAATTCCTTTCTGCCTCTGAGAATGCAGAGAATGAAAAGCAAGTGAAATGAAGGCAAAAGAAGTCCTGGCTGTAGACTTTCAGAGGCAACTAAAATTTTTGTTTTGTGGCTTTAAGTTAGACCCTTAATACTATTTTGCTGCAGCTTTCCATAGTTTAATTGAATTGAGAGTAAATCTAACTTGCAAATTTTCCCCTTTGATCTCTCTCTCTCTCTTTTCTTTCTTCCTTTTTTTTTTTTTTTTTTTTTTTGTTAGCTCAACAGAACATGGTTTGGAATAAAAATCATTAATGTTTTCCCTTTCCCTTGTTCTCTTCTCTGTTGCTTGGATCAAGAGTTCCCTGTGAGCTTCTAGTTTTCCCCTCTGACTCCTCCTAGTTCCCCTCCAGGTACCTGGCTGCTCCCCTAACTCATTGGTTGGCTGGACTAACCTGATATAATACCCTGACCCTGCTTTGCAGCCCCAGCTAAAATGCAGAATCAGTTTCAAAACCAAAGACCAAGGGCCTGAGTTCCTACAGAATAGCTGTGGTCATTGTTAGCCCTGCTCTTATCTCAAGCAAGGGGAGCTTCTTTCAGCAGCAAACTCTGACAACCTAGTGAGGTCTGAGTCATCTCTTGGGCCCAGGGCAATGTCCTCATCCTGCAGAGTGCTCAGGGAGGAAGGCTTTGACAAGGGAGTCGTGCCTTGGATTTAAATTTCAACCCTGCCTCCTTAAACTTCAGTCCATCTCCCTGCTACATCAGACGAGCCCTACTTTTCAAATGGAAAAACTGAGGTCCAGAGGGAAGGCTAACAGAGGCTCCAGTGCTCTCATCTGAGTTACTATAATAGGCTTCCACCTTCTGGAAGATAGGATTTTCACTAGGAAAATAAAACTCCCTCCTCTCCCATATTCTACACTTCAGCCTCCCTCAGTATCATTCCCTATTTTTACTCCAGTCTCTGAAAAGAAGACTAACCCTTCTGTGTGCCTTTGATCCCATCTCTTCCAGTCCACTCCAACAGGTAACTCCAGCCATCCATTCACACTAATCTTCTACCTCTTCCTATCAGGCAATCTTGCCCTGCTGCCCAGATCTGCCCCCATTTTAAAACAAACCTCCACATGTCTCTTCTAACATCCCTGACTTATTATATTTCACCTCTTTTTCACAAATTTCTAGGAAAAGTCATCTATACTTTTTGCCTTTCTTTCCTCTCTTCCCAATCACTTCTGCCTTCTGACCAGGAAACTGAAATGGTCCCTTCCACCCATGATCTATTAATTATCTCTTCACTGTGAAATTCAATAGTCTTTTCTACCTCCTTCTCATTCTCCACCTCTTTGCAGCATTTGGTACTGTTACCCTTTCCTTAGTATTTAGGCCATATTGCTCTCCATTGGTTTTCCTTCTGTCTGACTGCTTCTCATTTTCTGTTTTTGGGTTCATCATACATATCCCATTTCTAAAGGATAAGGAGTCAGGAAAACTGAGTTCAAATCTATCCTCAGACACTTATTAGCTTGGTGACCCTCAGCAATCATTTAATTCTGCTTTGTTTCCTTGTCTGTAAAATGATCTGAAGAAGGAAATGGCAAAGCATTCTGGTATCTCTGCCAAGAAAACCCCAAATGGGGTCACCAAAAGTTGAAAACAATTGAACAACAATAAAGATGGAGAGTTGGATTAAGGGATATCTAAAGTTCCTTTGAGCTCTAATATTTATTGTCTACCTATTTTTTATGTTTGGTTTCCCTTTATTTCATTCAAGTTTGTTTCCCAACCACAATAGCTGCCTCAATTATCTGGAGAATTTTTTTCTTATCCCAGGCTATTTTCTTCCTTATTTCTTGCTAGCCTTTCCAGGATTGGCCACTCTAATGCTCTCCTCCACTTAATATACCGAGTCTAGAGAAGTTGTTCTTTACCATTACTTTCTGACCCTCCTGTAACGACTTATTTCCAATATGAATACTGAAGATATAGAAGGGGGCCAGGTTATAAAAGGCTTTAAAAGCCAAAGAAGATTTTATATATGATGCTGAGGTAATAGGGAGCCACTGGTGTTTATTGAATGGGAGGAGAGGGATGACATGTACTTCAGGAAAATCACTTTGACTAATTGAGTGCAGGATAGGGAGAAATAAAGCAAGGATAGTCTAAGTGTGAGGTGATGAAGAGCTGCACCTGAGTAGAGCAGTATCAGAGGAGACAAATAGGGCATTTACTGGAGATATTATAAAGATTTGTAGCAAGCAGTGGATATATTGAGTGAAAGGGAGTAAGTGAGAAGTCAAGGATGATACCCCAAATGACTAGAAGGATGGTAATTTGTTCAACAATATAGGGACATGGAAGGAGGGAGAAGTTGGGGGAAAAGGATATGTTGGACGAGTTGAGTTTAAGATGTATCTGGTTTGAAATAGTCTAATTGGCAGTTGGAGATTCAAGATTGGAAGTTAACAGAGAGTTTAGATCTGAGACTCATCAGCATAGAGATGGTCATTAAATCCACGGGAGCCAAGGAGATCACCAAGTGAAATAGTACAGACAGAGAAGAGGGCCCAGGACAGAGTCAGGACCTGGAAGAGGCTCCAGCAAGGAGAGGGAGAAGGAGTGGTCAGAGAAGTAGGAAGAGAATGTCAAAGAGAAAAGAGCAATGACTAAGGAGATTAAAAAACAAAAACAAAAACAAAGGTTGAGCACTGAAAAAAGGCCTGTGGCAGTTAAGAGATCTTGGGACTCTGGAGAGAGCACTTTCATGGAGGAGGAGGTGGGAAGGCAGATGGTAGAACATTAAGGATAGAGTGAGAGGAGGGACAGTGGAGGTCCCTGTTGTGGAGAGCCTTCCCCAGGAATTTAGCACCAAAGAGAGAGCCGTTGGATGAAGGCTACTAGGGGTGAACAGATGGGAGAGGGCTTGTTGAGGATGGAGGAGGCAGGAGCATGACGGGTAAGGGTCAGAGGCCTGGGCTTCCCCTCTGGCCATTCTATCTCAGAGGTGAAGGACTACGTCCGCATGTAAGACGCCATGTAGCATTATCATGGTATTGCTGTGCCCTTGTGCCTTCTTAAAGAGCGTAGGCAATGATTGGAGAGGTAAATTTGTTCTCACCCCCACTGCAGAGGGGTGACAGGCTGAGAAGCAGGTTGTAATCTCCCCAGAGCCATGGAGGTGAGTCAGCTCTTGATGCAACCTTGGGGGAGAGCGCCCGAGCAAGGCAGGGAGGGGGGGCTTCCCAGCCAGTCCCCGGGCAGTCACAGTGGGATCTGACCTGCGGCCAGCCCCAGACCAGGGGTGCTCCCCTCCAAGGCCCCCGACCCTCTCCCCACCACTGGAAGGCCGGGCCAGGCTAGCCCTTTCCCCTGCTCCCCCCCACCTCCCTTTCTAAACTCCTGCTCTCTCTTGGGCCCTGCTCCGACTTGCCTGGGCCTCCGGAGGTATGTGCCCAGAGCCCCAGGAACTGTGGGATGAAAGAGGAATCTGCTAAAACTTGTTTCCCTCCCAGAGCACATCCCTCCCCTTCCAGCAACCGGATCTCACTGGAGGCGGCCGGCCCTTTGATCTCGGTGGAGCAAGTCAGCTCTGCCTGCCACCCCTCCCCTTCTCCTCCCTCCCACCCCGGCTCTAGAGGGAAGGCTCCCGGAGTCACACTGCAAAGGACACATTTTCTGTGGCTGATGACCTCAGAGCCACGGCGGAGGCAGCTCTCCAGGAGCTCTCCAGCTGCCTAACCGGGGTAGGAAGGGGTGTCAGGGGCTGCTGTAGAGCGGCTTTGTGGGCCCTGCCCTGAAGGGGAGACCTGAGAGAGCTTTCCTATTCACAGGCATTTTTTATAAAGCACCCACTGTGTGAAAGCAGCTCGAGGTTCAGCGGATAGAATCCGGGCCTGGGATCAGGCAAACGAGTTCAAATCAGGGCTCGTTGTGTGATCCTGGGCCAGTCAACTAACTTCTGGTTGTTAGGAGAAGGAAATGGCAAACCAGTCCAGAATCTTTGCCCAGTGTGGTCCATGGAGTCACACAGAGCAGGACGTGACTCAACAACAATATGCAAGGCAGGAGAAGGAAAGGAGAGGGTGGGTGGTGCAGAGGTTAGGGTCATGAAGCAGGGAAGGAAGGGACTTGGGAACTCTGGTCATGGACTTGCCCCTTCTGCAGTCACGGACTTCTCTCTGCAATCCGGCTGAGTTCCTCACCAATCAAATAGAAGCATAGGGTGCAAGGTGCCCCTCACGGAGGCCTCCTCAGAAGAGGAAAGGGGAGACTGCTCTGCCACAGAAGCAATAGGAAGCAGGACAGCCCTGGCTGTAAACGAAATGAGGAAGTTCTGGCCAAAGCCCAGGCATTGCACCCCAGCTCCACATAGTCATTCTCCCTGTCTTAGGTTCCTGAAGGCCATCCGCCTCATTCTCCCATTCCTCCCCCCCCCCCCCCCCCCCCCCCCCCCCCCCCCCCCCCCCCCCCCCCCATGCTTCCCAGTCTCCAGAGGGAATGAATGGCTGGGCTGTTCCTTGCTATGACAGAAGTATGTGACTTTTGGAAAGTCATATAACCATTCTGAGGGTTAATTTTCCCATCTGTAAAATGGGGATAATAATATACTTCTTACTTCACAGGATTGTTCCACATATCAGAGTACTATAAAAATGTTAATTGTTATCAAATGACATGAAGTTTTTTGTTCCTCAAATCAGTTTATTGAATGAAATCTAAAAGAGAGCAGGGTCCTAAGAAAAGGGGAAAGGTAACAACTAAGTTTCAAGGGGAAGCTGTAGTTGAGTGACAAAGATTCCCCAGATTGAGTCAGAAATCTTGAATTCTGGTCCCAGTTTTGCCAGTGAACTACATGCGTAGCCTTGGATCAGTTACTTCACTGAACTTCAGTGTCCTCATCCATAAAATGGGGATTCTTTATGAAGATCAAATGAAATAATGGATGTTGTACAACATAATAAAATCCTAAAAATGCAAGAGTTTGTTGTCAGTGGGAGGCAAAAACAGACCACCAGAAGACTGAGCATTGTGGGAGACTGGACACAGATTTAAAGTGAGATCTAGGTTTAGATTCTAGCTCTTATCCCTTGCTGCATGACTTTGGGCAGCTCACTTACCTATCTGGCCCTGAGTTTTGACAACCAGGGGGCTTAGAGCTAATCATTTCTGAGGCCTTCCTTAAAGACTTGAGATATTTTTCACTGGACTTCTCCCATGCCTAGAATTCTCTCTCTCCTCATCTTCACCTCCTGCCTTCCTCCAAAGCTCAGCTCAGCTCTCCTCTGTCTGCAAAAAGCCTTTCCCAGCCCTCTTGGTCTATTTCCTCTGAGACCACCCCCAATTTATCCTGTTTATATCCTGTTTACATAGTTGTTTGCTTGCTAACTCCCCTATTTGGACTGTGAGCCTCTTGAGAGCAGGACTATTTTTTGTTTTTCTTTGTGAAACTAGTTCTAAGCAGTCCCAGCACGAGGCATTTTATAAATAGTTGTTGAAAAAGAAAAAAAAAGATTCCTTCCTACAGCCAATGTTTTTCTTGGGCTGCTGTCCCTTCCTTTCTACCCAAAGAACAGGTAGCTCTTCTTCTCCTCCCCTTCCACCCCTGGGCTTGTGAGCAAATGCTGGCTGTAGGACCTGCCCCTTCCAACTGCCCCTGAACTTGGTGAGAGAGTGGGAGAATCTGGGCCCAGCTCCTTCGGGGAGCTGCTGAGTCACCCTGTTGTGTAATACCACTAGGCCAGAAGGCAGCTTGATGCAGGGGCAGTTCCCAGGAGCATCTGCTGCATGACTCAGAAAAGCACAGGGCAGAGTTGAATGACTCCTACACAGAACCTTATCAGACAGCATACAGGGTCAGAGCGGGAAGAGACCTAGCACGTTACATATTGGAACTAGAATCTTAGAACACAGAATGCCAGAGATAGAAGGGACCTTAGAACAGGGACGTCCTTAGAATTCAGAACATCAGAGCTGGAAGAGACCTTAGGATAGAGAATTCCAGAACTGGAAGGGATCTTTGAACACAAAGCATCAAAGTTGGGAGGAAGCTTAAAATACAAAATGGCAGAGCTGGAAGGGACCTTAGAACACAGAACATAAGAGTTGGGACTTGGAACACAAAATAGCAGAGCTGGAAGGGGATCTTAAAACACAGAGCATCAAAGCTGGGAGAGGCTTTGGACACAAAATGTCAGAACTGAGAATATATCAAGATGTCCAAGCTGGATTGGACCTAAGAATATAGAATGTCAGAGCTAAAGGGGAACTTAGAAAAATCAAGTCTACATGTTACAAGGAAATGGAGAGTCAGAGAGTTTAGGCTAATGCTAAAGCCTGGACTACAACTAGGTTTCTACTAGATTGTTTCCAGTTTAATCCTCTCTCCTCCATATGACTTTGCCCTTTAGTTCTATGTCTCTTTCCCTACTCTAGCAGTGACTAGAAAAGAACTCCACAGATAACAAATATGTAGTAAAGGTTGATTGAATGGCTATTTGGTAAATATAGTTATCATCAGTCAATCAACACTTTTTAATTTCCCTGGTTCTGGAGTGAGACATTTCTCTCAAGAGCTGTTTACCTGTTATTTTATTTCTGTAAAATTGAGGACACAGGAAAACGAGTTTAAATTAGGACTGGTTGCATGATCCTGGACCAGTCAACTAACTTCTGATTGCTTTTAATTCACTGGAGAAGGAAATGGCAAACCAATGCATATCTTTGCCCATGGACAGTATGGTTCATGGAGTCACAAGGAGTAGGTCACTGAACAACAATATGCAAGACACCATGAGGAGGGGGTCTGGACTGGGATGTAATAGAAAAAACTCAGTTCTGGGGGTCAAGAAAATGAATTTTACTAATGCAGACAAGATTAAATAGAAAGCAATAAACTGGGAAACATTTTTACAGTCAAAGGTTCTGATAAAGGCTTCATTTCCAAAATATATAGAGAATTGACTCTGATTTATAAGAAATCAAGCCATTCTCCAATTGATAAATTGGATCAAAGGATATGAACAATTTTCAGATGAAGAAATTGAAACTATTTCTAGCCATATGAAAAGATGCTCCAAGTCATTATTAAACAGAGAAATGCAAATTAAGACAACTCTGAGGTACTACTACACCCTTGTCAGATTGACTAGAATGACAGGGAAAGATAATGCGGAAAGTTGGAGGGGATATGGGAAAACAGGGACACTGATACACTGTTGGTGGAATTGTGAATACATCCAACCATTCTGGAGCGCAATTTGGAACTATGCTCAAAAAGTTATCAAACTGTGCATACCCTTTGATCCAGCAGTGCTATTACTGGGCTTATATCCCAAAGAGATACTAAAGAAGGGAAAAGGACCTGTATGTGCCAGAGTGTTTGTGGCAGCCCTGTTTGCAGTGGCCAGAAACTGGAAACTGAGTAAGTGCCCATCAATTGGAGAATGGCCGAATAAATTATGGTATATGAATGTTATGGAATATTATTGTTCTGTAAGAAATGACCAGCAGGATGATTTCAGAAAGGCCTGGAGAGACTTACACGAACTGATGCTGAATGAAATGAGCAGGAGCAGGAGATCATTATAAACAATATTATATGATGATCAATTCTGATGGACGTGGCCATCTTCAGCAATGAGATGAACTAAATTAGTTCCAATAGAACAGCAATGAATTGAACCAGCTACACCCAGCAAAAGAACTCTGGGAGATGACTATGAACCACTACAAAGAATTCCCAACCCTCTGTTTTTGTCCACCTGCATTTTTGATTTCCTTCACAGGTTAATTGTACACTATTTCAAAGTCCCATTCTTCTTGTGAAGCAAAATAACTGTTTGGACATGTATACATATATTGAATTTAACTTATACTTCAACATATTTAACATGTATTGGTCAACCTGCTATCTGGGGGAGAAGGTAGGGGGAAGGAGGGGAAAAATTAGAACAAAGGGTTTTGCAATTGTCAATGCTGAAAAATTACCCATGCATATATCTTGTACATAAAAAGCTATAATAAAAAAATTGGAAAGGCTAAAAAAAAAAAAAAAAAAAAAAAAAAAAAAAAGAGTTTTAAATCCCAGCTCTATCACTCATGGGCTATGTGACTTTGGGCCAACCACTTCATTTTTCTAGGCCTCAGTTTCCTAATCTATAAAATGAAGTAGTTGGACCAGAAAACTTCTAAGGACTCTTTCAGCTTCAAGTCTTTGATCCTGTGATCTTGTGTCCAAGGAGAGATTTCTAGAACTATTGCTATTTAGGAGAGCAGAGATCTTGGACATCAAAGGGAGCCTCCAACAATTCCACAATCTACCCCCCAGTCTCTTAACATGTAAATGTCCAAGAAAAGGGCAACTAGAATTTTTTTCAAAAGTCAGTAATCTACTGATATCAGCCATTTTTCCTGTGTGAAGGGGTTTATATGATCTTTTCCTGATGGTAGATTTGAGAAGGAAGTCAGGGTAAGAAATCATCAGGTAAATTTTTGGGAAAGGGGGAACCTGCCAGCAGGTCACCTTTAGTTTTCAGTAACAATGTCAAGAGATTGATCCATACTGTGAGCTGGGATGGTTTATAGATTTAGAGCTAGCAGGAATCTTAAAGGTCAACTAATCTAATCCCCCCGTTTTACATTGGAGGAAATAAGGCCCAGGAGGGGTGAAATTACTTGCCCATGGTCACACAGGTGTTACTTAGGAGAGCGAGAATTTTAGGACCCATGTCTCCTGACGCTGAATCCAGAGTTATTTCTACTATCTGATATCGTAGGACTTAAAACTTCATCTAGTCCAAAAATCATTTTGCATATAGGGAAACCAAGGCTCATGAAGAGTAAGTGATTAGTCTACAGTGACATAGGTGAACATAGATAGCAGCACCAGGGTTTTAAGCCAGATCTCCTGACTTCAGAGCTGGTATTCTTTCCACTAGAGTGCACAGTGTAGGATCACAAGATAATTTAGAGATGGAAGCAGGGCTGATAAATATTTAATAAGTAGCTCGCCAAAAAAAATGTAAACACAACACACTTTTAAATTTAATCTTCATTGTTAACCTTTTTCTGGATTACTTTAAATCTAAAAAATCCACAAAACAACAAGTCAAGCCCTGGTTTATAACTTTGCTGATTTCTGAGGTGTTAGATACTTTTGCTAAAAATTTAACAATCAGGCTCTCGAGAGCTAGCTCCAGCACAGCCCTGGCTAAAAGGGACCTTGGAGATCTTTTAGTTACCCTTCCAGGTCTAAATGCAATGAGGCCTCAAGACAACCCAATTATTAAGTTTTAACCAAATCTCAAGCACTTAAAGTTATAAATATCAAACACAAAACAACCCATCCAGTGGATCAAATGAACACAAAACTGTGCCTAAATCTCTTAAAAGCTGTATTTTTACCAAATTACAATGAGCTAAGGACCAGTAAAATGTAAGCACTTTGAAGGCAGGAACTGTTTTGTCTTTTATCTTATTTCTGTACCAAGCACAGCCCCTGGCACACAATAGATGCTTATAAATGCTTGTCGAATTAAATCAGAGACTATCTCACAAAGTTATTGTGGAGATATCATTTCCTGACTCATAAAGCATTATACAAATTGCCAGTTGATGTTATAATTATTGTTCTCATTATTATCAACCTTTAAAGGAAATAAGAATGCTAGTGCTTAAAAACTGTTTGAGAAAAATCTTGCACACCCTGAAACCTCCCACAAAGGTTTATGTGTCAGCATTGCACAATCTCACCCTGGGCCCCTCCTATTTAGTGTAACATTATGGGAAAACTGCTGAACAGTCTAGTACTTTAGGGATGCTGGCAGAGCCACCATCAAGAGTTTATCCCTGAGTTCTTTGCCCCCATTTTATTCTTTTTTCTATAGGATTTGAAATTTTAGGAAAGTAACCATATACTGTAGAGGAAGGGAGAACAAATAATAGCATGGTTTAGTGATTTTGGAGTTTGGAGTGAGAAGATTTGAATTCAAATCTTGACTTCTTCTTACCTGTGTGATTTTGGACTATTTAACCTTGTAGGGTTGTAATTTCAGAGGGGGTTGGACTGACAGCTTCTAGGGTCCTTTCTAGATCTAAATTTCTGATTCTATAACCTTTTCCTAAATAGAGGGTTGAAGACTTGATGTCAGCTCATTCATCTCTTCATCCGATCAGTCAAGACATTATTGGGCTCCTATTCAGAGACTTTATGATTTTTTCTCTTTAAAATAAGCCTGTGGAGTGAAATCTCATAGACCCCTTCCAGCTCTAATATCCGTTGGTCTTCTGACTGGTGTATGGTTTACAGAACCAGTTATTCTCTGATCACTTACACTCTGACTGAGAGTTGTGATTGTTCATTTGCTTTAGTCATGTATGATGACTCTTTGTGAACCCATTTGGGGTTTTCTTGGCAAAGATTCTGAAGAGATTTGGCATTTCTTTCTCCACCTCATTGTACAGATGAGAAAACTGAGGCAGAGTTAAGGGACTTGATCTGGATAATATAACTAAATGTCTAAGACCAGATTTGAACTCATGGAAATGATTTTGCCTGACTTCAGTGGTGCTCCTTAGCTGCTCCTATCTAATTGAAGATATATGGACAAATACTTTTTTCCCTATAATTTTTTTATTATAGCTTTTTATTTACAAAACATATGCATGGGTAATTTTTCAGCATTGACAATTGCAAAACCTTCTGTTCCAAAATTTCCCCTCCTTCCCCCTACTCCCTCCTCTAGATGGCAGGTACTCCAACACATTTTAAAATGCATGTTAAATCCAATATATGTATTCATAGCCATACAGTTATCTTGCTGCGCAAGAAAAATCAGATTTAGAAAGAAAAAAAAAACTTGAGAAAGAAAACAAAAATGCAAGCAAACTAACAGAAAGAGTGAGAATGCTATGTTGTAGTCCACACTCATTTCCCACAGTCCTCTCCCTGGGTGTAGATGGCTCTCTTCATTATTGAAAAATTGGAACAGGTCTGAATCAATTCATTGTCGAAGAGAGCCACGTTATATGGACAAATACTTAAAAATACATAACCTAGCATAGAAAGGCGAAAAGAAAAGTATAGAGAGGGCTACTGTAAGCCAGAAGAAAGAATTAATTAATTAACCAGGACTTTATTAAGCGCCTCTCATGTGTCAGGTACTGTGCTGGATTCTGGGGACAGGAAAACAAAACTGAGCCTGGCCCAGCCTTCAGGGAGCTTACGTTCTATGGAAGAGAGACGTGCTTATAGAAGTGAGATGATTTTGAGATGAAGTCCCAGGGAAATTTGGAGAGACTCATAGAAAGGGATTCTTCAGCTGAACCTCGGAGGAACTGGTCAAGAGAGAGTGCCTTTCTGAGTAGCCTTTCCTGACCAGCCCAGGCCCAACCACTTCTTTCACTGAGGGTTGGCTCTGGCTGTAACCAGGGAAGGATGGGAAGGGTTTGGATCAGCAGAGGGGAAGGAGGAGCCCAGGGCTGGGAATGCAGGGGAGGCCTAGGAGATAAGATTAACTCTAGCCTGAAACAAACCCCTCCCAGTCCCTCGGAGGAGCAGGGCTTGGCCATTAGTTGACACTACAAGCTCGGCTCTGGCGGAGGAGGGGCTCCACTCCAGACATGCTTCCACCCTTGAGTCAGCTGCTCTCTGCAGGCTAATGCCTACTTCTCTGGCTTTTTTCAGGCCAGGAGGCTGGCACGGGGGGCCTCCCGACTGCTGAGAGGGGGGAAGGGGGGTTTCAGCTAGCTGACCTCCTGGCTGATTAAACTCAAGTTCCCAGTTACTGGGCTTGGAAGCTTATCATAAAGACCTTTTTATCTGGAGGATCTAGACCTGGGAGCTCAATCTCAGTAGGCAGTATATCATTAAGTGGGTTCTTCAGGCAAGCTGGAATCCTGGAGCCACTAGAGGGGTGTGGGGCACTGTTCTAGCTCATGGTGGGGGAGTCAGTTGGGGAGAAGGGAGGGCTAGGAGAGAGAAAAAATAAAAGACAGAAGCCTTGTCCTAGTAGAGTTTATCATCTTTGTGGGGGAGGCAGGACAAATTCAGGTGAAAGGCACAGAAACAGTTGGACAAGTAAGTCATTTTGTCCCTCTGGCTCCTATTTTTTCTGAATATAAAATCAGGGGAGTTGGATTAGATCAGTGGTTCCGGAAGTTTTTGGTCTCAGGAGCTTTAAAAAATATCGAAGTCCCCAAAGAGCTTTGGTTTATATGGGTTGTATCTATTGATATTTACCATATTAGAAATGAAAATATTTTAGTATTACTATGAAAATAATTTTTACCTTGCAACCCCCCCCCCCCCCCCCCCCCCCCCCCCCCCCCCCCCCCGAAAGTGTCTTGGGGAAGGAAAAGGTAAGGGAAGAAAACAAGCATTCATTAAGTGCCTTTTATATGTCAGCCCTATGCTGTGTCTTGTAAAATTATCTTTTTCAATAATTACAACCAATATGTGAGAAAGGTGCTAATTAATTATAATCCCCATTTTAGAGTTGAAGAAACTAGATAGATTGAATGACTTGCACAGGGTCACACAGCTAGTAGGGCTAGATTTGAACTCAGATCTTCCTGACTCCAGGCCTATTATTCTACTCTTTGGGCCACCTTCAGACTCCCAAGGGTCTCTGGAACATACTTTGAGAATTGCTGTGTTAGGTGATAGTTTAAGGTTTCTTTTAGTTCTGACTAATTTTTCCCCTCTGTCTTAAGATCCCTTCCTGCTCACATAACCTGTCGTCTGTTCAAACATTCTGTGCTCTGAGGTCCTTTTCAGTTATAAAAACAATAAAAACAGGCAATGTTGTTTTTTTTTTTTTCCTGTGTATATTTAAGTTTAAAGTAAAGGAAAAAAATTACAAAGCAAACAATAAAAAACAAGTGTAAATTTATATGCAATGTGTCCCCAAAGCCTTAGCATAGTTTTAAACTATTAGAACTCAAGGTGTCCCAAAAAATCTTAGTGTAGTTTTAAACTCTTGCTGTTTAATTACAAACAGTGGACAAAATTTCATGTGCCTTGTCTTCCTGAGAGGGAACTGTGGTGAGGTGGAAAGACCACAAGACTTGAAGATGCAGAATCACAAACTGGTAGTCCTGGGATGGCCCATGGAGCTCAGCTTATCTCCTTTCATAAATGAGGAAACTAAAGCTCTTTTATACTTGATGTTCGGCACAGCCCTCTCTTCCAATAGCCCCATTGGGAGGATCATAGGTCTAGAAATGGAAAGGAATCTCAAAGATCATTCAGTTTCAATCTTCTTATTCTGCAGATAAGGAACTTGAGATCTGAAAGGTGATAATCTATTAAGCAATAAGTAGTATGAGTTAGAATTTGAACTCCAGATTGAAAAATCTGGAGATTTTAGTGAATTGTAGGCTCAATGAATCAACAGTAGGATATAGCAACCTCACCCCACCCCTCAAGAAACCCCTCTAATATGATCATAGGTTTCATTTGTTGCTATTGAGTTGTTTTAGCCCTATTTGACTCTTCACAACCCCACTTGGGGTTTTCTTAGCAAAGGTATTAGGGTGGCTTGCCATTTCCTTCTCTATCTCATTTTATAGATGAGGAAACTGAGGCAAATAGGGCTAAGTGACTTACCCAGGGTAACACAGCTAAGCTAGTAAGTGTTTGAGAAGGGATTTGAACTCGTGAAAATGAGTCACCTCAATTCCAAGTCCAATGGTCTAACCACTGTGCCATCTATTGCCCCTGACTTCATTAAAAGAGGACATATAGCCCAAAGGGCTATCAAACTGTGCATACCCTTTGATCCAGCAGTGTTTTCACTGGGCTTATATCCCAAAGAGATCATAAAGGAAAGAAAGGGACCCACATGTGCAAGATGTTTGTGGCAGCCCTCTTTGCAATGACCAGAAACTGGAAACTGAGTGGATGCCCATCAATTGGAGAATGGCTGAATAAATTATAGTATATGAATGTTATGGAATATTATTGTTCTATAAGAAATGATCAGCAGGATCTTTTCAGAAAAGCCTGGAAAGACTTACATGAACTGATGCTGAGTGAAATGAGCAGAACCAGGAGATTATTATACATGGCAACAACAAGCTTATGTGATGATCAATTTTGATGGACATGGCTCTCTTCAACAATGAGATGATTCAGGCCAGTTCCAATGATTTTGTGATGAAGAAAGCCATCTATACCCAGAGAGGAGACTGTGGGAACTGAGTGTGGACCACAACATAGCATTCTCACTCTTTTTGTTGTCTGTTTGCATTTTATTTTCTTTCTCATTTTTCCCTTTTTGACTTGATTTTTCTTGTGCAACATGACAATTGTATAAAATGTATACATATATTGGATTTAACATATATTTTAAACATATTTAACATTATTGGATTACTTTGAGGGTGGGGAGGAGAGAAAAATTTGAAACACAAAATTTTTCAAGGATCAATGTTGAAAAATTATCTGTGAATATATTTTGAAACTGAAAAGTTTTAATAAAAAGAAAGAAAAAAAGAGGACATATAAAGGGGTGTTGATTTAACAATCAACAATCAATTTGGGGAAAATATTCATTTATAACACAATTTGAAATTTAATCTGCATTATTATCATTTTCTCCATCACTTAAGTCTAAACAATCTGCAAAACAGTAACCCAAACCCAGATTTGTTGTTTGCTTATTTCTAAAATTTAAATGCTTATGCTGAAAGTAGGTAATGCTTAAGGTTTAGCTCTGACATCTTGTTCTATATTAGAATATTCTATGTCCTAAGATGACTTCCTACTCCAATAGTCTACATCCTCTGTTCTAATATTCCATGTTCTGAAATACTTTCCAGTTCTATACAATTAATACAAACAATTGCACATTTGTATATGGTGTGTCTCAAAAGTCTTAGTGCAGTTTTCAATGATTAGAACTCCCAGCTTCTTAAACCGTGGTATCATAAGTGAATTTAGGGGATACAAAATTATGATGTATTATCAGCAAATGTTTGATTTGTATATCTATTTTATATACCTATATACTTGGGGTCCTGTAAATATTTCTTGAGTGAAAAGGGGTTACGAGTAGAAAAAGTTTAAGAAACCCTCTTAGAACTCAAAATGTCCCCAAAGTTTAGGGCAATTCAAAACTCTTAGAATTCAGGGTATCTCCCCAAAATCTTATGTAACAGTCAGGTCTCTGGAGCAGGTACAACTTCCCTGTGCATTGTTTCTGGGGATAACAGCCATGGGCAGTCCACACCAATTTCAAAGAACATTGATACACTGGCGAGATCAGAGAAGGGACAACAGGATGGTGAAGGGCCTCAAATCCATGTCATGCAAGACTCCTTTGAAGAAAATAGGAATGTTTAGCCTGGAGAAAAAAGTATTCAAAGGAGACATGATGGCTATCTTTAAGTTTTGGAAGGGTTATCAAGTAAAAGGAGGATTAGGTTTGCTCTTTTGGGTCTTGAAGGGGGGAAGTTGTAAAGAGAGAAAAATCAGCTCTATTAGGGAGCAAAGAAAAGCTCCCTAACAATGAGAGTGTCCAAGAGTGGGACGAGCTGCCTTGGGAGGGAGCAGGTCCTTCCTCATGGGAGGTCTTTGAGCAAAGGATAAAGGGGTATCTATTGGATGTGTCATAATGGGGATTTCTTTTGAATACATGGATTAATTAATGGTCTTTGAGGTTTTTTCCTACTCTAAATTTCCATGATTTGAAGATTACATTTTACAAAAAAAGAAACCGAGCTCAGAGTGATTTTTTTTTTGTCCAGATCATACAGATGGTGAATGTTCAGGTGAAATTTTTGAATCCAGATCTTCCGACTCTAAATGTAGCACTATTTTGAATGTTGTACACACACATTGCCTTTCAGGAGATCTGGTTGAAGTCCAGCCTTGAAATATGTGCCCAGGGACACATCATTCATTCTTTTTAAACCACAGTTTCCTCACCTGTCAAACTGGGCATGAAAATAGCTGTATTCTCTTCTCACAGAGTGGTTACGAGAACAGTTTTTGGTAAAATAAGGCTTCCATACTTTCATGGATCCATGTTCTCACCAATGTTCACATGCCCTCCCATGGTGCAAATTGCAGCCCACTTCATTTCACCTTGTGCTAATCTTGTCAAGGATCCTCCAAAAATCCATTCGGTATTCTGGAGACCTTCCACTGGGACTTTTCACATTCTCTAGATTCCAGTGTTATCTTCTGGCTGGTTTTCCGTCATCACTTTTTATCATCATCATTGCTAGCATTTATTTAGCATTTTAAGGTTTGCCAAATGCTTCACAAATGTTGTCACAATATCTCTAAGAACTAAGTGTTGTTATTAATATTTATTTTACAGATGAGGAAACTGAGGCAGATATAGTTTAAATGACTTGCCCAGAATCATAAAGCTAGTAAGTATCTGAGATTGGATTTGGATTTAGTTCTGCCTGATTCCAGGCTCTAGTGCTCTTTTTATCCACTGCACCACCTAGCTGCTAGGCTACATGACTGACTGACTTTATTTTTTTAATCATAGTTTCCTAGAGGATCCCTTTTATGCCATTTCTTCCATGCAAATTATTGTTGGTAAGTTTGCTGCAACTTACTTTTATCACAATACAATTATGCCTTTCACATTGTGAAGCTTAGGAGTGAGATGCCCCCACAATCTGGAAAATTTGTGTAAAATTTTTTGGCCCTCCCTTCTTACTAGAGAAGAAGTCTGAATTATTGTAGTATTAAAAGATAAAATAGTTCGATATTATGTAATACTATACATATATTTTATGCATTTCTGAATTTCTAAACCTTTTCTATGTCATCTTCAGGCCTTTACACAGTGTTTGCAGCTTCTGCAAAATTCCCTCAAATTTCCCATTTAATTTCTTTCTTTTGGGGGGAAGGAGGAGGCAATTGGGGTTAAGTGACTTGCCCAAGGACACACAACCAGGAAGTATTAAGTGTCTTAGGCTAGATTTGAACTCAGGGCCTCCTGACTTCAGGACTGGTGCTCTATGCACTGCCCACTCCCATTTAATTTCTTATGCCAACCCATGATATACCAAAACTGTGATGGGGAAAGTTGTGATGAGGAAGGGAATGACTGTACATTTTTCTCCTCGATCTCTCCATGACTCTGTGGGTCACCTCAATCCTGATTCTTCAGGTGTTGAGCTATTTCTTGGTTCTAAGACATGTAGAATTGCCAGAAAAATGTTGGACCTTCCCATACAGACTTAAGTCCAAATGACAAATGAATTCCCTAGAAGTCATTTAGACACAAGCATTTATTAAGTGCCTACTATGTGCCAGGCATTGTGCTAAGTTGGGTACAAAAAAAGGGCAAAGAATTAATCCTTGTTTCCAAGGAGTTCCTAGTCTAATGGAGGACAAAACATACAACAGCTATAGATGAACAAAATATAAAATGGAGATAATCAATACAGGGAAGGCACTAGTGTGTACCCTTACCCAGAGACTGTCCCTCTTACCTATTCTCACCCTACTTCAATTTGAAGTGACTAGGTCTGTATTTCATTCTTTTGAGTTCTCAACTCTGTGCCCATCTGTGCTACATGCTAGTTGACCATGTTTAGGTTACATATGTGTGTGTGTGTGTGTGTGTGTTTTATGGCAACTGTCTGGACACAATGTACCAACTTTTGTTGCCTAACCCATTAATGATAATAAAAACGTCTACTGATGGGAAAGTCAGGCTAAATAGGATGGATGGGGATGGGGTTAAATATTTTTGGCCAAACTTTTGGTGTTTAGGCCCTAACCCCAAGTTCCATCTCCAACCTCCAGCAGACATATATTTGTTCAGAGGGAAGAAGATAGTGCTATGCTAGTAAATGCAACACATTTTAAGTTTAATTTGTTAATTAACATTTTCTCATCATTTTATTAAATTTAGAGATCAATAAAATGATAAATCAAGTTCTGATTTGTAACATTTGTCTATTTCTAATGTCACAATGACTATTTAAAACTCATCTCTCCTAAGCTTGTAGGAAGTTGCTCTAGCACAAAGCTTCTGAAATAATTGTGGATCTTCATCCCCTATGGGATCATGTAACTGAACATGGGGGTTGTGAAAAGTTTTGCAACAGTAAAAGGTTTCTAAATGTTCTACATCCTGGGGTATCACATATTCTACCAAAATTTAATTCTTTTTTCTTTTTAAAATTTTAATAATACTTTTTTATTTTCAAAATACATGCAAAAATAGTTTTCAACATTCACCTTTGCAAAACCTTGTGTTCCAAACTTTTCTCCCTCCTTTCCCATGTCCTCTTTCCCCAAGACAGCAAGTAATCCAATAGAGGGTAAACATGTGCAATTCTTCTAAACATATTTCCACATTTATCAAACTGCCCAAGAAAAATCAAATCAAAAAGGAAAGAAACAAGAAAGAAAAAAAAGCAAGTAAACAAGAACAACAAAAAAGGTGAAAATATTAGGTTGTGATCCACATTCAGTCCCCATGAGACCTGTTTCTGGCTGGAGATGGCACTCTCTATCACAAGTGTATTTGAAATGGCCTGAATCACTTCATTGTTGAAAAGAGTCAAGTCTATCACAATTGATCACACAATCTTGTTGTCGCTGTATACAGTGTTCTCTTGGATCACTTCAATTCACGTAAGTTTCTCCAGGCCTTTCTGAAATCATCTGCTGATCATTTCTTATAGAATAATAATATTCCATAACATTCGTATACCATAACCTATTTAGTCACTCCAGTTGATGAGCATCCACTCAGTTTCCACTTCCTTGCTACTTCAAAAAGGGCTGCTACAAACACAAAATTTAATTTTTTTATGTAACAATAAGTAAGTACATCCATCTCATTAGTATGCACATTTGTTTTAATCTTTAATAAATAATAAAATTATTTGTATGTTAAGTATTTGTTTCAAAACAAATTTCTTTATGATTTATTATTAGTAAATGTTTGATTTGTATACCATTTTATATACCTAGATACCTGGCATTCCATAAAAATTTCTTGGATGAAAAGGGATTGTTAGTGGAAAAATGTTAAGAAGCTCCACACCCAGAGACAGGACTGTAAGAACTGAATGTGGATTACAACATAACATTCTCACTCTTTTTGTTGTTGTTCACTTGTATTTTGTTTTCTTACTCATTTACTTTCTTTTTTTGATCTGATTTCTCTTGTGCAACAAGAGAATTGTATAAATATGTTTATACATAATGGATTTATCATGTTTTTTTTTTACCATGTTTAACATATATTGAATTGCTTGCTTTTGAGGGGTGGGGATGAGGGGAAGAAAAAGAAAATCTGAAATACAAGGTTATGCAAGGGTCAATATTATCAAATTATCTGTGCATGTGTTTTGAAAATAAAAAGCTTTATTAAAAAAAAGAAGAAGAAGCTCTGCTCTGGCACACTTCTCTGAGGGGTTGGGAGATAAAATAGAAAAAGTAGCCCCTTTCCTTCCCGCATTTTAAAGTCCTAAGCAGAGGCCATAGATAAATTCTCTCCTCAGGGAGGATGAATGCTAGATTGGAAAGAACACTGAATTTTGGGTCATAAACCCTGGGTTTGAATTCTAAGTCTGTCACTTAACTGTTCTATGGTCTTGGTCAAGTAATTAGATTTCTCTGGACTATGGGTTCCTCATATGTAAAATGACTGGATTGGACTAGATTTCTAAGGTCCCTTCCAGTTCTGAGTCTTATGATTATGTAGGTCTTTCTATCCAAAAATAGCTTTTTCTATTCAATACAAGGACTTCTTTCAATAAATACTCTGTTTTCGTCTGATCATTCAGGAGTTGCCCAGTCAAGGAGAAATGAGTGCTATCCCCACTTCTCCTCAATTGGGGATGAGAATTGTAGAGAGATTATTCTGTTTTTTTCAAAGGCCATGAGAAGAAGTGCACACAGCCAGCAGGTAGTACATCAGGGACTGGAAAATTCTGGCCCAATCAGACAGGTCCAACCTGTTTCTAGCCTACCTGTGGGCAAAGGGAAAGGAAATACTCAAGACAAGTGAACTAAGGAGAAGAAAGAATGTCCCTAGACAGGACTTGTGGGCTGGTCACATGTCTGTCTCTGGGGCTTTTCCCAGACATTGGTTATCTACAAAGAGCCTCCAGTGACTGCGTGGAAAGTTAGGAAGAAGTAAGTGACAGGAGTCTTAGTGTTGCTGTGGGCTATGTTGAGCTGTGATTCAGCCTCCCTGGATGCTTGAATTAGAGCTGAGGTTTCACAAATTTCCCCAAACCAGTCAGCTGCAAAAGGGGAGAAGGACCAGTCTTCCTCCAGGGGAAGAAAAGAACTAAACACAAACTAGATCTATGGTTCTGCCTCAACAATTTGGTGTGGTTGGGTGACTACAATTTTTTTAAAAGTGCTTATTAATACTGTTTCTCACATCATCATGGTTGTTCCAAATATCCATTCCCCTACTCCTTCCGGAGAGCAATCTCACATAACAACTTATATGTTTTAGGGAGAAAGAAAAATCAGCCCAACTGATCAAAACATTGAAATTGTTTGAAAACATGTGCAATAGGTAACACTTATGGACCTTTCACCTTTGTGTCTTCTTATAGCTCTTCATTAAAGTCCTGATTGATCTTTATAATCTTGTTACATTTACTATTGATTGTTTGGTGTCAGTGTTCTTTCCATTTACATTGTTATAGTTACTGCGTACATTGTTTCCTTGCCTCTACATATTTCCCTATGCATCAGTTCATATAGATCTTTCCATGCATTTCTATATTCATCACAGGTATCATTTATTATCTTGCAGTAATATTTTACTGCATTCATGTACCACAATTTATTTAGCCATTTGATAGGCATCTGCTTTTTTATCTAATTCTTAGCTATTACAAAAAGTACTGCTATTCTTGAATAGCAGAAAAATCCCTATAAGGGATTTCCCCTTTATCAATGGCTTCCTTTGGGTATAACCCAGGTAATGGTATCTTTGGTTCAAAAGGTATGAACATTTTAGTCGCTTTATTTGCATAATTCCAAATTGCTTTACTACTTCTTAGCTCCCCAAACAATACATTAATGTGTCTTTCATTCTACAATGCCTTCAACACTGATTGTTTTTTCTCACTCTTTGTCATTTTTTACCAGTTTGGAGAGTGTAAAGTAAAATCTCAGAGTTGTTTTGATTGCTTTTTGCTTATTAGTGAACTGGAGAATTTTTTCATGTAACTGTGAATACTTGTAAATTCTTCTTTTGAGAACTATTTGTTCACTTTTTTTTTTTTTTTTTTTACCATTTATCAAAGAATGACTATATATCTATATATCTTTAATTTAAAAACCTTATCAGAGAAATTTTATATGAATAATTTTTAAAAATTCAACCATTTCTCTTCTTATTCTAGTTGCATTAATGTTTTCTGCACACAAGCTTTTTAGTTTCAAGTAATCAAATTTATCTATTTTATCTTTTGTAATTGTCTCTATCTTATTAGGTTAAGAATAACGATATACTGTTTCTCTTCTAATTTTATTATACTGTGACCCAAAGGATACTGTGATATTAAGAACATGTATCCATTTAGAATATTTTAAGGAGTGTTGTATAAAGTATTGGTCTAAGCCTAATTTCTGCCAGACTGCTTTCTAGTTTTCCAACAGTTATTTTTATCATATAGGAGGGTTTTTAAAATATAACTTAAGTGCTTTTTATGATATTAAAAATGTTTCTCTATGCCTATACTTGGTAAGATTTTTAAGAACAAAAGGGTTATACTTAGTCGAAGATTTTTTTCTACATCTATTGAAATAATAATGTGGTTTTAGAAGTTTTCATTTTTAAAATATGATTTTTTTTTTTACAGATTATTTTCCTTATGTCAAACCATCCTTGTATTCCTTGTATGAATTTCACTTGGATATGATGAATGATTTGTTAGGTATATTGCTGTAGTTTGTTTGACAAAATGTTCAAAATTTCTATATCAATGTTTATTAATGTATTGGCTTATAGTTTTCTTTCTTTGTTTTATCTTTTGCTCGCTTAGGCATTAATACTATATTTGTCTCATAAAAGGATGCTGGTAGAGTCCTTTCTTTCTCAGTATTTTAGAATAACCTTAAAGTGGGGGTACTAACAATTTTTTTTTAATTTGAAAGAATTCTCCTGTGAATCCATTCGAACCAGAATGTTTTCCTCCTTTTGTAGTTTCTTCACAGTTAGATCTATTTCTTTTTCTGCTATTGAGTTGAGATCTCTACTTGGTTTACTGATAATTCGGGTATTTTGTTTTTGAAGGCATTATATTTCTTTTGTACTCTCACTTTTGTTAACATGTACCTGTGAATGATGTGTTCTGATTATTTCTTATGATTTTGCTGTGATTTTACTGTACTCATTTGCTATTTCATTGATTTCATGTTCTACTATCTTCTTTTTAGTCAGATTAGTTAAGTTAATTATTATTATTTTTATAAGAATTTTTGCTAGTTTTTTCTTTTTTTTTAGTTTTTTCAAAAAAACAATTTTAACCTTACTTATCGTTTCTGTATTTATCTATTGCCCCTTTGATTTTAATATCTTTATTTGTATACTTATATTTGTTTGATAGCTTTCTAATTTTTTAAAAGGAATATTAAATTCATTACTTTTTTCTTTTTCTCTTTTTTGAATGTATAGTTGTAAATATAGGATTTTTAGCCCCCAAGGACTGCTTTAGCTACATCTCAGAAATTTTCATTTGTTGTTTGATAAGTGTCATTTTCTCTATGATTTTTTTTCTTTGATCTTCTCATTATTTATTGTTGTCTCCCTCAGGGTCTGTATCTTTTCTTTGTAACCCATAAACTAATAATGTGGGGTTGTTTTTTTTTTTTTTCTTTATGGTCTAAAAAGGATGCATTAACATTTCTCGCTTTTTACATTTGTTTCTACTATCTCTGTGCAAGCTTTGTATGAAGTTAATTTTTGTTTTAAAAAATCCATGTGTAATGAAAAATAAGTGTATTCTTTTTGCTGCCCCATTTAGAAGATGCCATAAGTCTTTTAATTCTAGTTTCTCCAGCAATTTGTTTAGTTCCATATCTTTTTAAAGTTTGTATTTCTGATACACTTACTCAATATTGAGTCATTTTGAGGTTTCTTGTCATTATTGTATTATTATCTATGTCTTGCTGCAGCTTTGATAATGTTTCTTTTGTGAATTTGGATTATGTATTTAGTGTATATAAGTTTATTTTTGATATTGGTTTGTTGTCTAAGGTTTTTTTCAGTATAATATAATTTCTTTTTTATCTCTTATTATTTTTTGAATGTTAATATTTGCTTTGTCAGTATGATTTTAATTCCTATTTTTTTGGATTCACTTAATAGACAGTAATTTTTTTTTATCATCTTAGTTTTGTTTTCTCTATGTCTGTTTTTTTCTAATTTGTTTCTTGTAAGCAACAAATTTTTTCTTATCCAATATTTTACTCTTTTTCATTTTATTGGATTGTTTAATCCATTCACATTTAAAGTTATGAGAATCAGATTTATATTTTCCTGTATATAATATTGGATTTTTTAAAAGTTAAGATTCCCTTCTCTTTGCTGTAAACATAATAGTATATTCCTTCAGTTACTTTACTTAATCTTTTAAAAGATGTCCTTATTCCCACTGGCTCTCTTCCCCTCATCCTTCTTATGTTCTTCTTCTTTGTTATCCCTTTACCCTTTGGATTTTGCTTATTTCTTTTTCTCTCCTTTTTTTTGGTTATATAATTCTTCCTTCTTCCTTTGTTCCTCTCAATTATGTAAATTCCTCCTTCATCTTCTCCTTTTCAACTACTCCTATTCAATAGTTTTTAAATTTTCATTTTTTTATGCCAAAGTGTATTTTTCTCACTCTCTTTATTAGCCATCCTCTCTTTTTATCTACTCTAGACTATCATTCCCTGATTCATGACTCCTATAATTATCTCCTATCATAATACTCTCTGTCTCTTATTTGGTCTCAAATTCTTCCCTTATCCATAAATCAGTCAGGTAGATTATTCCATCCTCCTCTAAGATAAGTAGATTTTTTAAAGTACCAAACCCCCTAACCCCTCCCTCCTTATCTCCCTTCAGGGACCATTACTCTTTACCCATAAGTAGCATTCATTATTGAAATTCTATCCCATTAAATATTTTTACAGTCAAAGGTTCTGATAAAGGCCTCATTTCCAAAATATATAGAGAATTAACTCTAATTTATAAAAAATCAAGCCATTCTCCAATTGAAAAATGGTCAAAGGATATGAACAGACAATTCTCAGATGAAGAAATTGAAACTATTTCTAGTCATATGAAAAGATGCTCCAAATCATTATTAATCAGAGAAATGCAAATTAAGACAACTCTAAGATACCACTACACACCTGTCAGATTGGCTAAGATGACAGGAAAAAATAATGATGATTGTTGGAGGGGATGTGGGAAAACTGGGACATTGATTCATTGTTGGTGGAGTTGTGAGCAGAATCCAACCATTTTGGAGAGTAGTTTGGAACTATGCTCAAAAGTTATCAAACTGTGCATACCCTTTGATCCAGCAGTGTTACTACTGGGATTATATCCCAAAGAGATTATAAAGAAGGGAAAGGGACCTGTATGTGCACGAATGTTTGTGGCAGCCCTTTTTGTAGTGGCTAGAAACTGGAAACTGAATGGATGTCCATCAGTTGGAGAATGGCTGAATAAATTGTGGTATATAGAAAATTATGGAATATTACTGTTCTGTAAGAAATGACCAACAGGATGATTTCAGAAAGGCCTGGAGAGACTTACGAGACTGATGCTGAGTGAAATGAGCAGGACCAGGAGATCATTATATACTTCAACAACAATACTAGATGATGACTAGTCCTGATGGATCAGGCCATCCTCAGCAACAAGATCAACCAAATCATTTCTAATGGAGCAGTAATGAACTGAACTAACTATACCCAGAAAAAGAACTCTGGGAGATGACTAAAACCATTACATTGAATTCCCAGTCCCTATATTTATGCACACCTGCATCTTTGATTTCCTTCACAAGCTAATTGTACAATAATTCAGAGTCTGATTCTTTTTGTACAGCAAAATAATTTTTGTCATGTATACTTACTGTGTATCTAAGTTATATTTTAATATATTTAACATCTACTGGTCATCCTGCCATTTAGGGAGTGGGTGGGAGTAAGAGGTGAAAAATTGGAACAAGAGGTTTGGCAATTGTTAATGCTGTAAAGTTACCCATGTATATATCCTGTAAATTAAAGGCTATTAAATAAAAAAAAAAAAAAAAAAAAAAAGAAATTCTATCCCATTATCATAACAAGCCCCCTTTTCTTACATCCCCGCTTATTAATCTTTCTTACCTCTTTCTTACTCACTGCAAACAGTGGGGTTCTTTTTCTGAGACCACAGGCATCACCTTCTCCTCATTACTAGCCCTTGTTTTGACCCCAACACCTCACACATTTCTCTTTCTTGTTGCTCCCTTTTTTCTCTTTCATGTGTCCTCCCATGTTGTAATATAGTTCTTCACACAAAAGAATTGATTCATGTGTAGTCAGGGCTATACACACACACACATACACATACACCCAAAATTAATTCACCTGTAGGCCAGGTTCTGTCCATAATGCCCATGCCCATCTCTTCACTTTTATCTCCATTGGACATCCATTTTTCCTCCCATCTCCTTGTGTACATTTAAGAAAGAAGTTTCTTACTGGTCTCTCTCTTGTCACTGTTTCTGTTGCTATCTTTGGCTCCTGCATTTTTGTTATTTGGGATGTTCAAGAAGCAAATAATTTTTTCAGTTCTGTTTTTCTTTCTAGAAATGTTACTTTTTTCATTTATTGTTAAGCACAGATTTTATCACTTATTGTTAAGCTCAGATAGGTCAGTTTGGGCTGCATATGGAGCTTCATTGCTCTTTAGAACATATTATTCCACTCCCTCCTACATTTTCTGGTGGGTGCAGAATAGTCTTGTTTTAGTTGATTTCCTTTGCATTTGAAAGTCTTTCTCCTGATTGCTTGCAGAACTTGTTTCTGAATTGATTGTTAAATTTAACCACTATATATCTTGGAGTTTGTAGCCTTGGGAGTTTTTTTAGTGATAATCTATGAATTCCTTTAATTAGTATTTTATATATTCAGAATTTCTGAGTCCTTCTCTTCTATTTTTTCCTAAATTATGATAAACAGCTTTTTGGTCTTGTCATGTTATTCCAGGCCACCTATAATACTTACTGTCTTTGAGACATATTTTGAAGTATGTTCTCTTATAGAATAGCATGCTTTGCCTGCATTTGAGCACATTTTCTTTTACCTTTGTTGTTTTTTGTTTTTCTTCTTCTAGATTGTCCTTCACTACTATGCATTTGCATTCTTAATCTATTGTTCTCTCTTTTGTTTCTTTGAGAAGGATTGCCATCACAGAGCAATTCTATCTATTATTTTATCACTGCAGGATATAAGTTCTGATTTTGTTGCAAGTCTGTGTCATAATTCTCATTTCTCTTTTTAACTGCTTAGGAAGAGCATGTTGTGGTTCTATATTCCCTTCACATTCCACAGAGTCCTTAGCATCAAGTGTTGTATCATTTTCCTTTGTTTTGCAGTATTTATTCATAGATGCCTGAACTTGTTTATTAGATATGGAGGCCATATTTTCTTCTGTTTTTAATGTTTTCCCTCTTGATTTATCTGCTTATGTTCAAGGTCACTGAGTTTTCTTCTTTCTGTAATCTTTTTAAATTTGTCTTTTTTTTCCTTCTTTTGATTTTTCCCTATTCATTTTCTGACTTTGTCCCTTCTGATAATGATTTCTTTGAGGGAGTATCTTAAAAGTGTCTCAGTTTCCTCTCATTCTGGGCCATTCAATGTTCATCAGCCTAGGTTTCTGCCCCACATGACCTTGGGTGGTCTGACATAGTCCAAGTAGAAGATGTGCTCTTTCCCTCAGGCTTAATAGAATGGTACATAGATCCTTCTCTCTCCAGGCCCCCTTCAATGTTTCCCATTCTATTCCCTTTGTACTTTAGTCCTCTGGCCTGGTACAGGCAGTTCAGAAAGCTGGTGCACTATGGCTATGAGCTTGTCTACCCCAGCACTGGCAATTCAGCATTTTGTCATTCTGGTGCCAGGGGGCTGGCTGCCTCAACAGGCTTTTACTCTTGAAGAGTTGTAATATGCTGCCTGTCAATTAAAACCTGGGCAAACTTAAACAACCTGGAGCTGAGATATCCATGGCACTAGAAAGAAGGAGGGAAAATGGGTGTGGAGCTGGATTTTGTAAAACTGTTAAGAACATGGGTCTGAACAGGATGATTTCAGAAAGGCCTGGAGAGACTTACATGAACTGATGCTGAGTGAAATGAGCAGGACCAGGAGATCATTATATACTTCAACAACAATACTATATGATGACCAGTTCTGTTGGACCAGGCCATCCTCAGCAACGAGATCAACCAAATCATTTCCAATGGAGCAGTAATGAACTGAACCAGCTATGCCCAGAAAAAGAACTCTGGGAGATGACTAAAAACCATTACATTGAATTCCCAATCCCTATATTTATGCACACCTGCATTTTTGATTTCCTTCAGAAGCTAATTGTACAATATTTCAGAGTCTGATTCTTTTTGTACAGCAAAATAACGTTTTGGTCATGTATACTTATTGTGTATCTAATTTATATTTTGATATATTTAATATCTACTGATCATCCTGCCATCTAGGGGAGGGGGTGGGGGGGGGTAAGAGGTAAAAAACTGAAACAAGAGGTTTGGCAATTGTTGATGCTGTGAAGTTACCCATGCATATATCCTATAAATAAAAGGCTATTAAAAAAAAAAAAAAAAAAAGAACATGGGTCTGTTAGTAGAGAGAGGAGGGGTGCTGAGTGAGTTCAGTATCAATGAGCATCAGTTCATAAAGTTGGGTTTTTTTTCTTTAAACCTTCTTCTGGCTTCTAGGTGTCCTAGACTATGTAGACAACTGAAATTGCTTTATTTTTGGTGCATAATTTCTGTTTTGAAGAGGTTTGAGAGGTCTTGAAGATCAGGGGAAAAAATGCTTAGTCCTCCAACTTGTTACTCACATAACTGACTCCCTACAATTTAATCCCTAGAGATTTTGGGGAAGATAAGGGTGACTACACATGTTATTGAACACAGCAAGATTTTATTGGCATATTTTCAACTAGTAATTGTGAGATGAGGGGGCTTGGATGGCCTTCACTCATTTATGCATTGATTAACTCATTCACTCATTCATTCATTGATTCACTAAGTCACTCACTCAGCAAACATTAACTGGAATACCCATTGTGGACATATGAGGAAATTGCAATCCCTTCCCTTTATGATTTAGGTGAAGAAGCAAAATGGGGACACAAAAAGTCAGATAATGACCTAAAAGACAATAATGGAAGAGCTATTTTAAGGCCAGTGCTAAGGATGGCTAAATAAAAGCAAAGGCAATTGGCTGATAAGAGTTAGTAGAGACTAAGTGTTTTGAATAATCTGAACCTGCAGACTGAAGTGGTCAGTGAAGGCTTGTGAGAGGAGGATATTGTTTGAACTGGGTCTGAAGGGATGGGTAGGATTTGAAGAAGTAGAAAAGTAGGAGTGCTGAGACTCAGGATATAAGTTTCAGAGGTTGGGGAATTAAGAAATGCAGGATCTCAGTGTCATAGGAATATATTTTTAAAGCTAGAATGGATCTCATAGCTCATCTAGTCCAGTTGCTTTATTTTAGTATTAAGGAAACTGAGGCCAGGAGAGGTGAAGTAATTAACCCAAAATAATACAGTAGAACAAGGATTGAGATCCAGGACCTGTGACTCCAAATCCAGCATTTTAAAATTGTAACATTCCGTTTTTCCTTAGTTCCACATGTTCTCCCAAAAAGCTTCATTATTTCCCTCAAAGTGCTAATCAGTTTAAAACCCACGAGCATGACCCTTTTCTGGCCATTCCTATGCCACAGGGAAGTGGTCTGAGATGCCAAGCTGTTGATCAACTCTAAGTTAATGAGATGTATGAGCTGATTTGGTAATTCACAGAATTTTTCATAGTACTTTCTAGTTGGTGTATTTGGTACTATTATTAGAATCTCAGGAAGCCCAAGAAGAAAAAGTTAATTAATTTCGAGTTCATTAAATGATAGGATTTAGAGCTAGAAGAGACTTTAGTGGACATCTTCTTCCTCAACAAATTGATACAGGAGAATTCAGGGTCATTCTGAAGATTCCTGGTGAATTATGGCAAGATGAAAAGCTCAACCTCCAGTTACTCTAAGATAGGTAGAGTCACCCTGAAAAGAGAATGACCAAAAAAGATGGATTCATTGGAATCTTTCTACTATCCTTTTTCTAATTTATACTGATGTGTTTCTATAGGCCATCAACCCTCGCTACAAAACATATATTAAATGTTTATTATATTCAAAGCATTGTGCTAGGTCTATAAAGATGAAACAAAAATTTGTTCCTGCCCACAAGGAGCTTATATTCTATTAGAGTAATATAACATATAAACAAGTTAGCTTAAACATCCTAATTTCAAGCTTGATACCTTCTTACAGGACTTTAGGGAAAGGCTTCCCATGGGAAGTGGCCTTGAAGGAAGTTACTTTGCTTAAGAGTCTGAACTATGTAATCTCTTTACCACTGGAGCATGTACCTTACTGTGTATAATTTTTTGATTGCTTCATGCATTTGAGTCATATTTCTCAACTCAGGTTCCCTAAGGCAAGGATCAGTTAGGCTTCTCCTTCTTCTCCCAATCTCTAGTAAAACTGAATACCCAGGAAAAGCAGAGTAAACATGTGGTAAGGCAAAGATGTATAATGTAATGGTTTCTTCAGTTAAGGTCTTCTGATTATCTCCTTGTGGTATGCAGTTGGCCTTGAGTTTCCCAAAGTTAAGCCAATAGTATACAACTTCAAGTATTTATTAAGTATTTACTATAATCTAATTACTGTGCTAGGTAGTGGGGATTTAAAGACATAAATGAAATAGCTCCTGCCCTCAAGAAGCTTACATTCTATCAGGGTAGATAACATATACATAAAAAGTCATATATAAAATATGTTGGTCCAAAGAATCTCTGCTTATACTAAATCAATACAAGGTAATTATGGGAGAGATTCTAACTAACATTGCATATCAGGAAAATCTTCATGTGGAATGTGGATTTTAAACACAGTTTTGAAGTAAACTGTGACTTCTATGAGGCAGAGATAAGGAAAGAGTAGGAGACAGTCAATAAAAAGTTAAGTAGAGAGGAATGTTGTATGTGAGGGACAGTAAGACGGCCAGTCTGACTAGTCTGAAGAGAATATGAAGGATTATAATGTATAACATACTGCAAAAATAAATGGGGGGTTCATGTTGTAAAGATCTTCAACCGCTAAACAGATGAATTTATATTTAATATTAGAAATGATAAGGAGTTATGGGAATTTGAGTATGGAAGTGAAATGGTCAGACTTGTGTTTTAAGAAAAGTCATTTTTATAGCTGTGGTGGGCAGTAGTCTTTAAAGTGTTCATAAGGGCCTGACCCCAAAGGATGTATGATCATCCAATCAGAGAGTGGGTCACATCCCACCTTCCCCCAAATACATATTTCAGAGGCTTGTCTAGAACACAACACACCACACACCACGCCTTATTCTTATCCTCCTTTCCCACTTCTACTGGACAAGCTTCCAACTACCAGACTTCAGAATCAGGCATTGCCCCTCAGGGCAATTCTAACCTAACAAGTATTTGGCTACTCCCGGAAATGCTACTCAGATACAAAGTGGAACTTTTCCCTCCAGTTCAGCATTCCCATCCCTGCCTCCCAGATCACCTATGAGGCTGCAGCAGGTGACTGTTGGAGGGGGCAGTGACCAGCAAGGAAGAGTCCCAGCTCCAGTGCCCTTTCCATTTTGGGTAGAATAGAATGAGATGCTTGGTATGAGAAGGCATGGAGCCATTATTATCTTCATCATAGATCTGATTACATTATGTCTCTCCTTAAATCCATCCTTTTTCCAAACTGATGAGACCATCATCCTTGAGTCATTTTAGGTTCACAATCTAATTATCATCTTTGCCTCCACATGTTCCTTCAACTAGATAGTGCCTGGACTGGAGTGCAAATCCAACCTCAGACATTTACTAGCTATGTGATCCTGGGTAAGTCATTTAACTTCTGTCTGCCTAATTTTCCTCAGTTGTAAAATGGGGGTAATAATAGCTCATTGGGTTGCTGTGAAGTTCAAATGAGATAATATTTGTAAAGAAAAACACTTAGGATAGTGTCTGGCATTTAATAAATGCGTTTTTACTTTCTCTCCATCTTGCCCCCATAAGTATTCAGCTTCCAGGTCTTGTTATTTCTACTTATATAAAAATTTTGAATCCATCCCCTTCTACATAATACCTTAGTTTAGACTCTCATCACTTCCTGTCTGGACTTTTGCAGTAATCTAACTAGCATCCTTGCCTTAAATTCTTCCCATTTTAATCCATTTTCCACATAGCTGCCAAAGTGATTTTCCTAAAATGCAGGTCTGACCCTATCACTCCTTTATTCAATAAATACCAGGGGCAACCTATTAGCTCAAAGATAAAATATTATTTCATCTTTATTTTAATCTTTTAAAATCTTTACTTGGGTATAAATTTTATACCATGCATAATTATTATTATACAGTACATATATATAGTTTATAAATAAGTGAATATACGCATATTGGGCATCTGCACTCAGAAATTTTTCACGAACATGATACACAATCAAAAAAGTTTGATGACCACTGGTATGACGGATGGATTGGAATGAGGGCAGGAGGCTAGAGCCCTCTTGGGGCAGGGAGAGGCTCCTGCAATAATCTACTCAAGAGCTTAGGGCATGGAGGAGTTTCAGTGAAATGATAGACTCTTAAAATAGTGAAGTAAGAACAGCATAAATAGAAAGAGTACTAGACCAGAATAAGATGATTAGATCCCACTGGTAATCCTGGGACTGGAGTTTATTTTCTCCCTCCATGGAGATGTAGGTCTTATCACCTTACAATATTACAATAGCCTGCTGACTACTCTGCTCCCTTAAGTTTCTGCCCATTCCCATGCTAGTCCATCTTCCAGTGAACTAACAAATTGATCTTCCTAAATCACACATTGAATCATGTCATTCTCCCTACCCTGTCCCTTCCTCCTTTCCCCATTCAATAAACTCCAATGGTTCTCTTTCATCTTCAGGATCAAATATAACATGCAGTTTTGTATTAAAGCCTCTTTATATCCTGCCCCCGTGTAACATTTCATTCTTCTTAAACTTTATTTTTGCCCCCCCCCCCCCATACTCTGTGATACTGACCTTCTTACTGTTCCTTGCATGATACCCCATCTTCTCATGCCTGGAATAATCTTCCTCATTTCCCTGACTTCTTTCAAGTCCCAGCCAAAATTCCATCATCTATAGGAAACCTTTCCTCATTCCCTTTAATGCTAGTGCTTTGCCTTTGTTGATTATTTCTAATTTAGCCTGTAAATCTGTCTGCCTATCTTCTATCTTTCTATCTATCCCCATCTCTGTCTTCCTCTCTCTGTTGTCTCTTGATCTGTCTTTCTCTCTGTGTGTCTCTTTGTCTGTCTGTCACTTTGTCTCTGCCTTTCTCTCTATTTTGGTCCCTATCTCTGTGTCTGTCTGCCTGTCTCTCTCTTTCTAGCTTTCCCTTATATCTCCACCTCTCTAGCTACCCCTTTCTCTTTCTTGTCTGTGCATAATCATTTATATATCATCTCTTTATTATTAAGCTGTGAGCTCCTTGAGAGTAGGGAGGTCTCCCCCCCCCCTTTTTTTTCCTGGAACACAGCAGGCATCTAATAAATGCTTACTGACAGACCACCTCGAGGAGAGTCTGATGAAATCACACTGGGCCAGTAGAAAGAGCCCTTCATCAGCAGATGGGGCACTTGTGTTCTCACCCCATCTGTTCCACCAGCTCATTGGGTGACTTTGAACAAATCATTTCTTTCTGAGCCTGTTTTCTAAGATGGAGGGTTTTGATGAATGATTGGTTGCTATAGTTCTGCAACTAATTTAATGTCCCCTTTTAATTAAAAAAGTGGGCTCTTTCCCCCTTCTCTCTGAGATGCCCCCTCCCCAAACCTCTAGGCCCTTCTCCTCCCCCAGAAGAAAGCAGGAGAAAGTTTGCTTTCCTTTTCTTCCCTGACAGTCTAGCAGCTCCCTATCTCCTCTCCAGCACATGGACCCTTGAGGAAGCTCTACATTGATTGCCAGGCAGTTTCCATGGCTCCCGGCAGCCAGGAAGCCTGCTGTTCCCTCCAGATGCCAACAATAAAATCCAGCTCCAGACTTTGTGGAGGCTGCCTCAGGTGAAGGAGTCTGACCGAGTGGGACAGGTAGAGGACTAAGGAGGTAGAAGCTGCCTTAGGAGAGGGTAAAAAAAAAGGAAATCCAAGCCTGGATTTTGGAGTTTTCCTGGAATGGACTCTTTGGGAAAGGGGGAAAAAAAAGCTAAGTTAGATGGCAGCTACTGAAGTGGGATACACTGAAGGGGCTCCCATATCATAGAGCATCCATCCAACCTTATAAGCTCCCACATTCATCACCTCTGGGACTCGAGGAATCTCTTGTCACATCTCTTCTTAAGAATTCCAAGTGTGAGTTAAAGACAGGGGCTTGTTGACTGGGGTGCCACAGGACTTTCCCAGGCCTCAGTTTACCCTTCTTGAAGAAAGAGGAAAGACTGACTCACTTTAGATCAGATTTCTGCTTGAGGGAGGGTGGAATCAAGCTAGGTTTTGTGAGCCTGTTTCAGTCTGTCTGAGACTCAGGGCCAGTCACCCAGGCTCAGGATATTTTCTTTATCCTCCTGCACCAATCACGGGCCCTCTCTGTCTCCTTGTCCGTCCTATGAGGGGGCCAGACTAGATCAAGCTAAACTGCTAAGTTTTTTCCAACGCGGATGTTCCCTGTGCTATTTTTCCCATACTTAGGCTTTCCCCTCACAGGTCAGAGAGGAGAAAAGCAGAAGGAGCCCAGCCTCAGCTCCACGGACAGAGTATTCAGACCCAGGCCCTCCCCTCCTCCCCAGGCCTGCAAGAAACAGAGACTAGATTCTGTCTTTGACAAACAGCCACACAAAGAGACCAGTCAGAACAAAAGCACAGGACTGAAGCCAAGGCGGAGAGCTGGGGGTGGGGAGATGGCTCCCACAGGGAGGAGGGAGCCAGCGCTGCTGGTTCTCAGGCCTCAGCCCTGAGTGGGCGGCTCCCAGGAGGTCACAAGCCTGAAGCTGGCATATGCATCTGGGCCAGGGGGCACCGGTCCTGAGAGTCAGCTCTTTGGGGTCGCTGCACAAAGGCTGGGAAAGGGCTCAGGAAGGGATCTCTCTTCCTGTCACAAAGATCTCCACATTTGCTGGGTCCTGAGCTCCCTCCTGTGAGTTTCCCCAGGACAGAAACCCTGCTTCTTCTCTGCACACTGTTGGTGCTTAATAAATCCTTTCAAACTATTAAAATGTTGAAGGCACAGTGCCTGGAACATAGGAAGTGATTAATAAATACTTGCTTGGTTTGGATCTCAGAAAAGTTGGTTCAGTTTCTGACTATTCTCCTTATTAACCCTGGCACCTTAAACAATCTTTAAGCCCTCAGAGTCTCAATTCCCTCATCTGTAAAATGGGAACGATAATACTTCAATTCCTGTCTGTGCCATATAAATCAGCCATCATTTTTATTCATGATAACAAATGTTATCTAGGTGGTTCCAAGGAAAGAGCCCAGATGGGCAGTCAGAGGAGCTGGGTGTCAAACCTGACTCAGCTACTTCCTAGATGATCTTGGGTGATTACTTCGCCCCTCAGTTTCTTCATGAGATAGTTGGTTTAAATGATCTCTGATATCTTTTCCAGCTCTAAACCCTATGATCTTATGAGGGAGAGGGCTAAGTAGAAACTGTAGGCTCTTAAAATTGTGTCCAGGGATTTACTGAGAATTCTCTGTGGCTTGATTAGAAACACTTTTAAAAGCCCCCAGATTTTAGTGTAGGGGACAGTGAGCAGGCAGGAGGACTGGGAACAACAGCATGACCCTGGGTAAGAGAGGAAGGAGATTCATGGGAGGAGTCCTCCAGGGGCCCATAGCTGTGTCCCTGTATCTGGACTGGTCTGCCAGTGGGGGAGGTGAGGGGTAGATAGTAGTTTTTGGCCTTGGCAAAAAGGGTTAATCCATCTGGCTCCTTCTGCCTCCAGCAAGCTTGTTTATAGCCTTGGCCAGTCACGTGGGGCCAGCTGCTGCTGCTCTGCCAGCAATCCCCATCCCCTATAAATATCTAAGCCTTTTCCTGAGAGATCCCGCAGCTGAGCCCTCCAGTTAGAATGTAGCCCCTGGAGCCCACCGGGCCAAGGTTGCACGGAGGAGATGGGGCAGCAAGGGACTCTGGAGCCCCACTGCAAAGGGGGAGGGATGCAGGGGCCAGCAGAGCAGGGCTGGGAATGAGCCTGGGCCAGACCTCCCCTCCGATGCCCCCAGAACCGAGTACACCGCTGTCACTGGGAGCCGGGGATGCCCCTTCCCTCTCCTCGTGGGGCAGGGTGGTGGAGCAGGCTGTTGCCAGATGAGGGCAGCCAGACATGGGCCTCCCCCCTCCCCTCTCCTGTTCCCTCCAAACTCCGAGTGAATGAGGACCTTGCCACCTCTGCCACAGTAGGAGGGAGCATTCCAACTGTGCCCAGGTGACTGAGTCCTGTTCCCAAGGCAGCTCTTGGCCCCCCGCCCAAGACTCCGACTGAGTCAGCACTGAAAGACTTGATTTCTTTTCTAGGTCAGAATCCTAGCCTCAGCCTCTCTCACTCCTTGCTCTAGGCTCCTGGGGCCATTATGTAAGCTCTTTTCTCCCCTTCCCCTATTAGAGCAGCTCCTCTTGCTGGAGACTGATTCTTAGACTGTTGGGGGAGGGCCTGGGAGCCATTCCTTACTTTTATGGCATTAGGGATGGGAGTCATAGGTCAGCAGGGGAGAGGGCTGAGTTGTATTTTCCATTACCCTACCTCCAACACAGGGATTTCACAAACAAGACTGAAGATTCTGTCTTACATTTGTAAAGCACCTAGCACAGTTCTTGATGCATAGTAGGTGTTTAATAAATATTTATTCTGTTCATCTCCCTTCCCTTGGATTTTCGGGAGGTAGGAAGGGACAGTTGTCCATCATGAGGCTTTAATTTAATGAGCTGTTCAGACTCAGAAGTAGACTAAGACTGTAGATTATTGGAGCTGGTAGGACCCTTAGAGATCATTTAGTATAACCTCATTTTGAAAGGTAAGGCAACTGAAGTCCAAATTGAGGAAATAAGCTAACCAAGGCCATTCTTAGTGTGAGTAGCAGAATCAGAGCTTGGTCTGGGCTTTATCTTGCAACCAAACACATCTCTGTTTCTTCTGTATGTCAGACAGGGATCCATACTCAATGGACTGGGTACATGGGATGTCACCTCCAAACCCCAATCTGTTCCTACAATCCTAGAACCAATGTCAGACTCACAGGGAGAGCTTAGCCACCACTGGTGAAGATGTGGTCCTGGTGATCCATTCCATACAGCCCTGGGAAGCTGACCAATTGCTTTAGCAAGCCATTCAGTGCTGGGCTTCAGACAGAGGCTGTTCAACAAAAGGGAAAACTTGTGGAGTGCCTGCTCTGTGATTCCAGTCAGCCCCACTTCAGTCTTTCAAGTCCTTGAGCCCTGCTTGGAACACCAAGGAAGCAAGGTTGGGTGATTGCAAGGAAGGAATGTGCAGATGAAGAAGCAAATAGAGAGGAGGGAGGGAGAGAGAGAGAGAGAGAGAAAGAGAGACAGACAGACAGACAGAGACAGAGAGGCAGAAAGACAGAGAGGCAGAGAGAGGGGAAGGAGGGAGGGAGAGAGAGAAGGAGAGAAGGAAGGAGAGTGGGGAGGAGGGAGGGAGGGAGGGAAAAAGAGAGACAGAGACAGAGACACACACAGAGAGAGAGATAGACAAAGAGAGACAGAAACAGAGAGACAGAGAGATAGAGAGAGACAGAGGGGGGGGAAGGAAGGGAGGGAGAGAGGGAAGGAGAGAGGGGAGGAGGGAGGGAAAGAGAGAGAGAGTGAGAGACAGAGAGAGAGAGAAAGACAGAGAGACAGAGAGGGGAGAAGGGAGGGAGGGAGAGAGGGAGGAATAGAGAGAAGGAGAGAAGGTTGGAGGGAGAGAGAGAGAGAGAGAGAGAGAGAGAGAGAGAGAGAGAGAAAGTGGGGAAGAGGGAGAGATAGACAAAGAATCAGGCAGACAGATACAGAAGGAAAAAGAGAAGAGGGATAAAGAAAGGCAGAGGAAAGAGACAAAGATAATTATGGAATGAGTCAGAGAGGAAAGAGAGAGAGAGACACACACACACACAGAGGGAGACAGAGAGAGAGACAGAAAGAAAGAGAGACAAAGACAGGTAGAAGAGAGTGAAAAAGAGACAGTTACAGAAAGAATCAGAGAGAGACACACACAGAAAGACAGACAGAGATAGAGACATACATAGACAGACAGAAAGAGGAAAAAGATATAAACAGAGAGAGACCAAAAGGGAGAAAGAGACAGAGAGAGGAAAGAGAAACAGAGACAGACAGATACAGAGAGGAGAGACAGAGGGAGAGTGACAAAGAAAATAGAGACAGAGAGACCCAGAGGAAACATGGAGGACCCTGTGAAATGGATGTGGCTGGTAGATGGCAAGAGGGGCACCAGGCGTGTGTGTGTGTGTTGGGTGGTGCACTAGGAGGTAGGAGGCAGCATCAGGGGATGCATGCATAGGACCAGTATAATTTTCAGAGAAGGCCAAAGGCCCTGGCTCCTTCCCTCCCTCCCTCCCAGCTCTCTGGGCCGGGCTGGGCTGAGCTGAGCTGGGCTGACTCAGCCAGGGCAGACTTAGCGGTTCTGGGAAAAGAGCAGAGGAAAGAGCTCTGTTTTTCAAACCTAGCCCTCTATTCAGGGAGGCCTTTGCTTCCCCTTCTACTCCAACAAATCTGGGCCAAGTAGATCTGAAATGTGTTTCTACAAGTTAGCGTGTCACTTGAAAGAAATGTGCCTCTGCTAATCCCCCGCCACCCAGCCGACGTCAGGGTGAGGCAACATCTGGGAAGGATGATTCCTCCTCTCTGACTCACCTTGGCTGCCCAAGGCCTGGGGCCCCTCTTGCCAAACTCCATGCAGGAAGAGAGGGCTGGGTCTTTGCTGCCCAGAAGGCCATGCAAATCCCTGCGGTGACCCAACTCAGCTATTCTCACGGCTCAGGGCCCAGGGCCGGCCCAGCCCAGAAGGGGCCCCTTGCCCTGGAAGCCAGAGACATTATTAGTCTCCCTGTTCTCCGTCTGTCCGGCCTGTAGCCAGGACATGGCACCTTCCTCAGGACCCTGGTGGACAGCGGAAGCAGAGAGCTGCTGGGGACTCAGGCTTTCCATGAGCTGGGGCCGGCCGGCCAGCCCATGAGCCAAGGGCCCAGCAGCGTGGCCTGGCATTTTGCCCAGACTGTCAAAGTTTCCCTGTCCTGCCGTGTCCCAGCATTGGGCCTTCGTCCCATTTGGAGAAAGCTGTGGAGGCATCTCCTAGACTAACCTGAGGAGGGCCGCCAAAAGGCCCTTAGAGATAATCTGCTTAATCCCCATGTTTTACAGATGACGGGTGTTATACACAGAGTCTCAGGGAAGTTAAACGATGATGTTAGGGTCACACAGGCAGTGGAGCCAGGATGTGAAACGGCTTCTCTGACTCCGAATCCGGTTAGCTCTCCCTACCATGGGCATTCCATAGTTTACAAAGGCCTTCCATCTACATCATTTACCGTGGTCTTCCTGAGGATCCAAGCCCAGAGGTAGACAAGTGCCTTGCTATGTGAAGGAGGGCACGGGAGTGAGGGAAGAGGGGAGACCCAAGCCAGACGCTCTCCGTCCAAGCCTGGGGCTTCAGCTCAGGAGGTCTCAGACAGTGGCGAGCCACTGGGTCAGAGTGTCATTTGCTTAGTGCTTTGCACATGACTAATGCTTACAGAGAATCAGAGGCCTTGGTCAGATCTACACAGAGTAGTGGTGAGGATCCAATTAAATACAGGGAATATTCTTTGCAATCCTTAAATATAAATGTATGCAAAATATTAACTATATTATGCATAACATTATTATGAGTTAAATGCAATGTAAATGCTAGATATTATTATTAATGATTATTATTGTTTCTTCTATATTACACTGACCTTGTACTTATAGTTAGTTCCATGGAGATATATAAAGTGGTTGGAGCCTACATAAAGGCTTTTGCCAAAGAAGACTTAATCCTGGACTTCTGGCAAAGACTGCCCAAGGAACAGGAGACCATATGGGACCTTTTTGTTATTTGTAGTTGTTTAGTCTCAATCAGAATCAACATTTCTTGACCCCATTTGGGGTTTTCTTGGCAAAGACATTGGAGGGATTTGCCATTTCCTGATCCAGGTCATTTTACAGATAAAAAACAGAGGCAAATAGGGTAAAGTGATTTGCCCAGGATGACCTGGTTAGGAAGTGACTGAAGCTGAATTTGAACTCGAGTATTTCTGACTCCAGGTGCAGTGCTCCATCCAATGCACCACCTACTGCCTTTTGTACGGTACGTACCCGGTGCTTATGTTCATGGCCTAAGACCGTGAGTCACTGAGTTGTAGATGGAACAACCCAAAGAGAGTGAGATATAGAACATAATAGGACAAGCAGAGAGAAGGGAGTATATTGCCCAACAACAGAGAACATAGCCCTTCAGGGATCGAGGTTACCGGCAGAGACGGTGAGAAGTGCTCCATTTGATGGGGAGGCTGGAAAATGTCTCTCCAAGTTCACTCTGTAATAATTATAATAATAACAATAATAGTTATAATTATTGTCATTATTGTAACTCCCATTTCTATATCTCATTTAGGTTTCTAAAGTGCTTTCCTAACTGACCTGCGAATCTGAAAGTACAAGGATTATCCTCATATTATAAATGAGGAAGCTGATGCACAAAAAAATGACATTAGAGAAAATGAATTAGCATCTGCTATGTCTCTGCACTCTAGGAGCCAAGAGATCTTTCTATCAGCCTTGTAGCTGAAATCTCCTAAAGATGTGGTCTCCTCCATAAAAATGAGAGTTCCTTAAGAGACGGAATTGTATGGATGTTACATTTCTTTCTCCCAATGAGTATCAACTGATCAATTAATAAGCATTTATTATGCACCTACTATGTGCCAGGCATTGTGCTAAGCACTGGGGATACAAAAAAGGCCAAAGACAGGACCTGCCCTCCAGGAGTTTACAATCTAAGGGAGGAGACAATTTGTAACAAATATATACAAAGCAGCTATATACAGAATAAATAGGAGATAATTAACAGAGAAGGCATTGGAATTAAGAGGAGTTGGTGGAAAATTCCTGCAGAAGAAGGGATTTACTTGGGACTTATTTAAAGAAAGCCAGGAAGGTGGTGTAGAGGAAAGAGAGCACTCCAGACATGGGGCAGGACCAGAGAAAATGCTTGGAGCTGAGACACGGAGATCAGAGTGTCATTAGCATAGTACTTTGCACATACTAAATGCTTAGAGAGGATCAGAGGCCTTGGTCAGATCTACACATGTGGTATACAGACTCCTGTTCAGCACCTGACTGTCAGTCGTGAGGGATTATGGAAAACCGTCAAAATTTGGTTGCCCAGAGAAGTTCACCAGTATTGTTGATCAATTTCATGATGGCGTGCTTGCCCCTTCTGGAAATGGACAATGGACAATGATCTGGAGCTTTCCCCGTCACCAAGAGAGTAAAACAAGGCTGTGTGCTTGCTCTTGGGCTTTTTAGCATAATGTTTTCGGCAACGTTTTTGTCAAATGCCTTATTAAGTGCTTTTTCATCCAGTTCTCCATTCATTCATTCATCCATCCAAGTGACTTGTTCAAGATCACAGCAACCAGTCATTGTCTGAGCTGCTCTTTGAGCACAGGCTTCTTAACTGCAGGTCCAGAGCTCTTTCTGTTTCATCATAATCAGTCACTGCCTGGATCAATCATCATCAATACATTCATTCCTTAGTTAGGATGACTTCTGACTGGATTCAATGGATAAATAAATGGAAAAAAAATTATTTCTTGGTAATTAAGTACTAAAATTAGTACACTTACTATGTACAAAGCACTGTGCTTAATGCTCAGGATACAGTTGTTGTTTGTCCTTCATCTTGAGGAGGATCATAACATCAGAAAAGTGATACCACAATGTGCAAGTGAGTTGGATTTAAGGGGGGAGAACTGTGCAAAGTCACCAGTCTCACTTTTCCTTCAGAGCCTTCTGGGTCCAATGGCAAGGTATTGATCATGATGACTGGAGATAACCCTCCATCAAAATACAAATAGAAGAGACAAATCCCTGTCCCCAAGGAACTCACATTCTAATAGAGAAGACAACACCCATGAAAAATTTTAGTTGCAAGTCAGAAAGAAAGGTTCCGTGGTCCCTAGGGAGTAGCAGCAAATCAGTTAGTATTGTTTTTATCCTTCAGTGTCATTTCTACTGCTAAAATCATATCAGTTTCTGATGTTGAGCTATTTGACATTGCTAAGGACTTGGGTGGCAAAAATTTGCTTTTCTGGGTTTTCAGTAACTGTAGCTGCAGACCTATAGGAATGGTTCCCATACTGTTCCAAAGGAGTTACCTTCCAAGATAATGGCTGAGAGCCTGGGGCCTGTGACTACAAGTAATCCTGTTCTCCAGGGTTGGGTTCAAGGTCCTGGGTTGTCCCTATCAGGGTCTGAGGGGAGATTGTGTCAAGATGATGATAGTAGTAGTGGTTGAGTTGACTGGTACATGCTGCTTCCTGTTTCTCCTTCAGGGTGTCTTGTTGCTTCATCTGATCTGGCTCCGCTGCCCTGTGTGGGGCAGCTGGCAGACAGTTGGTGAGGATGGCTAGTCCCTTCTCCACATGAATTCTTTTCCTCGATAATTGCTGTGAGGGTTGGCTGGAAGCAAGAATGGTGGTGATGTGGGGAGGAAGGTACTGCCATTCCCATCCTGTTCGTGGCAATCAGTCGGCAGTGGTTGCTAGTAGTGATGAGAGGTGGATCCCCTCACCACAATGATTTCTCCCCTCAATGAAGGCAGTAGGAGCTAGGCTAGAAGCAAGGTTCTTGGTTTGGTTTAGGGTGGAGAGCTCTCTCCCTTGGAGTTTGAAGGGAGATGGTGGTGATGGTTTCCAAGGGCATTAGTAAGTAGAGTCCCCTTAGTCTGTTCACCTCATTTTATGGATGAAAAAATGGAGATGAAAAATGAAGACCCAAAGTTAAGTGATTGGTCCAAGGTCACAGAGTTCTTGAATCAGTCCATCTCTTTCCTCTGGCATTCAGTCAGCAACATTGCTACCTCTTATTTCCTCTGACTCCATTACTACAATGAGAAAGCCAGAGAAGCAGACCCTGGTCTACAAAATGGGAAACCGTAAGCTGTAGCCAACAGCCTTAACAAGGGCATAAGTCTCCTTCCTGTGCTGAGGGCAGCCTGCAGCCAGCACGTAAGAGATGGGAGAAGCAAGATTTTTTGAAATGGTGTTTCTAGACTGTCCCTTTCTGTTAAAGACCTGTTTGTCAGTGAAGGACAGAGAAAGAACTAGGTGAGTTGTCTTTGTTTTGGAGGAGAATGCAGTGAGACTTGGAGTGAGACTGTTGGGGGGGCGGAGTAGATTTTACTGTGTATGTCTGTATTCTCCTGTCTATCTCTCTCTCTCTCTCTAGGGAAATCTTTATGTGTTGGGCATTGCTACAAATTGCCTGAGGTCTTGGGTACAGAGAGCTTTGTGGATGGTGACTCTGTGTCAGAAGGTCGGCAGCAGCTGTGCTCTTGACAACAAACTGACTCCTTGACAGTACCTTCTGAGCCCTTCCTTCTTCACCCAGAGGGAACTATGTCAGCAGTCATGAGATTCTGGCAGTGAAAGGTTATGGGATTCTGGCAGGGAAAGGTTGTGAGATTCTGGCAGGGAAAGGTTGTGAGAGTTTTGGTGTGAGCTGCAGGAAGTTCAAATAGTCCAGACATTGGAAAGAGTCTGGATTCAATAGGATGTCCCTGCCTCCCAAGTGGACCTAGACCTGTTCTGAGGTCTGTGAGACAGAAAAAAGAAATCATAAGCTCTGTCCTTGAGGTATTTAATAGTTGAGGAAAGGGAAAGAAGGAGGAGAAGACAAACAGAAGGAGGAGGAAGATGAGGAGGAGGAGGAGTAGGAAAAAAGGAAGAGGAGGAGGAGAAAGAGAAGAAGAAAAAACAGAGATAATACAAAGCATTCTCTTAAAATCACTGATTCAGAAATAAAAGGGACCATAAAGCTCATTTAGTATACCTCCTCCCCCCCCCATTTACTGGTGAGGAAACTGAGACACAGGGAGAGAAAAATCCAAAATTATACCCAGAGATTCCAACCCAAATCTTTTGACTCCAAATTCTCTACTCTTTTCATTCTGTCCATACTTTAATTGCAGAAGAAATTTCCCCATAATTTTTCCTCAGCAGGCCTTGTGATAGGATCCTGTGCTTGGGCCAGGGTTGGAAGTAGAAACTACATACATGTATTCATAGTATCATAGATTAAACCTGGAAGAAATCATAGAGGTATCTGCCACCATTTTAGAGTGTTTAAAATAACCCAGTATTACTCTCTCTCCAACAGCTTTTTGGATGTTTTTCCTACCCCTCAGTTCTAGATAAGGAAACTGAGGCTCAGAAGGTGGAAGAATCTTTTGAAGGTCATATAGCTAGTAAGTAGCAAAGCTAGGATTCCAAATCACGTTTTTTTATTACAAAAGTTGCTGTGCTGTAACTGTTATGGGGGGAAGGGCATACTCCAATACAAAAGGAGCTAGCCTGCATTCTGTTCACTGTGGGCTGATTCCTTGTTCAGCCTAAACTTCTCTAACTCAGATACCTACTGACCAGGTTCTCTACTTTTCAGACTTGAGGAACTAACTGTCGTTTAGTGGTCTGAGGGATGTTTAAGTTATTCAGATAACTGAGATAATTTTCTTAAAAAAGAAAAAAAGATAAGTGGTCAGAATCTCTACATTTCTCTGTTTTCTGTCTGACCCCATCCATTCCTCAGTAATGGCTAAGAAGCTTTTCCCTGGGAGTCAGACCAGTGTTGGGTGAGAAAGAATGGCATGGCCCAGAGTCATGGGTTAAGAATGGGTTATACACCAAGCTTTAATGAACAAGGGTGAAAAGAGGAGGAAGACATCGCTGACACATTGCCTGCTGGAGTCTCTGAGGCTTAAAACAATTCTAGGAACTTTAGGCAATGTAAAAACAAAAAATATCAATAAGAATTTATATAAAATCTAGGGTTCCCTCATTTGTTATTCTCTCAGCCCCAAGGAAGCTGAGGGAAAAGCATTAGATACCTGAGTAGGAGATGTCTCCCAGGAACACAGTGAGTCACCTGGTCTCCTTGGCAGCAAGAGTATTTATCCATCTCCCTGATTCACCAGTCATTAATCAATTCAACAAGTGTCTACTGCCTTCCCCTCCTAAAGCTATCTTCTATTTACTCTGTCTTTAGTAAGTATGTGTTGACTTATGTATAAATTGTCTACCTTATTAGAATATAAGCTCCTTAAGGACAGGGATAATATTTAATTTTTTTTTTTTTTTGTATCACCAGGACAGTTCCTAACAGAGTAGCAATTTAATAAATATTTGTTTGTGGAGTGGAAAGAACATTGGGGATTACGACTCTGTGGGAACATGGGCAAGTATCTTGCTCTGTAAGCCTCAATTTACCGATCTATAAAATGAAGGGACTGAAGATAATCTTGAAACTTCCTTCTGGGTCTCAGTCCTAAGGTTTATGACCCTCAGTTTGATGTTCCAGAGTTGGGAGGATCCTTACATCTAATCCCATCCCTTCATTTTGCCCATGAGGAAAATAATGTCCAGAGATGTTAAATGGCTTATCCACAAGGGGTAGATGCAGCATTCAAACTCAGTTCCTGTAATTTCAAGTTTAACTATTTTTTAACTGTATTACCCTGCCTGTGGCAGTACAAAGATGAAGGGAGACCCAATGCTTGTCTTCAAAGGGCTTATACTTTAGTGAGGGGAGGAATGTGTAATAGATACATAAAAATGGGATAGGAAGTAAAGAGGGAGCTGACTCATATGGTATAAGAAATTTAGGGGTAAGGAACAGGAAATTACTTGGGGTGGGCAAGGAAAAGGGATTCATATTTATATCCTTAATGGATGTAGGAAAAGGTAAAATGAGATAAAAGAGCAACAAATGGTTCCAGTTATCTGGAACTTTGAGTATGTGAAGGGATCTTATGAAATCATTGAATGGTTGGTAAATCAGGGAGATGGGTGAATACCCCTGCTGCTACGGAAACATGATGTCAGGGAGAGACAGCTCCTGCCCAGGTATCTGACATTTTCCCCTCAGCTTCCCTGCATCTGGGAGAGGAAGGCTAGCGACAGATTGTGAAGGACCTTAAATGTCAGGTAGAAGCTAGAGACATTTTAGCATGGTGGATAAAGCACTAATCTTATGAAGACTGGAATTCTGTGTCAAATACTTACTAGGCTATGTTATCCTGGGCAAGTCATTAAATCTCCAGGAGCCACAATTTCCTTTTTAAAAAATGGGGGTGGGTGAGACTGGTTCAACAGCCCCTAAAGTCCGTGAAAAATATTTGATCCTCTGATGCCAAACAAGGAGAGAAGGGAAGATCTTGACTGATTCTAAGAAAAGTGCCTATTTCGGTCTCCCTCTTTCCTCCAGTGCCCTTGAAGGCTGCATGATTCCCAAATTCATCTTAATTAGTAGACTGATCCAGGGTTGTACAGTGTCTCTGAATGTGCATACGTGAACACACGTGTGCACATGCATGTGTTTGTTTAGGCGGTAGGGGTGGGAAGTCAACAACTGCTAAGTGAATTTCCCAAGAGAAATCAGCAGCTTCCAGCTAATGGTAGCGCTGGAGAGGGGGTTGAATTCGACTGAGGTTGTGTGTTTATACCCCCAGGATAGGCGGTCTCCATCCCCTGCAAAGAGGGAGAGCCGGCCGCTGGTCCCCTGGGCAAGTAAAACAAAAATTGTGCTGACTTTGTTCTGTAGTCCTCTTGCTGACAAGCTAGCTACTGAGAGTGGAGGGCAGATGCCTCACAGCCTGCTCCAATCTTTCCAGCTGGGCTGAGCGGAGCCCCCTCCATCGCTCTCCCTCTCTCTCTTGCCCTCTCCCTCTCCCCTATCCATAATCTGGACAGCCTGCTCTTCTCTGGTATTGATCAGTCCCTGGCTAGATGGAAGTCCGTCTCCGAAGCACGGTCTCAGAGCTGCCCCGGGGGTGTTAGGGATACAGTCTGACAGCCACAGCTGTGTCAATAGAAGGGGTGGGGGCTGGGGAGGCGGGGCACCTCCGGCGCATCACCAAGGACACTGTATTCCGTCCAATCCCGGCTGCAGCTGCCCAGAGCAGCACTGCTGGGCTTCACCTGCAGCCTTCCCCCACCCCCATCCCTGCCAGCGTCAGCCCTCTCCAACCCTTGCTTCTCCCTCCCCCAATTTGTTTCTGCTGGGATGGAGGAAAAAGCCAGCTGATGGAGTTGGTGCCTAAGTGATAGCCTAGCAGCCCAGGGTACAGTGCTTCCATATCATACCGCCCCCCCCCTCCACTTCGGAGTACTTAAAAGCCCATTCTAGTACTGTCCTCTCCCCCGTTGACCTGGCTGGTCTTTCTCCCGGCATGTCCTTTCCCTCCAATTCATCTAGTCCAAACCATCAAATTAATCCTCTTACAGCAGCAATTTGCAAACCTCCTTTCTAGCTCAAAAATACTCAATGGCTCCCCATTGCCTACAGAAGGAAGGGAGACTAGGCTGAATATGGAATGTGACAACTAGCTTTTCTAGCCCTATGTTTCACTATTCCCCAGATGGAAGCTTTGCTTCCCCTATTCACGTTGTTTCTTTCTTTATTCCTCTCCCTCCCTAACAGAATGATTTTCTCCCTCCTCTGCTTATTAAAACCCTTAAAAATCATCCTCCATGCTAGGAGAGGACTCCCTCCTCATCTCTGCTTCTTGCAGTCCCAGATTCAGCTCAATGCCACCTCCTAAGAGAAGCCTTTCCTGATTTCCCTAGTTTGTGTGATCTCTCCCTTTTCAAATTACATTGTATTTATTTATCTGTTTAAACATTGCCTTTCTTCGCCACAGAATGTAAATTTCTTGAGGGCGACAACAGTTGGAAGGGAGGAAGGAAGGAAGGAAGAAAGAAAGAAAGGAGGGGAGGGAGGGAGGAAGAGAGGGAGGAAGGGAGGCAGGAGGAAAGAAGTAAGAGAGGGAGGGAGGAAGGAAAGAAGGAAAGAAGGAAGAGAGGAAGGGAGGGAGGAAGGGGAAGAGGAAGGGAAGGAGGAAGGAAAAGAAAGGAGGGAGGGAGAAAAGAAGGAAAAGAGGCAGGAATGGAGGGAGGGATGGAGAAAGGAAAAGGGGAAGGGAGGAAAGGAGGCAGGGAGGAAGGAAGGATAAGAGGGAAGGAGGGAAGAAGAAAGGAAAGGAGGGAGAAAGCAAGAAAGGGGAAGGGAGGGAGGGAGAAAAGAAGGGGACAGAAAGGGAGAGAAGAAAGAAGGGAGAAGGAAGGAAAGAAGAAAAGAAGGAAGAAAGGAAGGAAAAAAACAAACAAGCATTTCTTATGTGCTTACTTTGTGCAGAGCACTGTGATAAATATGGGGAATACAAATAGAAGCAATAAAGAAAAACAGTCCCTGACTTCACTTCTTTTTGATGGGGAAAATAATAGCTAAAAGTTAGGGGTAGAAGGGAATGGAGATTATCATATCAGGGCAGAGTGCTGAAGTCCAGATAGTCAGAAGCACAGGCAGAAGGAGAATGAAGGTTGGCTAGTCCTGAGCCTTCTCTAAAATGGCAGTCTGAAGAAGAATTGGCAACTGAGAGAAGGAGCTGGGACTTGGGAAGGGATATTGCAGTTGGAGATGGCTACAGGGATAGCTGGCTATACCTGAGTGAGGAGGCTTCAGGTGTTGCAAGAAGTTTGAGGGTGAAAAAAGCACTGGGGCATGGTTTTGAAGATCAGAAATCCAGAACAAAAGTTCTTCACCTATCATTATTATTACTATTATGTCCTGGACCCCTCTGGCAGTCTGGTGAAGCCTACAGACACCTCAGAAAAAAATGTTTACACACACACACACACACACACACACACACACACACATATATATATATAATGAATACATAGAATTCCAAAGGAAACTACTTCTACTGAAATAAAAATTCAGTCTCCCCCATCCAAGTTTATGTAGCCCCATTTTCTCCTCTGTTTTGCTGCTCTTGGAACCTATCAAAGTGCCTTGTCTATGGTTAATTTATTATTATTATATTAAATGTTTATTGGGTGAATGAAAATTTGAATTAAAATCTGAATTAAGTCAAATTTCATTCTTCCTTGGAATACTGGAGCCCTTGATGAGCATTCATTTTTCTAAATTCATAAAGTTCTTACCATGAATTGATACTTGAGTCTTGCTTTTAGAGTGTTAAGGTTGAAATCTAAGAGAATGAGATAGAGATAAATGTAAAATCTTACACTTGAGAAATTGACCTCATAAGTACAAATGGTATGGATAAGCATGTTTGTCTGACAAAGATCTGGGGGTTTCAGTGTATGAAAAACTCAAAATAAGCCAGCAATGTAATATGGCCACAAAAGTTAAAGCAATCTTGGGTTGCAAGAATAAGAGGGAACATGAAAATTGTGATCGAATAAGCAGAAAGCTGTCCTGCGGAAGAGGGATTAATCTTATTCCATTTGGCCCCAAAGGACAGAACTAGGAAAAACGGGTGGAAGGTGCACTGAAACAAATTTAGATTTGTTTTCAGGGGAAATTTCTAAGCAATGAAAGCTGTCCTAAAGTGGAAAAGTTGCCTTCAGAGATTGTGAGTTCCCCCTCACCTGAAGCCTTCAAACAAAAGCTTGTTGTCCACTTGTTAGGTGAGTCAGAGTAAGTATTCCTTTTTTTTTTTTTTTTTTGAAATGGGTTAGCTAAATAGTCACTGGAAGCCTTCCAACTCTGAAATTCTTTGATTCTGTAGAAGAGCCTTTAGAGATTATCTAGTCTGACTATTTCATTTTACAGATAAGGAAACCAAGACCCGCAGACAGATAGTAACCCCAAAATTTACAGTATTTTAGTGACAAAACTTAAACTTAAACCCAGGTCACCTGACTTCAGTGGAATGTGTTTTTCCTTTATTTTTCTCAAAACTTCAAGGTTTCTCCATGGAAAGGTAAGTAAAGGAAGAAATTAGTGAAGTCCATTTTAAATGAGAACACAAGAGCAACAAGATTGAGAACTGGAAGGAGCCTCAGAATCTATCTGATCTAACCCCTTCATTTTACAGATGAGGTAACTAGGCCCAGGGACTTATCCCAAGTCACCCATGCAATAAGTGTCAGAAGTAGGATATGGTCATCTTATATTATAGTGATCATGACAAATGTTTGCAAATGAAAGTCTACTATGGAAAGGATTGTAGCTTCTGAATCAATATCTATTGCAAAGAATGAAGAGGTCAAGGAATTCTAAAAAAGAACTCAAAAAGACCTTCCAAAGTGAATCAATATACCCTTTGAGATTTAGTGACCTTAAGGATATGAACAGACAATTCTCAGATGAAGAAATTGAAACTATTTCTAGTCATATGAAAAGATGCTCCAAGTCATTATTAATCAGAGAAATGCAAATTAAGACAACTCTAAGATACCACTACACACCTGTCAGATTGGCTAAGATGACAGGAAAAAATAATGATGATTGTTGAGGGGTGGGAAAACTGGGACATTGATGCATTGTTGGTGGAGTTGTGAACGAATCCAACCATTTTGAGAGTAGTTTGGAACTATGCTCAAAAAGTTATCAAACTGTGCATACCCTTTGATCCAGCAGTGTTACTACTGGGATTATATCCCAAAGAGATTATAAAGAAGGAAAGGACCTGTATGTGCACGAATGTTTGTGGCAGCCCTTTTGTAGTGGTTAAAACTGGAAACTGAATGGATGTCCATCAGTTGGAGAATGGCTGAGTAAATTATGGTATATGAATATTATGGAATATTACTGTTCTGTAAGAAATGACCAACAGGATAATTTCAGAAAGGCCTGAGAGACTTACATGAACTGATGCTGAGTGAAATGAGCAGGACCAGGAGATCATTATATACTTCAACAACAATACTATATGATGACCAGTTCTGATGGACCAGGCCATCCTCAGCAATCGAGATCAACTAAATCATTTCCAATGGAGCAGTAATGAACTGAACTAGCTATGCCCAGAAAAAGAACTCTGGGAGATGACTAAAACCATTACATTGAATTCTAATCCCTATATTTATGCCCACCTGCATTTTTGATTTCCTTCAGAAGCTAATTGTACAATATTTCAGAGTCTGATTCTTTTGTACAGCAAAATAACGTTTTGGTCATGTATACTTATTGTGTATCTAATTTATATTTTAATATATTTAACATCTACTGGTCGTCCTGCCATCTAGGGAGGGGTGGGGGGTAAGAGGTGAAAAATTGGAACAAGAGGTTTGGCAATTGTTAATGCTGTAAAGTTACCCATGCATATATCCTGTAAATAAAAGGCTATTAAAAATAAAATAAAATTAAAAAAAAAAGAGATTTAGTGACCTTAATTCTAAGGTAGATATAGGTAAAAATAATGAAAGCATATTCAGAAATATGGTTAAGGGATAAGGAGTAAGAAAGACTATCCAGAAGTCTCATAAATCAATCAAGTTTTTAAGCACATATTCTATGCCAGGCTTTTTGGAGTTGCAGGTGAATTATCTCTGGAAGATAATGAAGATTGCCTGGTATCATAAGGTACTGGACACTGACGTCTTCTCTCAAGCTGAATTGCCAAGTATTTAAATTCTAATGTGTGACTCTGATGGGCTGATCACATAGCCAAATGCCCAACATCCATTTGCCTAAAAGACTATTTTTTGGAGAACTCATACAAGGCAAGTGCTCACACATAGGTCAGAAGGAGCTGTACGAGGACACTCTCAAGGTCTTTCCGAAGAACTTTATTATCGATTGTGAGACTTAGGAGAAGAACTGTCCAATATGGTGTCCCCACATCAAAGAAGGCTCTGTGCTCTATGAATAAAGCAGAATCACTAGCATAAAGGAAACTTGAGATGCACGAATTTAGACATATCTATCTCCATCTCAAATGGACTATTTTTGTCTGACCTCTGAAGGCATTTTTTGAGCTGTTATTTGATCAGCCACAATTGGACACATTGTACCTTGACCCCAACATCATGGAGTCATTGGTCCTCTTCAAGTATGAAGGAAGAACAACAGCTATAAGTAAAGTACAGTGCTAAATGTTGGGATACATACAAAGAATGAAAAAATCCCTACTCACAGTCAGTCAATAAACATTTATTGTATGTTGGCGAAGTGCTTACTGTTTAGCAGGGGAAACAAGACATATAGAAATAATTATATGCAGAAAAGATATAAAAAGAACAAATACAAGGTCATTTTGGAGGGAGATGAGGAAAAGCTTTCTGTAGAAGCTGGTTTTTAACTTGGTCATGAACAAGATTTTATGATGTGAAGGTAAGGAGAGAGTAACTACTTGGCATGGGGGATGGCATTGAAAAGTCACCCATGGAGGATGAAGTATCATTCGTGAAGAGAAGGGGATGGCCAGTTTAGCTGGATCACGTGGGATGGGAAGACAATGATGTGCTATGAGGCTGGGACTCTAGGTTTAGGCTTTAAAAACTAAAGGGAGAAGTTACTGTTTTATCCTAGAGGCAATAGGGAATTTATTAATAATTATTATAATAATAATATCAAGTATAAATAGTGCTTTAAGGTTTGCAAAGTTTTGCATCTGATTATATTAAATAAGAGAATGCTGTGGTCAGATCTGCACTAAGGGAAAATCACTTTGCTGGCCATGTGGAAGAGGGAGGAGAAACATCCGGGGCAGGGAGAGCAGTTAGGAGGTCATTACAATAATTTGGGTGAGAGGTGATGGGGACCTGAACTAAGATGAAGCTGTGTGAGTACCAAGAATGTTTATACATCCTGGATACTTTTCTTGAGAAAAGTTTTTTCAGGACATTGTAAGAACAACAACAAAAAAGATATAGAAAATGAAATCAATTATATTTTAACAATTCATTACTGATGGCGTAGTCACTCCTGGATCAGTTGTCTGTGGCTACAATCAGCCCACTGACTTATTACAGCAAAGACCAATACAAAAGTAGAAGGAATAAAGATGAGATGCTGAACAGTTGAAACCCCCATTTTCACCTATTTAAACAAGTTTTTGATCCTGAAAAATGGGAATTAGATGGAGGAAAACATGTAATCACTGATGAGTTGTATATGAAGTTGGATTTTTGAAAATCAATTGCCTTGAGGAAACCAAAAGGACCTTTCTATCACTTACCTCTAGTGTCCTCATACTGGAATGCATTCCATCTTCACATCCACTTTTTAATTCTTTGGCTTCTTTCAAGATTCAGCTCAAAGCTCACCTTCTACAGACTTTTCTCAGTCCCTCCAGCTACTAGTACATTCTCCATTGAGCTTACTTTCCATTAGCCCTGTATATAACTTTTACATATCTATTATTTAAATGTTGTTTCTTCATAAATTTGTAAGCTCCTTGAGAGCAAGGGCCTTTTTTTTTTTAAATTTTAATAGCTTTTTATTTACAAGTTATATACATGGGTAATTTTACAGCATTGACAATTGTCAAACCTTTTGTTCCAATTTTTCCCCTCCTTCCCCCCACTCCCTCCCCTAGATGGCAGGATGACCAATACATGTTAAATATATTAAAGTACAAATTAAATATAAAATAAGTATACATGTCCAAACTGTTATTTTGCTGTACAAAAAGAATCGGACTCTGAAATATTGTACAATTAGCCTGTGAAGGAAATAAAAAATGCAGGCGGGCAAAAATATAGAGATTGGGAATTCAATGTAATGATTCTTAGTCATCTCCCAGAGTTCTTTCTCTGGGCGTAGCTGGTTCAGTTCATTGCTGTTCCTTTGGAAATGATTTGGTTCATGTCATTGCTGAAGATGGCCGGGTCCATCAGAATTGATCATCGTATAGTATTGTTGTTGAAGTATATAATGATCTCCTGGTCCTGCTCATTTCACTCAGCATCAGTTCATATAAGTCTCTCCAGGCCTTTCTGAAATCATCCTGTTGGTCATTTCTTACCGAACAATAATATTCCATAATATTCATATGCCACTATTCAGCCATTCTCCAATTGATGAGCATCCACTCATTTTGCAGTTTCTAGCCACTACAAAGAGGGCTGCCACAAACATTTTGGCACATACAGGTCCCTTTCCCTTCTTTAGTATCTCTTTAGGATATAAGCCCAGTAGTAACACTCCTGGATCAAAGGGTATGCACAGTTTGATAACTTTTTGAGCATAGTTCCAAATTTCTCTCCAGAATGGTTGGATCCATTCACAACTCCACCAATAATGTATCAGTAGCCCAGTTTTCCCACATCCCCTCCAACATTCCACATTATCTTTCCCTGTCATTCTAGCCAGTCTGACAGGTGTGTAGTGGTATCTTAGCGTTGTCTTAATTTGCATTTCTCTGATTAATAATGACTTGGAGCATTTTTTCATGTGGCTAGAAATAGTTTCAATTTCTTCATCTGAAAATTGTCTGTTCATATTCTTTGATTATTTATCAATTGGAGAATGGCTTGATTTCTTATAAATTAGAGTCAATTCTCTATATATTTTGGAAATGAGGCCTCTATCAGAACCTTTGACCGTAAATATGTTTTCCCAGTTTATTGCTTCCCTTCTAATCTTGTCTGCATTAGTTTTGTTTGTACAAAAACTTTTCAATTTGATATAATCAAAATTTTCTATTTTGGGATCAGTAATGATCTCTAGTTCTTCTTTGGTCATAAATTCCTTCCTCTTCCACAGGTCTGAGAGGCAAACTATCCCGTGCTCCTCTTTTGTTCCTCCTTTGGCAAGTCATTTTCCTTTCCTGAGCATCAGCCTCCTCATGTGGAAAATGAGGGAACTGTGCTGAATGACTTCTAAGGTTCCTTCCTGCTCTGAACCTATGATCTTATAAGTCCTCTCTAGGCCTAAAATGAGAGAAGTAGAGGAGAGGTAGAAAGAAAAGAAAATAGACTTTTTTTTCTTTGAAAAAATTAAAAAGAAAGAAAAAATGAAAAAATGCATTGATGAGAGTATTGGAGTATATGACCTCTAAGGCCTTCCAGCTCTAGCTAGATGACTCAACAAATTTGGACTAGACCTTATCATCAGCCTTGTCTATGGCAACCATTTATTTTCCCACAATTTCTGGTACAGTTCCCATTTCAAGAAAAGCAAGCATAGGTTTTTAAAGGCTTTCAAAGCTCTCCCAAATCGGCTCTACCTTACCTTTCTAGCCTTATTTCATACTCTGCTTTTGGTTGGCCCAGTGAAACTGCATTACTAGCCATTTCCTCTTCTCAGCCTGCATTCTCCTGATCCTGGGTATCTCATCTCTAAAGGACTATAGATCAAGGTAAGGAACTTTAGAGGTTGTCTAGTAGACTCTCTCTTTTTACACGCTGGGAAACTGAGGCTCAAAGTGGTTCCATGACTTGCTTAAGGTGACCCAGGTGACACAGAGCTGGAATTTGAATTCTGGTTCCAAGGACCCTAACAACACTTTCCATTGCCTCATGAATGTAAGCAGAATATCTTCTAATCCTGGGTAATGGGGTGGGTGGGTTGGGATTGGCCAATAAGATGCACTACCTCTAGGGACTTGAATGTGCATGAATATAGTTTCTGGTCTACTTATTGATTGGAGGGGAGGCCATGGACAGCATGTGCCTGATGGTTGTGAGTCCCTATTCTTTGCCTTTTTCTGCTGATAGGTGAAGGAGCATTAGAGACTAGTATGAACCTTTAAAAGGTTGGAAAGGTGAGTCAGGAGAAGCCTGGAAGCTGGACTTCATGCCAAAGGTCAGCAGAACCTGGTCTGCCAGCACATCCTGGAGGTTGAATGGCATTCATCCCCACTGTGGATTGTCTCTTGAAGCCCAGATGCTGGATCCTACAAGCAAGGAAACATCTTGGTCTATCACCTATATTGAATTTAGAATTTGGTGGTCTCACCAAGTTTCATTCCCATTCTCCCCAGGAACTGAGGTGACATAGAGCAGAGTGTGCCCCAGATATTGGAGAAATACAGTTTATACTTCTGTTCTTGCTGTATCTTCTTATAAAATCCATTAAAAGATGATTGGTTAAAATGTTTCTTCTTTAGTCTTTTTCATTGTATCTAACTCTTCATGATTTGGGTTTCTCTTGGCAAAAATAGAGGAGTAACTTGCCATTTCCTTCTCCAGCTCATTTTACAGAAGAGGAAACTGAGTCAAACAAGGTGAAGTGACTTGCCTGGAGTCACATAGCTAGTAAGAGACTGGATTTAAATTCAGATGTTCCTGACTTAAGGTCCAGAACTCTATCCATTGAGCCACTTAATTGCCTCAGTTAAAATTATACTAGTGCATAAATCATTGGCAGTTAATGCCAGAATGGTGGCTCAAAGCAATGACATTAAAAAGAGAGAGAGAGAAAGGGAGAGAGATCTCCTATTTCTAGAATCCTGACGCTGAGAACTCACTAGTCTTTTTCTGAGGCACCTGACTCAGTGAGAATGGGAGTTGGGAAAAAAGATTGCCAGAATTTATATTAATTAAATGAATTAATATTATAACATGGATTTACATTATCATATGGTTTATAACTGAAATGTGTCTGCTCCTCTTCTCTGTAAAAATCCTCCCTTACTTTCAAAGCTGATTTCAATTACTACCACCTCCAGGAAGCTTTCCCTGAATATCAACTCCTTCTCCCAGCTTCTTTCTCCTAGAAATTTCCCAGAGCACTTTGTTTTATATATATATAAAACAAAGCCCTAGATCCCTAGATCCCAGTTTTTAGTTTGGAAAATATCACTGCCATAGACAGATCTGAGCATTAGTTTTAGGAATTCCAAGCTTTCTATCTTTCTCAGATTTTTTCCACTCCACAAGGCCCTAATCAGCACTGCCTCTCCCTGAGACCAATACCTCACCCCTCCAGATAATCCCTGGAATGCTGCAGTTGAGGCTCTGGCCCTTTAAATAAATGATGATGGGGGATCTGACACTTCTGTCTTCTCCATCTTGGAGGTCAGGAGATAGGCAATTCCTTTGGGCTCTGCTTCATGTTTCCATCAATCCTGTTAGAGAACACAGAGGGCTGGGACAAAGGAAGAAAGCTAAAGGAAAAATGGGAACCTTGAAGCAGCCACCAGCTCAACTTCTTGGCAGAGAGAATTTCTGTTACCTATGATAACTCTTAGAATTTAATACATAATCATAGAATGTCAGAGCTGGAAAGGGCCCTGAAAACAAAATGTTTGAGCTGGGAGGATCTGAGCAATCATTTGATACAACTGCCTCCTTCTATAAATGGGGAAATGGAGGCCACAGGAGGGGAAGTCATTTATCTAAGGTCACACAGCTAGTTAGTAATAGAGCAAGGATTAGAATTCAAGTCTCCTGATTTGGATTTTAAATTGCTTGACAGGAAAGAATAAAAATACTGATAATGATGATAACTGATATTTATATAGTGATTTAACGTTTGTATGTCATTTTTGTATATATTATCTCATTTGAGCCTGGTAAGGCTAGGAGATAAATTCACTTCAATCATTTTTGACCTGCCCAACTTTTAATAATCACATTTGGAGTTTCCTTTGCAAAGATATTAGAATGATTTGCCATTTCCTTCTCTAATTCATTTTACAGATGAGGAAACTGAGGCAGGCAGGATTAAATGTCTTGCCCAGGGTCACTCAGATAGAAAGTGTCTGAGGCCAGATTTGATGAATTTTCCTGACTTTCAGGCCTGGCACTCTATCTACTGTACCATCCGGTTGCTCTCCAAGAAGTGAATGGCAAAGGTATTATCATCCTCATCTTATAGATGAAGATATTGAAGTTCAGAGAAGTTAAGACACTTATTTAAGATAATTTCTCTTAAGCTAGGTCATTACTTAAGCTAATAGGAGTTGGAGGCAGAATGTGAACTGAGATCTTCCAGACACGAAGCAAAAACACTTTATTCACTATGTCTGGTTGCTTTTCTAGTAACGGAAAATTACAGGTCAGTTCAGACTCTGACTCAAGTAATCATGGTGGCTATTTTTTTGATGCAATTATTTAAACTCTATTTGCCCTGCCAGGTGTCAGAAGCAACCTTACCACCAGTCAATTTAAGTCTATAGGTTTGGATTGATTATATAGTGCCATGTATTATTTGAGTTGATTTCTTTATTAATCTACCTCCATAAAACTCCCCCTTTGAAACCTCACTGGGGCTGGAAGGCGGCCCTGGGAGCTGGAAGGTGATGTCAGTGAATTGTAGAGTCTGGCAAGTTTTTCACATAGAAAAGCTTCTGGCATGATCCTGTTGACAGACTGGGTCTGTGGTCTGAGCCCCAGCTTAGCTAAGCACAGACAGATTTATCATTAGCAAGATGATTCTTTGATCACATGACTCCTAGGGGGAAAAATGGCCCTCAGTCTTTTGTGGCTCCTTAACTTTCTTCTTTAATTTTTAAAAAATTGGTATCTTCTGTTCTGGCATCATCTACATTTCCCTGAGATTTTCACAGAGAAAGCATCAAAGTGGCCAAAAATAAACGGGGCATGAATCCAGTGTTAAGAATGACACTCGTTAAAACATCTGCAGCCATTAGCTGTAGGTATTCGAAAGATGAGGTCATTGTCCAATGGTCAACAAATGGCCATCCTTTTGAAAGATGCAAACCACATTAGAATTGACATACTTTATTTTTTTAATCAGTTTAAGCTAAATTAAAGGATTTATTTATAGTAGATCTCAACAGTAATACCTTGAGATGGACAGCAAGCAGGAGAGAGCTTTATCTTTAAGCTATATATACACATATATTTTAATTTATTATTTCTTTTTAACATTCTTTTCTTTTTAAATTTTGAGTTCCAGATTGTCCTCCTCTTTTCCACCTCTCCCCCATCCATAGAGAAGGCAAGTAATATGATAAATTGATATTCTTGGAATAAGCAAATTAACCAATCACTCAAATATTTATTAGATGCTTACTATGTGCCAAGCACCGTGCTGGGAATACAAAAATAAAAATGAAACTATCCTTGCCTTCAAGGAGTTTGAATTCTATTAGGGGAAACATAGAAACTAAAGAGTAGGTTTTTGTACTGGGCCCCATGACAATAAGAAGCACAATTTTAGGGTATACTTTTGTCATCTTACCTTGAAAGATTCATGGTAAATGTAAGAAGCAACTGGAGATACCTGGCAATATATATATATATATACGTATATATATACACACACACACACACACACACACACACACACACACATATATATATATATATATATATATATATATATATAGTAGGTGACTCAAACAAGCCCACCCTAAATTTGAGCAACCTCTGGGTCTTCATCAACTCAAAACCATAACTCACAAGCTCCCACTGATGTGTGGGCCTTTAATGATAGAAGACAATTAATTCAAAGTCTTTTAACAAAAATAAGTAACAATAAATTATCAAGAAAACAATTTCCAGCTCAGGCACAGGATCCCACATAGCGAATACTCCTAGGGAACATGTAGGGAAAGGTACATATGTAGGGAACACATGTGCCATAGCTTGCATTTGGAATTATAACTCATGCCTACAAAACTGCCCATGGATGCTGTGCTCTGCTGAATGTTCTATCCATGAACATAGCAAATGTCTCTACTAAGGGGACAGAGCACTGGGCCTGGAGTTAGGAAGATGCCTCTTCCTCAGATCAACTCTCTAGCTGTGTAACCGTGGACAAGTGATTTGTCTGCCTCAGTTTCCTGGTCTGTAACATGAGCCGGAGAAGGAAATGGCAAAGCACTCCAGTATCTTTGCCAAGAAAACCTCAAATAAGGTCATGAAGGGTTAGATGTGACTGAAACAACTGAGCAACCTGCTGACCCGCCAAACCTGGCCCCACATATGGTAATGAAAGTTCTCTCCTCTTCCAGTTTCTGGTTTTCATTGAAGTCCTTTGGTACAGTCCTCTCTCTTTCTCAGGCAAAAAAATGGACTCTGCTCTGCTTTTATGGCTAAAATCCTGAAGCTTTCCACAGCTCTTTTAGAAAAGCAGCAGCCCTCAGTCAAGGATTAGACAAGGTCTTCCCTAAGAATATAAAACCAAAACATTTTTTTCCCTTAAGCAGTCACTTGTTTTTAGAATCTTGGTTAGCAGAGATTCTTTGTCCTAGGAAAGAAATAAGCATTTATTAATTACCTACTGTGTGTTGGACACTGTGCTTTGTAAATATCATTTCATTTGTATCTCAAAACAACCCTGGAAATAGATGCTGGGATAATGCCCATTTTATACTTGGGGAATCTGAAGCAGACTGTGCTTAAATTACGTGTCCAGGGTCATACAGAGCAGTTGGTGTCTAAGGCCTAATTTTCAGAACCCAGTTTTTTGTTGACGTAGTGTCCTGGGTTCCAGCCTCAGAATCAGGAGGACAGGAGTTCAAATCTGAACTTGGACACTTGCTGGCTGTGTGACCCCAGACAAGACATTTAATCCTGTTTGCCTCAATTTCCTCCTCTGAAAAATGAGCAGGAGAAGGGAATGGCAAATCCCTCCAGTGTCTTTGCCAAGGAAACCCCCAAAAGGTCAGAAGTGACAGATAGAACTAACAGCTTTCTGACTTGGGCCCAGAAGCCTGTCTACTGCACTAGACACCAACCAAGCTCTTTAGGACTCAGATCAGGGAGCTGTTCTTGTCCCATCAGCTCTGACTCTTCCGGGATCCTATGAACAATAGCCTACCCATGCTGTGTATGGGGTTTTCTTGGCAAAGATACTGGAATGGTTTGCCATTTCCTTCTCCAGTGGATGAAGGTAAACGAAAGTCAGATGAACTCAAGTTTTCCTGACTCCAAATCCAGTCTTCTATCCACTGACATATTTAACTTTTTCCAGACTACACTAACTAACTAAATAGTGCTTTGAATTTTACTCTTTTCTTAGAACCCAAAGTTTTCTGGTCTAGGATTTCTGGTTCAGGCCTCTTTCCAGTTTAGGGTGGGCAAACTCTATGCTTCTGGATTTTTTTTATTAAAGTTTTTATTTTCAAAATATATTACATGGATAATTTTCAGCATTCACCCTCACAAATCCTTGTGTTCCAATTTTTTCCCTCCCCCTCCCCCTCTCCCCTAGATGACAAGTGATTCAATATATGTTAAACATGTGCAATTCTTCTATACATATTTCCACAAATACCATGCTACACAAGAAAAAATAGATCAAAAAGGGAAAAAATGAGAAAAAACAAATTGCAAGCAAACAACAACAAAAAGTGAAAATACTATGTTGTGATCCACATTCAGTTCCCACAGTCCTCTCTCTGGGTTCAGATGACTTTCTTCATCACAAGACCATTAGAACTATATGCTTCTCTTTTAATTTCTAATGGTCAATTTGAGATACCCCAGTTTCTCAATTCCCCAAACAGTTCTGCAATATAGATTCCTGAAAGAAAGAGAAGGCTTATGGACAAAGCAAAGCAAAAGCCTGTGACAAGATTATTTTCTTCCTTCTGCCTAGCCACATTCTTGCCTTTATCACGGCCAGAAAAAGTGTTTGGGACCTTGGGCAACTCCACAATTGCAAAAGTCAAAAAGACCTGAGAAAGGAGAGCTGAAGTTGAAGTACATTTGTGAGAGGATGAAGAGACAGAAAAATTCAATGAAGAACTTGACAAATTCCTCCAAACTTAGTCAACACATGTATTGATGGCCTGTGACTGCAATGGAATGGCAGGCAATTTAATTCACTAATTTATTGGCTTGCCTATGATGTTCCTAGTCTTCTGCCTTGATAGAAAGATAAAGACAAGAGTGTTCCTAAACCCTAAAAAGAGTTGCTATTCTATCCCATCCCCCAGTGGTTTGCCTTTTCATGGGCTGCCCCTATGTCTGAATGCTTCTTTCTCACCTAGGCGTCAGAATCTTGTTTTCCTTCAAGATTCAGCTTAAACAATTCTTCTGCAGGTGGGCTTTTCTGGTTTCCTGTCTGCCCCTCCCTTTATTCCTGGCTGCTATAACCTTAACCTTCAAGATTTGCTTTCTACCAACCATGTATTTAATATGTGCGCAGATGAGAAGGCATACATAAACATATACGTACAGATATGTTATCTCCCCCATTAAAACTGAGACCATCCACTGCTTTTGCCTTTCCTTGCATCTTCAGCACTGAGATGGTACCTGGCACAGAGTGTTTACTAAATGCTTGTTAATTGATTGATTACTAGGAAAAAAAACAATAAGCATAAAGAGACACTATATGCAAAATGTATACAGATCAGCTTAAAAGTAATTTGGGATGGTGGGATTGGGGCAGAGCTTCAGCAAGTGGAAGATCAGGAAGACTTTCTGTCAGCAAAGTCCCTGAACTGTACTTTAAACTAAGTAGGGGAGTCTAGGAGGCAGAGTTGAGGAGGGAGAGCAGGTATGGGAGATGCAGGGAGCAGGAGATGGAATGTTGTGCTCTGGGGGTGACAAGTTGGTCAATTTGGTTGGAATATCACTTTTTGAGCAGAAAAGTGACCTGGTTCGATCCGTATTTTATGAATACCAGTTTGGCAGCTGCAAGGAGGATAGATGGTAAAGGGGAAAATATGACATCAAGAATATGGCAAAAAAAAAAAAAAAGATACTGGAAAATAAGATTTGGGCTTGTTAAACCAATGAGGCCAAGGGTGAAGACTCTTCAGAAAACTCATATCTATATATCACAAGTACTTTCCTTCCAGAAAAGAGGAAAGAGGAACTGAGTATGATTGAGAGAGATAGAGAGAGAGAGAGAAAAAAGAGACAGACAGACAGACAGAGAGAAACAGAGAGAGACAGAGAGAGAGAAAGAGAGAGAGAGAAACAGACAGAGAGACAGAGACAGAGAGAGAGACAGAGAGACAGAGAGAGACAGAGAGAGAGAAAGAGAGAGAGAGAGAGATAGAGACAGAGAGACAGAGACTGACAGAGAGACAGAGAGTGACAGAGACAGAGACAGAGAGAAAGGGGGGAAGGGAAAGAGAGAGAACTACAAATATCAGAAATAATTAAATTGATTAGGACAAGAGATGACTATTATTGATGTGGGACATATCAGAATCAATTTTCTTGATGCTGTCAATCCTTTGATTAGTTGGAGCAAAGTTCAAAATCAGCATTAAATAAATTATAAGAAAGGATAAAGATAAGAAGACACTGTAAGATTGAAATAACCAGAACCAAATGAAGGCTATAGGCAATGACCACAATTTGAAGGAAAAGGACAATAATATCAGAATTTGTTTCACTGCAATGATCAGTCTCAACTCCTGAAGACTGATGATGAAGTATGCTTGTCTCCTTTCAGCTGAGAAGTGGTGAACTACTGGTGAGGTACAGGCAGGCACTGTCAGATCTGGTTGAGAACTTGGTTTGCTTTGTTTAATCAAACTTGTTTGTTATAAGAGAGAGCTCCATGGTGGGGGCGGGGAGGATGGGGAAGTGACAGTGACATGTTTTGAAAAGGCAGGATCAATGTAATATTTTAAAAAATGAAAATGTCAAGAATAATTGCCACAGCTTCAGTTTGGCCTATTTGAATGTGTTGTTGGAGCTCAAAAATGGGAAATGGGAAAATATTAAGACTCTGACTTTGATTATCAACATTTTCTTCAAAAGCTCAAGCAATAAGTAACTGATATTATGGAGAAAGAAGAAGAGCTCAGAAATTCAAGTCAATAAATATTCACTAAATACCTCTATTCATACATCCAGCCCAAGGCTTTCTTCTGAGGGCCAACTGTTTTCTGGGGATGTTCTCAATTGCATGTCTTATAAGCATCTCAAATTCAGCCTGTCCAAATCAATTCCATATTCCTCCCCCCAAACTCTCCCCACCTTTCAAACTTTTCTATTACTATTATTTTTTTTCTCTCTTCATCCAGGCCAGAAACCTGAGTGTCATCTTCTATTCCTGATTTGCACTTACCCACACAACCAATCTGTTGCCATATCTTGCCCTTTCTACTTTCACAACATCTGACTTGTCCATGAGCCCTTCTCTCTGCTCAAAACTTCATTTCCCCAATTATATGCTGTTCCCCTGGCTATCCCCCATTCCTGGAATGCTCTCTCCTCTCACTTCTCATTCTTGGCTTCCTTCAAGAGTCAGCTTAAATCCCATCTTCTGCAGGAGGCCTTCCTCAGTTTCCCTACCTACAAGAGCCTTCCTTCCTTCTCTGTGAGATTACCTTCCATCTTCTCTGTGCGTATCTTGTAGGTACCATACTTAGTATATCGTCTATCTGTACTCTGCTCCATTAGAATGAGCATTATCTTTCTGGTTATCCCTAGCATTTGGCTTGGTACCTGGCATAGAGTGAGTGCTTAAAAATGCTTCTTTATCTTTACAAATTATTATAATTGCTTGACTATGTGCTTCTGCTTCTACTGCAAGTCACCCTTTGTTCCTGGACAGGCAAAAAGGAGAAGTCCCCTCCTAACTCTCTTACTTCATTCTGGAATAAAGTACAAGGGAAAAGATGAATGGGAAGTCCCAAGAGAATGAGAGATGGAGCTGATCAGTTCAATCTCATAGACTGCGAAGATGGGCAGCTCCTCTGACTAGAGTCCATCCTCCAGAGTCTTGGATAGCTAATTGTCAGCAGTTCTATTAGCAAAGTTTAAGTGAGTATGTCTATACTCCACCGGTACTGGGAGGTGCCCCTGTGACGCTGTATTCCCTATAATTTTTTCAATTGGATTGGAGAAACTCGTTACATTAATCAGGGGTTCTCCTTCATCCCTACTTCCTAAATCTGCCTTATAGATTCCCAGAGCTCTCTTTGGTCTCTCAGGAAGGCTATGATATGATTTTATTCCTGACTTCACATCTAGCAATTTATTTGTTATGATGCCTGATCCCCCCTCAAAAAAAAGTTAGTTGAGAAGCCATCAATAAACACCCCCTTCCTCACATCCCAACTATGTGTCTGCTTGATGATTTTCGGAAAATCGTTATGAGAATGAACTACATATATATCAAGGGTATCTGCCCTTAATAAAAATATGAGAAGGAAAAAGCAGAACTTGCAAATGATTCTTTATAGCTGACCAGATCTGTTCCGGTCACACAATTGACTAGAAGGTACAGAAAACAGAAGATCCTGCTGTGTTTATTGTTTGCTGATTACAACAAAGCATTTGACTTGTTAGAGCAAAATGCAGCCCTGAAGTCTTTCCTCCACAAAGGAGCCTCTCATGCATATATTAAGATCATATCAAGATTCCTTGATAGAGGCAACCTCTGCTCAATGAACCTCTGATTATTGCCATCAAGTGAGACACAAACAGGGAGATAGAAACTCTCGGAGCAAGTACATTAGAAAAAACACCAGCTCTTAGGATAAGACTTCGGACAACCCTTGCTTCTGATGCTTATACCTTGGGTGACCTTGGAATAGTCACTATATCTACCAAGCCTCAGGTTCTTTATCTATAAAATTAAAGGGGTTAGATGTCCTTTGAGCTCACTTTTCTCCATATCTACAATCCTTTCTTTCCAGAAATGAATGAAAAATCAACTATTAAATCATTATTGTGTGTCAGACACTGAGCTAAGTACTGGGGATACAAGAAGGATAAGAGAGTCTCCAGCCTCAAGGAGCTTACAATCTAATAAGGGAAGACAATACATTTAAGGAAATATTTTCTAAAGGATGTCCTATAAAGTCCAAACGGAAGAGGGATTCTTTATCGTTGGGGAATTCCCACAGCTGCTCTTGTTTGCGGATGAGAGTGAGCGGATTGCATCATACTCAAAGACATTCCAGGGCCTTGTCAGTTAGAACTGTAATTACTTAAAAGAACTTGAACTAACTATCCACATAAGAAAATCTAAGTGGATGAAAAATGCCTGCTTTCTAAGCATGTCGACATATTAGATGGCTGATCCATTAAGTGAGTTTATCATCTATCTATCTATATCGGTAATGAGATAATGAGTTGAACTTGGAATCGGATGCTTGAAGAGGCCAGGTTGGATTGCATTAGGGTAAATTGCACAGTGATTTTTAACCATCCAAAGATGCATTTTATGCAGCCTATATTTTTAACATGTGTTCTCCTGGTAATGCCATATAGTTGGGAATCATAAAACTCCATGATCTCTGAAGATTCTGAGCCTCAAATGACTCAGAGGACAACGGAGGGAGGCGTGGTAGACATTGGGCTGTGGCTTATTTCCAAAAAGATCTTACACACAAGAAATGGTAATAGTGAGTATCACTGAGGAGCTGAAGGTGAGGTAGGTTAGTCCTATGGCAAAAGGAAGATACGGCAAAGGGTCAGTTAGCCCAAAGGGATTCCCTGTTACCCACAAAATTCAAAAAGGACCCAGAGGAAGATCTCTAGCATGTTGGGTGATACTGCAGAGTAATCTGGTAGAGAATATGGCCCCAAATCGGACTGGATAAGAAGTTGTGGAAGGCATCAACAGAAAGAAACCGGCACCTGTGAGGTCACAGATTTATTGATGCTTCTTTAGTCTTATCTTTCCCAGGGAGACTAAGTTTCTCTAGGTCAATAACAGTCATATTATTTTTGTGTCTCTCTTGATGTCTGGCACAATTTGGGCATGTAGTTGGTATTGAAGAATATTTATTGAATCTAGAATTTCCAGAATCCTAAAGTAGGACTTAACACCCTAAGTTATACTCTGGATCTATGTTGTATACATAGGATATACCTTTTTTCCCTTAAGATTCCTTTCCCTGTGCTAATATATTGTCTGGTACTCTAAAAACAATTTTTTTAAAAAAAATGCTGTCATTTTAAGGTTTCTAAGGAAGGAAGGAAACAAACTATAAATGCCTACGAGGTGCTAGGCAGTCTGCTAAGTATGTTACAAATAGTATTTCATTTGATTTTCACAACAACCCTAGACGAAGGGAGGTGCTACTATCATCCCCATTTTTATAGTTGAATTAACTAAAATTTTAAAAAAAGTTAAGTGACTTACCCAGGGTCACACAGCTAATGCGGTTCTGAGATTTAAACACAGGCCTATCTGATTCCAAATCCAATCCTCTATGCCATCTTGCTACTACTATAAAGATCAAAGTATGGAATGAGTAATATTCTCAGATGCATGTGTTTTATAATCCTGTACCAATAGTTTGCTCTAGACTAGAGCAGCTTTATTGTAAATGCAATACTTTGTAATTATAACTTTATATCAGGTCGAGGATACAAATGGAAAAGAAATACAGAAATGGCAGAGTAATTCATGGATTTCAGCTTGTCCAAAGTTACGAAATGTTAAGCTTGAAAATACATTTTGGGAAAATAATTTTAAATGTAGGGGGCAAGGAAGGAAGTGGGAGGGCAAGAAGGTTTATCTTTGTTTGAAAATAAAATAAAAATTAATTTACATGCTTAAAAAAGGAAGAAAATGATTCATCTTGTTATCAGTAGAATAAAGAATTGGAGGGATGCTGAGAAAGAAAAATCAGTCTTTATTGTTGTTATTATTCAGTCAAGTCTGACTCTTCATGACTCCGTTTGGGTATCTTGGCAAAAATACTGGAATAGTTTCCCATGTCCTTACCTAGTTCATTTTACAAATGAGGAAACTGAGATAAATAGAATTAAGTGACTTGCCCAGGATCACACATCTAATAAGCACCTGAGGTCTTATTTGAACTAAGGTCTCCTCCTCTTCCTTCTCCTCTTTTTAATAAAGCTCCTTTATTTTTTCAAATACACGTAAAGATTGTTTTCAACATACGTTTTTGTAAAATTACCTATTCTAAATTTTTCTCTCCTTCTCCCTTACTTCTTCCCTCCCCAAGACATCAGGTAATCTGATATATGTTAAACATGTACAATCCTTTTAAGTCGCTAGTTTGGTTTTGGTCTGATAAACATATTTTCATGTTTTGTCATGTAGTGAAAGAACAATCAGATCCAAAGGAAAAAAGTTATAATAATAAATTAAAAACAGACAAAAAGGTGAAAATATTATACTCTACTGTTCTATACTATACTTCTGTACTATATACTATATACACTATACTATAGTTCTACACTATATACTATATTATACTTTGATCCACATTTAGTCTCCATAGTTCTCTCTCTGTTTGAGACTGGCATTTTCCATCTCACATCTATTAAAATTGCCTTGAAACATCGCATTGTTGAGAAGAGCTATGTCCAGTAAGTTGATCATCACATAATCTTGTTACTGTGTAAAAAGTTCTCCTGGTTCTGTTTACTTCACTCAGCATCAGTTCATGTAGGCTGTTTCTGAAATCATCCTGCTCATCATTTCTTACAGAGCAACAATATTCCATCACCTCCATGTACTATAACTTATTTGACCATTCCCCAATTGATAGGCATCCACTACATTTCCAGTTCCTTGATACTACAAAAAGAGCTGCTACAAACATTTTTGCACATGTGGGTCTTTTCCCTTCTTTTAAGATCTCTTTGGGATATAAGTCTCACTACTGAGTGAGACTGCTGGATCAAAGGGTATGCACAGTTTGATAGCCCTTTGGGCATAGCTCTGAATAATTCTCCAGAATTGTTGGGTTATTTCACAACTCCACCAACAATGTATCAGTATCCCAGTTTTCCTTCATCCCCTCCAACATTTATCATTATCTTTTTGGGAAAAACTTTTTAATTTGATGTAATCAGAATTATCCATTTTGTATTTCATAATATTCTCTAGTTCTTTGGCCACACATGTCTCCCTTCTTCATAGATCTGAGAGGTAGATTATCTGGACTAAGGACTTCTTGACCAGACCAGGGGATACCCTGGGCCACTGAGATGCCTTTTATTTCTAACATAGTTGAGGAAACTGAGGCTCTAGGAAAAGAAATAATTTGCCACTTATCTTAAGTGACAGAGCTGAGAATCAAACATCCTACATTTTTTCTGCATGTGATGTGCACCCTAAATACTCCATAGTATCCTGGGATTTATAATGGAAAGGGATCTTAGACATTATTTAATCCAAGGTTTCTTAAACTTTTTCTACTCATGCCTCCTTTTTGTTTGAGATATGTAAAATAGGGATACAAGTCAAACATTTACAAATAATAAATCATAATTTTACAATTCCCATATTGAGTTATGAGATCCTATATGGAGTTGTGACTCATTGTTTAAGAAACTGGGATCTAATCCAACTCCAATTTCCTACAAACTTAGGGAGATGAAGCAACTTGCCCAAAGTCAGCCAGGTAGTAAGTAGCAAAACTCTCCTTTTTCCTTTTCATCCCTAGGTCATCCTGAGGAGCTTACAAAGCATATGATTTTGCTTAGCTGGCTTGGGAACATTCAAAGCAAAAGAGGTGTCTGACCCCTTGATTTATGGTCTCCATTTACGCCATATTAATTTGTACTTGTTTATACATTGCTTAAGCATTCTTAGTTCTCTTTCTTATGTGTGGTAACACTAGGCTAAGAACAAAAAGCTCAAAGGGAATGGAATATTGATTTGAAGGGGATAATTCAATTCATAGACTTGTAGCCTGTTAGAGCTGGGAGGCCCTTAGAACTTATCTAAGACTGTAGATTTAGAGTTGGGAGGAGCTAGGGGCTGTCTTTGTTAAACTTCTTATTTTGCAGATGAGGAAACTGAGTCCCAGAAAAGCTTGTTCTAGGTCATACGCTGATTCCCAGCATGGAGGCAAAGTGCAGAACTAGAGCTCCAGCCTTCTGGCTTCTAGTTTGGTATACTTGCCACACAGTACCTCAATTAAATAAATACTGAGTGTGGTCTATTGTGCGAGCCTCCAATGCTGGGATTGATGGAGCTGTCACAAGAATTTTAGAACTGGGAAGCGCCTCAGAGATGGAGTTGAATTCACTCATTTTTCAGATAAGGACACTGAGGGTCACCATGGAACTTCTTCATTAAACCTATGCTTTAGGAATTTCACTTGGGCAGCTAGGTGGAAGATGCATTGCAATGGGAAGAAAATGGAGGCAGGGAGACCAGTTAGGAGGCTACTGTAATAGTCCAGGGAGAGATGGTAATGACTTGAATTAAGATGATGACTCTGTGAGCAGCGAGAGAGAGATGGGTGAGAGAATTAGCAAGACTGGGCCAATGATTACATAGGGAAGGCAGAGGAAAAAGGGAGAGTAAAGTCAAAGGCTCCATGTATGTGAAGGATGGGTATTCTTGATGGAAACAGGGAAGTTTAGGAGATAGAGGACTTTAGAGAGAAAGGCATTGAATTCTGGGCAATACATAGACACTAAAACAATACACTGACTCCTTATCTTGCAGATGAGGAAACTGAGGTTCAGAGAAGCTAAATTATTCGCTCTAAGTCACAGAAATGCTGAAGTCGAGATTTGAATCTATCTCTTCTGGATCCAAACTCTGTGTTCTTTCTCCTGAATCTTACTTCTTGTCCTCCAGGAGCTTACCGTCAGGTAGGGAAGATAATTCAGATACCCGTGCTAATACCGTCAATACCAATTAGAAATGTGAAAGTACATGAAGTATAAGCGGAGTGCCTGGGGAGTTCAAAGGAGGAGGATGCTATTTTGATCTTGCTGTTTTGTTCTGTCTCGATGGATTTAGCAAAAAACATCGATACTCTTTAGATTTGAAACTTTTTGTGAGAAGGGGCAGGGATTGGTGTCTTTCATACTTTAATTGTATGTGTATATACATGTAAGCAATTGATTGTATATATTATACACACACAAACACACTTATGCTTAGATGTCCTTCCTTCCTTCCCTCTCTCCCTCCTTCCCTCTCTTCCTTCTTTCCTTCCTCCCTTCCTCCCTCCCTCCCTCCCTCATTCCTCCCTCCCTCATTCCTCCCTCCCTCCCTCCCTTCCCTCTTTCTTCCTTCCTTTCTTCCTTTCTTTCTTTCTTTCTTTCTTTCTTCCTTTCTTTCTTTCTTTCTTTTTTCTTTCTTTTCCTTCTTTCCTTCCCTCCCTCTCTCTCTCCTCTTCCTTTCTTCCTCCCTCTCTTCCTCTCTCTTTTTTCTTTCCTCTTTCTTCCCTCTCTTTTCTTTCTTCCTTGTAAGCAATTGATTGTATATATTATACACACATAAACATACTTATGCTTAGATGAACATGTAATGTGTATTATGTATATACATGTATTGTGCATTTGTTATAAATTTATGTGTGTATGCAGACATATATATTTACATATATACAATCACATCATCCTGTTGGACTTGGGTTCAAATTTTACCTCTGATTTTACTAGCTGAGTGAGTTCAGGCAGAAAATGTAGCCTCTATGTGATCATTGAACTTTGTGGTATTTATTATAAATAAATGTGATCCGCACGATTCCTTGAACATAAGAGGTCATCTCCGGCTCCCGTGCATTTGCCTAAGCTGTTCTCCTTGCCAGGAATGCTCTCCTCTCTCTTTCTCTGCCTGATTTTTTTATCTTAAAAGTTGAGTTCAGATGCTCCCTCCTCTGGGAAACCTTTCCTGATCCTCTCCCTCCTCAGATTACCTTATTTTTATTTGTGTGCATGGAGTGTTCCCCAGCTGAATGTCAGCTCTTTGAAGGGAGAATGTTTCCTTTCTTTTTATCACTAGCACCTAAAATACTACCTGGCAAATAGTAAGTAGATACAGAGTCAATGTTTCTTGAATCAAATGACAAGCCTTATCTACCTTTCTTGATGTATTCCATTATCGTTTCTCTCTCTCTAGATATATAGGAACGAGAGTGACTGGGAGAAAGGTGGTGGTCTCAGCAGAACTATTCTCTGTCCTTTCCCCCTGGCTGTCCAGCCACTACCTTCCTGTTGTTTTTTTCCCCTTTCTCCTGCTTTCAGGAAAGACTCAGATATCAGCATTTTACTCCTCAGTAAGAGTGTTAGTCAATGCATTTTCTTCTCTTGGGGAGTTTGTTCTTTAAGCCTTTATATGGCACTTCAAGCATTAGAAAGTGTTTTCCTTGCAACTCTGTGATGTTAGCACTGTGACCATTACCACCACCATTTTTAACTGGAAAAAAAAAGGACGTTCAGAGAGGCTAAATGATTTGCTCAGGGTCACACAGACATTTACTTATTGGGGGGCTTAGAGGTGGGACAGAAATCCAAGTCTGCTGTCTCCAGATCCAGAGCTCTTACAAACACTGGCTCTCTCACAGGCTTTACTCTGGGTAAGGAATTTCAGGCATCTGAGAGCAGGTGGGGAAAGGAGTTTGGGGAGTAGCAGGCCTCCTCTTTCCTCCTAAAATCACACCATTTGCCGACCCTGGGTGGATTACAGAAGACATTTGGAAAGAACAGAGAATCTTGAATTTTCTGCAGAAGGTGTGTTGGTGGGAGGAGGATGGAGCAGGAGGAAGGGAGACAGTGTGGATTTTGGAAGAGCTAGAGCCAACTGAGTGGGGAGGGGAGAGGAAGAGGGGAGGGGGCCAGCCCGGCTCAGCAGCAAGGCTGTGGCCACAGGGCACAGGGCTGGTGAGCTGGAGGGCGCCTGAGTCAAGGTAGAGAGTAACCTGAGCAGGCATAGAAGGGAAAGAAGGAAAGGAGGAAGAGCTGGCAACGTCTGGCGGTAGAAAAAAATCCTCCTTAGGAAAGGAGGATTTAAAAAGGTCCTTGATGGGAGAGTTTAAAAACAGGGGCTGCTTCTTTGTGGTGCAGTGGAAAGAAAGTTCGGTTGGAAATGACAAGACGCGGGTCCTGACCCTCACCCTGCTGCTTACACACTGGTGAACTTCAAGCAATTCCTCCTTGTGCCTCAGTTTCTTCAGTTGTAAAAGGAAGGAGTAAATCAGACCTCTAAAGACTCCTTCCAGCTTTCCACAGTCTTTCTCAGCACTTAATAAATGCTTTTTCTTTCCTAACTTTCTGTTTTTCTTTCTTTCTTTCTTTCTCTTCCTTTCTTTTTTTCTTCCTTCCTTCTTTCCCTTTTCCTCCTTTCCTTCCCCCCTCTTGCTCCCCTTCCCTTTCTTCCTCCCTCTCTTTTTTCTTTCCTTTTTTCCCTGATTTTTCTTTTTCTCTCTTCCTCTTTTTTCTTTCTTTCTTTCTCCTTTCCTTCCTTTTTTATTTGTTTCTTTCCTCCCTCCCCTTCTCTTTTTTCTTTCTTCTTTCCTTCCTCTATTTTTTCTTTTTTCTTCTTTTTCATTCTCTCTTCCTTTCTCCCTCCTTTTCTTCTCTTCCTTCCCTTCCTTTTTCTCTTCTTCTCTTTTCTCCTGACTTTCCTTCTTTCTTTCCTTCCTTCCTTTTCTTCCTTCTTTCTTTTCTTCCTTCCTTCTTTTTTCCCTTCCATAGATTTTCTGATACTACTCTTCTCCCCTGAAATACCTTCCCCCTTGCTCTTACCTATATAAATCTTACTCATGTTTCAAGACCTAGCTCACACACCATCTCCTCCTGGACACCTTCATAGAATCTTAGATTTAGACTTAGACATTAAAAGTCATCTAGTCGAACACCCTCATTTTATGGATAAAGAAACCATGTCCCAGAGAATGACCTGGCTAAGGTCATATAGACTGTATTTAGCAGAGCTGGGATTTGAACCTGGTCATTTTACTCCAGGGCCAGTGAGGTAGTGCAGTGGATAGTGCCAGGCCCTGAGTCAGGAAGATTCATTTTCCTGAATTCAAATCCCACCTCAGACCCTGAATGAGCCCCTTCACCCTGTCTTCCTCTATTTCCTCATTTGTAAAATGAGCTGGAGAAGAGGATGGCAAACTACTCCTGTATCTTTGCCAAGAAAACTTCAAGTGGGGTCACAAGGAATTGGATGTGCCTGAAACAATGAACAACAAGATCTTACTCCCAAGCCAGGATTCTTCCCTCAGTATCACCCTGCCTTCTCTGACTACCTGGAGTCCACAATAATAAATCTGTCCTCCTCCTTTTTACCTGCAGGTAAGAACTGTGCATCCCTGATCTGGCCCTTAGCACAGCCTTCCTGGAGACCCCTCTTGTACTGCACAGAAGGGGGTGTCTTCTCCCTGAGCTGTGAAGGTGGGGATCTTCTGTGTATGTCCACAGTGCCTAACCTAGGCCTTTGTCCATAGCACACCTTCAGAGTTGTCCAGGATCTCCTGAACATTAATTATGATTGAGGATCTGTGATGTTTTAAGAGGAAGTCGTGAGGTTCATTGACCCAGACTGCCATGTGAGGAGGGGGCTCATGCACGCTCCCTCTCCAAAGACCTTCATTTTCTCACCATCAGCATGATCCATTGACTTTCCTTTATGTTTCATCTTCCACTGTTTGAATGTAATCTCTCTGAGAGAAGGGACTTGTATGTAATGTTGTGCTTAGAAAATGCTCCATTTATCTTTCTATCTATTTAAGAGGAGAGAAAATTCTCTTTTGGGGTGGTCAAGGAATATCCCATCCTGAGGTAGATCAGAAACCTTTCAAAATCTCCTCCAGGGCTCATGTAGACAAATTCTTGTAGCTTAACCACCTGCCAATGAGTGTCTTTGTAGGCCTGGAAGCCTGACAGGTAGTTTCCCAAGAGACTGACTGGTCAAAGCAGCTGCTAGAACTGTGTGAGACTGAATTTTCAGGAATCTGTTGGAGATCATGACCTTGTGGCCCCCCTCTCTCTAGGGACCTCAGTGCTCTTCTCTGACGATTAATCCTTTCCATACAACTGCAAAAGACACATAAGAGAGCCAGCTTCTCTGTGATAACATCTTTAGAACATACTTCTGATAGTTAGTTATGGAGGAGGTTCAGAAACAAACCCTTACAGTATAACAAGCTCCCTCCAGCCTTGCCATCTCATCTCCTTCCCATCCAGTAAACTATTTGTTCATTCATTCATTTAATCTTTTATCTCTTGCATCTATTTCAATATCTTCAAGATTCAACTCTAATCCTATATTCTACAAGAGACCTTTCCTGGGAAAAATTTTTAATGCTTAAGTTTTGGATCATGTCAAGTTCAATGTATGAGTCAGATATGGGACAGATGTGTATGTTTTACACACAAAATAAATGGTAAAAAACAGAAGGTTCATAAAATACATTGATAGGATGACTTAAAACAAGATTCAGAAACAACTTAAGAGTTACTGGAATGATTTGTCAGGGAGCTAATTAGACCTTATCCTTACATAAAACAGTTTGGGGACCTACTCCCCTAAGGATTCCACATTTCACCTTGGCTCTGCACTGTTCAAATAACTACTGGTCCATGTCTTCTGCTGGAGAACACTTTCTTTGTGAAACATGCAGTTTGAACGTTGACTCTGTAGTCATGTCCTTTGAGCCTATTAAACCCACAAGGTCATCTTCAAGCCTGAACACTTTCAATTCCAGTATGATATTTAGTAATCTACTTAGAAAAGGAAACAAAGTGGAAATCCAAACTGAATTCACATTCTACCTACAAGTAGGCACAGAGTGGTGGGAATGAAATGACTACTTTTCTTGCCTGTAACAGAATTGAAGGAAAAGGGCAAGATGGAAGCTGTCTCTTCTTTTTACTGGACATAGTACTCTGTCCACAGCCATGGGATGTGAGGAGGACCAAGGAACTACCTCGGATTTGCTGAGTTATATCAAAGCACCAAGTCCTTTCAGCATTGAGCTACTGTGTGGCCAAAAGTAACCAATGAGTTCATTTTATGAAGCACCTAAATGCTGAGTTACATATGTGGTCAGCCAAAATAGAAAAAGCAAGTTTGTGTTCAAACCTGGGTTACAGGTTTGAAATGAATTGAAGAGTAGAAAATGGAATCTCTACTCATCTTGTTAGCCTGATTTTAGGGCCTCTGCTCCTTTCTTATTGCTCCTGATTATATATGTATGTTGGGGATGGGGATAAGGGTGTAAGGGAATAAGAAGAGCATACATTATCAATATTAGGGAAAAAAACCAACAACCTCTTTTTCTCAGGCAAAGAAAGGCAAGAAAATTATTTTCCTAGTAAAAACTATTTAATTCACTTACGTTAACATTATTAAGCTATATACAAAATCTGAATAAGATGTAGTCCCTGTCCTCATGGAGTTTGTATAGTCTAGGAGGGGAAAGAACTTGGACCCTTGACTATGGCCCCTTTAGCCTTTGCCCCTTTTGTTCAAAAGAGCCTGAAAGCATTGATTCTTCTTCCTGTAAGATCACTACTGAACACCCCCATTAACTACTCCAAGAATCTGGAGCTGGTTCTTGGACATTTGGGATGCTGAGAAGCCCTTGTTATATAGAACGAGCCAGAAATTCCAAATTCCCTCTAAGATTCAGTGTTTCTCTTTCTTCTTCTCTTCCCCCCTTTTGCTATTTTCTTTCCTTTCTTTCCTGTGGGAAGTCTAGGAAAAACTAGCAATCAAATTGTGGATTCCAGTACAGACTGGGCCAGCCCTTCCTTCATGACCTTATGTAAGTCCTTTGCTTTCCCACTGGGGGAGGGAGGAAGGGAGTGATTAAAGGAATCTCCTAATTCATACAGCCACCATTCCTGGAACACCTATTTTTTTTATATCTTATGTTTGCACCCAGGGTGCAGAGCTGGGCTCTGAGGGGGAGGAATAAGCCTGGGTCCCAGCCTTCCAGTTTTCCATTTCTGATCCTCCTCGCCCCCCTCTCTCCTGCCTCCCATTCTCACCCTCCCGCCTGCCTTTTCTCTCTCTTTCCCTGTTCTCCCCTCCTCTTTCCTTCTCCTTCCTTCCTCTCTCTTCCCCCCCTCCTTCCTCTAGTCTCTTCTCTCCTGTTTCCTCCACCTCCCACCCTCCTGTTCCCAGCCAGCACTCTCCTTCCCTCCTCCCCTCTCAGGGTATTGCCAAGTCCGCAGGTTTCCCGCTGTGACCTTGACGGCTTTGGGGAGCCCGGCTCTGACTTAAAGGAGCTGACATCAGGCGCTGTAGGTAGGGATCAGCCCCTCGGGATCTCCAGGTCTCCAGGGCAGGGGGTGGGGGTGGTGCCAGAGCCAGGCCCGGGCTGGGGGAAATCCCTAGGGAGCAGCTCAAAGTTCAGGCCGGCAGTTCTGAGAACCTCTCTGCTCCGGGTTGCAGCTCCCTAGCCCAGCTCTGTGGTTACGGATGCAAACCTCTAGAAGGCACTGGCTTTCCACGCCACACACCTCTTCTGTTCCACCCCAGCCAGGGGGCTGCATGGTGGTCCTGCTCTCTGGGCCTGCCTAGAACAAGAACACAGGCCCCTTGTTCCTGAGTGTGGGTAAGGGCGCAGAGCCCTCTGCCACGGTCCTTCCTTCGGTGCATTAAATGGGGTTTAAGGGTGAAGAAAGGGGTGGGGAAGAGGATCCAACCCCTTTCTTCCTAAGGACCTTTAGCCTCCTCTCCTATAAGTCATCCTCCATTTTACAAACAGGGGGAAATAGAAGCATTAAGAAACTGCTTATCCCATTTGGGGTAATCATGGAGCCTTAAGCTCTGGACCAATCTCTTTCTCATTCTGCTAAGACCAAGGATGAGAACCCAGAGACCTGTTCCCTCAGACCCTTACCATATCAATTCTGTCCTCTGCCTTGGCCCTATCAGATCCATGGATTTGGGGTGTTCAGCCCTGGAGCCCCTAAGTCAAGATTTCTCTAAGAGATGGCAAGGCAGAGGAAAGGGACCCAGGAGGAGGGAGAGAGAAAAATGAGTTTTCCTGCTGCCCCAGTGGCCGTGTCAATTGATCGGGTGCAGGTTGCTGCGGCTCGGTGGGGAGAGCCTCATTCCCAGCTGCTAGCTTACAATTATTGGAAAAAAACTGGGGCGGCCGCTGCAGTGAAATTAGTTATTGATCTCTTGTCTGGGCCACGAGGCTCTGCTCAGATCTGTACTTGCTGCTGCAGAGCCAGCCACTACAGGGGAGCCTTGTGTATCTGTCTCTGTTTCTCTCATTCTCTTTCTGCTCTTGCCTTTCCTTTCCCCATCTCCCTTCTCTTCTGTTTTCTTCTTTACTTTCCTCCTCCTTTTCTTGCTCTCTCCTTTCCTCTTCCTCCCTTCTCTTTTTTCTTTCCTTTCCTCTTCTTCTATTTTTGTCTTTTCTTCTCTCCCTTTCCTTCCCTTCTCCTCTTTCCCCTCCTTTCCCTCTTCTTCCCTTCCCTTCCCTTTTTGTCCCCCTTTTCCCTTTTCCTTCTCCATCCTCCTCCCTCCCTTCCCTTCCCTTCTTTCCCCTTCCTTTCCCTTCCCTTCTTTTCTCTTCTTTTCCCTCTTTTCCTTTCCCTTCCCTTCTTTTCTCTTCTTTTCCCTCTTTTCCTTTCCCTTCCCTTTCCTTTTCCATTCTCCCTTTTCTTCCTTTTTAAAAATCTTTCTTTCTCTATCCTTTCCCTCCTTTCCTTTCCTTTCCCTTCCCTTCCCTTTTCTTCCCTTTCTTCTCTTCTTTTCCTTTCCCTTTCCTTCTTTTCCCTTCCCTTGCTCATTCTTCCCTTCCCTTTCTTTTCCTTTCCTTTCCTTTCTTATTTTTCTTTTCCCTTCCCTTTCTTTTCTTTCTCTTTTTTATCTTCCCTTCTCCATCCTTCCCCTCCCTTCCCTTCCTTTTCCTTCTTTTCCCTTTTCTTCCCCTCCCTTCCCTTCTTTTCCCTCTTTCCCTTCCCTTCCCTTCTTTTCTCTTTCCCCTTCTCTCCTCTTTCCTTTCCTCTTTCCTCTCTCCCCATTTATTCATTGTGCTCCCTACAATGAGTTAAGCTCTGTACAATTTACAAAAGAAGTACCCTTTCTGTCCTCCAGAGGCTTAAAACATTGTTGAAGAGACAAGATTTGTACAGAGGTTGTAGAAACAACAACAAAAACAATAGAAACCAGCACAGAGATCAGTATTAGGAACCAGAGGATTCAGCCTCTTCTTGCTTCTGTGGTCCTTGGAAAGTTATTTCCCTTTTCTGGGCCTCAATTTCTTCCTTACTAAAATCTGGGATTGGGACAACAAAATCCTTAAGGTCCTTTCCAGCTTTTTTCATTTGGGAGCCCAATGCAGCTAAAGGAGAATGCAAAAAGGCAGAACGGGGGCTTCCACCCCCCTCCACAGCCATCCATGCTCAAGACTCCTTCTCTTTGCTTGGGGAGATGGGGGGGGGTGCAGCACAAATACAAGAATATTTCTGAGGAAGGGGGGAAAAGGGAGAGCTTGGGCAGGTCCTCCCTTCTGTTCAAATTGCTTTAAATTTTCCAACTTAGAAGCAAGCCTGGAGGCTTGTGTGGGTGGGGGACTGGGGAGGAAGAACATCTCTGAGTACTTCATTAGACTCAGAATTAACAAATATCCAAGCAGTCTCTTATAGACTGAGCTCTTTTTCCAGATGTCTGGAGAGAAGAGGGCAGCTTCTGGGCTATATTTTTCAGCTCTGAGGTAAGCAGAGGTGCAGGGAAAAAGAAGAGTATTGAAATGTAAGTCACAGGAGCTGAGTTCAAATCCCAGTTCTTTCACTTACTACCTTGGTGAACCAAGCATGTCATCACTTGTCCAGGAATCAGCTCCCTTCTACCTCTCAATCTGAGGTCCTTGGTAAAGCCTTATTAGCAGATTACTGTGCAGGGGGCTAGGCTGTCCCCAAACGAAGATTCATCTTATCTTCCTCTTTGCCTGATTACAACTCAGCATCTCCAACCAGATGTAGGGAGAAAGAAGCCTTTCCTCTGAGATACTTGGATGTGTTCAAAGCCCAGCAGTTCAGGAGGCCTGGGTTTTAGTCTCACTGTGGGACCATGGCCAAGCCACTTGTATCTCTAGGTCTCAGTTTCCTTCACAGTAAACATTTTGTAGCCCAGACTAGATAGTTTCTAAGGCTTTTTAATGGCACCAAATAACCTCCAGAAAACTCGGCACGATTCCTGATATGGGTCTGGTGGCCACTTCTTTCTGAAAGAGTACCAGGCACAGAGTCAGGCAGATCTGGGTTCAAATCCAGCCTCACATACTTACAAACTATGTGACCTTAAGCAACTCTTTTAACTCAGTTGGCTCAGTTTCCTCATCTGTAGAATGGGCTGGAGAAGGAAGCAAACCATTCCATTATCTTTGCCAAGAAAACGCTAAATGGGGTCCCAAAGAATTGGAAATGACTAACGACTAAACAACTACTGAAGCAACAACAACAACATCAGCAAAGCTGATGAAGTAGAACTGCCATAGATATAAAATAGCATAGATTTGGGATCCCTAGGTATCTGTGATAACTTCCAGGTCACCCCCTGTATTTTATAGATGGAGAAATTGAAGGGAAGAAAGGTTCAGGGTCATGTCTGGGATCACACAATTGGTAAGTAACAGACAACAATCTATTCAGGTCCTCCGACTAAATCCATCTCTCTTTCTACTCTGCCAGTTAGTCAGCCAATATTTTTTCAGTGCCTCTGCCTTTAACTGTGTCATATATGACTATTTGTCAGGCACTGTGCTAAATACTGAGGATACAAAAAGAGGCAAAAGTCAGTCACTATCCTCAAGTTCTCCCCATCTGTAAGCTTCAGGGGATTACTTTGTATTATTTCTGAGGTCCAGACCAAACTCTGATATTCTATGATTTTTCTAGTAGTAATGCTTCCATTAATTCAGTGTGATCTGGGGCAGGCCCCTTCCTAAGTTTCTGATTTCCTATGTCACAATTGGATAAAATGATCCCTTTCATTTTTAACAAGCCTACGAGTTGTTGTCATTGTTAAGATTATTATTAAAGGTTTACAAACCACTTTCCTCAGTGCATGTATTTTTATCTACATTTTATTGATAGAACTGTGGCTCAGAAAGGTTAAATGAGTTGCTTATAGTCAGACAACTGGTAAGCACCAGCTGCTTTTGGGATTACCTCCATCCCCTTTCCCTTCTCTGTCCCTCTTTGGGTTAGGGTGCCTAAAACAAAGCTGGTCCTTAAAATTCCCTTTTTGGATTAGCTGTGCCTTTCCCATAATAGATAATCAATGTTTAATACATTGAGTTGAAGTTAAGGAACTTTAGTTCTCTCTACATTTTCCTAATCTGCTCCAGCTCTGTTTGATATGGGAGACCAAGGAGCTTCCCGCCTACCCCCCATCCTTCCCTACCTCCCACAGCTGACCTTCCAGAACCTGGGCTATCTGCCTGGAGATAAGGAGGCAGGAAGTCAGGCCATCTCAGGAGGTCTTTGTTCTTCCCAAGGGAAGGGAGGGGCTGGAAAAAATGCCTCTTCTCCGGCTGGGTGGCCAGTAGGGAGTCTATAGGGCTTTGTCTCCTACTAACCATACCACCTCCCCCAGGATCAGTATGGATGATGGCAAATCCGGGGAAGTTCTCTCCTTCCTGGGAGATTTCAGACCCCCATACAACTGACCCTCTGCTGGGTAAACAGTAGGGAAGTGGAGGCATTTGAAGACCTGCCAGCCATTTTCTCTTTTCATCCTCAGGGGGCAAAACTCTTATCTCTCAGCCTTGGTTTCCTCATCTGAAAGAGGAGGAGGGCTGGACTAAATGACCCCAGAGACTCTTCCCAGCTCCAAATCCTGATTCTAGGAGTTCTTGTAGACTTGGGAAGTTGGCAGGGATCAGTATTTCACAGAGGAGGAAATGGTTGCCTAGGAAAGGGAAATGTAACTTGACCAAAGTCACACAGCTAAGGTTAGTGTCAGAAGAATTGAGAGGGTTGGGGTGAGCTCAAGGTTGATGCCCTAAGCTCACTGGGGTTCTAGAGATCTTTAGTCTGGGGGGTGAACACTGAATTGGCCATTTGTCCCTTCTCCTCTCCTTACTCAGTGACCAGATCAACTAACTCTAAGTCCTCAAGAGGGGTAAAGATACACGGGAGACTCGGGTTATAGGAAAGGCAGCTCATAGGATTTGCAGTGGAGGAACCTGGCAGATTATCTAGTCCAACAGAGCCAGGAAGTAAAGTGACTTGCCCAAAGTAACACACTCTTGGTCCAGATTCCAGTTCAGGTTGTCCAGCTGTGTTTTCTACTGCATTCTGGGCTCAGAAGGTGGTTTTTTTTTTTTTTTTTTTTTTTTTTTTTTTTTTGCCAGAGGTTTCGCTCTACCAAAAGCAAATATTTAACATTTCTCTTAGAAGATTGTGTGCTGAGTGTCAGGGCCTGAAGGAGGAATGGACAAGCGGACATAAATCCCAAGGACACAGTTTTAAATCTGGAAGATATGTTAAAGGCCATCTGGTCATTTTGCCAGGCATTTTGCAGATGGGGACACAGGTCTAGGGAACTTTGGGAAGTGACTTGCTCAAAGTCATACAGGCAGCAAGTGACACAGTGAGAATTGAAACTCAGACCCCTTTGACTCCAAACTCAACTCTTTTTCCATTCTACTTCACTGCTGCGGTCATAAATACACAGATAGTTAATGCTAACTCTAATCCCCAAGACTTTGTCTTCCTTTTCCTTCTCCTTCTGCTCTATACTATCTCAATTGGTGGGCAGCTAGATGATGCGGTGGATGGGTACTCAGCCTGAAGTACCATCACATTTACTAACAGTGTGACTTTTGGCAAGTCACTTAATCCTGTTTGCCTCAGTCTCTTCATCTGTAAAATGGGCTAAAGAAGGAAAAGGAAAAGTACTCTAATATCTTTGTCAAGAAAATCTCAGATGGGATCACAAAGAGTCAGACACAACTGAGCAACAATATCTTAATTTATGATTTAATCGATTCCCTTAAATTCAATTATATTCTTTTTTTTTTCTTTTGCAGACAATGTCCAGATCTCTATATCCAGCCTAAATCATTCTACTGAGCTACAGTCATACATCTCCAGTTGACTCTTGGATTATCTTGAGCCAACTGTCCCTTAGGCATCTCAAATTCATCCCTCTAAGAATAGAATTCATTATCTTGCTCTCTCCCCCTTCCAAACTTTTCTATCTCTGTCAAGAATGCCTTTTCTTGTCCCAATCACCCAGGCTCACAAGCTCTGCCACCTTTGTTCCTTACTGTCTTACTCCACAAAAACAAACCATTGCAAAATCTTGTCATTTCTACCTTAACAGCATCATCTTATATGTCCCCTTTTTCTCACTCCCACAACCACCACCACCTCACACCTGAACTACTCCAATAGGCTTTTAATTGATCTCTCTGCTTTAAGTCTCTCTTCTCTTCGATGCATCCTCCCCTCAGCAGCCAAGGTGATTTATCTAAAGTGTTAGTCTAGCCATGTCACCCAGCCCTGATCAATGAGCTCTAAGTGGCTCCTTATTATCTTCAGGATCAAATATAAAATATAAAATCCTGCATTTGGCATTGAAAGCTCTTCATAACCTGGCACCTTCCCACCTTTCTAGCCTTCTTCTGCTTTACTCCCTTCCACTCACTCTGCCCCACTCACACATGACTCCCTTCCTGGTCTTTGCCCTGCTCTGCCCCATTCTTGAACTGCTCTGTACTCTCACCTTTGCCTCTTCGTTTCCCAGATTTCCTTCAAAGCTCAATTAAAAACCCACGTTTCTTTGTTCTTTCCTCATCTCAGCCTTCCCTTGTGCCTTCCCTTCTGAGATTTTTTTCCATTGACTGTATATATCTGACATGTAGAAAACATTTAATAAATGCTTGTTAACTGACTCTCCATTGAGGGATCTCAGACCCTTTGTCCCAACTTACTTTTCTCAGAAACTCCTTGAAGATGAAATCTTTTGGAGTAGGCATGACTCAGAGCTTCTTGGCTTTCAGATTTTAAAACATAAATTAGTTAACCAGGATGCAAGCATTAATAATGCCCAGCCCTTGCCTCGTATCATGCAGGGTGCTGAGTCCATTACAAAGAGTGCTTCTCTGATGGAGTGGCCACATTGTTCAAAAGTCAAATGTGTGTTTTCCCAAAAGACTATTATACCGAGAAGGTCCTTACATGATAGTCAGAAAAAGAGACCCAAGGTTCCTCTCAGGATGGCAGGCCATGTTGCTCAAATGCCAAATGTATGTTTGCCCCAAAGACTACTATACAGAGAAGGTCTTCACATGATAGTCAGAAAAAGAGACCCAAAGAGATCCCTCTCAAGATGGGCTGGGTATGTTTGCCCAAAAGACCATTATCTAGAGAGAGTCCTTACATAATGGGCAGAAAAAAGATCCAAGGTCCCTCTCAAGATGGGCTGAGTATGTGTGCCCCAAAGGCTATTATTCATAGAAGGTCCTTACATGATGATCAGAAAAAGAGATCCAAGGTCCCTCTCAAGATGGGCTGGCCATGTTGCTCAAATGCCAAATTTATGTTTGACTAAAAGACTATATAATACAGAGAAAGTCTTCACATGATAGTCAGAAAAAGAGATCCAAGGTCCCTCTCAAGATGGGCTGGGTATGTTTGCCCAAAAGACTATTATCTAGAGAAAGTCCTTACGTAATGGGCAGAAAAAAGATCCAAGGTCTCCCTCAAGCTCTCTCTGAAGAACTTGGAATTGATTGTGAGATGTGAAGATGCTGGCAAAGGACCACCCAGCAGTGAGCCCTCATCAGAGAGAGTACTGTGCTCTATGAGCAAAGCAGAATTGCCACAGCTCAAAAGCCATGAGAGATGTGCAAATTTAGAGAACCCATCCCCAATACTGACACGGACTATTGGTGCCTGATTTGTGGAAGAGCGTTCCAAGAATGTATTGGTCTGATCAGCTATATAGTTGAACACTGTTAACTTGCTCCAACACTGAAGTCATTTTGGTGCTCTTGGGGAAAGAAGAACAACAACCAACCAGCCAGGTGCTGAGGATGGGAATATAAAAGAGTCCTTGGCCACGAGTGGCTTACATTTTACTTCACACCCATTGGGGGTGGATTTGGGAAGACTGTCACCCCTCAGTTATGAATGAGATTATCCATTGCCCAGAGAACAGGCCAAAAGGAGCAGGGGAGCACCGAAGGGGGAGGGGTTGGGTGGGAAGCAAGGGCTGGGATGTGAAGACCAAATTTGCTTCGTTGGAGTCAGAACTAGCTTCTGAGCCTGCACAGCTTTGCCAGAGGCATATGAGGAAGAAGCTGAGACAGAGAGAGACCCAGGCTGGACATCAGGAGGTCTGGGCTTTAGTTCTGGCTCAGACAGGCTGGCCTTCTGTGTGACCCAGGATGTCACCTCCCCCTCTCTGGGTCTCTGTCCTCAGCTGTGAGACGGAGATAATCCCTTCCTTAATTATCTCTGGGTGCTGTCAGGAAGATCAAATCAGGAGGGGCTGTGAAAGGAGGGGGTGCTATCATTGCTCTGTGTGTGTGTGTGTGTGTTTGTGTGTGTGCAGCCCGTAGTAGGGGCTTAGTAAATGTTTGTTAAGTGAGTAAACGAGTTGTGTAGAGACGACGAACACTTTGGGGAAGCTGAGAAACAGAACCAGGAATAAAGAAATGTGTTTTCCTTTCTGTTTCAGCTTGAGTGGCTAGGGATCTAGGGAATAGGGAGGTGCTTGACGGGCTGAGCTGCAGTTTGGTAGAGCAGGACTAGGTGAATAACAAAGGCAGCCAGATACAACTCAGCCGCCTCCCCCTGGCCCCCGGAACCCAGTTTTGGGTCCAGGAAACCAACTATGGCTTTCTTCCCCTCAGAAGCAGAGTGGGGGGCTAAGTGTGCAAAGAGGAGCATGGGTGGGGGGCCACAGGCAGCAGGTAGTCCTAGAGCCCTGGTTGGGGCCTTCTTGGGAATCTGAGAATCCTCCATCGCCTTTCTCTGAGCCACCCTCCAGTCCCCTTCTACCTCCCTAGCTGTAGGGCACTCACAGAAGCAGCCCTGCCCGCTGGCCTCCATGCTTCCCTGAGTTCTCCTGACCAGCTCACACCTGCTTTCTCCCCTTCCCCTCTCCAATGACTCAGTATCTGATAGGGGTTGGCCAAACTTCCAGGCCTGGATTCCCCCAGAACCTCTTCCTTTCAGACAGCCATGAGTGCTCGGTCAGCCAAGCCCCAGAACAGTATCAGGGCCAAATCCATTCATCATCATTTAAGAATACTAAGTGCGGACCTGAGTTCTGGTTGGCTTGGCACCGTAGGTGGCAAATTGGGGGCCCGCTCTCCTACCCAAACTGATGGTTTAAACTGGCTGACACCGAGGCAAAACTTCCCAGAGAGATGGACAGGAACACAGGCAAATGGCAAATGCTGGTTCATAAATAAATAATCATTAGGAGGGCTGGTGGGGAGAGCAGCCAGGGCTTGGTAGGGAACCAAGAGAGCTGGGCTTGAATTCTGTTTCAACATGAAAAATAATACACTAATTTTAACATTTACAATGTGCCTTCAGTCCAATAACCCTGTAGGTTTGGTCCTATAGGGATTATTTATCCCCACTTTACAGGTAAGGAAACTGAGGTTCAACAAAATTAAAGGATGCAGTGGTCATTTGTAAGTCAGATGTAGTTCCTATCCTGATATTCTGACAAGAGTGCCCCACTCTCACTCACCTCATCTCACTCACCTCACTGATTTGTGGATTTCTCTCCGATTTACTGTGAGACCCTAGTCAAGTCACTTTCCTCCTCTGGGATTCATATCTATCTATCTATCTATCTATCTAATTTAATAGACATGAGCATTTCAATGTACTGGGAACAAAAAAAAAAAAAGGAATTACAATGAATCTGAAAACTTGTTACATAATTAATTTCTTTTAAAAAGCAAATATTAAATTGAACACAGTAACTACAAAACTGCCTTACTTGTTGGGTGTAACCTTCTGAACTTCCATCTGCTCTCTTCTATTCACATTGAAATGTTTTATTGACTCTTTTCTTCCCTTCCCCCATCCCCAGCCTTCCCTTGTAACCAATAAATAGAATCAAGCAAAACCTATCAGCACATTGGATAAGTTGGAAAAAATATATACCCCATTTTGCACCTATAGGTATCCCCTCTCTGCCAGTCTTTTCCTCTATGGAAAATGGGGGGTTTGATTTGGATTTGAGGAGTTCTCATCTCAGATTCTAAGAGACTTGATGTTCACATGAGGCATGAGCAAGCATGGTTTTATTTTCCACCAGAGTGTAAGAAAAAGAGACTCAAACATGTAAGTGATACATGTAGAAAAGTTGCCTTATTAGAAAAAAAAAACCAACTAGATACTCCCTAGGACTCTTTCAACATCTAGCATTCTGTGAATTAAGGAAATATTTCCCTGGGTTAATCCCTAAAGACCTTCTGGAGGAAGAAAGAGGTCCAAGACTCTTGAATCAATGGAAGATGCAGGACTTCCGAAGCCGATTTGGATTCGTTGGGACAAGAATGGTGGAAAAGCTTCAGGGCTTCTGGCAGACTTTCCCCAGACTCAGACCAAAGGAATTTGAAAGAATGTAAGGGAGAAGAGCCAGGGGGCCCTTACAAAGGCCCGCACCCTGAGGGGAGGAAATGAGTTGGGGGTTTCTCGGGTTAGTTTTAAACCAGACCTTATCAAGGTTAATTATTCATTAACTTCTGGGAGGGAGAGGCGGTGACCTGTCAGTTTGAGGTGGAGAGGCCTCTGAAGGGGTCACTCACAACTGAGGCTGAGGTGGAATGAAGGTGAATAGTGCTCGCAGGTGGTGCTCAGCCAGAGGCTGGAAGTGGACAGCCAGGTAGAAAGGATTGTGCTTGGGGCAGGCAGCTACATTCCAGAAGCCAGGGAGAATTTTCCATCTCCATGCACATATTGTAAAGAGCCACTGCCGATCCATCTGTGCCCCCTGAAACATTTATTCCAGAAAAACAAACTGTTTCCACGTCCATTCTCTCCTGTTTCCCTCTACGGAGAGTCCTGTGAAGTTATAAAGCAGAAGAGATGCTCTTCTCATTTTACAGGTGAGGAAACTGAGGCATGAGGAAGACACGCAGTTTACCAAAGTCCCCACAGCCCATTAAAGCAGAGCCTGGTTTGTGAAGTTGTGAGCTCTTTGACTTCATCTGATTGTTCACGGACCCTTGGTGGGTTGAAGGTGGGCTCCCCCTGACCAGTTTTTTCAATCCATGTCACTGATTGAATGGTTTTCATAATATACTTTAGATCTAGACAGTTTTTTGGGTTGTTAATACTGTATTATAGATAAAGGATCTCATGTCCTCAAGAAAGTTATTTCATAGCAGGAGGAAATTTAATTCAGTTTTGTTCAACAAACATTTACTGAGTATTTGATGTTCTGAGCAGTGCTAGGGGCCGTAGGGAAATACAAGGATTTCAGATGTTTCCTCAAGAAGCTTACAATCTATTCAAGAAGATGCTTCTTGGTAGAGAGGTAGTGGGCCATAACTGCAGACAAGGTCAATGTTTTGATTTCTTTTTCTTGATTGTATTTATTGAGAGGCATTATGGTATAATGTATAGATAGATTACCTCAAAATCAGGGGAGCTAGAGTTCAAGTTTTGCCTTTGGCTTTGTGACTCTCAGAGTCTCCAAGTAACTCTAAGATCATACATTGTATTACAATGGTCAGTTTGCACTGATAGAATTTCTTCACTGGAAGTTTCCATGAGATTGGCAGTCCAGACTCAAGAAAAACCCAAACTGATTTGCCACACTTTTCTTAATCATCAGATCTAATGGCCTTTCCCCATCCATCCTCCTCCTCCTTGACTTTTCTGCAACTTTTGTCACTTTCAGTTTCTCTCTTTAACTTTATATTCTCCCTTTTCACTAGAGTCTCATGTTACTGCTTTTTCCTAGTTCTCCTTCTACCTTCATGACAGATACATCTTAGTAGCCTTTGTGGTATCTTCATTAGGGTCAGATCTGCTCCTTGTGAGTGTTTCCCCCAAGAACTTCTTAGGCCCTTTTCTCTTTATATGTTATTTCACTGGGTAATCCAAACAACTCCCATGGATTCAACTATCAGTTCTATGCATGTGATTCTCAGATTTATTTACCCAACCCTTATCTCTATCCTGATCTCCAGTCTTACATCTCTAGGTTAACTGCTTATTAAAAATCTCCAACAGAATATCTCCTGGTCACCTCAAACCCAACATTTCCAAAACAGAATTTATTATCTCTTCTCCAAAATCACCCTTGCTTTCTAATTTTCATTCTAACAGTGGTTACCCAAGTTAGCAACCTAGGAGACACCCTGAAGTCCTTTTTCCTAACTCCCCATCCAAACAACTGTCAAGTCTTGTCATTTATATCTTTACGACATCACTGTCATTGAGTTGTGACCAACTTTTCATGACTTTATTTGGGGTTTTCTTGGCAAAGATTTTGGAGTAGTTGGCCATTTCGTTCTCCAGCTCATTTTGCAGATGAGAGAACTGAGGTGCCCAGAGTCACATAGCAGTTACTATCTAAATCTGGATTTGCACTCAGGTCTTCTTGACTCAAGGCCCAGAACGTTATCTGTTGCATCACCCACCTGACTCTTGACAGCATCACTTTGACACCATCCTGGTATAGGTCCTCATCACCTCATGCTGGGACTATTGTATAGCAATAGCCTTCTTCTTGCCTCAAACTTTTCCCTCCTCCAGCTCATTCTCTACTCACTTGTCAAATTAATCTGTCTAAAGTGCAAGTCTGACCCTGTTATATCTCCAATCTATTTAATTAATTCCAATGGCTCTCTATTGTCTTCAGGATTAAATATACATTTCTCTGTCTGACTTTTAAAGGCCTTCATAACTTTGTCTCTTCCTACTAATTTGGTCTTCTTACCCTTTACATGTACCCTGGACTCCAGTGCCATTGGGCTCTTGGCTGTTCCTGGAACCAGACCCTCCATCTCTTGACTTTGGGCATTTCCATTGGTCATCCACCATGCCTGGAATGCTCTCCCTCCTAATTTCCACCTCCTGACTTCCCTGGCTTCTTTCAATATCCAGCTAAGATCAGGAAGCCTTATCAGAGCCCCCTTAATTCTAGTGCTTTCCCTTCTGTGCAATATTTCCAGCTTATCCTTTGTATGGCCTTTTTGTACCTGGATGTCTACACATTGTATTTCCCCATTAAACTTGGCTTTTTGAGAGCAGGGATTATTTTTTGTCTTTCTTTGTATCCCCAATATTTTTCACAGTCCCTGGCACATAGTAGGTACTTAATGTTTGTTGACTGACTTACTCTCAACAAAATGCTTAAAAAGAAAAATAGTCTAATTGGGAAGGCAGGGTATGAAGTCCATAGAGCAGAGGAGCATTCGGAGGGAAAGGAGATGGAGACAGTTTGTGATTAGGAGAAAAAGTGGGAGAGAAGGTGGATGGGGTTCCATAACTACTTAGGAATACTGAGAAATAGTAAAAATAGCTAATGTTTATAGCATGCTCACTATGTGCTAGGTACTGTGTTAAAGGTTTTACCATTATTATCTTATTTATTTTTCACAACAGCCCTGGAATTTAAGTGTTATTATTATCTCCAGCTTACAGAGGAAGGAACTGGGGCAAACAAAAGATAAGTGACTTACTTGTGCAGGGTAACATGAAGTGTCTTAAGGCTGGATTTGAACTCTGATCTTGCTGACTCCAGGTCAGGTTCTCTCTCCCTGCTACCTTGCTGCTGTCTCTAATGACAACCTTCTCATGTAGACAGTTTTTGCTCAATGCAATGATTTTTTCCCTGGTTCCAGTTGAAAATGTTCTTTCCCTCCTCAGATTGTGTATGTGTGGGTGCTGAGACCTCTCCTTTACCATCACCATGCCAGACTTAGCTATCAATTATATACTGGTCTTTCCTCTCCAGCCTCCCATTCCCCCAAGAGAAGGCAAGCTTCTTTAAGGCAGAGATAGTGTTATTGTGTTTTCATTTTGTTCTTTTCAAAGCCCAGCACTGAGGCCTGGCAAATAGCAGGTGCTTAAAAAATACTTAGGGCAGGTAGGTGGTGAAGTGGATAAAGTGACAGAGTTAGGAGTCAGGAAGAGAACTCATTTTGCTGAAGTCAAATCTGCCTTCAGCCATTTCCTAGCTGGGTAAGTCACTTAATTCTGTTGTCTCAGTTTCCTCAACTGTAAGACAATCTGGAAAAGGAAATGGCAAACCATTCCAGTGGCTTTACTGAGATTGGGGTCCTGAAGAGCTGAACATGATTGAAGCAACTGAACAGCAATAATAAATACTTGGTGAATTGAACTGGGGGACAAAACAGGAAAATGAAAAGGATTCTGGTCATTAAGGGAGTCACCCAAGGATGATAAAGTCTTTGCCCTCACTGAGATGACATTCCTTCTAGAACAGAAACAAGCAGAAGAGAGTTTTCTTTTCTTTTTTGAATTTTTTTATTAAAGCTTTTTATTTACAAAACATATGCATGGGTAATTTTTCAACACTGACCCTTGCAAAACATTCTGTTCCAAATTTTCCCCTCCTCCCCCCGACTCCCTCCCCTAGATGGCAGGTAGTCCAATACATGTTAAATATGTTAAAATATATGTTAAGTCCAATATATGTATACATATTTATACAATTATCTTGCTGCACAAGAACAATCAGATCAAGAAGGAAGGAAAAAAACTGGGAAAGAAAACAAAATGCAAGCAAACAACAACAGAAAGGGTAAAAATGCTACATTGTGCTCCATACTCAGTTTCCACAGTCCTTTCTGTGGGAGTAGATGGCTCTCTTCATCACTGAACAGTTGGAACTGGTTTGAATCATCTCACTGTTGAAAAGAGTCATGTCCATCAGAATTGATCATCGTATAGTCTTGTTGTTGCTATATACAATGATACACTGGTTCTGTTATTTCACTTAGCATCAGTTCATGTAAGAATCTCTGAAATCGTCTTAGGAGTCATTTCTTATCATATACCATAATTTATTCAGCTATTCTCCAATTGATGGGCATCCACTCAGTTTCCAGTTTCTAGCCACTAAAAAAGGACTGCCACAAACGTTTTTGCACATACAGGTCCCTTTCTCTCCTGTAAGATCTCTTTGGGATATAATCCTAGTAGAAACACTGCTGGATCAAAGGGATGCACAATTTAATAACTTTTTGAGCATAGTTCCAAAATTGCTCTCCAGAATGATTGGATTCATTCACAACTCCACCAACAATGCATCAGTGTCCCAGTTTTCCCACATCCCCTCTAACATTGGTGATTTTTGTTTCCTGTCATCTTAGTCAATCTGACAGGTATGTAGTGGTATCTCAGAGTTATCTTAATTTGCATTTCTCTGATCAATAGTGATTTGGAGCACCTTTTCATATAACTACAAATAGTTTTAGTTTCTTCAAATAAAAATTGTCTGTTCATTTCCTTTGACCATTTATCAACTGGAGAATGGCTTGAACTATTATAAATTTGTGTCAATTCTCTTTATATTTTAGAAATGAGGTCTTTATCAGAACCTTTGAATGTAAAAATGTTTTCCCAGTTTATTGCTTTCCCTCTAATCTTGTCTCCATTAGTTTTGTTTATACAAAAAAATTTAACTTAATATGATCAAAATTATCTATTTTGTGATCAATAATGATCTCTAGTACTTCTTTGGTCACAAATTCCTTCCTCTTCCACAGATCTGAGAGGTAAACGATCCTTTGTTCTTCTAATTTATTTATAATCTCATTCTTTATGTCTAGATCATGAACCCATTTTGACCTTATCTTGGTATATGGTATTAGGTGTGGGTCAATGGCTCATTTCTGCCATACTAGTTTCCAATTTTCCCAGCAGTTTTTGTCAAATACTGACTTCTTATCCCAAAAGTTGGGGGCTTTGAGTTCGTCAAATATTAGATTGCTATATTCATTGATTATTTTGTTCTGTAAACCTAACCTATTCCACTGATTGATTATGCTGTTTCTTAGCCAGTACCAAATGGTTTTGATGACGGCTGCTTTATAATATAGTTTTAGATCTGGTACAACTAGGCCACAGAAGGGAGTTTTCAAAAAGAATAATGGAATAGAAATGGGGGCCTGAAGATGGACAACAGACCAGACCACCTACTACATCTGAAGAGAAACAACACTGAGGAAAATGACATCCCAAAGAGTAAAGAAGAGCAGAGGAGAGGAGAGACAGAGAGAGACAAAGAGAGACAGAGAGAGACAGAGGGACAGAGAGAGAGAGAGAGACAGACACACAGACAGAGACAGAGACAGAGATGGAGACAGAGAAACAGAGAAAAACACACAAAGACAGAGTTAGAGAGAGCAAGAAATTAAAGATTAGAGATTTCTGACAGTATAAAGGGGAAAGTGAATCATCCCCTCAAACTCTCTGTGAAATCAGTGGAGGTCCTCTGACTGAGGGCATCTAAACCTAGTCTGGAGAACATATCAGAGAAATTCATGGCTGGAAATGGCCTCATCCTGACTTTTCTCTTGGGCGCCTGAGGAGGCGGTGCCTGTTTCCCTCCTCACTGATTCCTGCAGGGTGGTCCTCTTAAAAAGGCCCACTTTGGGCTTTAAATGGAGCCGTATTAAAACAGGCCACCCCTTCTGGTAACTCTGTCTCCTGAGTCATAATTATAACACGTGCTCCTATATTGTTCATCTCACAACAGTCCTAGAGAGGAAGGTAGCATAAGTATTATTATTATTCCTATTTTCTAGATAAGGAAACTGAGGTTCCAAGAGTTGAAGTGGCTTATTTGTGGACATAGAGTTGAGAGTCAGTGTCTAGACTGAGAATCAAATCTTCCCCTTCTGAGGAGAGTTGTCCTGCCATGCTGAGAACATGGCATCAGAGCCACAGGGTCCTGGGCTCTCATTTTTTTCAAGGTTCTGCAAGGGTTCTAGATTTAGAGCCAGAAAAGGAACTTCTAATCGGATATCCTCCTTGGAGCAGCTAGATGGCCCAAAAGATAGAACAATAATCCTGGAGTCAGCAGGACCTGAATTCAAACCTGATCTCAGACATTTAACGATGTGTTATCCTGGACAAGTCACTTAACTCCCAATTGCCTCATCAAAAAAACCTAAATTAGTGTCCTCTTTGTTGATGAAACTGAAGTCAACCCAAGTTAAATGTGGTTAGCATCAAAGTGGGGATTTGTCCCCAGATCAGTGCTCATTCCATTGTATCTCACACATGTTTATCATGGGGACTCAAGAATCGCTTATGGTCCAAATAGATCCCAACCCTTGCTCTTCCATAAAAGCCTGGGGCCATTCCCAGCTCTGCTTAGGATCCTGCAGTCACCATCACAATTACCTTTACACAGTGGTTCTCAAAGTCTGGTCCAGAGCATCCTGGGAATCTCCAAATTCATAATTAGTTTTTATTTTTAATGTGATCAATATCTATAACTATAAACCACATAAACAAAAACTCTTTGGACAGATCCTCAATCATTTTTAATAGGATAAAGATATTGAGAACAAAAGTTTGAGGACCATTGCCTTTACACCTTAGAACTTATCTCAGTACCTTGAGGCTTCTCACTCTGCAACATTCCTATATCCTTCTCTCATTGTTACTAATTTTTGGGGGGAAGACAGTAGGGGTTAAGTGACTTGCTCAGGATCACACAGCTAGTCTGAGGATGAATTTGAACTCAGTTCCTCCTGACTCCAGGGCCAGTACTCTATCCCCTTTGTCAACTAGCTGCCCCTCATTCTCTCATTATTAGTAAATTCCTTCAGATCCATCATTTTGGGGAAGACCGAATGTATCCATCCTTCATTACCCTTCACGTTCTGTTTCTGATTCTGCAGACTTTAGCTTCACTTAGGACCCTCCCACTTCTCTCTTCAGTTTCCTTTTGTGGGTCTTTATCTTCCCCATAAAATGTAAGTCCTTTGAGGGCAGCAATTGTCTTCATTTTATTTGTATTTGTATCCTTCGTTGAGTGCCTGGTAAGTAGTAAGCAGTTAATAATTACTTGCTGCCTGTTTGCCTGCTTTACTAGGGGCGGGTATAGAAGAGACAAACCATTCAAGTATCCAGCAGTGTCAAAACTCTGGTTTTTGTCACTACCTTGAATTAAAATCAACAAACTGCTTGTTTAGTTGTTTTCAGCTATGTTTGACTCTTTGTGATCCCATTTAGGGTTTTCTTGGCAAAAATACTGGAGCTATTTGCCATTTCATAGTCCAGTTCATTTTACAAATGAGGAAACTGAGGCAGACAGGGTTAAATGACTTGCCAACTAGTGTCTGAGACTGTAGTTGAAGTCAGATTTTCCTGACTCTATGTCTGACACTCTATCCACTGTGCCACATTAAGAACCTAATATATAGTAAGCAGTAAGGATCCCAAGACAGTTATTCAAGTCAAGTCCACAAATATTTAATAAGTGCTTGCTATGTGTTAGGCACTGTACTAAGCACTAGAAAAGAAAAATGAAGTCATTCTTGCTCTCAAGGAGTTTACTCCTAATCTTTACTCCTAATGACTGATTGCTCCCTCTCCCCAACTAGTGACTGCTCCCCAACTCCAGGATACCTTGGCAAGAAAAAGGCATAGAGGATTTAAGGAAGCTGGAGCTCAAATTCTGGGGACTCTATTACCCCAGAGAAGAAAGTAAAAGTAGAAGAAGAATGGCGTTTGAAGTCTGGGGAAATTAGTTTGAATTCTGGGGCAAGTTAGTTCACCTCTCAGCTTTAGTTTCCTAATCTATAAAATGTATTCCAAAAGTCCCTTTCAGCTCTAAAGTCTATGATCTGGGAATCCTTCTGGATAGAGCGAGTGTGTGTGAGTGTGCAAGAGTATGTGTGAGTGTGTGTGTGTGTGTGTGTGTGTGTGTGAAAGAGACAGAGAGAGACAGAGAGACAGAGAGAGACAGAGACAAAGACAAAGACAGAGACAGAAAGAGAGAGACAGACACGGGGGTGGGGAGAGAGAGAGAGACAGAGACAGAGAGATGGAGAGACAAACAGAGAGAGAGAGAGACAGAGACAGAGAGAGACAGAGAAACAGAGAGAGATTGAGAGATGAGAGACTGAGAGACAGAGACAGAAAGAGAGAGAGAGACAGAGACAGAAAGAGAGAGACAGAGACTTAGAGACAGAGAGACAGAAAGAGAGAGAGACAGAGAGAGAGAGAGAGAGAGAGAGAGAGAGAGAGAGAGAGAGAGAGAGAAGAGAAGAGAAGAGAAGAGAAGAGAAGAGAAGAGAAGAGAAGAGATAGAGAGAGTGTGTGTGTGTGTTGGGGGAAGGAGGGGAGGGATTGCCTCTATCTGTCCATTCCCTCCAAACCATTGAGGGGATCCCAACAGATGGGGCTTGGAATTTCCTGGAAGTGGTGATAGTGGGGGGGGGGGAATGTCACAGGGAAGAGGATAAAAATTTTAGCCACCTGACCACTGCTTGTGCTAAGAGAAACCTCCTAAATGACTGCCTTGGACTTCCACGGTTCTCTTACAACAGAAAAACTCCAGAAACAATTGGGGGGAGGGGAAAAAAGGCAAAGAGAGGGTGGTGGGATTTGTTCAGCCTGAGAGAGTGGGGGGAGGAAATAGAATTTCAAAGCGGTTTTCCCTTCGGCTACCCCCTTTCCCAACCCTCCCCCACACCTATCCCTACTCCCCACACAGGCTGCATTCCACAAATACAGACACACTGGGGGTCCAGGCTGGGGAAAAATCAGCTTAAACTGGAGCTCAGGTTACAACCCGACTGCCTTCCAAGGAGCTCAGATCCGCCTGGTCCTTTCCAAACTAAACTCACCCTGGTGGGACACTAAAATTCCAGCCCTGATTCCCACCCCCTCACGTCCCCTCACCTTCACCTCTCATCCTGCTGGCCCCTGTCATGAGAAAGGAAGTCAGTCCAGCAGGAGGGAGGGAACCAAAGAGAAAAAGGCAAAGGGAGGACAATTTCTAGGTCTGAAAAGGAAGTCTAGAGTGGAATGTATATGATAGGGAGAGAGTGAGGAAGGTGGGGGGTTGGGAAAGGGTGGAATAGGGATCCTAGGATCATGGATTTAAAGCTAAAAGGGGTCTTATGTCATCCATGCGGACCATTTCAAACCCAGCTTGCCAGATTTGACTCCAAATTAATCTTCCCATTGCACCACACTGCCTCCCAGTCATTACTGGTTCATGAGTTCAGAGTTGAAAAGGATCTTGGAGATCATTATCACTCCCTCAATTTACAGATGAGGACTCAGGATCAGAGAGATCAAATAATTTCGCCTAGGTCATGCCCAGGTAGTCTAGGCAGGACTCCAATCTGGGTACATTGACTAAGGAAATCTGAGATAGGATTTGGAATGAACTTCAGGACTTGAATCCTGGGTCAGATCATTTAACATTTCAGGGCCTCAGTTTCTCCATCTGTTGGAATCGATGACTTGAAATCCAGGGCTCTTTCCACTATAAGTTATTGGTTCTATTCCCATCTTTTTTTTAAACAAGGAAAAGAAATAGCAAAGTCTATGTTTCTTTGGTCTAAATCTTCCCTGGTTAGCTCTTAAGATCATTTCAAGTTGTTGGGACAAGGGTAAAGTTAAGGGTGGCAATAAGGGAATGAGATAGGTTTGGGGGTCATAGGATGAATCATTTCTTAATGGGATCATGGGATTGGGGTACACACAATACAATCGATGCTGCCTTTTAAAACACACACACACAGACACACATTACACAGAGACACAGCTCAGATCAGCCAAGAGCAATGGAAAATATGTTAGGTTCAATTTTCCCCAAGTGGGGCCTCACAGAGCTTAAGGGATTGAGGGTTAAAGTAACCTTGTAAATAAGAACTGAGGTTTCCCAGCCCACAGATGTTCTAATGCAAAAATGCATGACCTCAGCATTCTTTCCAACTAGCCCAATTTTACATTATTAGCTTGTCCAAGACAAGCTACTCGGTCCATGTAGCCAAGAGATTTATTCTGTCCTCCTAAACAATTTTGGCTTTTCCCGGCACCATCACAACCCTGTCCCGGGGGCTTAGACTTCAAGTTCTATGAAGGCAGTCTCAGATACATCTTCTATCGCTCTGTACCTGCCAGTCTGTGGTGCTAAATAAACGTTTACTGGATTGAACTGACATACAGAGAAAGGGAACGGAGAGGTAGATACCCACTTCCATTTCCCCATTGAACACCATCCTCCACTCTGTATTTTGCAGATATGGAAAATAAGGCCACTGACTAACCAGTGACGGCACAAGGGATGAACATAGAAAGGACCTTAGAAATCATAGGACCATAAATCCAGAACAAGAAGGAACCTCAAGGATCATTGAGCACAACTCCCTCACCTTAGAGATTTAAGGGACGTGTCCAGGGTCATACAGTAGTAAGGGTCAGATGGAATATTGGAACCCATGCTCTTTGTGTCTAGAATTGATTCTTTTGCCGCTATTCCACTAGTTCAATTCCTTCCTCTTTCATTCAAGGAAACTGAGGTCCAAAGAAATCACACAACTGAGTCTGATCTTAGGAAGTTTTTCCAGACTCAGCAAACATTGGTTAGATTAATTAAAAATTAGAATAATTAAAATCAGTTAGATACAGCTCCAAGAAATCGGATGAAAACATGCAATCTGAATGTTATGTTCCATCCCTAACAGTCAGGGAATATTCTACATACAGTAGGTACTTCATAAATACTGCTGACCTCAACCTTAGTCTCTTGAGTAATTCTGCCCCAGCCCCAAGGATGCCTTTGAGCTCCAAGATTCTGATTCTGGCCCCACCTGGCCAAAGTGAGCTTGTTGGACATCCACGGAGCAGAAGTGTCTGGGAAGAAGCCAGGGAGGCTTGGTTGGCTGGGCTGTTTTGCCTAAACCAAGTCTAGGTATGGGGAGCTTTCTTTCAGCATTCCTCAGACTCCCCTCGGCCCCTCTGACCTGCCCTGTCCTGCAGGAAGGGAAGTCATTTAGTCAACCAACACCCAGGGATCACCCACTTCATTCAGGGCCCTGAAATAGAAGCTGGCGTTCTGGTTCCTGCCCTAGGGGTGCGAAAGATAAAAGAGAAGCAAATATCTCTGCCTGGGCAAAAGTTCACCGACTGAAGAATGTCTCTCCCTGTTCAGAAAGGAGTAGATTGTGCCTGTATTAGCCATTCTGTTTTCAAGCCAGTGGTTTGTTTACTTAGCTGCTGACGTCTTCCTCCTAAGGGCCTATTAGTGTTTGTGTAGCCTGGTAAAGGGCAGGAATTGGGCTTGTGTTTACTTTTCGTTCCCAAGGCTAATGATGCTTGACAAACAAACAGACAAACAAAAATACTGTACCTTTTGATGTGCCAAGAGCCTCTGGCCCTTACAGCCAAGTTGCTGAGCCAAATTGCTCCCCTCTTCTCCCTCCTGCCCCTCACCTTTACCTTCAGCACTCTCTTTAGCACGTTCTACCTTTCCAGCCTTATCTTCTGTTATTTCCCCTAAGCTCTAGGCAAACCAGTCTCCCCCAGGCCAGTTCTCTCAAAGTGACTTGCACCCTCCTCCTGACTGTCCCCCCATGTCTGGCTTTTCAAGCACTCCTAGTCACTTTCTATGCACATTTCCCAGCTGCCGTCTCTAGGAACCCTTCCCCAATGCTCCGACAACACTATGAGTGATCTTTTTTCCTCTGCTTTCCCCAAATTTCCATGTATCCAAACTATGTGTTATTTGTACAATGCTTGTCACTTAGAAGATATTTAACAGATGACTGATCTTCTCTGTCCTCTTCTTGATAGCTAGTGTCTTGTGGAGTCTGTAAGAATGGGCCTGTAGTTAGAAAAGGATTCATAAGTATTGTATGAACCCAGCCTTGGTGTCCTTGGTCTGCAGGGAGGAGTGGAAAAAACCTTCAATCAGATGATAATCCCCTTCTGAGAGGTGGCCGAGGGAAAAGGGCATTGGGATGCTGGCATAGATATTTGCCTGGCTTGAGCAGTAGGATCTCAGGCTCAGAGTCAGACTGGATTTGGTGAATCTAGGGGAGTTGAAAGTCCAGAGTTTGGTGGATATAAAGTCTCTGAATGCAAAATATCTCCGACTCAGAATGGAGAAAAGAGGAACTCGGGGTGTGAGAGTCCCAAACCAAAATTAAATGAAGCAAAACAAAACAAAAACTACCTCTCTGAATTTTAGGACCTCTCTAAGCACTAGTGTCGGGAAGATTGTTTCTGCTCTGGACCCACCTCTTCCTTCTGCCTAACACACCCTTCCCTAACACTTCCTGCCTGGGTTTTTGTTTTGTTTTTTTTTGTTTTTGTTTTTTTTTGAAACTTTCATTCCTATCCTGGAAAAGCTTATGTTTGTGTTCATCCTGGATGACATCCCTGGTCAGTAAGTCAATAAACATTTTATTAAACACCTACTATGTGCCAGTTAGAACAAAAAGGAGAGAAGTCAACACAATGTCAGATGAGTTTTGAGAATGGCAAAAGTCATTTCTAAATTTCAGGGTCAGATCACTTAGAATCATAGAGCTGGAAGAGAATTTAAAGGTCCCTTTGTGATACAAACGAAGGAAAAGGTCCAGAAAATGTGAGGGGCTTGCTAAGGTTGTTGGAATAGTGATATTTTGCATCCTATGATCTCTCATTACCCATTCTACTGTTGTGTGCTGCTGCAAGATTATTTTCCTTCTTGGTACCTTGGGTTCCCCTATAAAATGGGGGTTGGGGTGGGGTAGGGATAGGATGGAGAAGGGAAGGGCTGTCATCTTTGTCCTGATGACCATTCCCTGCATGGAACACAGATGGTATGAGAACCAAAGTGAAAGATACTTGAAATGGGTTTTGAGCTCTTTGGGATTAGAAGCTGAAGCAACGGGATAGTAATGAAAGGAGGGGCTTAGCAGACTGTATCCTAGTTATCCCTTTATGTCTGCTATGTCCTAACTCTCCATCTGGGCTGTGAGCTCCTCAGAGTCAATGCTTTTCTAGAGCTGTGTACCCCTTGTAGCCAGAGGGCCGCAGCACAGTGGCCCACCAATATACAACAGGCACTCATTAAAGGTTTGCTGCCCGTAGTGAGGATTCTTTCCTGAGTCTCCTTCATTTTAACTTGTGAGCCAGGGGGAAAAAAACAACAGCAAAAAACCAGAATGAGGAGAGTCAGAGAGAAGTGGAGTTTATTAGGGAAAAAAAATGAATTGGAAAAGATAGGGAAGAAAGTGGAGAAAGAGAAACAGGTAAAGGGTAAATGTGGGACCCCAATGGGCCACAGAAGGGGCTTCATGGGACAGTAGGCAGGAGAGGTCACAGAACTCTCTCATCATCCTCCCCTTTCCCCCTTCCCCCCATGGCTCACCCTCCCCCGTGCAAATTCAACAGAGAGCCCCCTCCCTGACACCTACCACTCCCTTGTGCTGGGTAGTGGCTTTTTTAAGGCGCAAGGGCCAGGCAGAGGATGAGGTATCACTCTCAGAGGAGAGGTCGAAAGAAAGAGAAGAAAGGAGAGAATGAAAGAAAGAGAGGTTTGGAATGGGGGGGGGGGAGCAGAGACAGAGACAAAGAGACAGAAAGACAAAGAATGAGAAGGAGGTTAGAGGAAGAACTGGAGGCTGGGAGAGACTGTCAGAGACTGGGAAAGAGGAGAAAGGGGAGGGAGGAAAAGAGAGGGAGAGATGGAAGGAGGCAGAGAAAGAGAAGAAGGGAGGGTGAATAAAAGAGAGGAAGAGCTGGAGGGAGAGATAGAGAGGAGAGAGAGAAGGGAAGAGAGCTGAGGAAGGAGAGAGAAGAGAGATGAGGGAGGGAGGGGGAGGTGGCGGTGGGGAGTGAGAGAGAGAAGAAAGTGGAGGGAGACCCGAAGCCCCAGCAGAGAGAAGGGGCTGGAGAGCTGGGGGGAAACAAAAGAGCGAGGGAGCGAGCGAGGCAGGGAGAGCCGGGGAGGGAGTCTGAGCAGAAATCTGTAGCCCAGGATGTCTGACTTTCTGTCAGCCGGCTCTGATTAACGGGCTGCCTTCCAGCTCCGAGCCGGCTGCGTTCCTGGCAACAGAGCCCCGAAGCTTCCTGGCGGGGGCGGGGCCTGCTGAAAGGTTACATTTGCACAATGCGCCTCTGGTAAGCCGTGCCAGGGGTTACGGGGTGGGGAGGGAAGGAGGGGTAGCAGGAGGAGGAGGAGGAGGAGGAGGAGGACGAAGAGGAGGGAGCAAAGAGAGCGAGGGAGAGAAAAGGCTGCAAACGTTCTGTGCTGCCTGGGTAATGGAAAAATTCCTCTGGGGGAAGCAGAGAAAAATATTCAGTTACACTCCACCAGCACAAAGCCTTCTCCAAGGAGAGCCTCCATCTCCTGCTCGCGCTGCCGAGAACAGCCCCGGCCGCGGCTGCAGCCTTGCTTGGGAGCCAGCCTTGCTTGGGAGGCGGGCGCGCTCCCCTGGCGCCCTGGAGCGGGGCCCGAGACAATGCCCCCCTGCCAGGGGGGCGAGCGCCGACGCCCCCGCTTTCTCGCCTTCGCTGTGTCCAGTCCCTGGCTAGAAAACCCGGGTGGCGCGGGGAATGGGCCCTTCCCCGTCCCCCCACCTCGGGCCCCCGGCCCACCAGCCGGTCCACGCCCCCGGTCCCTCCTTCCCCTTGGGCTGGCCAGGGGGTGCCAGAAGCTTGGCTGAGCAGAGACCAGTAATATCTAGCTGGGTTGGCGGGGCTCCGCAGCCACCCTCTGGCTAAGGAAGATGCTGCCTTTTGGGGACCTCCTCACCCCCATATATGGTAAAAGGTTGTGTGTGTGTGTCCTTAATAGCCTGAGGAGCAACCTGCTTCTGTACCATTGGGTTGCTTTTCTGGAAAACCATTTGGGGTTCAGGGGATCCCACTTAACTTCCTCGAGTCTCTGGTTCACCGATCATTCCTCTGCTCAGAAGGCTTCCCTGGCTCCCTCCTCTCACGCCTCAGGGCTTCAGAGCCCTGCCCAGCTCACGCTAACCTTTTTGCCTGGCCTCCAGTGTAGCTTCAGCCTGGCCTCCATAATTTCACTCGGCCCTACTTGCGTTTCTATGGCTTTTCTGCACACAGCCTCAGCTTGGGGTGAGCTGGGCCTCTGCACTAATCCAGGATAGTTTTTCCTCTTCCCATAAGTGTTCCCGGCTCAGGATGCGTCTCCTCTCCTCCACAAAGGTTTCCTCATCTTTTCCAGTCCTTCCGTTAAATAGCTCCCCCTTTCCAGCGCTAACATTCCGATCACACAGCACTGTAGTCGGGAGAAGTCCCTGTAGTATGTTGTGTGCTTCCTTATATGGCCGGCAGTTCCCCAGTATTAGTCCTGTGAGTTGCACGTGGAGCTTCTAACAACCTCTAGCAGAGGGTTCCTTCCTCCCAGTGAGGACAGGTGACTGGATGCCTACAGGTGCAGCTAATCCAAGATTTAGGGTCCAGAGGTTGAAGACGAAGTGCCAAGAGGAAGTAATGAGGCTACCTCCTTGTAGGAGCTACCATTTAAATAACTGGATTCCAAGCTCCCGCCTCCATGAAAGGCTCCTTGAGGTCCAAGACTTAAAACCTGTGTTTTTGTTATTCCCCTACAGAACAAGTCTTAAGTAGCTTTATGTCTCCCGTGCTTTATAGTTAGTTACATTCCATTACTGATCCCCACAAGAATCCTGGGAGATGGAAGAGGTACTTCAGGGGACAGCTCCTAAGATCTAGGATTAGAGGTGGGAGGTCATTTAGTGCCTCCCCTTGTTTTATCGACTAGGAAGCTGAGAAGTTAAACAAATTAGATAAATTAAGTGACTTTATTGAGGTCCTAAGAAGCAAAGGCAATTTTCAAACTCCAGGCTTTTGATTACCCATGTGACTTTGGACAAACTGGGTCTCAGTTTCTTCTTCTGTAATATGAGAGAGCTGGGCGAGATAGTGTTTTAGGTCCCTTTCAGCTCTAAAAGTTAGGACTTCATAACCCCAGACTCAAGCTCTTTCTGCTGTTCCATGCTTGGGGCACCGAGACCCCTTAAGCAAGATTCCAAAGTTGTAACAGCTATTAAATGGCAGACGTAGGGCCAGAGTATTTGACTCTTGTCTTCTCATCTAGTGCTCCTTCCACTAGAGCCCTGCCTCTGGGCATAGGACGTCTGTCTACACTAGAATTCTCTGAGCATAGGGACTATATCTTACACATCAACTTTCCTTAGGCACTGGCTTGGGATTTAATACACCTTTGTTGGACTGAATTGACATATAAGGGGATGTTGGGAAACAAGATAACATTGATCTGTCAGTGGGAGCTGAGCCGGGATAACTCTATGGATGGTCTGGTGAATCTCCTATAATCAGCTCCTGGGTCTATTTCCTTTTCCCATGGTAACTGTAAGATCTGGGCAGGGGCTCAAATAGCCAAAAAAAGAAAAGAAGTATGAGAAGAGAGGCTGTGGAGGGACAAAAAAAAATTTGTCTAGAATTATCTTCATGCTCTTTACTAACCATTCTGTTGCTTGTCCTTTGTTTGCAAAGTGGACCATGACATCAGTGAGGTGATGGACTTGAGTGAGGGAAGGTTGGCTGTGCAAAGTCACCAGCCTTTCTACACCAGGGACATCTGGATGCAGTGGCAAGATACAGATCAGGAGAACTGGTGATGGCACGGATGCAGTGGGGAGGCTTTCTAAGCTAAAGTCAGGGGAAAGAACCCTGGAGTCAGGAGATGGCTTGTGGTCCTGACTCAGCCACTGTGGCAAAGTCACAGTACCTTCCTGACACTTACAGTAGTTTCTCCATCTGTGAAATGAGAAAGTTTGGGCTAGATTTCAAAGTTCTCTTCCAGGTCTCAGAGGCAGATTTTATAATTCTGAAATGCTAACAGGAAAGTGGTAGGGAATCAATAAATATTCCTCACTCTCAGATTCTTCTAAAGAACATTGAACACCAGGTTCCTCTCTCAACTATCCTTTTTAATCCTCAGTAGCAAGAAATCCCCACTGCATAGCAGCCACTAGCCTCCATGGAATTCAGAAACACAGTAATAACATTGAAACAAATTCGATTTGATTTAAGTAAAGATGTGGGTGGGGTATGGAAAAGAGATAAACAAAAACATCTCAGTTTTCAATGTAACTCCAGGAGGATTCCCATTAAAATTCCTATTCAAATTCCCCCAAATGCTACTCAGGATACAAAGCTAATTTCAGGTGAGCTGAGGTCTTTCTTGTAGATGGTTAAAAATATGTCCCAAATAGTAAGTCCCAGACATGGCTTCATCTTCCCTGGTGAATACACTAGGATGCATATAAAGAGCAGTGAGAAATACTCAGAATTTATTGTGTGAGGCTGTAGGGTCTCTTGCATATGGAAAAGCCAGTTCTAATCCTGCTCACATGGACAAACTCAGTGAAAAGGCCTAGGAGGTTAAAGCTGGAAGGAAGCTTAGAGGTTGTTTTCTTCTAACCAACTCATTTTAAATGGGAGGAAACAAATTTAGAGACATTAAGTGACTTGCCAAGGTCACAGAGCTGACTAATGACTTAGTTGGGTCCCTTGATTTTTGATCTAAACTTTGCTACTGTGAACCTAAGAAACCTTAGGCAACCAATGCCCATCCATCCCCTTCCCAGTCCTTTCCCTAGCTCAAAATGTAAGCAATGAAGAACTCAGAAGTCTCCTCTAGTGTTAACTAGCCTCTAACTTTTGGTCTTTTCTCCTACCCTTTGGGGAACTGGACAAACAGTCATTTTTTGCTGTGGGGGGGGGGAAAGTGGGGTTGAGGGAACAAAAAGGGAGGGGTTCATATAATAGCATAAATTTTAATGTTCACTTTCAGTGAATTTAATCTGCTTGGATCTATAACACCTATGATTACGAATGCCTTAAAATATCACTGCTAATAGAATAATAGCACTTGTCTCTTGTAGCCCGCCTTTCATCCAAGCATCTCAAATGCTCCTCGAACATTAATTAATTAAGCTCCAATTAAATACTTATCATCGACTGAAAATATATTTACTGCAGTACATTCAACTGGCTATTGGTTTGCTGCAAATGGTTTAACGGAGCTGGCTTACTGCATTTGAAATAAAGACAATAAAATATGAGCATTATAAAATAAATTTGTCCCCTAGCAACAAAGGCAGAGTTCCCAGGGAGACTGCTCAAGGACATCAGTTCTCACAATTTCTCAAGATGTCTTCAAGTCTCAACCATCTTCTCTTATCTGACTACATTCTTCAAAGCCAGAAACTCATCAAAAGGCAACCTTTCTTTGCAGGATTGCTATGTTCCTACAATACTTCAGGACCAGTGATTCACTGGGATTCTTTGGGGAAAGAATCTCGAACTATTATATCTTAAGAGACTTTTCTTGGGCCTGTAGAGTGGGGATATTTATGGGGCAAGAGATTATAATCTGATAAACCGGGAAATAGGTAGGGTTGAAGAAAAATGGAGACTACATCTCAAGGATGCTCAAGGAGCATTTAACATCATAAGAAGTTCAAGACCATTTCTCCAATGTGTCTCTCTGATCCCAAAGCACTGTGAGAACGCTTATAAAGCTGCTTGATCTTGTTTAGCAGGAAACCCTAAGAGATGATCATAGCTACTGCCAGATAGTTCTCAATGGGTTGGGAGATGCTTGCAAATATGGTGAACAAATTCAGGGAGCTGAAAGGGAGGCCCCCTTTGCAATATTTTGCATGCATCAGGTAGGTGCTCAATAAATGATTGTTGAAGTAATAAATGGATGAAATGGGGAGAAATCTAAATAAGACTTCTGACTCCACTGACTCCAAGCTCTCCTTTTCAATTCAGTGATCCTGTCTCCAGAATGCCTCGAGATCTCAGTGATATGTCGTGGGAAGAAGGTCTGTATTTTGAATCTAGATCTGGGTGTCAGTTCTTGATCTGCTGCCAAATACTTGTGTAACCTGTGACTTACTCACTTGTCATTTTAGGTGCTCCTATTTGCTTCGCTATAAAATGAAGAGTTTGGATCAGGCAGTCACTGAGATCCTTTCTAGCTTTAGATCCTATGATTGTAAATTTAGAACAGAAAAGAAAATTGAATGAAAATTAAAAAAAAATCCTATGCCTGTGACTGTGAGAGGAATAAAGGGGAAAAGAATGTGATCTCTGGGGTCAGAGACTCTGACCTCTGATACTCTCTACCTGTTTGACCTTTGACAAATTACCTCATTTCCCTGGGCTTCATAATCTTCATCTGTAAAATGAGGGAGCTGGACTAGGAGATGGTTTCGAAGATCTCTTCCAGCTCTAGATTTAGGAAGCTATGATATGTTAATTGCAGTGTACAGATGAACTCACTTAAATGTAAAAAAAAGTAGAGGTCCAGAGAATGGAATGATTAGTTACTTTCCAAAAACAAACAAACAAACAAACAAACAAAAAAAACCTGTCTCTTAAACTCCAGGATGAAATATGCATTTTTGGACATGGCCAATGTGGGAATTTGCTTTGCTGTACTCTGCATGCTCATTGAGAGGGTGATGTTGGTTTTTTAGTGAGGTTTTTTGGTTGTTCAATTACAAATTTTAAAAATAAAAAAAATTTCATAAATTTCTTCCAAATAATCTTTAAGGCATTTAAATTCAATGCAAAAAATACAATATCCATTTATCATGTGCCAATTATGTGCAGGACACCAAGGATACAAAACCAAAATCAATCAATCAATCAATAAACATTTATTTTGTACCTACTATGTGCTATGTTTTATGTTAGATACTGGTGATAAAATTAAAAGAATGAGACATCTCTGCCCTTATTCCTCTTGCTTCAGTAATAAACTTCATACACATGATGTGTCAGTTGGTTTGAAGGCACATCAATGAGCTTTGTTTTACAATGATTCAATATTCACCTATCTCTTCAGGAAAGTAAGTTTGCAGAGTACTTTGTGATCTTTATAATAATGAGGGAAATAAGGGGTTGCATGTATTACTATTCCTATTTTATAGATGAAGAAAGTGAGTCTTAGCTTCCCCACCTTAAATAACTACAGTGTCAGGGACAGAATTTGAATGATTATTCTTGACTCCAAATACAATCTGACTCTAGGTGTAACCCTTTTCCCATTCTATTTCATTGTGTATTATGCAGGATCATAAAATGATAGAATTTAGAATTGGAAGGAACCTTAGAAATTATTGAACTCAACACCCCCATTTTACAGATGAAGAAAAAGAGTTTAAGAGATTTGTCCCAGAAGTAATAAGTAGCAGAACTTGGACCTAAACCTTTTCCTCTCTCTCCAGATCTATTACCCTTTCTATCTACCACCAAACTTTCCCATTCCCTGTAGTAGTAATAGTGTTGGGTATTGATGGCAAAGTACATGAAATTGCTAAGATCCAAAAAAATGGAACCAAAGATCTTCCATGAGCCATAACCACACCTGATAAAATGGCAATAAAGAAGTTGAACAAATGACAGAATTAAGCATATGTGGTTACTAGACAAAGGAAGAGCTTTTTACAGTGATAATAAGGTCAAATTATCACTGAAAAATTACAGAATAAAAGCTTCCCAAACATAACCACTTAGAAAAAAAATTAAAAACTACATGGAAACAAGGAGTATATATTATCCTTGTTGTCTTATCTGACACTGAAGTAATCCCAAAGATGTTTTCAGTGACTATGAAGAACAAACTTGCATTTCAGCACTATTTTTTAATTATACAAATAATCATTTTATCCATTTTTTCAAAAATCCATTTTAACATTATGTATATATATATATATATATATATATATATATATATATATTTGTCTTTCTATATATGTGTATCCATATGGGGGAGTGTGTGTTATGGAGAGAGAGAGAGAGAGAAAGAAAGGGTGAGAGCTTAGTGAGCTTTCCTAGGACTTTTTGTTCTGAGCTCCATTGAACAAAAGATGAGAACAAATTGGTAGTAATAATAAAAAATTCTCATTTCTGATACTCCTTAAGATTTATAAACATTTTCTGTGCAACAAATATATGTGACATGGTAGTGCAAGTATTATTTCTATTTTACAGATTTAAAAACTGAGGCTTAGAAAAAACCCAATAATTTAAAACAAGGCATACCCACATTGTTCTTCACTTTTCCCTTCCTATTAGTTTTCTACAAAGAGAGGAAAATATTACTATCAAAGCAAAAACTGCTTGACAGTGAAATGAAGGACAGAGAAGGAAAATTTAATTTGGCAAATGCTCTTCAAGTAGCAGAAATAGACATTTAGAAATACAGGACAGACAGAAGAGAGAAATGATTTCCAGACTCTTTAGATCTAGTAGGCGATAGAGCTTGGATTTGAATTCAAGTCTTCAGATCCCAGATTTAATGCTCTTCTTACTACCTAATAGCTGCCATTTTAAGAATCTACTTTGTGAAGGATTAAATTTGTTGCAATAAAGGAAGAACAACCATACTCATGTAGCTGCTGTACTAAAGGACGCTTGGTGAGATCCCAGAATTGCAAGATTCCAAACTCAGTGGAACTATGGTTCTGTCATCTGCAGGTTAGCCTGCTGTGAGATCCTGGGCAAATCATTTCTTCTTTCCGGACTTAAGTTTCTACATCTACGAAATAAAAGGAAATGGATCATGTGATCTCCAAAAGTTAGGTGGCATAGTGAGTAGGTTGCTGGACCTGAAATCAAGAATGTGATCTCAGAAACTTATTAACTGAATATCCTTTGCAAATCATTTTTATCTCTTTATGTCCCAATTTCTTTATCTAAAAAACAAAGATGATAATAATAGAACCTACCTCTCAGGGTTGTTGTATGAGATAATATTTATAAAGCACTTTACAAACCTTAGTGATGCATAAAAGCTAATTATTGGTTTTGTTCCTGTTCTATGGTTATTTTTCTAAATTTGGGATTTTCCTGTGATCAGCTGTTTTGTATTTTTGTATTTTAGAAGTTAGAATCAGGTAGCAAGTGTCCATGTTTCCATTCTGGCCTGATCATTCATTCTGAAATCCATTATTTCCTTAAGGGAATTCTCATCTGTCCATGCCTCAGTTTTCTCATTTGTAAATTCAGTTTGATTATTTCTCACAAAAAGCTGCGTGTATCAATGCCAATGGATGTTGATAAACAAAATGATTCTACATTCCCTAGGGGAGAATCCAGCTTGGTCTAGTGGGAAGAGGGTTGGCTCTCCCATGAATACTTCTTTACATTTGTAAAATGTAAATAATTCTTTACATTTGTCTAACATTTTGCAGTTTCAGAGTGTGTTCCCATTAATCATCTTTTAGACACAGACCTGGGGAGCTAGAGGGAAAGCAGAGGTGTGTTGTATTTCCTTCTGAGAAGGATGAGTATTATAAACCGTGAGTGTGAAATTAACTTGAGGACATATAGGATAGTAATGGAGGACATAAGAGTCAACCAGCATTTATTAAGCACTTGCTATGTTCTAGTCACTATGCTGAGCTAGGGATATAAATGAAAAAAAGAATGAAACCATCTCAACTCCTCCAGAAACTTCTATTCTATAGAATCCAGACCGAGAACCTGGGACTTCTCGTTCCTAGGCTAATGTTTTTTCTAGTCTTTCAGTATGGCCTAGAATCAAGCCTTTCATGATTCAGGCCTCAGATTCCCTTTCTATAAGTTGAGATTGGCCACTTATAAAAGGAGGATGTTTTAGAAATGAAATGAATAATGACCACAACAATGATAATAACTAACATTTGTGTGGTACTTTGAGGTTTGCAAAGTGCTTTATAAAGCATTTTTATTTTCATTTTATCCTCACAACAAGGAGGGAAAGGCAGATGCTCTTATAATTCCCAGAAACAGTCCCTGAGGCAAGATTCAAATTCAGGTCTTCCTGACTCCAAGTCCAGCATTGGACTAGCACTAGTATGGATCCATCCAAAAATTCTTTGATGTACATATGCTTGCCATTAATGTAGATCGCAATTTTTGTATACCTTATTAGATGCTCATCATGAGTTATTATGGTTGAAAATATCTGTTACCTTTGATCAGTTTAATGACGAACCTTTCCAAACTTGGATAGCCTAGTCCCACATTGGCCTTATACTAGAAGCTTTTTCTATCCTAGTAAAACCTGCTAGAGCTTATACTTTATAGGTCTATATTCTAGTAGGCTTTGAAAACCTATTGAGAACCAAACCAGTAAAATGTATTAGAGTAAGAGATAAATGAAGAAATAATATTATATGGTACTGTTTAAATATATACTTTTATAATAATTATGAATATATGTTTATAAATTATTTATAAGTAATTATATAGAGATATTATCACATTGTTACTATGTATTATATTAATATACAATACTATATAATACTATTACCTGAGAGCAATACTATAATAGTACTGTTATGTTATATTTTTATGGTACTTTAAGCTATCCTCAGGAAAGTATTTATTTGTTAGGACAAAGAGTTCTTGGTATGGAAATTACCTCCAACAAGATAGGCAATTCTTTATTTTTTTTTTTTGAGTTTTTAATATTTTATTTATTGGAGAGCTTAACTGATTGACTGGATTGGACTCTCATCTCAAAGTATTGAAAAACAATCCCAGGAATTTGGTGAGTCATTTTTTTTTTTTTTTTTTTTTTTATTCAATAGCCTTTTATTTACAGGTTATATGCATGGGTAACTTTACAGCATTAACAATTGCCAAACCTCTTGTTCCAATTTTTCACCTCTTACCCCCCACCCCCTCCCCCAGATGGCAGGATGACCAGTAGATGTTAAATATATTAAAATATAAATTAGATACACAATAAGTATACATGACCAACCGTTATTTTGCTGCACAAAAAGAATCAGACTCTGAAATATTGTACAATTAGCTTGTGAAGGAAATCAAAAATGCAGGTGGGCATAAATATAGGGATTGGGAATTCAATGTAATGGTTTTTAGTCATCTCCCAGAGTTCTTTCTCTGAGCGTAGCTGGCTCAGTTCATTACTGCTCCATTGGAAATGATTTGGTTGATCTCATTGCTGAGGATGGCCAGGTCCATCAGAACTGGTCATCGTATAGTCTTGTTGTTGAAGTATATAATGATCTCCTGGTCCTGCTCATTTCACTCAGCATCAGTTCGTGTAAGTCTCTCCAGGCCTTTCTGAAATCATCCTGTTGGTCATTTCTTACAGAACAATAATATTCCATAATATTCATATACCACAGTTTATTCAGCCATTCTCCAACTGATGGGCATCCACTCAGTTTCCAGTTTCTAGCCACTACAAAAAGGGCTGATAGGCAACTCTTTAATTGTCTCAGTTATTGCTTGGAGTTCTAATAGGTTATTTGATTTTCTCAGAGTGACTGAGATATTGTATTGTTGTGTCAAAGCTCATTGTTGACTTGTTCACTTGCTATTTGACTTGTGTTAGAAGTCTTCTTGATTCCAAGGTCAGTGCTCTGTTCTTTTCTAGTTTGCCTTCCTATCTTCCCTACTCTTCCACTTCAAATATTATATATATTTTTTATATATAAGAAAACTTAGACTTAGAGAGATGATGATTTGCCCAAGATCACATGGATGTTAAGTGGCAAAGCTGGGATTCAAAACCAAATATTCTGAACTGCTAGCCCAATAGAATTTTCACTGCATCCTACTTTCTCTCTGAGAGTGAAAATACTTTGGAAAAATAAAAGGAAGGAATGAGGATACTCTGTTTAATAAAACAAAAAATAAACTATATCTGTATCACAAAGAGATCAATAAAAAGGGGAAAAAACCATATATCCAAAAATGCTTAGAGCAGCCCTTTTTGTAGTGTCAAGAAACTGGAAATATTTCCATCAGTTGAGGAATGACAGAATAAGTTATGGTAAATAAATGTAATGGAATATTATTGTTCTATAAGAAACAATCAGCAGGAAGATTTCAGAAAGTCCTGGAGACACTTAAATAAACTGATGCTAAGTAAAGTGAGTAGAACCAAGAAAACATTGTATACAACAAGATTATGTGATGATCCACTAGGATAGACTTGACTCTTTTCAATAATGAGACGATTCAGGTCAGTTCCAATTGTGTTGGAGAGAGCCATCTACAGCCAGAAAGAAGCCTTTGGGGACTGAATGTGAATCACAATGTATTTTCACTTTTTTGGTTATTGTTTGCTTGCTTTTTGTTTTCTTTCTCTTTTTCCCTTTTTGATCTGATTTTTCTTGTGCAGCATGATAAATGTGGAAATATGTTTAGAGGAATTGCATATGTAGCATATATTGGATTACTTGTTTAGGGAATGGGGTCGGGGAAAGGGAGGGAGAAAAATTTGGAGCACAAATTTTTGCAAGGATGTATGTTGAAAACTGTCTTTTCATGCATTTTGAAAATAAAAAGCTATTATTAAAATTGAAAAAATAAACCATGATTTTCAAAATATCCTTTAAGGATGAATTTTCTAAAATTGGGGTCAATCTTTCTACTCCATCCACAAGTATTTAGTGAATTATTTACTATGTGCCAGACACTGGGAATACAGAAACAAAACCAAAAAGATCTTTGCCCTTAAGGAGTTTATACGCCATGAAATGTGTTATTCTTCTGATTTAGGATCTAAAAGAATGCTTGTCCTTTCCTTACCTAGTTTACCTAATTTTCCCTCACAACAATGACAAACTTGGGAAGCCCTCTCAGAGCCAAACGGAGGAATTTTGTACCAGGGACAAATAGCACAAAATATGTTTGGGACACACAATATGAAATGTACTATCAAATATCACTGAGGAGGCTAACACAATGATAGTAATAATAAGAAGAATTAATAACCTGGGAAGAGCTCTTCTGGTAGTTTCATGTTTTAACTTTTCTTCCTAGATAAGAGCTAAGCTTTTTAAAGAACCTGAAGGACTGCAAATGCTATCAGTATCCTCCAAATTTTAGTATCCTGTTTCAAAACCTAGGTGGTCCCACCCTAGATGTGGTCCTGAGCCCTCCCCCAAAGTGACTCATTTTCTTCAACTGAGGCTACTTGAAGTTTAAAGAAACCCCTTTATCTTAAATGAGAGGATCACATCTAAGACGACTCTGGTCTCCTTATCCCTTCTGTTCCTGCAGGGAGCTCCTTCATCCCCATCTTCCCCCAGCCATGGCAGAGAGCAGCCATCTCATTTTGATTCTTTGCCTCTCTCGCTTTAATTTCCTCCAATTGTTCTCCTGATTAGTTCAGCTTGGGTATCTCTCCACCCCTGGACTCTGGCTCTCCCAGTTCTTTGCAGCCTTTTGAATTGGGTTCCCTGCCTTTTCTAACTCCCTTTCCTTGTTCTTCCTCCAGGCACAAATACAGATTGGTCTATCCCTGCGGCTCTTTTTTCCCTTCCTGTGCCAGAGTTGTGCAGCTGCTACCAGTTCAGCAGCTTCCTCTGGAAGATCAGGGTAGGGTTTATTTCCTCCCTAGCAATTCAAGCTATCTTTTCCTTTGCAATAAAAGCTGTGCCACTGACTCTGTGAATTTAGGCAAGTCACTTCATTTGGGGGGGGGGTGTCAGTTACCCCATCTATAAAATGCGAGGGTTTTGATTCCACAATGTCTCAGATTTTTTCTGACATTCTGTATTCTAATATTTTATGTTCTAAGGGTCTTTCTAACTGACAATCTGTGATTCTAAATACATATATAAGGTATATGATCTGGTCATTTTTAGATCATATTCCATTACAGCAGACTGTGCAATGCTGTTCAAATTGGAGAGGAAAGGATGTTTTAAATAAGTTTTTATTGATGACTTTTTTTTAACATCATCATAATTTCTCCAAGTTATCCTTCTCCTTCCCAAAGAACCATCCTCTTTAACAAAAATAGTGTTGAAAGTGTTTAGCACATTGTTTAGCAGAGTGTCTGTACATAGTAGGCGCTTAATAAATGTTTATTGACTGACAAAAAAAAAAGAAAAAGAAGAAAAAAAATCAGAATAACTAATTGGTATTTTTCCAAAATCTAAAAATATGTGTTATTCACAACACTTGTGGATCTTTCATCTCTGTAAAGGAGTGGGGTGGAGTCATATCTCCTATATCTTTTCTTTCAAGTCATGCTTGTTCTTTTAAATTTTTAACATTTACTTGGTGGTTATTATTGACATTGTTATACTTATTGTGTATATTGTTTCCCTGAATCTGTTTGACTCTGTATAAGATAATATAGATCTTTCTAAGTTTCTGTATATTCATTACATTTGTTATTTCTTACAAAATAGTAATATTCTAGTACCTTTTCGGGCCATAATTTAGTTAGCCGATATCCAATTGATAGGCATCTATTTTGTTTTCATTTCTTTGCAAAAATCTCTGAGTTAAAGTATGAACATTTTTTCTTCTCCTTTTTTTTGATTCTTATCAGTTAATTTATTTTTATTATAGCTTTTTATTTACAAAACATATGTATGGGTAATTTTTCAACATTGATCCTTGTAAAACCTTCCAACTTTCCCCCTTCTTTCCCCCACCCTCTCCCCAGATGGCAGGTAGTCCAATACATGTTAAATATATTAAAGTATATGTTAAATACAATGTATGTATACATATTTATACAGTTATCTTGCTGCACAAGAAAAATCAGATCTAGAAAGATAGTAAAAAAAACCTGAGAAGGAAAACAAAAATGCAAGCAAACAATAACAGAAAGAATGGAAATGCTATGTTGTGGTCCACACTCATTTCCCATAGTTCTCTCTTCATTATAGCTGATTCTCTTCATTATTGAACAGTTGGAACTGGTTTGAATCATCTCCTTCTTGAAGAGAGCCACGTCCATTAGAACTGATCATCATGTAGTATTGTTGTTGAAGTGTATAATGATCTCCTGGTCTGCTCACTTCACTTAGTGTCAGTAGTATGAACGTTTTTTAAAGTGTAATCTGCCTTGCTATTTTCTCCACTGAATTCTTTTAAAAATTTTTATTATTTTATTTTTTCCAAGTACATGTAAAAATAATTTTAATCTTCTTTTAAAAATATCATTTAAACTTGTTTTAAAACTCCATATTCTTTTCCTTCCTCCCTCCCCCCTCAATGGGAATGTAAGCTATTCAATATAGGTTATATGTGTAGTCATGTAAAACATTTCCATAGTAGTCATCTTTTGAAAAAAAATAGACCCCTCCCCCAAAGAAAAACCTCATGAAAAATAAAGTAAACAATAAGTTCTACTTTAATTTGCATTCAAAAAATATGGACATTTTAATCACTTTATTTGTATAATTCAAAATCACATTCCCAAATGCACTCCAATGCGTAACTTCACCAACAATGCACCAGTGTGGTATCTTCTTACAATCATACTAACTATTCCCATCTTTTGTCATATTTACCAGTTTTCAGGGAGTTGAGGTGAAATTTCTGGATTGTTTTGATTTTTATGTTTCTTTTGTGTGTGTGTGTGAAATGGAACATTCTTTCATATGGTTGTTAATAGTTTCGATTCTTTTGAGAACTGTGTGTTCATAAAGGATATGTCCTTTGGTCACTTTTCTATTGAGGAATAGTTTTTGGTCTTAAATCTATTTGCATCTTGATACCAAACCATTATCAGAGAAAGTAGGTAGAAAGATTTTGTCCCATTTAACAACTTCTCTTTTTATCCTGACATAACCATTTTGTTTGTGCAGAAGCTTTTCAGTTTCATGTAATTAAAGTTACCTATTTTATCTTTTATAATTGATCCTATACCTTGTTTTATTCAAATTTTTTTTTGTTAAACTGGAATTTGGTTGTATCAAATATTCTATCAATAAATGGGTAATTGTCTGGAGCATAGAAAACTTGGGGTAAATATAGATATCCTTTTATTAATCGTGAGATGCCCTTCTTTTTCTTTGCCTCATTAATAAATAGGAAGCTTGAGCTAGAGGTTGAAGGTTACTTTGAAGGCTACCTCCTCTTATAGATTCCTGGAATCTTAAGGGAAGAGATTTCTACAAATAAGCAGATGATATAACTATGTGAGGACAAATGGACAACGGTTAGAATCATAGGACCCTGGAGACCATATGATCTAACCCTTTCTATTTAAAATGAGGAAACTGAGGTTTAAGTAGATTAGGACTTGTTCAGGTTGTTGCTTCATCAATAGATCAAAAAGTAGCACTTGTCCTCCAGTAAGAGGATGACGCACATGCGTATTCCACATTCCCCATACTACACTGGACCCTTCTCTTCCCTTCTCTTTCTTATCCCCTTCCCCAGTGAGATAAAATAGCCTGTATTAGATGGAATTACTTCTTTCAGAGGTCATAACATTATAGATAAGGAAGAGACCTAAGAGATCAAGTCCAACCCTTTCACCCTACATGACTGACCCAGTCACATAATTAGCAGGCATCTGAAGTAGAATTTGAATTCAGATCTTCCTCATTCTAAGCTCAATATTTTATCCATTCAGCCACCTAGCAACCTCCTCAAATAAGGAAATTGAGACTCAAAAAGGTTGGGTAGCAAAGTGATAAGAGTTGATAGAGTGCAGGAATATGCCGTCAGGGCCTGAGTTCAAATTTTACCTTAAATAACCATGAGTGAGGTCTTTAAGCTCTCTCTGACTCAGTTTGCTCATCCATAAAATGAAAATAACAATAGTTCTGGTCTCACAGGGTTGCTAAAGAATGAAATCAAATGAGAAAATATGTAAAGGACCTTGGAAACCTTAGAGTATTAAGTAAATGTTAGTCATTTTTATTAAATGATTTGTTCAAGCACACATAGGCAATGCATCAGAGTCAGGATTTGAACTTAGGGTTCTTTGATGCCAAATTCAGAGCTTATCCTACCATCCCATCTATGCTCCAGGGAAGCAGAGGCACTCTGTCACAGGAGAGGCACATCTCTGGAGATTCCAAGCAGAGATCCTGAGTCTTGGGGAGCCAAAGATGGAAGAGACCGGGTGGTGCTGCACTTGGAGTCAAAAACACCCTAGGTGCTTTTGGTACCTAGTAGCTATGTGACCCTGGAAAAGTCACTTAACTCTTCAGCCTCAGTTTCCTCACCTATAAAATGGTCCTAATAATTGCATATACCATACAGGATTGTTATGAGGATTAAATAAAATAATATATACAAAGTGTGTGGTAAGCCTTAAAACTGTATGTAAATGGTAGCTATTTTTATAAAAGGGCACAGACACTTTCCAGGATTCTTGTTCTGGGAGCTGAGTGCTTGCTCCACATGTAGGGTATGTTCTGCATGTGCCTCCTTAGCACTCTGGGACAAGGCTCCAGGGCTAGTGCAGTGTGTGAGCTGAGCCCTGGGACCTAAACACCAGTTATTTTCTGCTGCTGGGATTCCCTGACACCGGCACCTGCTCCCAGACACTCAGCTCTTTCTAGTGCTTGGCTACTGGAGTCCATGCCAGCCCGGAAGCATAACCTGGTTCCTCTCTCATTCCTGGGCTTGGCAAACTCCCACTTCCTGCTCCCTTTATTCCTGTGATTCAGAGCTACCATCTGCTAATATAAAAGCCCCTTCCCTTCCTACCTTCCCTCCTACTCATCACTATGGACCTCAGCCCTATCTACCCCCTCCACAATCCATCTCTGCCTCTGCTCTCTTGTTCTATTGGTTCTCACGAAACCCAAACCTTATTCTTAGCAACAATCTACACACACACACACACACACACACGCACACAAAGACACAGAGACACAGAAAAATACACATATACAGACATATAGACACTCAGATACAGACAGACACACAGAGGCACACAGAGACAAAGACAGATGCACAGACACAGACACATACATATAGACACACACACGCACACACACACACACACACACACACTCCTCGTACCCATCTCTTCATTTACGGCTCTTCATATCTTGCCATTGTGGAATTATGACTTGATCCAGAAGACCTCTACATCCTTGGTTCTCTCCCCAATATGGGAACATCTCTAAACCACCTCAACTAGAATAGAAGGAACACAAGCTACTTCCAAACCCCTTCCCCTGGCAGCTCCCATACATTGCCACCCTCAGCAGCTTCTCCTTTGAGTCTCACTGCATCTTCCATATCTATCAGTAGAGATCTTTGTTATAGTTTATTAGCCCCTAAGTCGAATTCCCTTACTCAGGGAATTTAGAACCTGAATCAGGTCCTCCTCTTCTCTCCAATTTCTACCTTCATACTCATGGACTTTAGAATACATGTGGGTGTTCCTCTGAAAACCATGGCTATTCAGGTCTCACGACCCACATCATTATTCCCCCTTATACTCCCAAGGTTGGTCATGTTTTAGGTCACATCATTACTCAGAACAATTCTATTTTGGCGACCTTAAACTTTGGAATTCCTCTCTCTAAACATGACCTTTTATATCTTTCCATCTCTTTTACTCCTAAACCTTCTGGTCACTTTCAGTGCAGTCTTCCCTGAATCCCCTCATTCTCCCAGTCTATCTCCCTTTCTCTTACCTCATTTACCTCCTCTCAGTCTTGATGGTCTGGTTAAATAATTCAAAGACACAAGATTGTATGTCTTCAAATCTACTGTTAGTTTGTTCTATCACCCTGCCAAGCCCCGGTCTTGGATTATCTCTGCCACATACCTTTTTTTCCTTTCTTTTTTTAATTTGCTGAGGCAATTGGGGTTAAGTGACTTACCCAGGGTCACACAGCTAGGAAATATTAAGTGTCTGAGGTCAGATTTGAACTCAGGTCCTCCGGACTTCAGGGCTGGTGCTCTATCCACTGCACTACTTGGCTGCCTCCCACATACCTTTCTAATCCTTCCCAAGTATTCCTGAACACTGCTAGAGGATCCTATAGTGTGAGATTTCAGAGCCTCTAGTGGTACATTTCCCAGTTACAGAAAATCAATCACAAAATCAACATGGAACATTCACTCATCAAGAAGGCAAAAGCAATAATAATCATTACATGTATTTATTAGAAGACAAAAGGGAGAATAATTCATATCCTAGTTCATTCATAAACCTTAGTCACACTTTCCTTTTAGGGTATATAGTATCTGTAGAGGTGAAAGGAGTTACACACCTAATACTGAGTCATTCTTAGTAAGGAAACATGTGTGGCTGGGGCAATTCATGATTTTAGATTTTCAGGCTTTGATGACATTTATATCTTTGGTGAACAATCTGTACCATGAATGATTTTGCTGAGCAAAATCATTTTTTCTGCTAGCTCCTCACCTTCTAATTCTGAAGCTCTTCTGCTGGAGAAAGCAATTTCTCTATTTTTTTCAGACCTTTGAAGCAATCTTAAGCACTTTTAGTAAATAGCCTCCATTGGCAGGACACTGAGAAAGTGTTACACTCTTTTAGCAAAACTATATCAGCATAACTTGTGGAAAAGCAGTTGTGAATCCTGTCTTCACTACTTTCTTTTCTTCCTGTTGAAGTGTATGAGACTTTAAAAGGCAACACAGGCAAACTTCTCAGTTTTCTCCTCTTTCAGATGACACTAAAGGGCAATAAGCCCAATCGAATTTTATTAGCCATTATTATCAGTTGTAAAGTCTACCTATCATTTTTGCTTATGTCCTGTTAGCTTCTGTATTCAGTTTTCTGCAAGAAAGTTTCCTTTGTCACCTTCAGTATATTCTGTCTCCAGTTTCTCATCTCTTTTCATTTTTCTTTTTCTTTTTTTCTTTTTTTTTTTTTTTTTTTTTTTGCTGAGACAAATTGGGGTTAGGTGACTTGCCCAGGGTCACACAGCCAGGAAGTGTTAAGGGTCTGAGGCCAGATTTGAACTCAGATCCTCCTGACTTCAGGGCTGGTGCTCTATCCATTACACCACCTAGCTGCCCCTCCTTTCATTTTTTAATAATAAACTTTTATTTTCAAAATACATGCAAAGATAGTTTTCAACATTCACCCTTGCAAAACCTTTTGTTCCAAATTTTTCTATCTTCTTTTCCCTTATCCCCTTCCCTAGACAGCAAGTAATCCAATATATGTTAAACATGTGCTGTTCTTCTATACATATTTCCACATTTATCATCATCTCCTTTCTTTATCTGGTTGTCTCTGGCTTCTAATGCTTTGACTCAAGGCCTCCTTGTGAACAGAGTCACTCATCTCTTACTAAGGCTGAAAAGTCCAACATTCATAGTTCTATCAGGTATAATGCAAACAAATCATATATAATTTTCTGATATTTCTTGTGATTTTATAGTTTCTTAGTTAAATTCTTCAAAACTGAAAAATAGTTATATATAAATGACATGATGGACAATAATATTGTGTAACTACCCCTTTTTCCTCTGAGAAAAACCATTCTCTCTTCTGTCCTCTCAGATCAATCTGTATCTCTCCACAAGCACTTTAGTCTATTGGGCTGGTCTTCTCAAGTTCATTTTCACCAGTGTTCTGCACACAAATAATCTTTTTTTCCTGGCTCTTTCAGCATCCAAAATGTCCACATAACAAAGAGACAATGCTATACATTATGATCACCTATTCTTTCCTGTTTTGCTTCAGTCTCTGAGAAAGAGATGAATTGTCTCCTTGCCAAAGCCAGACTCTCTTACTTGTGTCCTTGATACTATTGCTTGCTGTTCAGAAGCTTGTTGCCTTGATCATTCCCTCTCTTTTTTTCATTATTAATTTCTCCTCATCCATGGACTCCTTCCTACTGCCTATGAACATGCTCACTTTCCTTGGTCCCTGATAAATAGTCCATCACTTGAACATGCCATACCCTCAAATTATGTCTATTGGGATTATCTCCATTCTATTTCTCTTTCTATTAAGAATAATTAAGAATGAAAATTCTTCTAATCATTCAGGTTCACAATCTTGGAACCATCCTTGATTCTTCTCTGCTCCACAATACTCCCATTATATCCAACAACTTGTTGAGTCTTCCTACACCACATATCTGGTGTTCATCCCCTTGACTCCATTAATAAGCCACTATGAGAGTTTAGACCTTCATTATCTCTTCTCTGGACCATTGGACTCCCTGCTTCCAGTTTCTCTTCTCCAAAACTAAGTTAATATTCATAAGACATAAATCTCATCATTTCACTCCTCTGTTCAAAACTTCAGTGACTTCCTATTATCTTTAATATAACATATAATCACAATGATCAACTTTGATAGATTTAGCTCTTCTAAGCAATACAATGAACTAAGACAATTCTAAGAGACTCATGTTGGGAAATGCTATCTATCCATACCCTATGGCATCTGAATGCAGATCAAAGAATACTGTTTTCACCTTTTTTTGTTTTTGTTTTTTTCTTTCCTGTGATTATTCCCTTTTTTCACAACATGATTAATGTGCAAATATGCCTAATATGATTCTTCATGTATAACCTATATCAGATTGTTTTCCATCTTGGGGAGAGGGAGAGAGAAAAATGGAAATCAAAATCTTATAAAAATAAATGTTGAAAACTATCTTTACATGTAATTGGGAAAAAAAGGAAATTCTATTAAGTGGAAAAACATATAAAATACAATCTCTTCAGTCTGACATTTTTTATTCATTCATTTTTTAGTTGCGTTTAATTCATTGTGACCCCTTTTGGTAGGGTTTTCTTAGCAGAGATACTGCAGTGTTTTGCCATTTCTTTCTCCAGCTCATTTTACAGATGAGGAAACTGAAATAAACAGTGACTTGTCCAGGATCATACAGGTAGGAAGTATCTGAAATCAGATTTGAATCAGATTTGAATTCAGGAAGATGAATCTTCCTGACATCAGGACTGACACTGTATCCTCTGCACCATCTAGCTGCTAGCCCCACAAAATCTGACTTAATTATTCTTTAGACTTATCCCCTCCAATGAGTTCTATGTTCTAACTAGCTAACTAATCTAACTAACTAACTAACATATTCATAGTCCATGTCTGTGGATGTGAGTGTGTGTTTCTTTCTCTCCCTTCCTTCTCCCATCCTCAGCCAGGTGGCTCAGTAGACAGAACACTAGAAATCAGGAAGATCTGAGTCAAATTCAACTCAGATATTTATTAGTTGTATGACATTTAACCTGTCAGACTCAGTTTCCTCAATTGTAAAATGAGGATTATAACAGCACCTACCTCTTGGGATTTTTGAGGTCAAATAAGATTATATTTGTTAAGCTTGGCACAGTGTCTGGCACATAGTAGATGATAAATTAGTGCATGTTTTCTTCCTTTTATCTCTGGTGTCCATGACCTTGAATAGACTGTCCTTCATGCATTCAATGCATTTTCCCCTCACCTCAGCTACAAAGATAAAACTCAAGGCAAGTCTTTTCTGCTCCTCTCTCCTTAGTTGGAGTGCTTCCTTCTCTGCTCAAATGATTTCCTGTTTACTTCTTTGTGTATTAGTAACTACTGAAGTGAAAAGACTGTCTTGTTTTTGCAGTGCACTAGACCTTACACATAGTAGGTACTTACTGAACAAATGTGTTACATGAAATTTCTGTTAAACAGATTCAACTTTCCCATATCTTCCAATATAAAATCAAAGTTGACTTTCACTGGGGAACATTTAAATGCTTGGATATCACACTTAGTGATATAGCAAACCTTTAATTTAACACAATGGTAGACTTTAATCCCCTCCCCCAGAAATGAGGAGGAGTGACGCAGGAATGTTAAATCCCTATGGAAAAGAAGCAATTTGAAAAATTCAAAGGTAATCAGGACCACAGTGAAATGGTTGTTTAGAAAAACAGGCAGGTGAACACCTGGAAAATCTGAATCACCTCACAGTTCTGACACTATTGACCTATGAGATCTAAGGGCAATAAGAGGGTGAATTAATATGGCTGCCAGGGGTTTCTAAGCACCACTGAAAACTCACATGAGTGGGGTAGGCAGGAAAAAAGACAAAGGGCAGAGCAATGTTCAAAACCTAATAAAAGTCAGCCTGGAAATTACCCTGTTGATGAATCTGATGTGAATAACAAGTAAAAGAGCTGAACAAAGAAGGGGAGCTGAAATCTGTGACTAACCAGAGCACAGTAAAATCAGAACCATTTGGGGGAATCTAGCTTTATGGAAGAAAAAAAAATATGATATACATGGTGGACTCTTGGAGCTAAAAGCAACTCTACATATCATGTGATAGAGCTTTTATACTCAGTGAAATGCTAGTAAATGTTTAACAATCACCTCTTCAAGCATGACACATTTTTCAGTTTAATTTGCATTATTGATATTTTCTTCACAACTTAAAAATAATATATATTGATATATATTTTCCCTTTCCCAATTGAGAATGAAAAAAACAAAACAAAACAAAACATCTGTTAAAATATGTATAGTTAAATAAAACAAATTTTCACATTGTCTAGATACATATACATATACATACTCACATGTACACATATGTCTCATCCCGCATGATGTGTTCTCCACGTTCTGTTCACTTCACTCTGTGACAGTTCATATAAATCTTTCCAGTTTTCTCTTAAATTATCCATTTCATCATTTCTTACATATAAAGGTTTTTATTTCATCATTTTTTTACATCTAGACAATCAACAAAACATATAAATTGTGTCCTGATTTGTATTGTTTGTGAATTTCTGAGATATAAATGCTCACCCTGAAAATTAAAGGCAATTGGCTTCCAGAGCCAGTGAAATCCAACTCCAGCCTGACCTGATTCATATTTTACAGAAGAGGAAGGCATGACTCAGAGAGAGCAAGGGACTCACTTACAGACAGACAGCAAGTTAATGGAAGAGCGGGGGCTGGATGACCAAGCTGATCCTCAGCCCCACTTTGCTGTCCCAGTTCATTGCTGTTGCTTTGGGATTTAGGAACTTTCACAAAAGAAGCAGAGATCAGTCTTTATTAAGATGCATTTCAAATTGCACAGGGGAACACATCAATCCCAACTTTAAAAAAAACTTTTTGATATATTTCATTTTTATATCATTTACATTTCTCCCTTTACCCCTTCCCCTTTTCTGTCCCAAAGAGCCATCACTTATAACAAAGCATCTTTTTTGTTGTTGTTTTTTAAAGACAAAATGAAGGAGAGAAGAAAATATAGAGAGGCTGGATGTGTGTGTGTGTGTGTGTGTGTGTGTGTGTGTGTCTTCCCACACATTCTATTTGATGCCAGGTTTGTTTTTTGTAATATTCATTTTTTTTATTATTTTGTGGTTATGATCCTGAGCAAAATCACATAATGTCAATCCTAACTTTTTATATCATCCCAATCCTTTTTAAGATATCCAGGGGCTTGAAAAAGCAGGAACAAGGGAAAACTGGCAGAGGTATGTTGGTAAAAATTTAACAATAGGCTCTCTGGAAAAAATGTACATAAGCACATTTTTAACTTTATTCTGTATCAATATTTCTTCATTACTTTCTAGACAATCAACAAAACAACAAATCAAACCTTGCCAATTTTCAAGATGTAAATGCTCATGCTGATAATTTAACAATTGGCTCTTGAAATTGGTTCCAGCTGACTTTAGCATACATTTGGGATTATGGCAGAGAAGTACTGGCTATGGTATACATGGGATCTTAATGTTTGCAAAGTGCTTTACATATGGTATTTCATTCAATTATCACAACAACTATGTGAGGTAGTGCTATTAACTCCATTTTACAGATGAAGAAACTAAGATCCAAAGAAAAGGTAAAGTGACTTGCTCACTGTCACACAACTAGTAAGAGTCTGAGGCAGGCATTAAACTTGGGTGTTCCTGGTTCCAAGGCCAGCACTATGCCCACTCTGCCATTTTGGATCGCCTTGGATTCACCCAAATTTCCCTCAATGGACAGGTCTCAGTATAAGGAGGATGCCTCTGGAATCAGGGCTAACAATTTTCATGAGACAATTTAGTAAGGAAATGGGGCTTTAAGAGTGATTCTCCTGGAGGCTGCTTTTTGGAATATTTCCTCCTGAAAGCTGCCATCACTTCAAGTTTGATATGAGAAGACTTGGGTTCTGTCTTCCATACTAGAGCAGAGATACCAAAGTCTCTGTTGAAGTATGACTTAGATGTTTCCTCAGACAGAAAGGCATTAAGAAAAGAAAACGAGAAAGATGTCTCTTCTTAGGTAGTGGGGGAAGCCATGCCTTTTTATAGGACAAGATGGATTCTCATTTATATGTGGCTGAGTGGGTTTTCCCATCTCTGAAATTATAGGCAGGAATGGCTACAAGCCCTCTCCTGGTATGGTCATGGAGGTATTCAGAATGGAAATCTTTAAATATGGAAGATTTAGAAGAAGGGCAGAGCTGGGGTGCCAGGAGGAAGGAGAGAGCATGTCTGGAACTGGAATTGGATGCTTTGTACAGCTTAAAGACCATCCCTCCCTTAGTTCCCAGTCAAAATGGAGCAGAACCAAGAGAACATTGTACACAGTAACAACAAGATTTTGTGATGATCAACTATGACAGACTTATCTCTTTTCAACAAAAAGGTGATTTAAGGCAATTCCAATAGACTTGTGATGGAAAGTGCCATTCACATTCAGAGACAGAGCTATGGAGACTGAATGTGAATCAAAGCATAATATTATTTTCACTTTTTGTTGTTGTTCTTGTTGTTTGTTTGCTTTTTTCTTTTCTTATTCCTCCCCCTTTGATCTCATTTTTTTCTTGTGCAGCATGACAAATATGAAAAAATGTTTAGATGAATTGTACATGGTTAACCTATATCATATTGTTTGCTGTTTGGGGGAGCGGGGATGGTGAGAAGAGAGGGAGAAAAATTTGGAACACAGGTTTTGCAAAGGTGAATGTTAAAAACTATCTTTGCATGTATTTGGAAAAATAAAGGACTATTAAAATAAACATAAAAACAAAACAAAATGATTTCCCTTCAGAGTCTTACTCAATAAACTCCAATGGCTCCCTTTTACCTAGGCAGAGAATCAAATATAAAATTGTCTGTTTGGCTTTTAAAGCCCACGATCACCTGGTCCCCTGCTATCTTTCCAACCTTGTTACACACGACTCCCCTTCCCATAGTCTTCACTCCAGCCAGAGTTCTCTATATGTGAACCTTTGACTCTATCTCCATGCTTTTGTATTGGACAATAACAGGAGCTGGTATTTATTACTTTAAGATTTGCAGTCGAATCTTTACAAACATTAACTTACTTTATTCTTACAACAATCTGGAGAGGTTGTTGCAAGAAGTATAATCTCCCATATATGAGGAAATTGAAACAAATAGAAATTGTAACTTGTCTGGGATCACATGGCTAGTGAAATGTCTGAAGTTGGATTAGAACTCAGTCCTTCCTGAGTCTCTGCCGAGCATTCTGTGCCACATAGCTGTCCCCCATATCTGGAATATACTGCCTCCTCACAGTTGCTTCTCGGAATCCTTCATTTCCTTCTCTCAAGTGGCTCGACCCTCCACCCTAAATTTTTTATCTGGGACAGGTTTTATATGGACTTATATGTGTATATGGGGCAGGCTGGAGTCAGGAACCCTCATTTTCCAGAGTTCAAATCTGACCTTAGACACTTACTAGCTGTGTGACCCTGAGCAAGTCACTTAACTCTGCCTCAGTTTCCTCATCTGTAAAATGAGCTGAGATGGCAAATCACTTCAGTATGTCTGCCAAGAAACCCCCAAATGGGATCACAAAGAGTTGGACATGAATATACATATATATATATATATATATATATGTATATATATATATATATATATACTCACTTATCCCTCCTTCCATGCAAAGTCTTGAAGGCAGGGGTTGTTTCATTTTTGTTCTTGTATTTCTCTTGCCTACTGTCGAGCCTGGCACTGAGTAGGTACTTAACAAGTGTTGAGTGATTACCACAAAAAAAGGTAAGATTCATTAAAAGGAAAAGATGAGATTTTTGTGGGTGTGAAAGACTTTCTGATGAATGTTCTGGCACAAATTGAAGCTAGCCTAGCTGAGAAGAGAACTGTACTCGAACATATTGGCATTAAGGAGAAAGTGGAGGGCAAATAGCAACGGTTGGAGGTGGGAGGAGCAGTTGTCTGGTAAGGTGCATGAAGGGTCAGCAATAAGTCTAGCCTCATTTAACATGTTTAATAACGATTCAGAAGATGCCTAAAGGATGATAATGAAAGTTGCCAATGATGCTAAATTGGAAGATGTCAGGAGAACATGAATGGCAGGTGAGGAACACAAAAGGACCTGAGTGGCTTTCTTTGGTAGGCGGACAGAAAAGTAATTTGGGCAGGAACATGAAATGACAGACTTCTAGATTTAGGAGAGACCTCAGAGTTCATCTAGTATGACTCCATGTCTCCTCTCTGCAACATTCCCCCCCAAAAGTCATCCAGTCTCTACTTGGATTCTTCCAAGATGGGGAGCTCCCAGTACACGGCAGCCCATTTTATTCTTGACCAGCTCCCATGCCTAGTGAAGTTCATCCTTTTATTGAGTTAAAATTTGCTTTCTTACACTTCATAGCCTCTGGGGATGCACAAAATAGGTCTACTCTAGTGTAATGTAAGGGAGAAAACATTGGATTTAGAATGAGAGGACCTGACTTTAAAATCCCAGTCTTGTTAACTGCTTAGACTGAGGGCAAATCCCTCTGCCTCAGTTTCCCAATCTGTAAAACAAAGAATTGGATTAGATGATGTAAATGTCAGAGGCAGAATTTGAACTCTGATTTTCCTGACTCCAACTCTTGTACTTTAGGCAGATGTCTTCTGATGACTTCTTCTAGGCTATGATTTCAAGTCTTTCCTCTCTACCCTGATTGCCTTCATCTTAGTGTGCTTCAACTTCTCTGTCCTCTTCCTAAAATGGGGGAATTTTTGAGATGGAGACCGAGTGTTGTATGACCTAGGTCATAAGACAAGTTGCTTCTTACCAGCTTAACTACTCAGGGACCTCGGTTTCCTCACTGAAAGTAAAAAGGTTGGATTAGATAATCTAAGGATCTTTCCCTCTTCTGATATTCTGTGACTCCATGGGTACAGCTTTCTATGTGTATAATTAGGTTGACATGACTGAGGAAGAATTTGGAAGCAGTTCTTCTACATATTTAATAGTAGGAATAGACAAGTGACATAGGAACTGGGAGAATGATTGGATGGGGATGAGAAGCAGAAAAAAAATTAAAGTCCATAATTATAGAATGATTATAGAACTTCAGAGACAGGACCTGAGAGACCATTAGTCCAACCTATATCTGAATAGAGTCTCTATATAATGTGCTCCAAATGATTGGATATCCAATTTTTGTTTGAAGACCTCTAGTGATAGGGAGGAACTCATGACCCACCGAGGCAGCCCACTGCATTTTTTGGACAGCTCCATCCACAACTGTAGACTGGCATCAGGGTAGAGGGGACTGATTTATTTATTTTAAAAATCTTTTGAAGAGGGGATGGATAAAGAGGGAGACTGAGAGATGTGGAGTGAATCACATCACTTTAAAAAATATATCCAGATCAGAAAGCTCTAATAGCTTCCTTACCCTGAGAGAGTTAGGGGGCCGTGGGAGCTGAGTTCTAATTTCCATGATTCGGCAAGAAATTAATTCCTGGGGCCTCTCTTCTCTGGCTGTTTCCAAACTCCCTCTTTTTCTTTGCCATGGTCTCCCATGAGATTCCCTTAAGCCAGACATGTGCTGCTGAGTTTGTATTTCTTTGTTGGGGAGGAGGGGAGAGGCAGGAGCCTGCTGGAGTTTTCCCCAGAACCTCTGGAGAGGTTCCGGGAGCTGGCCGTCCATTTCCCCCGAGGGGGCCGGGGTCCCAGCCCGCTCCCGTTCCCCCCTTTCCACTATTATTTACTAAACGAGCTGGCCCTTCCTAACCGCTCGGAGCTGGCAAGGAAGAGAGTCCGTGCGCTTGGAACGGTGGTCGTCAGCCTAACAAATCAGCCCTGATTTGCAGTATTCATTTCTGGGCATGCAGCTTGAACAGATGGGCTCTCCCCAGCCTGTTTTCTCCAACCTCTCACCCTGTGCCCTCTGAGAAGGCTCAGTCCACCCAGAACGCACTCTTTTATTTCCCCCTGATGGTGAGGGAAAGTGGGGAGGACCGGGAAAGGATCAGGAGGAAGCAGTATTAATTATCGTGTGAGCACAAAATGAAATAGGGAATTAAACTTCAGGTCACACGTTGGAAAGGGACAAGACATCGAGGGTGGCACATTTCCCATGCTGTCGACATGACATCCTCACCGCTCTCATTTATATTTGAGGTGGAGGGGTTGGGGGTAGAAAGACAAAATGCAGAGCCTTGGGGATCTGGCCGTTCTAACCCCAGGGAACGGTTTGGCTCAGGGCAAACACCTGGTTTCCAATTCCCTTCCCCTCCTGCTCCCCTTGGAACAGAGCCCTGACCATGTGCTCAGCCAGCCCCTCCCTCAACGGCCACCCTCCCCCACCCCCACCCCCACCCCCGCCGCCCCTTCCCTTGCAGCCGTGACATAGGCTGCCCATCCTGGGAAACAAGAGAGATGAAAGCAGGTCCACAATATGTAAATAGCCCAGCCCAGGCGGTTGGATGAAACCCTGCTCCATTCAGGGCTCATATTGAAGACCCACAGGAAAAAAACAATCACAGAACAGGGAACATCTCTGCAGAGGGGCTGGGAGGCAGCTGGAGGAACGAGAAAAAGAGAAGCCCCAGAAAGCTGCATGTCCTCTTTCATCCACAAATGGTTGAGCTTTCCCTGGCTGAGGGGAAATGTTTGCACAAGGCTCCAAACATACTGATTTCTTTTTAGGATGCACACACCTCTCCATTTTCCAGGCTGACAAAGGGACGCCGATTAGCCACGACAGTGGATGTTCCAAAAATCTTTGGAATGCCTTAAGTAGCTCATGGGGAGCAATTCTACCCTCTCACTAAGGCTGCTGGGAAAACCCATTTGGGTCCCCCTGGGTCCAAGCTGATTGGCAGCAGGGATGAGTCAAGCCAAGAATGGCAGTGGAGCAGGGGAAAAACAGCCTGGTCTTAAAATTTTACCACATATAATTCACAAAGTGGATAACCCACAAGTAGGGGGGTGGGGACACACACACACACACACAGAGATAGAGAGAGAGAGAGAGAGAGAGAGAGAGAGAGAGAGAGAAAGAAACAGAGGCAGAGAAAGAGGCATAGAAAGAGACAGAAACAGTCACAAAGAGAGAGAGGAAGAGAAAGGGAAAGGGAGCGAGAAAGACAAAGAGAGAGGGTGTGGGTGGGAGATAGAGAAGAAGGGAGAAAGAGACAGAGTGAGGCACACAGTGAGAGAAACAGAGAGACACAGAAAGGGAGAGAGAGAGACAGAAGAAAGAGAGATAGAGAGAAAAGGGGGGAGATATAGACAGGGGGGAAGGGAGGAATGGAGAGAAAAAAAGGAGAGAGGGAAAGAGAGACAGAGAAAGATAGACACATGGAGACAGAAAAGGGGAGAAATAGGAAGAGAGGGAAAGAGAGAGGGGGAGAGGGAGAGAGACAGATACAGACAGAGATTGCTGAGTTGATTGACACTAGAAGGGCAGGAATTTTTAAAAATGCTTGCACCTTGTCTGTGTGACCTTGGATACGTCATCTCTCCTCCCTGGGGCTCAGTTTCCCCATTTGTCAGGTGTTGAGGGTTGTATAACTTGTTCTCCCTTTCAGCTGTACAGTGCAGTCATTCTGTACTTTTTCTCACACAGATACATCCTTAGTCTTTCCTGCAACCTGTGCCTGTAATGTGTGCAGGAAGACGAATATTCAGGCCTGGCACCTCCCTCCCTTTCCTGCCCAAGGCTGTGAGCCTAAGCCCTTCATGTTCGATGCCCTGCCTGGAGGGGCTGCCCCCCTCTCATGGCCTGGAGAGATGCATCGGCTGTTAGTCGGTTCATTTTTTTCCTCTAGACCTTGGAGAAGTGCTGGAGTATGGAGGGAGACAGACTGAAGCCCTGCTGCAGAGGATTTTAATTCTTCCTCTCAGGTATTTCAAGGAAGCTAGAAGGACTGGATGATGAAGTGGTTCTGGTTGCGATAGAGAAGTCCCAGGAGAATTAGGTTATTTAAAGGACAAACGAGGAAGCATGGAGGCTGTTCTCCACCCTAAAAAGACAAGCTGCCAACCCCGGGTGGGGAGATGCGCTCTTCTGGGAAGAGGAAGGGCTCTCGGGACTCAGACTCGGGGCGGGGGGGTGGGGTGGGGGTTGATTTCTGCTCTGCTAGGGTCAGGCTATGGGGTCATGAAGCCCTGCTCTCTCTCCACCCCACCCCCAATCCAATATGATTTAGCCTGCCTTCTTTAAAGGTATTGTAGTGTGGAGCGAGGGAGACTCCCCTTCATGCTGTACTAGGCAGACCAGTGAGTTTTGTCTTGGGATGCCACACGCTGTGGCACATGGTACACGGACAGACTGGGGAAAGGCCATCAGGATACAGAGGGGACTAAAAAGCAGATCTGAGGATCATTCAAAGAAATGGAGGTGACGAAATCATTCAGTGTCTTCTTGAGGATCTGAAGGCCTGACACATGGAAGGAATAGACTTAGCCTGTGTGGCCTTAGAGGGCAGGTCTGGGAATGAATGGTGGGTGAAAATCACCAGAAAGTTGATTTCACCAGCTCTTAGACCATGGACTGTAGAAATGACCCTTGAAGATAATTCTGACCAACCCTATCCCTTTACAGATGGGGAAACTGAGTTCTAAATAGGGCAAATGATTCAGCTAAGGTCACACAGGATAAGAGAACAAATTCTCACTTAGCTCAGTATATAATTAAACCGTTAGGGCTGTTTCACAAGGAAATATCTCAGGAGGTAATGAGTCCTGTTACTGAAAGCTTTTTATTAGACGATGGATTGCTCCCATTTGGGAAACTTTAAGAGAGGATTCCTGTACTGAATTGGGATAGAGAAGGGGTTGGAGGTAGAAGAGGATGTGCTAGCTTAGATTGACTTCTTTAAGCTTTTTCCACTCATGACTCTTTTTTGCCTGAGAAATTTTTGCATAACCCCAGGTATACAGATATGTAAAAAAGTATACAAATGAAACATTTGCTAATAATAAATCACAATTTTGTGATCCCCACATTCCATTAGGAAACCCCATATGGAACAAGAACCACAGTTTAAGGAGCTGGGGTTTAGATAACATCTAGTATTCTTTTTAATTCTGAGAGTCTGAATGATTGATCTCAATTCAGTGCCTCAGTTTCCCTATATAATGTGATGTGCTAAGAAGAATCCTAAAATCTTTGTTATTTTATTATTATTTTGCTGAGGCCATTGGGGATAAGTGACTTGCCCAGGGTCACACAGCTAGGAAGTGTGAAGTATCTGAGATCATATTTGAACTCAGGTCCTCCTGACTTCAGAACTAGTGCTTGATCCACCGCACCATCTAGCTGTCCCTAAATCTTTGTTACTTTAAGCCAATACACTAATGAAAACTGTAAGAAGCAAGTCCATTTTGGTCTATTTGACCAGTGTGGGGGTTATAAACAGCTAGAAATTTTAATGGCACCATTTCAGGAAGGTTCTCTGGTCCTATTTCATCTTCCTCCCTTTGTCTTTTATAGTACCTAAATCCCATCACTGGGGATTCATTCCTTTGGGGCTTAAAGGCTTTTCTGCACCTCAAAGTTCTCTCATTAAAATGTAAATACCCACAAGCCTAACACCTCACAAACTCTTATCAAAGGGATTAGCTCCAAAAGTGTCATGAGTGGAGGCCCTCACCTGAATCCAGACTTAGAAGGGGAAGGGATCTGGAATGGGAGTGGAACTAGAGCGTGAGTGTCTGGAGGGATGTGGGGAAGTACTGAAAGGGAGCAGGAGATCACCAAAGACCAACTTCGACCTCCACATCCCTTCCATCTTTCAACAATTTCGCTAAAATCCCTAGGTCAGCCTTGTGGGTAGCATTCAATCTAAGGTCACTCCTAATCAATCAGTGTACATTTATTGCACCTACTATGTGTCAGGAACTGTGCTAAGTGCTAGGGCTACAAAGAAAAGCAAGTCTCTACCTTTATAGAGCTCACAGTCTAATGTTGGCTGAGAGTGGAGGGAGACAAATTGTAAACAAATATATACAATCTCTATACAGCATAAATAGGAAATAATCAATTGAAGGAAGGAAATAGAATTAATGGAGATTGGGAAAAGCTCCTTGTGGAAGGTGAGACTTTTTTGGGACTTGAAAGAAGGAGTCAGGGGAGACAGGAGGTAGAGATGAGGATGAAGAAATTCCAGGAGCCTAGAGATGATGTGTGGTGAAGTGTGGATAGTGGTGATGGGGACATGGTTGGCCCTATCCTAAAGGAGAATCATTGTGACAGTTGAATGAGCCTGCCACCAAATTTCAACTCCTCATCCCGGTTCCCAGAAGCCAGTTCTCAGTATTGCAAGCACAGAGAAAGTCCTCTGGCATTTGAATAGGTGGTGGCAGGCCACTTAGGTTATAATTGACTCTAATTAGCCCTCCCACAAGCAGAAACATTCCTCACCTACATCGGGAGCAGGCTTGTGAAAGGGAGAGATTCTTTTCTACCCTTGAGAACACCCACAGCACATCCCTTGGTGAGAATAATAGATAATCTTAATTTCAACAACCATACCTCAGTGTATAAAGCACTTTTCAAAACACTGTATAAAAAGCTTCGTGTTCATTCTCCTCCTGAGGTTTTTGCTTGATCTTGATTGTTCTCCCATCTGTCTGACCTTACCTTCTCAATCACTTTTGCTGATTCTTTATCTAAGTCATACTCACTCATCAAGGGTCCCCTAAGCCTTTGTCCTGGACCCCCTTCTCTTTTCCCAGTCTATTCTGTCTTGATTAGTGACCGCATCAGTTTCTGTGGGTTCAGTTATCATCTGTATGCTGAGGATTCCTAGATCTATCTATTTAGCACTAATGTCTCCTAAACTATATAGTCTCATACTCATGAGGTCAGGGTAGCAATTCCGGGTTCGAAGTAAACATGTGACAAATTCTCAATGGCCATTTTCTTTGACAAAAGGTAGGTTTGTTGAGGAGAAGAGGTTACAGACAAAATAAGAGGTAAAATAGGCACCAGGAATGGTAAATATGGAATGGAGATGGGAGGGCAATAGTATTATCATTATCAAGGAAAGGACTTCAGAAGAAACCATTGAAGGAATATGCCATGAGGCCTGAATATGCCATTGACTGGCAGCCTAAATCTATAGAGGAGTTTAGTAGTCTAACCAGATTTAGTTATAATAAGGAGAAAGATGCCATTAAAGAAAAGGCACTATGAGGGGGAGAGACAGTAATCATCTTAGTGGGCTTAGTCCTGAAAAGGACTTAGCAAAGATCTTCATCAGGGGATGACAGGGTAGGGAAAATATAGTCTTGGGGGATCGTCAGGACCAGAGAAGAATTCTGTAACTCAGAGGGAGGGTCAAGGAGGAGCCAGTTGGAATACCTGGAAGATCTGGTCTCAGATCTGTCTAAAAGATATGCTAATCAAAATCTCAAAGGTTGTTTAAAGCTGCCCAGAGGTTGAGGGATAGACAATGGAGGTTGATAAAGAATTCCATCCTCACAATCACGCAATACAAACAGGATAGTCTGGGAATTGGTTATGCCTGATAATAGGTTATGCCTGATAATAGCCAGATAGGCTTCTTCTTGACAGGGGAAGAGGTAAGTCCACGTCGATATTACCTACTGAATTTTGAACTTCTTGAACAGAATGATCCATAGACTTCTTGGGCAGCTAGGTGGAGTATTGGAGTGTTGGAAGGGCCTGGAGTCAAGAAGACCTGAATTCAAATGTGGCCTCAGACACTCACTAGTTGTGTGTCCCTGAACCCTTAACTCTGGTTTCTTCTTCAGTAAAATGAGCTGGAGAAGGAAATGACAAAACACTTGAGTATCTTTGCCCAGAAAACACCAAATGGGGGTCACTAAGAGTCAGACATTCCAGTATCTTTGCCCAGAAAATGCCAAATGGGGTCACTGAGAGTCAGACATGACTGAACAACAGCATAGACTTCTTAAAGTCAACATGTCCAAATCAGAACTCATTGTCCTTCTTTCCAAATCCTCCCCTCTTCTGAACTTCCCTATCACAGTTGAGGATACCATCATTCTCTCAGTCACCCAGGCTCCCAACCTTACCCCAGTTCTTGGTTCCTCCATGTTGCCAAAGTTTGTCATTTCTTTCTTTACAAGCTTCCTAACATCTCTTGTATGTGTATCCTTGTATGTGTATATCTTGTATGTGTATGTGAACTCCTGGAGGGCAGGAACTCTTTTTGCCTATCTTTATATCTCCAGAGCTTAGTAAAGTGCCTGACACATAACATATGTTTCTCTCTCATTTGTTTGTCTCTCATTTGATTTCTGAAACAGCCCTGTGAGGAGGCAGGACAGGAATGGTGAGCCCACTTTATAGATGAAGACAAATAAAGAAGCTGAGGTTAAGTTATCTCCTTGACATCACATACCTACTAGATAGTAGATCCTGGATAGTAGCTAGATCATTCTAGCATCCATCTTTAGTGCTTTCCCCCACTATATCCCATGACCTCCTAATAAAGATCATAGCTTCAAACATGAAGTCTGGATTTTCATTGGATTGGTACCATTGAAGAAGAGACCCCGAAATTCTAAAAATCCTTGAAGGAGAAAATTTCCTTCAACTCTGCCTCAGTGAGGGACCCCACCTGAAAGAAACAAGACAAACAGCTTTCTTCTGTTATCTAGATGGGGTTGGTTCAGTCCTGAGCAAAAGAATTCCAACCCTATTCAATTAAAGAAACTCATTCATTTCTAGTAAAATTCCAGCTCAAGCTGAAAACCAGATAGAACCCCCTTCAGCTTGTAGCCAAAGCTCCTATTATAAAAGAGCCGATCTAAAATCCTCTCTTTGCAGAGGTTCTAACCATGCCATGCTATGTCAAGGAAGCCTCTGCCCACTGGAATAATATTCTTTTCTAGTATTATTCTCTCTTTACCCTCACCTATTTCCCTAAGGAGACTTTATGCCTCTCTGTTGGGATTTCTAACCTTACTTCTAATCCCTATAATAAACCTCTTTTATCAATCTAAGTTTTCAGGTTTGTAAATTTCTTTACAGAGAATCCCTGCACCACCAGAACGGGCTTCCCCAAAACTCCCTATCCTTGCACTGAATCCCAAGGGGTTGCAGGGGAGCCAGACCTCTCCATTTGGTTCCCTGAACCCCGAACCTGACACTAGACCTTATCATTTAATTCCCTGACCCCCAGAAACCCTAATCTCATTTTGGTTCCCTAAATCTAGATCTTATCATTTGGTTCCCTATAAAAGGGAACCCTAAAACCTAAACCTCATCACCATCTTCCACCAATGCAGAGTCCATCTTCTCCAAGACTTAGTAAGAGATTTTTAAGGGATGCTAAGAGCAGAAAATAGATCACCACTAGTCAACATGGTGATGAGTATAAGAAGGAAGATTGGGATCAATATATAAAGAAAAAATCTCCCTAATAATTAGAACTATTGAGAAGAGAGATGAGCTGTATTAGGATTCAGTAGATGTTTGATTTGATTGTATTCAATTTAACAAACTAGGTGGCACAGTGGATCTTGTGCTATGTCTGAAGTCAGGAAGACTCATCTTGATGAGTTCAAATTCAGCCTCAGTCACTTAATAGCTGTGTGAGCCTGGACAAGTCACTTAACCCTATTTGCTTCAGTTTCTCATCTGTAAAATGAACTGGAGAAGGAAATGGCAAATGGCTACAGTATCCTTGCAGAGAGAGAAAACCTCAAATGGGATTACAAAGCGTTAGATATGATTGAAAAACTATGCCCTGGTATTGTGCTATGTCTTGAGGATAAAATGGAAAAGTTAGTCTCTGCCTTCAGGGAGCTTATCATTTTTCCCCTGGGGAAGAAACATTTATCCAGATAAATAAACACAAAACATAAAATATATACAAAGTAATTGAGTAGACTCACTAGGAACTGGGAGAGAAAGAACTAAACAGGCTTCTTGGGGCTCATTATAGGAGGTGGCAGTTGAGTTGAGCTTTGAAAGAAGCTAGAGATTTCAAGAGGTAAGGTTGAGGAGGGAATGCCCTCCAATCGTGGGGTACATTCAGCTTGTTCCAGAGGTGATAAGACTACCCTTCCCTTGTCACCACTGTGTGTGTCTTCTTCATTAGAGTTTACACTCCTTGAGGGCAGGCTCTTGTTTTTGTCTCCTCAGCAATTCACATAGTAACTGGTAACACTTAATAATGTATGTGTGGTGAGTACATATAATTCAGTATGTATAGAATGCAAAAGTCTGGAAAGACTAATAAGTCTAGAAAAATAGATTGGAGCCAGATAATAAAGAGCTTTAAAAGACAAAAGGGGTTTCTATTTTATCCAGGAGGCCAGGGGGAAGTAGCATGTTATAGGCAGAACTGGGTTTTCTCTCATTTGATTTCTGGAACAGCTCTGCGAGTAGGCAGGGCAGGAATGGTGAACCTGTTTTAGAGATAAAGACTTGCAAGTTCAGAGGTTAGGTTACCTCCCTGAGGTCACATACCTAATAAAAGGAAGTTCCTGGACTGGACTGGTCAGAATTGGAATATCAGTTTGGCAGCCTGTATGGTTAAAGGACTGAAAAGGGGAGGAAATGAAAGCAAAAAACCCAATTAGGAGGCTATTATAATAATCCGTGAAAGGTGATAAGGACCTAAACTACATTGGTTGTCATGTAAGAATAGAGAAGAGAAAGGATTCAAGATTCATTGTGGGAGCAGAATCAACAAGACTTGGCAACTGATCACACGTTAAAAGCTGGAGAGAAAGGTTAGGGATGATTCCAGGGTGGTAGAGATGGATGCTTGGAAAGATGATATGACCGTTAGCAGAAACAGGAAAACTAGAAAGGAAAGAAGGTTTTAGAGAAAATTGCTGAGTTCTACTTTGTAAAATTTGAGTTTGAGATTTTTATAAGCAGGGGTAGGTTGGATATTGTCTTTTTGACTACTTAGACATAAGAAAATTGATGGAAAAATATTAATTAAGTAAAAGGGTATTCTGGGTACATTTTTTGGGAGACACGGTTGTTAAATATTCATCAGCACATTCCTGCTTACAAGACACCCATTTTGAAGTATTCAATAGACATCTTTGTACATTGCCAACAGTTTCATCTGGAATTGAAGTCCCTGATCATAGGCTGCTGGGTCCTGATGGTGTACCTTAATTTTATTTAACTAGGGCTTAGGGCCACCTTGCCCCTTTCCAATCATCTCTGGGTCAGATTACCCTTCCCTTGTCACCCTTGTATGTGTTTCTCCATTAGAGTTTACACTCCTTGAGGACAGGCTCTTGTTTTTGTCTCTTCAGCAATTCACATAGTAACTGGTAACACTTAATAAGTGATTTTAAAAAAAATTATCCATGAAATTGATGATATAGGACTAGAGCGCAGGAAAAAACTGAATCTGCTGGAGAACAAAAGAAAACCTACATGGAAGCAAAGAAAAGATGGACAGTTCTGAATACAATCAATCTATTCTATTATATACACTTTTTTCTTTTTAATTTATTAAAGCTTTATATTTACAAAACATATGCATGGGTAATTTTTCAACACTGATCTTTGCAAAGCCTTTTGTTCCAAATTATCCCCTCCTTTCCCCACCCCTCTCCTAGATGGCAGATAATCCAATACATGTTAAATATGTTAAAAATATATGTTAAATCCAATATGTGTATACATATTTATACAGTTATCTTACTGCACAAGAAAAAAATTGGATCTAGAAGGAAAAAAAAACTGAGAAAGAAAACAAAATGCAAGCAAACAACAACAGAAAGCGTGAGAATGCTATGTTGTGGTCCATACTCAGTTCCCATGGTCCTCTCTCTGGGTGTAGATGGCTCTCTTCATCACTGAACAATTGGAACTGATTTGAATCATCTCATGGTTGAAGAGAGCCAAGTCCATCAGAATTGATCTCATTATATTCCTTTTCTTGAGGTAGAAATGTATTATTCCATATTTTGAATTCTCTCTTATGTTCTGCTGTATACATAACAATTTTTTTCTGTTTTAAATAAAACTTTTTTTTAAAAATATACAAGCTCCTTGAGGGAAGACACTTTTTTTCTGCTTATATTTGTATCCTTAGAGTTAGGACAGTGCCTGTCACATAGTAAGCACTGTGTATCATAAGTTCTATCTATTTATCTAAAAATTAATACATGCTTTTTGATTGACTGACTTACTGACATCTACCATGTGGCAGTCACAATGCAAGATGTTGGAGATAGAAAGAGGAAAATAAAATAATCTCTGCCCTCAAGGAGTTAAGTCCTATTGGTTGCTATAATTTGTAGTTAAGTATGTAGCAATGGTTATTGATATTTATGGCTTGAGCAAATAAATGATGACAAAAAGCTACCATGAATTCAGAAACATTTTTGACTGAATTTGTATTTATTAATTACAATTATATCTACCTAGCATATGGAAGATAGTAATATACACATGAGACAGTATAGGCTATAGAAGAAATGTTTGCTTATTTATTATATTAAATCATACTGCATATCTTGATTGAGCTAAATAAAAATGAAAATAACAACCAAAAAGCCTCTCAATTCTGTTATATGAATTTGAGAGTTGTCTGGATAGGGGTGACAGTGACTCCCAAACAAAAGTTAAATGAGCACTTGGCAGGGATATTTTAGGTGGGATTCTCATCGGGCTATGAGCTGAGTTGAGCTAGATGGATTTGGAGATTCAGTGACTACTTAGCCCTTTAAGGTTAACAAAGCACAATGGCCACCATTTTAAAGCTGTATTCTTTTAAAAGTCAGGAAAGGGAAATTCAGAAGATTTAAATGATTAACCTAGGGTCATCTGGCTACTAAATAAGTATCAGAAGCTTAGTTAGCACCCTTCCTGAGCCACTACCCATTTAATCTCAGCACCTAAAGTTGGCTAGAGAGAAACATTTTTACAATGAGGAAGTAATCTTAGTGTTCCCAGTAGGCTTCATGAAAAGGATGCTCTTGAGTAGGGTAGAGCTAGAGGGCATTCTGAGGAGCTTGTGGTGGTATGTTTCTTCCCCCACAAAAAGCCAGAGGCCAAAGGCTTTAGCTCACTACAGAAATGGAACAAGATGAGCTCTGCAATCTTGTGCTCCTCTTGTGCTCCTAGCCAGGAGAGCTGGAGGATGGGCTTAGACTTGTCTCACTGCAGTGAAGAAGGCCAGAAGTTATCATCTTTGACCACCTTGTCTTTCACTTCTCATTAGGCTTTGGGGCAGGAAAGCCTGCAGAGGCAGTTCCGATCTTTTGGAGCTGCATACAGATCCCCTCCATTTACACTAATCATATCATCAGTCCGTCAGACAGGCTGTGACAAGCATTCATAAAGCACTTAGCATGTGCTGGGCATGGTGCTAAAGTCTGGAGATGTTAACATGGGCACAAAAGACAGTTCCCTGCCTTCCAGGAGCTTAAAAAGGATCTAGAGGGGCAGCAAGATGGTGCACCAGCCAAGTCAGGAGGATGTGGGTTCAAATCCAACCTCAGATATGTAACACTTACTAGCTGAGTGACCCTGAGCAAGCCACTTAACCCCAAATGCCTCAAAAAAGAAAAAGGATCTGGAAAGTGGGAAAGAAAGGAAGGTCACACATGTGGGGTCTTGGTGGTAAAGTCCAGAGAGTCATGAGCACAGCCAGATGGGGAATGGAGTCTGGCCAGCTTAAGCTTGTTTCCAAAATGGAGGTCCCTGCAAGAAAGTCACCAAAGGGAGAATAGGGTTAGCATGATGGAGGAATGGTCTAGGGGAAGAAAGCACCAAGTATTAAATGAAGTTCCAGTCAATAAGCATTCAAGTTCCTACTATATACACTGACTGTGCTAAGCACCAGAGCCACAAAAACAAAAGTGAAATTATATTCTAAGTATATAAATTATATACATATATGTATGTATCTACATATATCCAAGTTCTATGCAGAGTAGTTTTCAGGGAGGCAAGCATCTGAGAGGATTGGGAAAGGCTTTATGTAGTAGAAGGGAAAGGAAGGGGAAAAGGCATTTATAAAGCACTTACTGTATGCCAGGGACTTTGCCAAGCATTACAATCACAAAAACAAAAGTGAAATCATATTATTTTTTTAAATTTTTTTTTATTTTAATAGCCTTTTATTTACAGGTTATATGCATGGGTGACTTTACAGCGTTAACAGTTGCCAAACCTCTTGTTCCAATTTTTCACCTCTTACCCCCCACCCCCTCCCCTAGATGGCAGGATGATCAGTAGATGTTAAATACATTAAAATATAAATTAGATACACAATAAGTATACATGACCAAAACATTATTTTGCTGTATAAAAAGAATCAGACTCTGAAATATTGTACAATTAGCTTGTGAAGGAAATCAAAAATGCAGGTGGGCATAAATATAGGGATTGGGAATTCAATGTAATGGTTTTTAGTCATCTCCCAAAGTTCTTTCTCTGGGCGTAGTTGGTTCAGTTCATTACTGCTCCATTGGAAATGATTTGGTTGATCTCGTTGCTGAGGATGGCCAGGTCCATCAGAACTGGTCATCATATAGTATTGTTGTTGAAGTATATAATGATCTCCTGGTCCTGCTCATTTCACTCAGCATCAGTTCTTGTAAGTCTCTCCAGGCCTTAGTGAAATCATATTCTAAGAAATGATATGTACATATCTAGGTATATCCAAGTTCCATACAAGACTGTTTTGAGGGAGTCAAGCATCTGGGAGGATTGGGATAGGCTTTATGTAAGGGAAGTGAAAGGAAGAGGGAAAGCATTTATTAACTGCCTGCTGTATGTCAAGCACTGTGCTAAGCACTTTTCAAATATTACCTCTTTTGATCCTCACACAACCTTGGGAGGTTGATTCCATTTTGATCCCCATTTTACAGTTGGAGGAAACTGAGGTAAACATAGGTTAAGTGACTTGTCCAGGTTCACGTAGCTAGTAAGTATCAGAGACTATCTGCATTCAGGTCTTCCTGTCTTTAGGACTTCTATCATTGCACAACCAGGAATCTTTAGAAGGTGGATCTTAAACTCAGTTTATATTTGTTTTGATTTTACAATCCACTGTAATGTCATCTAAAAAAGCTCCCCTGGTGAAGAAATTCCCTGTAGCAATGCAAATGGGCAGCTCTCAGGAAAAGGCTAACTTCTGACCATTGCCCTGGGGGCATAAGGAGGTTGGGGGTTCACCCAGGATCACAGAGCATTTGATTCGGGTCATCCTGACTCTAAGACTAGCTCTCTCCTGTAGGTCAGAAACTAGAGAGTCTGAGAGGAAGAATATAAGTAGGGAGTACATTCCAAGTATGAAGGATGGCCAGTGCTGAGATCTGGAAAAGAGAGATGGAGTAGTGTATGTGAGGAAACATATCTGGCTGGAATGTAGAATGTAGGAAGGACACCATCTGACAGCATTTTCCCATAAATGAAACAGTTCCCTTGGATTGTGTAGATAACCAACTGACCTGTGTTTTATCAAGGACCTACTACGTGCAAATGCTCTGGAGAATTAGGAGAAGATAGTCATTTCCATTATGGAAGGAGACAAAAGTAATATACAACCAATAGGAAGCAATACAAAATGGTGTCTAATTAAGTTATTTTATTATGCAGTACCTTGAGATAAGGGAGTGATAAACTCAGCATTCAGAATGAGGCATATACATATATACATACATATGTACAAACATATATACATACACACGTGTGACATGGCTAATGTGGGGATTTGCTTTGTTTGACCATAATGAATGTGTAATGGCTTTGTTTTTCATGCTTTCTTGATGACAGAGAGGTGGAAGGGACAGAATTCAGAACTTAAAAGCAAAATAAAATTGAAGAAAAGATTGTGTGGTACAGGCTAGGAGTTTAGAGAATTGAGGCATGAGTTTGGGGATGTGATGACAGGAATGGAGGAAGCAGGGCTTGAGCTGGCTTATAGGAAGAAGCCAAAGTATCCGAATCTCCAGCTGTGAATTCCTGACCCAGTCCACCTGGCTAAATGACAGAACTGGTTCTCTGAAAACTATTAGCAATGATCCTAGGACTGGTTTTTTTTCCAACTTAATTTGGGTCTAGAGCTGCATAAGTTCTGCTTAAATCTTTCATCTACAGTCATTTTCTGGGGTGTAGAGATTAGAGCTAGAAGAGATCTTTAAGGTCATCTGATCCTACCATTTCAATTTACAGATGAAGAAGCTGAGATTTTGGAGTTTATGACTTGCTCAAAGTCAGTTAAACAATAAGCATCTGAACTGGGATTTGAATCTGTCTCCATTTTCCATTGTGCTACATTACCTCTCTGTGTTCCCATCTCTCCTTCATTTCTCTTCTCAATGATAAGAAGACCATGAATTTCAGTCTGACTCTGTTCAAGGTATTTTCACTCTTCCATTTATATGTTTTATTTTATACGTAGATTGTAAGAACCTGAGAGCAGGCAGGATCCAGTTCATTTTATTTTTTCTTGGTGCTTAATTACCATGTGATAATTAATTGACTTGACCCACAGAATATCCATACAAGTGAGAGTAAGCCAAGTTGTCCTTATTTTCCACATGAAGACATTAAGATCCATATGGGCAAGTGACCCACATAACTAATTAATGACAGAACCACAACTAATCTGATTCTCTGCCTAGTACTCTTTCCATCTCCCCCTGATACAAAAGAAGGATAAGGCATCTATTGCAGTCTAGGGCACATAGTAGGTTTTTGCTTTCATCTGAATTGAAGGAATGGTAAAGAAGTAAAAAATAAAGTATCTGCTTCAGAGAAGGCTATAGTCTAATGGGGGAAAACACACATTATTAGATTAATGCATGTACTTACCATCCCATCTCTTTTCAACTCTTCATCCTCATTTTCAGAAGCAAAGGTTTGCTATTGCAAGCACAGAATAAATCCTTTGACATTTAAATAAATATTATGAAGCCATAGATGTTATAATGGACAATGCACACATACACACACTCACAGAAACATTAATACATCTACACACAGAGAGGAAAACTTTAAGGGACCTCAGAAATCAAGTCCAATTCTCTTATTTTATACAGCCTTGAGAAGGGGAAATGACTTATCCAAAGTCACTCAGCTATGTGATGGGTAAATCATGGTTAGAACCCAGGATTCCTGACTTAAAGCTCCTTCCCTTTTCCACTACCCATGGAAAATAATGCCTCTATTGTTAAAAGATACAGATTTCTGAATTCTTTGGGATGATTGCTCTCTATAAATATTGAATGCGAATAATAATTATTACTATTTTAGTTGTTTAAACTCTGATATTTCTCCTACATGGTTCTCATGCGAAGACATCCTTGGAATTATTTTGTGTTATGGGCCATTTTCACTCAAAAGAGTCCTGAGAAAAGCTTTGCTCTTTTGCTCAGAACTTCAAGCTAGTCAGAATTTGGAAGAATCTTAATAATAGATAATGAATATAGTTGTGCTTTGCTTTTCACAACTATATTTCTAAATGAATTGTGTTTAAATAAAACTCCCATAAACCTCATTGTATATCTAGAGCATCAGGGGAACTCCTTATTTAAAGGAATGAAGGGAAAAGCATTAATTAAGTGCTTACTATTTGCCAGTTACTATGCTAAGCAAATTCTGACCTCTATAGGGAATACTTCTATAAAGTGAATAATTTTTCGTTTTAATCTGGACTTTGAAAATTGAGCACTGAATTACATACAGTCTTATATTTAAAAACCTATAGTCCAGAATCTAAAGCTCTGAGTTTATATAGATCAAGTTCAATTTTGACCATGCTAACCCAATCTACCTCCACCATTCTTGTTATGTTTTTATGGCTCATTTGCTCTCATGCAGAATTTTTTCCTGGGAATCTCAGAGTATGTATGACCTATGTCTTTTTCTCCATTGATGTGGTTAAATGAGTCCCCAGTATCTTTGTGAGCAATCAAGGTTACAATAAAAATAATAACAAACTTTTAAGGTTTGCAAAATACTATATATATATATATATATATGTACATGTATATGTATATATAATCTTATTTGATCATCACAACAACCTTGGGAAGAAGATGCTATTTTTAATCTCCAATTTACAGATAAGTAAGTTGAGGTTGAGAGAAATTAAGTGACTTACTTAGGGTTATATAGTAAATAAACATTTGAAGCATAATTTGAACTCAAATTTTCCTGGTGCCAAGTCCAGTCTCTATATCATCTAATTGCCTGCAATGGATACTGGGCAAAGAACAGCCTTTATTTTACCCACAAACAAAATGCAGAAAACTCAAGGTGCTCACAGTGGTTAAAAGACTATTAGGTGCTACAGTAGATAAGAGTGCTAGGTCTGGAATCAGGAAGACTCATTTTCCTAAGTTTAAATCTGGGCTCAGACACTTACTAGCTGTGTGATGTTGGGCAAGTCACTTAACTCTGCTTGTCTCAGTTTATTCATCTGTAAAATGGGTTGGAGAAACAAATGACAAACCACTCCAATGTCTTTGCAAATAGCCCTCCCTCCCCCCCAAAAAAAAGATCACAAAAAAGTCAGACACAACTGAAAAATGACTGAATAATGAAAGTTTTGTACTTCTCCAGGGAATCTCACATTTTCCTCAAAGATGTATCATATAAATGTGAATTGTTCTGAGCTGGATCACCTCATACCTCTCAAAGTGACTAATTAGACAAAAAAGAAAAATTTTGGATGTTGGAGAGAATGTGGAAAAACTGAGACACTAATGCATTGGTGGAATTGTGAACTGATCCAACCATTCTGGAGAGCAATTTGGAACTATCCAAAAGGTTGTAAAACTGCATACTTTTTGATCCAATAATGTCACTGCAAGGTTTGTATCTTAAAGACATCCAGAAAAGAAGAAAGGACCTATTTGTATGGAAATATTTATAGCAGCTCTTTTTGTGGTGATTAAGAAATGGAAAACAAAGGAAATGGCCAAACTGTGGTATATGGTTGTAATGGAATATTATTGTGTTATAAGAAATGACAAGCAGGATGATTTCCGAAAAACCTGGAAAGATTTACATGAACAGATGCATGGTGAAGTGAACAAAACCAAGAGAATTCTGTAAAAAATGACAACATTGTTTGACAAAGAAATGTGAATGATTTAGCTGTTCTCAGCAATACAACAATCTAAGACAATTTCAAAGGATTAATGCGAAGCATACTATCCACCTCCAGAGAAAGAACTGATATTGACTGAATACACACTGAAGCATGCTATTTTTCAACTTTCATTCTTTTCTTTTTTTTTTTCTTTTATTCAAGTCTTCTTGAACAAAATGACAAGTATGGGAATGTTTTACATAACTGCACATGAATAACGTATATCTGGTTGCTTACCATCTAAGGGAAGGAGAAAAAGAATGTGGAACTCAAAACCTTAAATAAAAATGCTAAAAATTTTTAATGTGAGTTGTTATTGCTGTATTTGGTATTGTTATAGAGATGTCATTTTCATTTTGTTCAGTGGTGGTAGAAAGAAACAGCTGCAGAACAGATTGTTATCCTGTTATTATTCTTTTAAATGTCCTGTGGACTCTTGTGCAGGTAGATTAAGTAATTGTAGCTATTTTTGTAGTTGAATAAATATTAAATAAAATTGGGATGTATGATCATTTTTGCAGGCTCACTGAAAGTATCCTTGAGACAACTCTAGTAACATAGAAAAATGGGGAGAGTACCTAGTATCTCACTGTGTTCCATTATGATTCTGATTTCTTCCTCCACATCTCTACATTTTGAAAGCTTTTCATTCCATGCAGTTTGGAGATGATGAATATTTGATGTAGTAATATCCATTTGAAAAAAAAAGAAATTATTCAGTTTTTCTAATTCCATGTGGTGATTGTGGGCCACAATATGCTCAGGAATAATGGTATAATTCCAGTACAATTTATTGGTTAAATTCTTTAGGAAATTTTTTGGGATCTATAGTAAAATGAAGATTTATCATTTTCTATTTCTATTTTAAATAACATTTAAAGTGCTTTATAAATGTTTAATATCAGATAAAAGACAATAAATGTTTTAAATATAATTATAGCCACTGGATCATACTTTGATAGGTATTCAGTAGGTGCTAATTTTTTTTATCACTGTGGTGGTGTTGCACATTTTCTACTTCTTTGCATAATCTGCATATATTACTAAATTTGGGCTAAGTTAGAAGGATAATCCTTCTATAATTTCTGGTGTCAATTTCTTTGTCAACAGATTCAGTCCATGAGGGTGTTGCTCATGGAGGGTCTTTTGATTCCACTTTTGGACCTTAGCTATTTCATAGACTCCATCTGGAGATAAATTACTTTCAGTAACATTTGACAAATCTAACTGTTATCAGATTTTATTGTTGCTTGGTGAAGGAATGTCAGCTTATTCCAAAAGTATTTTTATAGGTTTAAAATAAAATAAAAAACCCAACAACCCAAAGCAACTTTGCTATTCTGAACTTAACAAACATCAACAAACATGAACATTTCCATATACAAAGGAAAGAAAAAAGAGGATGTTTAGAAAACCATGAATTTTGCTCCATACAGCTTGGCTTTTAAGGTATTTACTCAATTCAACATGATAGTTTCAAAGCCATTTCACTTGACTGTGTTTTCTTTTAATCTCCTTCATATTTCATCTGTTCATTTTTGTTAAATGTTTCATTCACAATCTTTTCCTTCTTTTTCTGGCATCATTATCACTTCGTTCTCTTATCTACCAATTCTCCCCTGCTCCAAATAAATTCCACCTTTGTGAAAAGTTAGCATGTGAAAGCAAAAGAAATGTACAGGTTGGCCAAATCCAAAAAAGGTATGTCTCTTTCTATATCTCTAGTCTAATACATCACTATCAAGTCTGGGAAATATGCTTTATCACTGGTCTTCTGGAGAAGTGGTTCATCATTGCACTGGATAGAATTTTAAGCTTTTAAAACTTTATTTTTCTTTTTGGAAATTAATATGGCAGAAATTAGGCATTGGCTCACACCTAAAACCTTATACCAAGATAAGGTCAAAATGGATTCATGATTTAGACATACATAAAGAGTGAAACTATAAGCAAATTAGAAGAACAAAGATACGATGGCCTACTTCTCAGATCTGTGGAGAAGTAATTTTTGGCCAAAGAAGAACTAGAGTCCATTATGGAATGCAAAATGGATAATTTTGATTGTATTAAAAGTTTTTTGTACAAACAAAACCAATGCAGACAAGATTAGAAGAGAAACAATAAACTTGGGGAGGGGGAATTTCACATCCAAAGGTTCTGATAAAGGCCTCATTTCTAAAATATATAGAGAACTGACTCAAATTTATAAGAATTCAAACCATTCTCCAGTTAATAAATGGCCAAAGTATGTGAAGAGACAATTTTTAGTTGAACAAATTAAAACCATTTCTAGTTATATGAAAAAATGCTCTAAATCACTATTGATCAAAGAAATGCAAACTACGACAACTCTAAGATAACACAGCACACCTCTCATATCGGCTAAAATGACAGGAAAAGATAATTATGAATGTTGGAGGGAATATGGAAAACCGGGACACTAATACATTGGTGGTGGAATTGTGAACTGATCTAACAGCTTTTTTTGGAGAGCAATTTGGAATTACCCCTAAAGGGCTATCAAACTAAGTATACTATTTGATTCAGCAATGTCTCTACTGGATCTAATTTCAAAGAAATCATGAAAAAGGGAAAAGGACCTATATGTGCAAAAATGTTTCTAGTAGATCTTTCTTTTTCTTACTCTTTTTCCTTCCTTCCTTCCTTCCTTCCTTCCTTTCTTCCTTCCTTCCTTCCTTCCTTCCTTCCTTCCTTCCTTCCTTCCTTCCTTCCTTCCTTCTTTCTCTTTTTATTCCTAGTACAATAAATGTTTATTGAGCGCCTGCTAAATGCCACGCACTGAAGTAAGAACTAGGAACACAATTACTAAAAATTAAGCCGGTCTTGCCCTCAAGGAGTTTACAATTTAAGAGAAGCAGGAAATGACATACAAAAGGAGACAAGAAAGTAGGAGGGGAGGAGGAGGGCACCAGTGGGTACCTGGTTCTAGGGGCGTCTTGTTTCATGGAGTTGAAACTAAGCAGAACAGCAAATATAGAATGGAGTGAGCCATTTCTCCCCTTTATAAAAGAAGACTTTGGAAGGAGTTTGGTATTCCACTTTCTCTCTCAATCAGAGGAGAGAGGAGGCTGAAGTAGATGGCTTCAGTCACGGCTTGAGTTAGCAGCATACTGATGATATTAGAAGTGAGTTTAAACTTAGAAGACCATCATATTTCTTGCAACTGAAACCAAGAAAAGCAGCTATTGCAGAATGTAGTGAACTAAAAAGTCCAATGTCTGTCCTATATAAAGAAATCATTAATAGAAATTAGGTTCTCTCTGTCTCTATCTTTTTCTGTGTCTGTGTCTGTGTCTTTCCCTCCCTCTCTCCCTCCCTCTCTGTTTCCTTCCCTCTCTCCCTCCCTTTCTCTCTCTCTCTCTCTCTTTCTCTCACACACACACACACACACACACGCACTCACGCATGCACGCACGCACGCGCACACACACATACACAAACTACCTGATCATATCCTTTGACTGTTAGGGAATGATTCTTTTTCTTATATATTTGAATCAATTCTCTATATTAAATGCCAGATTTTTATTAAAGAGCTTTGTTGCAAAGATTGTTCTCAATTAACTATTTCCTTTTTAATTCTATCTGCATTGCTTTTGTTTGTACAAAACCTTTTCAATTTATATGATCAAAATTCAATCTTTTTTATCACCTCTAATCTTCTCTATTCTTTGTTAAATCAAACATTCTTATCCATAATTGCCAGATTATCTCCTATTTTTTAAAAATTTGTTCACGATCTGACCTTTTATGTCTAAATCTTATATTTTCTTGAAGTTTATGGTGTATGTTGTGAGATGTTGATCTAAACTTAGTTTCTTCCATACTACGCTATTTTCAGTTTTCCCTGTTTTATTGAAAAAGCCTTCAGCATCTCTTTTATAGATAGTTCTAGCTCTTCGTTTTAGATAGATATTACTTATCATATTAAAGAAAGATTAATTTATTTCAATGCTTTAAATTTTTTTAAAACAAAAGTGGATATTGTATTTTATCGAAAAGGTTTTCTTTATCTACTTTATCTTCATCTATAATAGTCATGTGATTAGGGGGGAGCATCATTATGGTCTACTATGTTTATAGTTTTTCAAGTATTGAACAAACAAATTATAGAATAAATCCAATCTAATAATCATATAGAATCATTTAAATATGTTACTATAGCTAATTTGTTAATATTTTTCAATATTTCTGCATTGATACTCACTAGGAATATTAGTTTGTAGCTTCCTTTCTATGTTGTCTCTTTCTGGTTTAGATATTAAAATTATATTTGTATCATAGAAGGAATATGCTATATTTATTTTTTGCAAAGATAAATTGTCCTCTGAATTTTGATAGAATTAACTTGTAAAATTGTCTGATTATTATTTTTTTCTTTTATGAGTTCTTTTATGACTTGTATATCCCCTTCCCCTCCCCATATCCTATGTTGGGTTAATCTAGGCATTTTACATTTTTACAATATTCATTAAATTTGCTATCAATTTTCTCACAATATAATCATACAAAATAGTTTTCAATAATTTATTTTATTCATCTTCATTGATTGTGTCTTTTCCTTTTTAATATTGGTAATTTGGTTTTCCTCTATTTAAAAATAAGATTAGTGAATGATTAATCTATTTAATCAATTAAAAAAACACTCATATTTATCCATTCAGTTTTAAAATTCCTGCTTTGTTTCTTTCTTCTTTGATTTTCATGATTTCTATTTTTGTTTTTTTTCAAAGTTTGATGCCCAATTCATTTATTTGCTCTTTCTTTCTTTTATTGAAGAAAGTGTTTAGACATAAAAATTTCCCTAAAGATTTTTGACTGCTTCTCAATAGTTTTGTTATATCATCTTATTTTTGTGATTTTCTTTGACAAAATTATCTATTGTTTCTATGATTTTTTCTTTGACACCTCTTGTCCCAATTCTTTAGGATTAATCTAGTTTCTATGTAAATTTGAATCTTTTCTTCAAATTTTCTTTATTGATTATAATTTTTATTTTATTGTTATTAGAGAGAAATGTGTCTAATATTTATACTTTTTTACATTTGTATTTGAGGTAGGACATAACTAATTTTTTAAAATAAAGATATCATTTAGGAGTAGCTAGATGGGGCAATGGATGGAGTACTAGCCCTGAAGTAAGGAAAGATCTGAGTTCAAATCTGATCTCACATACTTAACACTTCCTAGCAATGTGACCCTGGGCAAGTCACTTAATCTCAATTGCCTCAGAAAAAAAAAATCCACAGTACCACATATATAATCATTTTTATTTCTTTTAGCAATCATTAGAAATCTATCATAATATAAACTTTGTGAAGTTTTATTCAATTCTTAACTTATTTTTTAGATTTGTCTAGCTTTGAGAGAATACACTAGGTCCCCAACAATTATGGTATTAATAGTGATTTTCTCTGTAATTTGATTAACTTTTAGATATTTATGTTTATACTATGTCCATATATACAAACATAATATAGTCATATTATATGTATTCATATAGGAGAGATAATTTCTTTGCCTATAGTACCTATAAGCATAATATAGTTTTCTATTTATTTCTTTTATTCATGTTTATATTCCTTGTCTAAGATTAAGATATATCACTATATCTGAGTTCACTTGAAACATAAGAAAATTTTGTCCTAACACCTCATTTTTAAACTGTATCAATCTTTAGATATCAAATTTGGTTTTACATAAACAATATATTGTTGAATTCTATTTCTAATATATTTTGCTATTCTTTTTTTGTTTTATGGGTGAATTAATCCCCTTTACATTTGTGATTATGATTGTTATTTGTGTATTTTCCTCTATGTTATCCTTTTATCTATCCTTTTTTTCCTCTCTCCTCTCTCCAAACTACTTTTTATGAAAAAAAAAAAGAAAGAAAGAAAAAGGTGCTGATAGAAAAGGAATGTGATCAGCACTGGTGATCTCTAATTTAAGCAATCTTTTCTACTTCTCTTACCCTCCTCTTCTTTCCCAGATCATGATTACTGGTTTTTATATTTTCTTTTGCTTTAATCTTTAATTTACAATCTAATCGCCAAAGTTGAAGTTTGTTTTGCTTGTGTTTATTTCTTTGCCACTTCTTCTCTCCCCTTGAAAATCCCCCTTCTTTACCACCATGTAGAATATAAATATTTCAACATAATTTAGACCATGAAGTTACTTTTCTTTTTTTGTATAAAGCTTTTTATTTTCAAAACATATGCATGGATAATTTGACATTGATCCTTGCATAGCCTTGTGTTTCAGATTTTTCTTCCTTCTCCCCACCTCCTTCCCTAGATGGTAAGAAATTCAATATATGTTAAATATGTTAAAATATATATTAAATTCAATATGTATAAACATATTTATAAAGTTCTCTTGCTGCACAATTAGATCAAAAAAAGAAAATAAATGAGTGAGAAAACAAAATGCAAATGAACAACAACTAAAAGAATGAGAATGTTATGTTGTAATCCACATTCAGTTCCTACAGTCCTCTCTCTGGGTGTAGATGGCTCTCTTCATCACAAGATCATTGGAAATAGTATCAATCATCTCATTGTTGGAAAGAGTCACGTTCATCAGAATTGATTGTCACATAATATTAATGTTGTTGTGTATAATGATTTCCTGGTCCTGCTCATTTCACTCAGCATTAGTTCATGTAAGTCTCTCCAGGTCTCTCTAAAATCATCCTCTTGATCATTTTCTTATAGAACGATAATATTCCATAACATTAATATACCATAACTTATTCAGCCATTCTCCAACTGATGAACATCCACTCAGTTTCCAGTTTCTTGCCACTACAAAAAGGGCTGCCACAAACATTTTTGCACATGTGGATCTCTTCCCTTCCTTTAAGATCTCTTTGGGATATAGGCCCAATAGAAACACTGCTGGGTCAAAGGGTATGCATAGTTTGATAACTTTTTGAACATAGTTCCAAATTGCTCTCCAGAATGGCTGGATCTGTTTACAACTCCACCAACAATGGCCCACTTTCCCCATACCCCCTCCAATATTCGACCTTGTCTTTTCCTATCATCTTAGCTAATCTGAGAGGTGTATAGTGGTATCTCAGAGTTATCTTAATTTGCATTTCTCTGATTAATAGTGATTTAGAGCACCTTCTCATATAGTTAGTTTTAATTTCTTCATCTGAAAATTGTTCATATCCTTTGATCATTTGCCAGTTGGAGAATGGCTTAGATTCTTATAAATTTGATTCAATTCTCTATATATTTTAGAAATGAGACTTTTGTCAGAACCCTTAAAGATAAAAATGATTTCCCAATTTATTGCTTCTCTTCTAATCTTGTCTGCATTAGTTTTGTTTGTACAAAATTTTTTTTAACTTAATATAATCAAAATTATCTATCTGGTATTCAATTATGAGTTCCATTTCTTCTTTGGACACAAATTCCTTCCTTCTCCACAGATTTGAGAGGTAAACTATCCTGTGTTCCTCTAATTTGCTTATAATATCACTCTTTATGTCTAAATCACGAATCCATTTAGATCTTTTCTTGGTATGTGATGTTAGGTGTGGATCAAGCACTAATTTCTTCCATACTAGTTTCCAATTTTCCCAGCAGTTTTTGTCAAATAGTGAGTTCTTATCCCAAAATCTGGGGTCTTTGGGTTTGTCAAACGTTAGATTTGCCTATTTTGTTGTTGCCTGTTTTGTCCTATGATCCTAACCTATTCCACTGATCAACTACTCTATTTTTTAATCAGCACCAAATGGTTTTGATGACTGCTGCTTTAGAATATAGTTTTAGGTCTGTCACAGCTAGGCCACTTCATGAAGTTACTTTTCCAAATTTCTCTTGAATTTTGTCTTTTTCTTTCTACTCCTCTTTAGTTTTTTTTTTTTTTTTCATCTCAATTTTGTTTGGAAGTCCACTATTCCACTAAAAATCTATTCTTGACTATGCCCAACCTTTGATCTAGCAGTGTCACTACTAGGTCTCTACCCCAAAGAGATCATAAAAAGAGGGAAAAGGACCCATATGTGCAAAAATGTTTGTAGCAGCTGTTTTTGTAGAGCAAAACAACTGGAAAATGAGTGAATGCTCGTCAATGGGGAAATGACAGAATAAGTCATGGTATATGATTGTAATGCAATATTATTATTCTATAAGAAATGATGAACAGGCTGATTTCAGAAAATCAGAAATTCAGAAAAAGAAAGGCTTACATCTACTTATGCTGTGTGAAGTAAGTAGAACCAGGAGAATATTGCACATTTTTATAGTAAGTTTATGTGATGATTCACTATGATAGACAACTCTTCTCAGCACTATAAGGATCCACGACAATTCCAATAGACTTGGGATGGAAAATGCTACCCATATCCAGAGAGGACCATGAAGACTGAATATGAATAGAAGCATAGTATTTTCACCTCTTGTTTTGTTTGCTTTTTTCCCTTTTGATCTTATTTTTCCTATACAATGTGTCAAATATGGAAATATGTTTTAAAATATTGTCCATGTGTGACCTATATCAGATTGTTTGCTAGCTTGGGGAGGGAGAAAGTGAGGGAAGGAGAAAAAAATTAGAACACAAGATCTTAGGAAATGAATGTTTAAAACTATCTTTACAATACTATTGAGAAAATAAATAAATAAAAAAGTTCGTTCCTATACCCTTTTCCCTTTTCTGAATGCCTATAGACCATGGGATTATACTCAGATTATACTCAGAATAAGTTATTCTTGGTTATTAGCCTTTATCTTTTGGAATATTGTATTCCAAGATTTTTTTTTCTCCTTCAAAATAGATGCTGCCAAGTCTTATGTGGTCCTGACTGTCGATTATATTTGAATTTGTCTGGCAGTATTTTTTCTTTTAGCCAGAAGCTCTGGATTTTGGTTATGATATTCCTGGGAATTTTTCTTTTGGGGAATTATTTCAGGAGGCATTGGGAAAATTCTGTTTTCACACAAGTCTCAATTCTAATAATGCTAAGAATTGTTCATTTCTGATTTCTCCAACTGTGATATCAAGGTTTTTTTTTAACTTTCTGGAAATCTGATGATTCTTAAATTCCTTCTTGATCTTTTATCCAGATCAGGTGTTTTCAATAATAGATCTCTTTTATTTTCTTCTATTTTTTAATTTTTTAATTTTATTTTAATATTTCCTGCTTTATCATGGAATAATTGGGGTCTGTTTGGTCTATTCCAATTTTCAGAGTCTGTTACTTGGATCAGGTTTGCCACCTTCTGTTCTACACTTTTTATTCTTCTTTCAGTTATTCCTCCAAAGATTTCATTTCACTCATAATTCCATTTTTATCCCTTGCTTCATTTCTTTTAAGTACTATTTTATGTTAATTTTTTCTTCTGAACTTAACAAACATTCAGAAAGGGTGTTTAAGGATGAGTACATGGCAAAACACAAACGATGACTATAAAAGAAACCCATGAATCTCTAGTCCATATCACTTGCTTTAAAAAAATAAAGAAAAGAAAAAGAATATAATAAATTCAACATTACTTTCAAAACTGTCCAAGTTATGTATGCTTCCTTTGAATTTCCTTCTGTTCTTCTGTGAATTAAAAAAAAGTTTAATGGTGTTTTTTGTTTTTCTTCTCTTTTTTTGGCATCACTATTGCTAACTTCTCTCCTTGCCAACTCTCCATTCCAATTAAAAAGAGGGGGGAAAAAACTCTTGTAAATAAGTAAACATAGTCAAACAAAACAAATCTACAAAGTGACCATGTCCAAAAACACATGCCTCCTTTTTATTTTGAGTCCATCTCCTCGGTTAAGATGTGAGTAATACAGTACATAGAGTGCCTGGACTGGAGTCAAAAGACCTGAATTCAAATCCTGACTTAGATACTGGCTATGTAACCTGGATAAGTCACTTAAAATTATAGTTTTACCTCCTAGGATTTTATGACGATAAAATGAAAAAAATATTTCTAAAGGGCACTTAGCACAGTACCAGGCACATGATAAGTGCTACATAAATGTTGCTTATTATCTATCACAGATTCATTAGAAATGTGGGTCATTATATTGATGAGTTCTTAAGTTTGCAAAAGTTGCTTTATTTTAAATTATTGTCATTGTATAAATTATTCTCTTAGTTCTATTTACTTTATTATTTATCAGTTCACTTGTCCCAAAGTTCCCTGAAATTGTGTCTTTTGCCATTTTTGTAATGATACAATAATATTTCAAAAAGTCATGTAACACAATTTGTTCAGCCATTCCCTAATTTATTTGCACCCCCTTAGTTTCCAGTTCTTTGCATTTTTAAATCTCCCTTCAGGATTAGGAAGTCTCTTTTGACTATGAATCATTCCTCCTGTCCTTTCTCTTAACTCTACTTCTTACCTATTCTTGCCTCACTACCTATTGAATTTATAGAAATTTCTCTCTCCACTCCCCCCACCTCCCATTTCCCTCTTCTCTTCCCTCTGTTTTCCCTCTCTTGCCCCACCCTGTCTCTCATACATGTGTGTGTGAGAGAGACAAAGAGAAACAGAGAAAGAAAGTCCCTTAGTTCACATGTGTGTGTGCATAAAAGCCACATAGTTCATGTGTATCTGTGTCTGTATAAATCTTCTAGGTATGCAATTATTCACATGTAGTCTTTCCTATTAGTATGTATGCTTCAAGAAGATAGGAACTATTTTTTGCCTTTTTTGTAAAACTAACACAGAGCCCAATGCTTGTATATAATAGGCCTTTTACAAATGCTTCTTGATGAGTCTGTGCTGCCCCCATTTAGGTACCCATATTGGTAGGAAGTCTTTTTAAGTATTCCTGGAGTCTATATGTCTAAACCATTTTCCCTCCCTCCCTACCATTCGAGTGTAGTTGTGGAGATATTCTCTTCTTCTGAGTTTATTCCTTGGGAAACTCTTGACCTATAATATTTCTTCATAGTATTTGGTGTCTTATTTTGTTTGTTCATAGTTCTAACCTTAGTTCCCAAATTGCATTTTTTTTTTTTGTGACAGAAAAGATTTCTGTTCCTTCAACTCTTGATTGGGATAGGAAGGTCAATTTTGATCCTAATCTTGATTTTCTGGACTCCTCCTCATCACATCCTCCTCTTTTGATGTATTAGTTCTCAGAGTGCTGGTAGGTTTCTGTCTCTACTGTCAGAACCTGAAGGACTAGATACCTGATGAGGGCATTGCTTGAAGGTCATGTCCCGTTTACCTGGACATGTACTGGCTTTCTTGGCAGGATACCTTGTTCCCTGTTTGTAGCTTCTAGATCTCATTTGAACTCTCATTGAATAACCAGTTCATACCTCTTGCTTTTTTTTTTTTTTAAGGATATAATATCCTTTGTAACCCTAGGCTGGATGAATGAGCTTACTGATGTTTTCATTAGTATTTCTTCATTTGTTGCCAAGAGGTAGACAATATGGTGCAATTGGGATCATGAGCTTTCTAAGATCATTGCTCAAGTATATAAGAGTGAACTGGACTCTCTTATGATATTTCATGTTGCCATCTTAACCAAAAGTTGATTTTCTGTGAGGTATGTTAGCTTACTTTGATCAATTTATCATGTGCTTTGAGAATGTCTATCAATTCAATTCCTCCTTTTTGGCAAGGAAATATTAATCTTTCTATGGCTGTTTTAGAGTGATGGGCCCTGATTTTTATTAATATAGCATGGATTGTGGTGGGGAACTCTCCAATTCTGTTATAGTTTATTTTACAATTCTGAAAGTGTATATTAAAAGTATTATTGCTTAGGTATAATTATTTTAAACATTTAGCTTTGATTTTAGACTGCCAGTTAGTCTCTTAACATATTTAATCACAGTTTTCTCTTTGATAGTATTATAATCTATTTGTCTTACGAGGCAAGACCAGAGTATTTATAAATAATGCCTTGTCCATTGGTTCAGTTTGACTTCTGAACTCAAGCTGAGTCTTCAGTCTCTATCTTCTATTTGTACACTTAAAGAATTTTACACTTAACTAAATTCAAATGATACCTTGCTATCTTTGGATAAAGATTTTATCAGATGAAAGAGCCATATAGCTTGATATTATCCACATATACTACTTGCTTAACAAAATATTTTGCTCAGCTTCTTAAATTTGTGAGTTTTTTCCCATCCTTTTTAGGAGACACAATAACAGATTTAGAATTAGGCAGAACTATGATAGTCTTAAGTCATGTTTTATATCAATTGTTCTTGATAGTATTATGTTGATAGCATATTTTAAATATAGAGTTGTTTTCCTTGTGGACATCTGTTGGAGGTACAAATCTATTCTATCTTTCTCATAGTTCAGGCTTAGTTTTGGAGTGAAATGAGGCATTGAACCATTGACAAAAAGGAAGACTTACTTTGTTCTATTACAGCAAGGATATACAATAAGGAAATGATAATCCCTATTTCTGTCTTTGGTAGATGTGGCCTCTCTTACCTCCTCATGAAAATTCCTTTGATCATCAAGATATGGTAATTCAAGTAGTCTTACTTACGTTTAGACTGTATGACTGGACCTTTTTATTCCCTTGGACACCAAAAAAGGTTTGTCAGGATAGCTGGGGCTCAGGGTCAGCTTTGTATTCTTTCCAGTAGAGCCTCTTCTTGTTGTGATTGGGAGGAAAGAAGTTGAATCACAGAAACTTTGGTCTTGTACCAGATACTCAGGTACTTTTACTACATTTGGGTCTGTTTGATATATTTTTGCATATAAATGAGTTATGAGTAGGGAATTCAATGGAAGGCTTTGTGATAACAAAGATATTGTTTGGGGGTGAATTGTTCAATAATCACCAAATTGATAGCAAGTTGCTCTTTGTATCCATGGGACTTTCTAGAATATCCTTTGAGCTCCTCAGCTAATCTATTATCTTGTAAGTGTTTATAGAATTTTTTAGTGATACAAACTGTGAATGCTTTGTGTAAAGTACATAGACATATAATTGGTCTGTATTTGGAAGCATCACTGATGCTCTCATCTTTTGGTTGTAGATATTTATTTGATGCCTTCAGTTAAGAAAGGTGGGATCAGACTCGTGTCTGAGAGGAAGCTGGTAAAGTGCTTTTCTAGTAATTCATGTGCCACTGTGAAATGTTTGAGCCAATAATTATGGATCTTATCTAGCCCTGCTGCTTTCCAGTTCTGCACAGAAACTCGAATTTCAGTCACTTCCGTTGACATAACTCTTGTCGTTCATTTTATTAAAAGTCTTCAAGCTTTGTGTTTCTGATCTGACTTGTGTTTTCATTGTGTTGGAATTCTTGGGACCATATAGATGACCAGCTACTTTTCATATGTTTCTTTTTAGAGCAGGGAAGGGATTCTCTTTGGTCTCTGACTTCTCTACTTTTCAAACATCTTGAGTGAAGCTTTTAATTGATGTTGACTTGCTTATTTTGTTCTTTGCATTGCTTTGTCTCCTTCTATCTCCTTAACATTTTGATTTTTTGCTTTTAATTAATAATAAAGATATGCTTTTCTTCCGGAATCTAGAATTTCTGATATACTTTTGTTTTTTGGATTCTATTCTGCAAATTTCTTTTTTGTTGCCTAGAGGTAGACAATATGGTGCATTTTCTACTGTGTATACTGGCTAGCAATCAATCAATTGGCAAGCATTTATTAAATACTTGTAATGTGTCAGACATTATGCTAAGTGTTCGGAATGCAGAGAAAGCAAAAACAGTCTCTATCTTCTAGGAACTTATATTCTAAAACAAAAGACAACATTAGTGTAAATAGGCAATTCAAGGTATTAATTTAACCTTCCAGTGCACTTCCATTATCTTTCCTAAGTCTCCATACAAAGGTAGCATTTGCCTCCTTTTCTTAGGGATATTTCTTGGTGACTCCAATTTTTCCTCCTGTGAGATCCTTCCCTGCACTCTCCACTCCCATTTCTGCCATGGCAATGGCTGCCATATACTGCTGTATTGATTCCTTAATGTTTGTATACTTTCTGTCAAATACTGTGGAATAATGAATTCATTCATGATTATTATAACAGATACTTTATAGAATTTTCTAGCTTTCTAGAATTACTTTGTTTTGGTATCATTATTAGTTGGATTCATTCTGTAAAACTCAAAAGTTTTGTTCGTTATTTTGAAATTCCAGTCTAAGTATGCCCATTTCCTTTCCAAAACAATTCACATAATCAGTATTGTTTTTGTCATCTATTTTGTTAGTAGGTATAATTTCCAGAGCTTGAGTTGTGAAGATTTTTTAATAATATCTGGTTTTTCAACTGTATCTTCTCCAAATTTTAGTAGTTCCTCAATTTGATCTTTTATTTCATCTAACCTAGATTTAGAAATGAAATTATTACCTATAATATTCCTATACTGGTGGTCAGTGATATATTGTTGTATGACTTGGGGCTAATAAAAAGCCAAATGAATCCAGTGCCTATAAATGGTTAAGATTTGTTTCCAACTTTGCTATGATATAATACTGTACATGTGGAAAATGTTTATGCCTCCATTTCCATTTCATCATCCATTTCATGCATAAACACAGTTTATGTTAGGGGATAACACTATCTGCACTGAAGCATTCTTGGCCCTGGAATATCAGTATTTGAGATTTGTTCCAATACACCTTGTCTTTTGAGGGGTACTCACTGTACTGTCCTCCAGGTCAAGCTGATCATCACAACAATTTTTAGTAGAGCTTTAGTAGGTTTAGTACAATCTCACCTATTTGATTCTCAGGAATAAACATCACCCTTGCCTAGGATGGTAATCCAAGCAGTAGTATTTCCTAAGCTTAATTCACCAATATTGCAGGACTCCTTCAAGGCAGTCACAGCTACTATAAGTCTTTTTTTAAAAATATTTTAATTTAAATTTTATTTTTAAAATTTATTATTTAAATTTAATTTTAAAATTAATTTAAAGTAATTTTTTTCAATTTACAAGTAATTATTTTATCTCCTTGAGACCTCCCTTCTTGGAAAAATGAAACAAAACATTAAAACTCTTACAATGAATATACCATAGTCAAGCAAAATAAATCCCCATATTGCCCATATCCAAAAATATGTCTCATTCTGTGTATTTAGTCTATCACTTCTCTTTTAGGATGTGGATAGTATTCTTCAACATTAGTCCTCTACTCTAACAGTCAGATAGATAATGAGAATCATGAGAATGAAGATGGAACTTTCCTGTTCTATCCTTCTCTGGACTCCCAAATTAGGAATCTCTTCTTTTTCTGAACTTCTACTAGATTGGGTCTGCAGAGAGAGAAGGAAAAAGCATTTATGTAGTGCCTACTATGTACTAGGTACCGTGCTAAACACTTAAAAAAAATCTCCTTTGATCTTCACTGTGAAGTAGGAACAATCATTATTCCTATTTTTCAGTTGAGAATACTGAGGCAAACTGGTTAGTGACTGTCCCAGGGTCACATGGCCAGTAAGTATTTGAATTCTGCTTTTTCTGACTCTAAGCTGGGAATTCTTATCTACAGTGCTACAACATAGTATGTTAGAAAAAGAGCTAATCCTCTAAGGAGCTAGGATTTGAGAACTATGAGCCCTTAGATGATGCATTTTACTTCTGTGACATTTAGTTTCTTGATCCCTAGACTGATTTGTAAACTTATGTACTTTAGAAATCTTAGGGTTATGGGATCATATTGTTGTCATTCAGTCATGTCTGACTTTTTGTGATCCCATTTGGCATTTTCTTGGCAGTACTGGAGTGGTTTGCCATCTAGTTCATTTTACAGATGAGGAAACTGAGGCAAACAGGGTTAAGTGACCTGTCCAGAGATCACACAACTAGGAAGTGTCTGAGACTGAACTTGAACTCAGGAACATGAGTTTCCCTGACTCCAAGCCCCATGCTATATCCATAGTTCCACCTAGTTGGCCACTATGATCATGAGATCATATAATCATGGATTTAGAGGTAGAAGAGATCTTAAGAAACCAAATAGTCTAACCTCTCATTTTACACATAAGGAAATGGGAACAGCTAGTTGGTGCAGTGGATAGAGCACCAGCCCTGAAGTCAGGAGGATCTGAGTTCAAAATTGGCCTCAGACACCTAGCTGTGTGACCCTGGACAGGTCACTTAACCCCAATTGCCTCAGCAAAACCCAAAACAGTACAGGTAAGGAAATGGAGGCTCAGGGACATGAAATGACTCCTAAATTCACACAGGAAAAGAATTTATTTATACCTCTCTCATTGGTGCAGTGAAATCACAAAAAGTCGAGCAAGACTAAAAATGACTGAACTAATAACACCACCATTGTGTTTACATGACTATTACACAAAAGAGAATGTTAGGGGAAACTCGGTGGTGCAGTGGATAGAACCCTGGAGTCAGGGGTACCTAAGTTCAAATCTGCCCTCAGATACTTACAAGTTGTATAACACTGATTGTTGAAAGAGAGAGACAAAGACAGAGAGAAAGAAAGTGAGAGAGATAGAGGCACAGGAGAGACAGAAAAGAGAGAGAGATGGAGACAGAGATATAGAGACAGACAAATAGAGCAAAAGAGACAGAGGAAGAGAGAATTGGAGAGACAGAGCCAGAGACAGAAAGAAAGAGAGTGAGAGAAATAGAGGCACAGAAGAGACAGAGAAGAGAAAGAGAGGGAGAGATGGTGAGAGAGACAGGCAGAGACAGAGATACAGACAGAGAAAGAGAGACAGACAAATAGAGTGAGAGACAGAGAGACAGAAAGAGAGTGAGAGAGACAGAGAAGAGAAAGAGATGGAGTGTGAAAGACAGAGACAGAGATATAGAGAGACAGACAATTAGAGTGAGACAGAGACAGAGAAAGAGGAAGAGAGAGTTAGAGAGACAGAGACAGAGAGACAATGAAACAAAGACAAGATTCAGAGACAAAAAGACAGAGACAGAATGAGAGAGAGAGAGAGAAGGAGAGGGAGAGGGAGAGAGAGGAGAGAGAGAAGAGAGAAGGGAGAGGAAGAGAGAGTGAGGGCAGAGCATGAACTTGTCTCATCTTCACTTTTAGACAGTAAGCCCTGGGAGGTCAGGGCTGCTTTTCTATCTCTCACAGCACCTACCACAGGACCTCCTTGCACATTGTAGGCATTATCAAGTATTTGATGAATGAAATAATGACTTATACAGTGATCCAATTGTGGAACTGGGCTTAAGCCCAGCTTTCTGGACTCTCAGGTCGGGTCCTATAACTAATTCACGTGGATTCTCTCCCTCCCTCCCTTCCTCTCTCCTAGAAGCTGACATCTGGGAATCTGTATAACCCATCTCCACTTCTGGTCTGTTGCCTCAGTAACAGCCTCTGGCTGCTGGAGAGAGCTATGACATAGTAAGTACAGCCCCATCCCCTCTATCTCTATCCTCCCCACAATGTTCTGGGCTTATAAGGCGCTCCTTTTAGAGCTGGAAGATCAGCTTCTCCTTGTGACCTTGGAGCTCATCCCTTCTCTCTCAAAAAACCCCCAAAGCCCTGGAAAATGTGCAAAGAACCTAGGAAAAAAAGCATCATTTCTTCCTATCCTTTTCCACTGGCCACTCCTATTGCTCCAAAATGACTGTTCATTTTGCTGGGGAGCTCATCTGCAGGGCTGAACTATGGGGTTGAGCATCCTGGGGAGTGGGGATTGCTGAGTAAGCAACTGCCAGAGTGAAGAGCCAAGAATAACACAGATGCACTCCCTTTGACCTCTGGTTTGGGGAGAACATGACCTAGTGACAACCCAGGCAGAAAGAGGTTCTAGAATCCATGGCCAGGGGGAGTTATTTGAAATGGCCAAGTTCAAAGCATGCATACTTGGGCTTCACCACACACACTGCTGCCATCCTCCATGAAGGAGCTGGTTTGCAAGAAGGGTCCCAACTCTTGCACAAAGCTTCCCAGCCCCACCCAGTCCACTAGCACTTACTGTATGAACTAGGTCAGAAAGAGCGAGGCTGGCAACTTTGCACAGCCCTGCCTCATTGAAGTCCAATTCGCTTACAAGTCATGGTCCTCTCTAGGAAGGAAGGACAAATAGCAACTGTATCAACTAATCATTTGGCAATTAAGTAACTGCATCTATTCTTTCACTGTATTTATATCTAACTTTTGCATTGCCTTACACTTTTGAGAGCAGAATCTACATCTTATTTTTTTTATTTAGGGGGTAATTCCCAAAACATCTTGCCCAGTGCCTGTACACAGTGGGTGCTCAACAAATATTTGCTAGTTGGATGGATCCCTGCTTTGTGCAGTCTGAGAATGAGTCATCTCTTCCATTCAGGCTTCCCGGAAAGAGGATCAGCTAGGCAAGGACACAGAATGAAGAAATGTTTCAGCACAAGAAGAGAATCCTTTCCTATTGTGCTCGCAGGATTTAGAAATTTCTTGATGTAAAAATCAGGGAATGAAGGCTTATAAGCATGGAAAATGCTTTGCTCAAAAGTCATCCAGGTAAGTGGGAGAGCTAGGAACCCAGTTCTTCTAAGGTAAATCCACAATATCATTGAATTCCCCACGTTCTGGAGTTTCCACTTCACAGAATGGAAAACTGAGTTTTCCAGCATCACAAAGGCAATGATAGTCAGAGCCAGAATAAAAGCTAAGTGTCTACTTAAACAGGCTGCACTGTTTCCTTTCTATTGGAAAGCCTAACATAGAGTTAGTGACCCTTTAAGCTGGAAGTTACTTTGGGCTGGCAGGAATTGTGACTATCCTAGATTTTAGAAATGAGCTGTTAAAAGAAGGGACCACACATGGCATTGAAATACTTAACTTCTGCCTGCCTCAGTTTCCTTAACTGTAAAATGAGAATCAAAACAGCACTCATCTCACAGGGCTGTTATAAGAATAAAATAATATTTATAAAATGCTTTGTAAAACCTTAAAGCATTGTATAAATCTAGCTATTTCTTAACTCACATCTACATGGTGCTTTAAGTTTACAAAGTGCTTTTCTCTCTGTCCTATTACTTAGAAAATACAAATAATATCTCCATTTTATATTTGAGGATGTTGAGGTTCACTGAGATGAAAAGTCATACAGCTAGTAAAAATTGGAGTCAGAATTTGAACCCAATCCTCTTGCCTTCAAGTCAAGCACTTTTCCTTTTACATAACCAACAATGTCTTTCATGTGAAATCTTCAGAAGAAACTTAATTTTAGCCCACTTAAATTAAGTGCATGCTATCAAGCATTCTTAGGGAGGAAGAATGTTGCAAGGTTAAAGAAATACTAGTTGAATGTTGTAATTCCCAAAAGGAAATAAAGGAGGAGTCCACTTCAAACCCTTTAGACTAGCATAGATGGCCCTCCATTAGCTTTCTCTCCACTGCAGCTTGTTGCTCTGCAACATGGTCTTTATAAACCCTCAAGTGTTGTAGCTCTATATTTCATTAATACCATACTTTTGATGCTATACTTTCTAAGTCCCTTTTTCTATTGTACACATATAGAATATTATATACATATAATATTAAGGGTTGATATCAAGAAGGCATTAATTGTTCTAAACTTGTTTTACCATTAAACTTTGATTTCAGGATGCTAATAGGTCTCTTGATGTTTGTGACATATATATATATATATATATATATATATATACACATATACACACACATGTATATATAAACAGTAACTTTCTCCTTGATAACTTTATGTCCGATATGTTTTGCGTAGAAATATTTGTATTTCCTTTAGCAGTGGTTCTATGTAAACCTTGGATTCAAACTCAAATCTTTTAATCTTTGTTTTTTCTTGCTATACATTAAAATTGTATTCTTATCAAGTCAAAATTTTTATCCCACTGGAGAAAGTTCTCATGGGATGAAGGAGCTGTTTAATATATTTTCCAGGGTAGTCATGCAATGTGATCTCATCCACATAATCAAATTATTGATATGAGATTTTAGTCAAATTCCTTCTTTGACTTGGAAGCCAGTCATTATTACCATCACTATCAACACCATCATCAGCACTATAATTCCTATTATCATCATCATCATTATTCATCTCATTCTGTTCATCTTTTTTTTATGTAGTTCAGAAAGCAATGGTATTGGGACAAATAGCTTTCTTTTGTATTATGATTTTGAATTTAATTCAGCAAACATTAACTTCTATTTCCTTAAATAGAATTTAAACTTTATTATCCTCCCAGGTGGAGAGAGTAACTGCTTTTTGTAATTGCGCAAAGTAGACAAAGGAGCTGAGAAGGGAATGAGGACAGATTGGCGTTGGCCCCTCCACAGAAAGGAGACTCCTAAAGGAAATTACCAATGGAAGAAGGATCATAGACCTGATGGAGGGCTATGCTAAAGAGAGGAGGTTAGGGTAATGTGGGAGACTGTTTCAGGGAGAGGAATGAAGTGATATAAAAATCAGGCTACTGTTATCCGAATTAACTGAAAAATCATCCTTAAGGAGCTTGGGCTTACTGATTGACATAGATATTGCAGGTAAACAGCAGAAACTCAAAACTATTACTGTAAGCTGCAAAAATTTAATACCTACCAAATACCTTGGTCAAGATTATGTACCAAAAGCTTGCTGTTTATTCTTCTTAAATGAATAAATGATAAGCATCCATATTGTAAATAAAATCACAAAATGTCTCAAGAAATCACTATATTCGCTCTACTGGAACTAGAGCATCATCATAGATAAAACTGTTGCCCCCACTCTCCCTGATGTTACAATGACCGATTAAAATTGAAGAACATCTTTAATAGCTATCTCCATATTACTATGGTAGAAAATGTATGGAATGAAGAAATCACAACTGTACTGGGACAGAATAAAGTATCTATCATCCCAATCGCCTTTTTTGCTCCTAGAATTGTCCCAACGATGCTTTCAGTGAGCCTGTGGAAGAGGAACTCCTGTTTCAACCCTTTCATTTGATTTTAAAAAGCAACCATATTCCCCACCTGCTCAATAGTCCACTAAACATTGAACATTTTTTTAAAAAGTAGAATAGCAATCTATTCCAAGACTGTTTTTGTTTGAACTCTTTGATTACAAGTTATCATCTTAATGAATAATAACACCAATGTCATAATAATAACAATAAGCATTTACATAACACTTTACAATTCACAAAGAGATTTTCATCTGATTTCTATAGTCCTCCTGGTATACAATACACACCATATTATTTGCATTTTATAGATGAAATAGATATTCAATAAGAGTAGGTGACTTCCATAAGATTATCTGGGAATAAGTGATGGAACCAGGACATGAACTCAGGTCCCTAAATCTATAGCCAGCTCTAGTATAATTCATTGCTTCCCTGATCAATGCTTATTGAAATGAACTGAGTCTTACAGCTCCTTCTGCCTACCAAGCCAGTTTTGAAATTTTATTGATTCTGTCTCGGTAATCTTTCTTACATCTATCTCTTCTTTTCCATTCCCATCGCTACTAATCCACCCGCCCATTTTATCTCTTATCTGGAATAATATAATAATCTCTTTATTGATCTTTCCATCTCCATTCTTTCCCCTTCCCCCATTCATCCCATATGTGCTAAACTAGTATTTCTGGAGTACAGCTTGGGTCACATCACTCTCTTGCTCAAAGATCTTCAGTGGCTCTACATCACCTACTGAATTAAGTCCAGACTCCTTAGTATTGGACTATCAGAACTTCAACAATCTGGCCCCAACTTTGATTTCCTATAGTTTTCTCCATTCTTTTCAAATATGAACTCTTCAATGTTTGCTGAAGTTATCTCTTAATTTCGGCCTACAGGTTTTTGTTCATGCTATTGTTCCCTCTACCTGGACTGACTTTTCAACAAGACCAGCTCAAATGCCTCTTTCTTCAATAAAATTCCTGTTCCCAGAGCCAGATCTTTCACTCCTTAGTACTTTCATGATTCATACAGCACTTTTCCAAAAGTTTTTTAAATCTGGAATTTTATTTTCATACATGTCTTATCTCCCCACTAAGATACAGGAGGGTAGGGAACATGTCCTACTCATTTCTGAGTCTCCCACTTTGCCCATTACCTTTGTTGAATTAAATTAAATGTGTTGAATTGAAAATCAACTCAGGAAACTTATTACTACAACCGGCTCTTAAGAGAGATTGGGAAATATCTGTCCTTGTATTTTTCCTCAATTAATCACTTTTGTTTATGCCTTTTTAACATTATAATAATTTCCCAATGTACTTTCCTCCCCATTAAATTCTCTCTTGCAACAAAGAAAAAGTTTCAGGAAACTCCAAACAACAAAATAATTTACATCTTAATATAATTCTGTACCTATTCATTCTATCCCCATAGTCCCCTACTTCCACATAGAGAGGGAAGAAAGGTATTTTTCCTTTTTTTTCCTTTCAAAGACTGATCATTGCAGTAAATCTAGATTTTGGAAGCCTTTTAGTGATGTTTCATTTTCATCATCACATTCATTGTATATATTGTTTCCTTAGTTCTACAATTTTTACTCCACATCAGTTTTTACAAATCTTCCATGTTTCTCTGAATTCCTCATATTTGTTGATTTTTATGGTTCAATAGAAGGGATGACTTGGTAGCGCGATGTAGAGAGGGCCAGGTCTAGAGTAAGAAAGACTCATCATCTTGAGTTCAAATATGACCTCAGACACTTTTATTGACTGTGTGATATTAGACATATTACTTAACTGTGTTTGCCTCAGTTTCTTCATTTGTCAAATATATTGGAGGAATGACAAACAACTTCAGTATCTTTGCCATGAAAATCCAAATGGGTTGTGAAGAATCAGACATGACTAAACAGTATGATTCAATGGAATTCTATTTATGTATATTCTACTCAACTATTCCTTTGTTGATAGAAACCTTTTTGTTTCCAGTTTTTTCTGCTACTACAAACATTGAATATTTTGGTAGGTATGGTATCTTTCTTTCTGTATTTGATTTCCTTGGGATATCTAGGTCCTTATGCCCAGAACTTCGATGACTGAGTCAAAGGGTGTTAACAATTCAGTGACTGTTCTAGCGTAATTATACACTTCTTTATAAAGAAGAGTAACAATCATCTGACCTGAGTTCCTTTAGGTGTAGAACAGGCTGTAACTTGAATGCTAGTTTGGTGATTTCACAGACCTTTGTTTTTACCATTTATCTGAAGCTTTCCCCCTATTCCCCTCCTCCCAATCTTTTATGTGAGCATTCCCACTGTCTTCCATCACCTACTTGTTTACCCAAGTAGATACCCTCCTCCAGTAATATGTGGGGGTGAGGAAGAGAAGAATAGTTTTTATTTGTCCATTTAAAAAGGACTCAGAAATCTTTTTCCTTATCTTTTTCTTCCCCAGTGGCCTTTCCAAAATCATTCTCAAAGCTTTTTGAAGTCTACTTTCTTAAAACTTCTCATCCTCCTTTTCTCAGAAATTCAAACTATCAGTTTTTCATCACGAAACTAGAGTTGCTTTCTGCTCTCCAAACCTCAATTAACTTTCCCCTTATTTTCAATTGATTAAAAGAACTCATTAAGAGCTTGGGAGTATACAACAGTCCTCAGCCTGGCCTTCAGTTGTCTTCTACTCATCATTTTGATATTTATAGAAGAATATGTACCAGGATTATACAGGATGAGAACACATGAATCTGTCCTATCCAACTCATAGATAGAAAGCCCACATTGATGAGCTCGATCCATTTACTCACTCATTCCATTCATTCATGCAACAGACAATTATATTAAGGTACATCTTGAATAACTGAAAACAGAGATTCATGAAAATATCCCGATGAGATCTTAACATTTTCTGTCCAAGGCATTGGTGTGGAAGGAAGCTCCAGCTCTCTCTAGGATCCCTACACTGGGTAGGACATGGAATGGGGGTAACATAGTGGATAAAGCACCAGCCCTCAAGTCAGGAGGACCTGAATCCAAATCTGACCTCAGATTTTATTAGATTCATGGCCCTGGGCAAGTCACTTAATTCCAATCGTTTCAACAACAACAAAAAAGACATTGAACTTGGAAATTGGAACCCAAATTCAGAGCCTAATCATACAAGTCAACTGTCTTTGGACAATCATAACCTGTTTTTACTTACTAGATATGTGGGTTGTCCTGAGACCTCTTTTCTTATCTCATTAAACTTTCTTTATTCATTGATGATCTTATCCTCTCTCATGAGTTCAATTAGCATTTTCCCAAAATCTCTATGCCCAGTCCCAAGCTCTCTCTAGAACTCAGGTTCCATATTCCCAACTGCTTTGAAAATATCTTCAAGTGGATATCCAATATGTCCAAAATAAAAATAATTACATTTCTCCCAAAACACATCCTTCCTTCAAACTTCCCCATTAACTATCAACAACACTCCTATTTTTGTAGGCCCCTAGCTTTACAACTTTAGATTCCCCTTTTCTTGACCACCATATCCGGTCATTTGCTAAGTATTGTCAATTGTACTTCCACAATCTCCCCCATACATACCCCTTTCTTTCCACTCACACAGTCTTTACCGTTTATCTCATGGAATATTTGTGTCGACCTGTAGTAGAGCCTTCCAAGCTCATGTGGATCTTATCAGCCACAATTGGACACAGTGCACCTTGACCCCAGTAAAGTAATGTCATATTGGTCTTCTGAGGATAAAGGACAACTAACCCTTCATATTCTCTTATATGGATCATTGCCATAACCTCCTAAATGATCCCCTTTTCCCATCCTCCTCAATCCATCCTTCATGCACTTACCAAATTAATATTCCTAAAACATATGATTATGTCACCCTTCTACTAAAACATCATTGATGATTCCTTATTACTTCTAAGAAAAAATACAAACTCTTCAGTCTGGGGAGGGGAAGGGAAGAATAGACTTTATTTGTCCAACTAAGAAGAACTCAGAAATCTTTTCCTTTTATCTTTTTCTTTCCCAGGAACCTTTCCAAAACCTAAGTGTTTTGAAGTCTACTTTCTTAACAATTCTCATCCTCTTTTTCTCAGAAATTTAAACCCTATCAGTTTCCCATCACTAAGCCAGGCCTTCCCTTCACATGCATGCCTATGCAAACTGGTCTACTGACTATTTCCATTTCTTAATCTTAGTATTTCGCATAGGTAGTCCCCAAGTCTAGAATGAATTCAAAAGGTTTTGAGTTGGAAGCAGGAGTTGGGGCCAACTCATACTGACTTGAGAGAACCAATTGTTAAATTTTACATTTATTTGATGGAAGTTGGCAAATGCTACAAATCAGGGCTTGATTTGTTGTTTTGTTGATTGTCTACACTTAAAGAAATGATGGAGAAAATATTAAATATTCAGATTAAAATATATTCAGTATACATTTCCCCAGGAGAATTGGTTGTTAAATATTTACCAGCACACCCTGACTAGAAGTAATTAGAGTTCATGCTAATTTGAGGAAACTGGGACCCAGAAAAAGTTAAGTGGTTGCCCAGTTATACAAATATGAAGGACATGTCTCAGCTGTCTCAACCCACTGGTGCCTGTGACCTTCCCACCCTGGAACATCTCTCCACCATTAACCATTTTAGAGTTCCTCCTAGGACCTTCATTTGGAAGATCCAGGCCAGTCATCCTTTATTCCGGATCCAGCTTTACTCCTAATTTTCCAGACTTTCCAATGTCCTGTTAACAGGTACTTTCCCCTCATTCACTCCATTTCCTTTTCAGCTTCCTTTGTCTGTTGTCTTCCCTCATAGTGTATAAATTCTTTGAGAGCAGAAACTGTCTTTCTGTTTTCTTGTATCTGTCTCCCCACTGCATAGCACAGAGCCCCAGTATATAATAAGCACTTTATAAATGTTTGTTGCCTTGCTTTGCTCACCTTCCTAATTCAAAATTTAGTATTTGAATCAATATACTGCATTGTTCTCACCTTATCGCATCCCACAGCCTTCCAGAATCATCCTATATGACATCTTCCTTAATATATAATAATTATGCTTTTATATACTTTGTCGTTATTTCTCTATATACACGCCATATTCCTCCAGTAGAAGATAAGCTTCTTGAAGGCAGAAACTCTTTTGTTTTATGTCATTATATCTCCATTGCCTAATATAATGCCTAACACAGAAGATGCTTCATAAATTTTTGTTGAATTAAATTGAATTGAATCTCCCCTCCTCTGGGTCTCAGTTTCTCCATTTGTAAAATGAAAAAGGCAATTGAACTAGATGATTTGTAAGGTCATTTCTAGCTATAACATTCTGTGACATCAACAGTCTCTCACATACAATCTTCTGGTTGAAAAAGGGCTTTGGGGACTATTCATCTACTTCTGTCTCCCTCCCACTGTAGGAATGCTTTGCAGATGCTCATTAGCCTGTGCTTGAATACCTCCAGCAATCAGCCTCTCCCTCCTGATTGAGGGATCATGTTCTGTTGTTGGGCAGCTCTTCTTTTTAGAAAGTCTTTTCTAATCTTGAGCTGAAATCTGTCTCCTGGCCTTCTCTGGGAACACAAAATTGGTGTCTTTTTTCTTATTTAGGCAAGAAAATCAGTGGGGAAAGGAGGAGTGATGAGAAGGCCCTATGAAATCTAAACATGTGGGTTTGAAGAACTACAAGATTCATTACAGTCCTTAAAAATCTATGATAGCATGGACAACACAGCCAGTCCAAGTGGCATTTTAGATACTCAAAAACCTATTGTGGAACAGAGGAAAACTAAAAATGTCTGGGTTTTTAAAAGGGTTAAATTTCCAGAAAGAAGAGTTGGTGGGTGTTATTTTTTGTCCTTCTTGATGCCCCAAACCATCAAGATCACCTTTGCTCCTTGGATTTCAAGCTAAGGGGGAAAGAATGAAAAATATGAAGTAAAGGTTGAAAGTGGGAGTGAAGCAGTAGGAAAAGAGGTGAAGGAAGGGCAAGAAGAGAGAGGGGAGAGCTTGGGTAAAAAGAGAAGGAAGGAAAGAGGGAGGAGAGAGACAGAGAGACAGAGACATGGAGAAAGAGACAGAGAAAGAGAGAGGAGAGAGACAGAGACACAGAGAGGAAGAGAGACACACGGAGACAGACAAAGAGAGAGAGGGAGGGGGGAGAAAGAGACAGAGACAGAGAGAGAAAGGGAGGGAGGAAGGGAGGGAGGGAGCGAGAGACAGACAGAAAGAGACAGAGAGGGGGGAGACAGAAAGAGAGAAAGAAAAAGATAAAGAGAGAGATAGAGAGAAAGGATGGAAGGGAGGGAAAAGGGGAGAGAAGGAAAATAAGTAGGAAAAAGGGCGTGAATGAGGGGAAAGAGACAGACTGAGAGAGTGAGGAGAGATGGGGTGTCTGGAGGTGGGAAAGAAGGAGAAAGGACCCACAGGAGAGTCAGGAAAAGAGAGGAAGAGGGAGAGACCCAGAGAGCATGTGTGAGAGTCAGAGTGAGAGAGGGGGGCCTCTTTGATTCCATGTGCCTCATACCAGACACTGTCTAGACTGTAGCAATTATTGTCAGCTCAGAACACCCAGGCACTGCCATTTCAGCTGAAAGGGAGCTTAACAAAGAGGGGGGGAAAGAAAGGAAAACACACACATAACCTTGCTAGTGGAGCCAAGCTTTTTGCAGTTGGAGGGTTCTCCCTCCCTTACTCTGCCCCCCCCCCATTTCTGTCGCTAAGGTAAAGACTGGTACAACTTGCCCCCTGGGAGGTGTGTGGGGGGAAATCTCCCAAGCATTAGAGAAACATTTTATAGCTTGACCAAGGCTACAGCTTAGCTTGTCTGATAAGGAAAATATTTCTCCCCTAAATGCTCAAAGGGTGAAATAAGAGCTGCTCTCCAAAGGAAGGTGTTTTCCTGAAAACCTCAGAGGGAGGTTTCATGATTCTCCCTGCCTTCCTAGGCTGGAGGAAGGAGGAGGATTCCACCCTTGGACTATCAGGTGGGGAAGGAGTCCCTGAGGAGCAGAATGATAGAGGTAGACAGGTCAGGGAATTAGTCCAACCATCACTCTTTATAGATGAGGAAAGTGGATCTAAAAAGAAGTGATTTGCACAAGCTCTCATTAGCATTCATGCCAGAACTAGAATTCAGAACCTAGACCTCCTGATCCCAGTCCAGTTTTACTGGCACATTCGTTCATCCCATCATTTATTCATTCATCTAATTGTTACATGCCTACAATTTGCATGGCCGTCACTATGCAGAGGTAATTGAGACATGGTCTTTGCCCTCACATGCTATTTGTTAAAACAGAAAATGATACCAACAACAACTATACCATGGACCCATAGAATCATAGATTTGTGGATTTTTAGAGATGAAAGGAATTTTGAGACCATTTAGTTCAGCCCTTCCTTTTACAGAGATTGCAAACAAGACCTCAAGAAGGGAAATGGCTTGCCCAGCATCACCCAGTCATTTTAGAGACAGGACTTGAACGGGATCTGCTGACGCTCAGTATTCTTTCCACTAGTTCAGACTTCCTCTATTAGAGATGTATTCATTTTTCTTTTGAAAGTTTTTTCTGGTCTTCAAGATTTGAACCCTATGGCATGAAACATTATGTGTCTCTTTCCAGTGTTCTCTTCATTATATATGCAGAGATTATTAGATATTATATACTATGGTTATATATTATATCATTATTTATATCATATCTCATAATCATATGTTACGTATTATATATATATATATATATGTTGGAAGAGACAAAATGGTAGTAAGAATTCAGTCAAGAAGCAACATTTTGAGGGCCCTATTTTGAAAGTAGGTATATAAGATACCCATACTGAGAGTAGCAAATTCTCCCTCAGGAAGTTGATCCTCTGGAAGAATGAGCCAGATATAGGTGCAACTTGCCACTTATAGAGACTCTGCAGCACCCAAGGAATTATTTGTGTTGAGGATGTCTTCAGGGACTATGGTCTGGAAGCTGGTAATGGACTTGAGAAAAAGTGAGTGAGAGGGGGCAGAAATTAACTGTGTACTCTTGGGAGTCCAGCTCCTACATGGAAGAGAAACTGAGTCTGAGAATGGAACCAGAAAATCAGAGGAAAGAGCTGTGAGGGCAAGATTAGAAACAAGAAGAGAAGGGGGTGGCACATAGATCAGAAGGTGCTGCAGAAGAGTTCTGATATCTTTATCTTTCATTTTCTCTTCTTCTTTATTTTTTTTTCCTGTCTCCATTCCCAACCCCACTCTCCCCATTTTAGTCTCTTTCACTTTTCAGTTCTCTTTTAAAAAAAATTTTTTTTTTCAGTCCCTGTGCTCTCAGTTTTTGTCTCCTCCTCTGTCTCCCAGTGGAACTTATTTCACTGTTTGGAGAAAAACTTTTAGGAGGAAGCTTCTCAGGCTGAGACAGGTTTTCATCTGAAAGTAACACCACCTGCCTGAGTGAGCACTACCACTACCACCACCATCACCACCACCACCACCACCACCACCACTACCACCACCTCTTCCTCCTCCTCCTCCTCCTCCTCCTTCTCTTTCTCCTCCTCCTTCTCTTTTTTCTCCTTTTCTTTCTTCTTCTCCTCCTCTTCCTCTTCTTCCTCCTTCTCCTATTCCTCATCTTCTCCTCCTCTTCTTCTCTTTCTTCTCTTCTCCTCCTCCTTCTCCCCTCCTCCTCTCCTTCCTTCCTTCCTTCCTTCCCCCTCTTTCCCCCAGTTCTGCTAACAATTCAGCCTGCAAAACCCATAGAGTGAGGACACCAGTCAAAGAGCTATGAGAGAAACCTCCCCACCCCCACTCCCAGTCTCAGGCCAAATTTTTCAGTCCTGTTCTTACCAGGGAGGAAGTCTCCTGCTGCAGACATTCCTGTCCACACACTCTCCTGATTCAGGTGAATGATAAACCTGATACCCTAGCATGGAGCAGCTGTTACCACTAGTGGATTCATTAGCATTGTAGAGAAGCAGGATCGAGGCATGAAGCCTGTGAGTGAGGGGAGAGGAAAGGAAACACAGAAAGACAGAGACAGAGAGGGAGAAACAGAGACAGAGAATCGGGGGCAGAGACAGGGAGAAAGAGAAACAGAAACAGAGAGAAAGAGACAGAGGCAGAGAGACAGAAATAGAGACAGAGAGACAGAGGCAGAAACAGGGACAAAAGCAGAGAGAGTCAGAAACAGACAGAAATAGAAACAGAGATAGAGACAGAGAGAAACAAAGATAGAGAGAAACAGGCAGAGAGAAAGTCAGAGGCAGAGACAAAATCAGAGGCAGAGACAGAATCAGAGGCAGAGACAGGGACAAAAACAAAAAGTCAGAAACAGAAAGAGACAGAGAAACAGAGAGACAGAGACAGAGGTAGAATCAGAGACAAAGTCAGAGACAAAGAGGCAGCGGCAGAGGCGGAGACAGAGACAGAAATAGAAGCAGAAAAACAGACAGAGAGAGATAGAAGCAGAGAAAGAGTCAGAGACAGAGACAAACAGAGGGAGACACAGAGAGAGACAGAAACAGAAATAGAAACAAAGACAGAGAGAAAAAGAAACAGAGACAGAGGTAGAAGCAGAGACAAAGAGACAGAGACAGAAATAGAAGCAGAAAAACAGAGACAGAAGCAGAGAAAGAGTCAGAGACAGACAGAAACAGAGGGAGACAGAGAGACAGAAACAGACAAAAATAGAAACAAAGGCAGAGAGAAAGAGAAACAGAGACAGAGGTAGAAGCAGAGACAAAGAGGCAGAGACAGAGACAGAAATAGAAGCAGAAAAACAGACAGAGAGAGAAGCAGAGAAAGAGTCAGAGATAGAGACAGAAACAGAGGGAGACAGAGAGAGGGAGACAGAAATAGAAACAGAAAGACAAGAAAAAAACAGAGACAGTGGTAGAAGCAGAGGCAAAATCAGAGACAAAGAGGCAGAGACAGACGGAGACAAATAGAAACAGAAAAATAGAGACAGAGGGAGACAGAAGTAGAGAAAGAGTCAGAGAGAGAGAAAGAGAGACAGAAACAGAGACGGAGACAGAGAGAGACAGAGGCAGAATCAGAGAAAGACAGTGAGAAAACTTGAGAGCAACCTCATTATAATGCACTAGAGAAATGCCATTCGGACCCAGGGGATAAAAATTGGAGGGATCGGGAAAAATATCTTCTCAAAAGGATTCAGAAGACAGGGACCTACACTGACTTAGAGGAGGAGTTCAGTATTTAATGCCGGGAGGAAGAGACCAAACCCGGGAATTCTCGGAGGGACAGCAGGGCTCTAGGGAGAAGCAGACCGGAATGAAATCGAATTCCATTTCATGTGGAAACTGGGTATTGTTTTGAAGAAGCAGCAAGCCTTCCAATTTAGGAATGGGGGGCGTACAGCTCCCTATTACTCACCTTTGCACAAGTGAGACTAGCTTGGGAGTGTCACGTGTAGGTCCAAGAGGATTGTTAAATGGCAGGACAGGAAGATTGGGGGGGGGGGGGATGAAGGAGGAGGAGGAATGGGACCAAACGTGTAAGAAGGGGGATTCCAAGAGTATATCCTTTGCCCTTCTCCAATTACCCTTCTCTTGGTCTCTTAGAAAGGTCAGGACTTCCATGTTATTATTAACCAGCTCCTCTTTATTTATTAACTCTTTTTGAGAAATTCAGTTCCTCTTGTCTGATGGGAAATGTGTGGCTCCAGTATCCCTCAGACTCCATGTGTCCCATCCCAGCATTGATTAACCAAGGGCAAGCTTGCCTCTGATGGCTAAGCAGCCTTTGCAGCCAGAATTTCCCTCCTGGAGCCTATCCCCTCACTCTCCTCCCTGTTCTTTTTGAATCTCCTTTAACCTCAGCCTCCCCAAGGCAGGAGCAGCTGCATCTTATGACTACTCTTTATCTCCTAAATTATAAGATCCTTGAAGGCAGGGATGGCAGCTTCTTCATTATCCCCCTATGGCACCTCGCACAGCATTCAGTACATAGTTGGGGCTCAGTCAGTGTTTGTTAAAATCATGAATGAATGCTGATATGCTGACAGAACACCCTTTTAGCCTGCTCCCTATGAAATGCCATTCTAAGGCAGAAAGTCACCCAGAAATGCCATGCTGGATGAGAGTGGTATTCCATCTTCCCGTGGCAATAAGGCAATGTTTTGTGGGAGGTGGCAGCTGCTTTCTGTGAAATTAATGATAACAATAATAACTACTCACACTTACATTGCACTCCAGGATTTGCAAAGCTCATTACAAAATTCTCTCTTTGGCTTTCCTTATGGCAGTTCCCATTTTACAGTTGGGGAAACCAAGGCTTGGAGAGATTAAATATAGGCAGCTAACTAGAACAGTCAAACAGGACTGAGATGACTGAATGCTCATGACAAAAGAGCTGGAAGAGTGGAAAATTCCCTGGTCTGGAAATTAGGAAAATCCTGAGTCCAAACCTCTAATTGTCATTCTTAGGTAAGTCACTTAAACTCTTCAAGCTTCAGTTTTCCCTTCTGTAAAATGGAGGAACTATAATAGCACCCATCTCAAAGAGTTGCAATGAGGATTGAATGGGATGATATATGAAATTTGTTTTTTTGCAAAATTCCGTAGAAACTTTTTATTATTATTATTATTATTAAATGACTCACCCCTGCTTTATGCAGCCAATAGGTAACAGAGGCTGAAGTCCACCAAAGTTCGTGATTTTTTCACAACTACTGTTGTTATTGTTCAGTCATTTGGGGTTTTCTTGGCAAAAGTACTCAAGTACTTTCTTCTTTTCTCCTCCTGCTTATTTTATAGATGAGGAAACTGAAGCCATTAGGGTTAAGTGACTTGCCCACCATCACACAGCTAGGAAGTGTTAAGTGTCTGAAGCTGAATTTGAACTCAGATCCTTAGGACTCCAGGGCCGGTTCTCTGCCCCTTTGCCTCCTAGCTGCTTGCAACTACTAGTAGGAGCACACATTTAAGTAGTGCTTCAAGGTTCACAAAGCTTGTTCCTCACAACAGTCCCCCAATTAAGGTAAGTGCAAGATTTCCATTCCCATTAATACTCAAGAGAATTTCACAAGATGATAAGCTTAGCAGATTTTAGGCTTGGAAGGGTCCTTGAACAGCTCCTGCTCTAACTCACTCATTTTACACAGACAATGTAACAGAGAGAGTAGATAACTTGTCCCATATCACATAGGTTACGGAATTTACCTGAGGGGATGGCTTACCAGAGAAAAGCCTTGATTCTATATCATTCACCCCTTCCCAACCCAAGATTTTTTTGTCTGGCTTCCCAGGAAGTCTGATTCATCTTCCAGAGATCGTGAACAGAGAGGAGAATCCATTCTGGGTGCACTGGGCCCAAATCTGTGTTGTCAAGAACAGGTGAATGTTCCTGCTATTTAGGGGTCAGGCAGCCCAATTCAAGGTCCAGTGAGAGAACCAAAACTTAAAAGTTGCCAAGCATGAAATATTGGGGGGAGGATTTATAGGGAGGAGAAGGGAGAAGATGAAAAGAGAGAATAATAAATGGAAAGTCAGGGTTGTGGTACCAGGTCAGGCTGTCCTTAATCTTTGAGTCAGCGTGTCTAACTAAAGTTAGTTCTTGCCAGCAAGATGACCCCTCTGTAACACATGATACATACACAGTGGGGAAAAGACTTTGATCAACACCCAATGACCTCAGCTAATTAGCTTGACCCCACTCTTTCCCCCCCCTCAATATACTCCCAGATTCCTATAAGACAGCAACATTGGCTCTTTTGGGAATTTATCTAAGTCCTTCTTTGACTTCTTGTTATATTCAGGCAGAGCTTTTTCTTGTGGGCAATTAACCACCCATGAGTTAGTCCCCCATTGTATAAAGCCAAACTTTATCTTATTTGTCTTAAAATAACCTCTTTCAGACTTTGAGAGAACCTTCCTTATCTCCAAATATTCCCAAGTCTGGGGGATCATAGGTGAGAAGAGACCTCAGAGACCATTCAGTGAAATTTTTTCTCAAATCACCAATCTACCAACAGTAGCTCTAAAATATAGTCACCTGGGCCCTGCTTAATCACTTTAGTGAGGGGGAGGGCACCTTGCCAAACACCCCGCTCTCATCTTAGACAGGACATAGTGAGCAAGAGTTCCTCTGTATTGAGGGACCTCCATGTTTTCTTAATTAGATTACAAAATGGGGATTGGAAGGGACCATGGCTATTATCTAGTCTACCTTCCTTAGCATCTAGTCTGCTCCTGGCCAAATTAGATCAAGCCCTTCATACTCCTACTTGTGCCCCTGGGAGCCAAGCAGAGCAAGTCCAATTCCCTCTTCCAATACTGAAAGGACAGCTCCTGAGCCCTATAAGTCTTTCTTAGGTTAAATAACCTTAGTTTCCTGCATTTAACTTCCCAAAGGTATGGCACGGTTACAAGTCCCCTCACCATTCTGGCTGCCCTCCTTTGGACATACTCCAGCTTGTCAGCATCTCCTATAAGATATGAACGAGGAGCTAACCCTCATCCTTGTGTGGATTTTTATGGAGCAGCTCTCTATTACCTCGTCTCCCTTTCCAGGCTAAAGAAAGTGAATAGTGGGCGAGTTTTTGAACACGAGATGGCTCCAAGGCAGGAAATACGAACACATTTCTTTGATTCTCTTGAGGCAGATTTTCTGAATCCAAAGGCATGGCAAGGAGAACTACACAGACCAAGGCCCTCAGCCAGGATAGGCTTTCCTCATCTGGGCTCTGTCCAACCCCAGCTCCAGTCGCCCTGATCTTTATCTTGCCACTGGATACAGATGGCTCTGAAATAAGCAGTAAGGCAGAGCCCCCCTCACCTAAATCAAATTCCTTCGTGGATCATAGGTCCCTCTCCCTGAAGTCATGGTCCTCTTCCAGAATGAAGGACAAACAACTCCCAGGGGCTGTTGTGAACCCACTGCAAATCTAATCTAAGAAGCATTAATAAAGGAGATGCAATGCATTTGGACTAGGAAAACAATAAAACAACAATCACCAGAAAACCTATCCCTGTCCTCAAGAAGCTGACATTTGACTAAAGGAATACAATAGTTACACCAATAAATAAATGCATGATCATTCGAGGAGGAATCGTGGAGTCTCCAGGGTCTGATCTGAAGTCAGAGCCATGCCACTTCTGTCATATGAAATCAGACTGGCTAGACTACAGGACTTGAGGTCAGGAAGGCCAAATTCAAATTCTCCCTCAGACCCAAGCTGTGTACTGAGCAAATTGTTAATCCTATCTCAGATTCAGTTTCCCCCCCCCCCCAAATAGCAGAAATAGAATTTTAAAGAAGATTTACAATGCATCCTACTGGGTTTCTGGGAGCATCAAGCTAAGAAGGGGATGGTTTGGGGAAGGAGGAAGAACAAGGCTGAGCTCTATGATATTACTCAAAAAATTTGAGGGATAGACCTAAACACAATCATTGCACCCATCTCAAAGGACTATTGTGAGGATTAAATGAGATTATATATATTAAGTGCCTTATAAACCTTAAAATGCTACATAACTTTTAATTATTCTCTCAAGGCCTATCTAACTAGTCCAATACATACTTGATTTCTCCCTTCCCTTGTAACTTGAAAAAGAATTTTTTTTATAACATATCCCACAAGTGATAATCTTGTATAATCCAGGATCTTTTCACAAGAGCAACAGAAGGATACCTAAATTGACCAGAAGACAGGGAAGACTAAAAAGTGAGATCTCAGATCTGACCATATCACTCAAAAAATCTTGCTTAAAAAGTCTTCATTGGATTCCTATTGTTTCTAAGCTAAAATAAAAAAAAATTCATTTTAACATTTAGACATCCAAATCTGTCTCCAACCTACCTTTCATTCTATTTCTTATTATTCCCTTTCACATGCTCTCTATTCTAGGCAAACTGGTCTACTGCTGATTTCTTCTATTGGATATCTCATTTCTAGTTTCTGTTCTTTCCTTGTGTTAGAATGCCCTCCTTCTTCACCTCTGCCTCTTAGAATCTCTTGATTCCTTCAAAACACAGCCAAGTTGCCACTTCCTGTGCAAAGTGTATCCTGATTCCTCCAGTATTTACCTCCTCTTGAAACTATGTAGACTTTAGATTTACTTTTCTCTGTATATGTTTAATTTCTAACAGAATGTAAGCACCCTGAGTGCAGGGACCCCCTCCTTCACAGGATGATTTTGAAGAAAATGTTTCTAGAATCTCAAAAGAGTATATAATTATAGTCTTATTATTTTCATAGAAAAAGGGAGGGGGAAAAAAGGAAGAAAAAAAGAAAAAGGGAGGAAAGTAACAAATATTTATTAGGTGCCTACAATGTAAGGTAGTACTGCACTAAGAGCTTTTATTTCATTTGATCCTCACAATAACATTATGAAGTCAGTGTTATTGTTATTCCCTTTTTTACAATTTAGGTAACTGAGGCAGACAGATGCTAAGTGACTTGCCCAGTATGTGTCTAGGGTGGGATTTGAAGCTAGATCTTCTTGATTCCAGACCCAGCCTTCTAATTCATTGTACCATATAGCTAGAAACTGGGAAGTTTGAAAGCATGACATTGAGAGTCAGAGACCCTGAGTTCAAATTCCAGTTCTGTCATGTATAAACTGTGTAAGCCTGAGCAAGTCACTTTAACCTGCTTAGGTTGTTTCCTCATTTGCTAAATGAAGGAATTGGACTAGAGCGTGAGAGAGCTTTCCAGCTTTATCATAGAATGTGAAAGAAGAGTTCTGTGAAATAATATTGTAAGGTACATTGGAGCTAGATTGTGGTAGAAAATGTCAGGACAGGCAAAGGGGAGCCACTTAAAGCTTTTGAGCAGTGGGATAATAGTCAGAATTAAGCTTTAGGAAGATTATTTTGGCAGTCCTAGGAAGGACAGAGGCAATCTGGAAGCTATGAGAAGGCAATTTCAGTGGTCCAACTGAATGCTCCCTTTTTGCCAGAGCAAGGACTGGAGCTGAAGGGCCTTAAATATTGGCTCTTAAGATTGTACATGATGGGGGGGGAGTCCTTGAGCCCAAACTGGCAAGAGATGTAATATAGTGAAAAGAGAAGGAAATTAAGGCTCTGAGGCAGTCCCTACCCTCCTTCAAGCATTTATTAAGCACCGACTATGTGTAAGACTTCAACGATTGACCTCCAAGGGTTCCCCCAATCCAGGGATTTTCCTTGAGATTTTTATTTTTACTGCAAATTAAAAGGGGCAAAACTTATTGATATGACCAAAGGGATCAGGAAGGCTTGGGAAAGGGTGTAGACTGCTTCTTTTGTGGCCTTCAAAAAGATGATGTTGAATTATTCTTAAACTGTTCTTCTGGAGAAATTCTCCTGGAAGTACAACTAACTGGAATTTGGGGAGAGGGGAGAGGAGGTAGTGGAAAAATCCCAGGTTTATAAATCTAGACCTTGAAAAGCGCTCAGATACCATATACCTTCACATCCTCATTTTATAGTTGAGAAAACTGAGGTTCAGAAAAATCAAGTGATTTTCCCAAGATCACATGGGTGGGTAGTGACAGAACTGAAATTTGAACCCAGGTCTTCTTGCTATAAATCCAGCCCTGTTTTCAAGGTTTCCAAGGGTCCTAGCTCTCACTCTCACTAATAGTTGTGTGATCTTGAGCAAGTAATTTTCTCTCAGGAATTTGTGGCCAAAGAAAAACTAAAGCTCATAATTGAACACAAAATAGATAATTTTAATTATATTAAGTTAAAAAGGTTTTGTGCAAACAAAACCAATGCAGACAAGATTAGAAAGGAAGCAACAAACTGGGAAAAAATTTTACATTCAAGGGTTCTGATAAAGGCCTCATTTCTAAAATTTACAAAGAATTGACTCAAATTTATAGGAATTCAAGCCATTCTCCAATTGATAAATGGTCAGAGGATATGAACAGACAATTTTCAGATGAAGAAACTGAAAACATTTATAATCATATGAAAAGGTGTTCTAAATCACTATTGAACAAAGAAATGCAAATTAAGACAACACTGAGATACCACTCCACACCTCTCTGATTGACTAAGATAACAGGAAAAGATAATGAGAAATGTTGAATGGGATGTGGGAAAACTGGGACACTAATACATTGTTGGTGGAGTTGTGAATTGATCCAACCATTCTGGAGAACAATTTAAAACTATGCCCAAGGGGCTATCAAAATGTGCATACCTTTTGATCCAGCAGTGGATCAAATATTCTGTTGACCTTATATTCCAAAGAGATATTAAAATGCAAAATGTGCAAAAATGTTTGTGGCAGCCCTCTTTGTAGTGACAAGAAATTGAATGGGTGTCCATCAGTTGGAGAATGGCTGAATAAATTATGGTAGATGAATGTTATAGAATATTATTGTTCTATAAGAAACAATCAGCAGGATGATTTCAGAAAGGCCTGGAGAGACTTACATGAACTGATGCAAAGTGAGATGAGCAGACCCAGGAGATCATTGTACAGGGCAACAACAAGATTATATGAAGATCAATTCTGATGGACGTGGCTCTTTTCAACAATAGTGAAGGGAAGAAACTTCTCATGAGAAGCAAAGTCTGTTGGCCACATCCTCAAATGTTCCTCTTCAGGGGTAGGAGTCAGGATCATGTATCAGAAGACAAAAATGATCCATCCCAAATGTGGACAATGGCAAGGCTCTCTGCTCCCTCGAGGTTTGCACATTCTATCCCTGGCTTCTGTTCTCTGGGTTCTGGACACTCCAATCTAGAATATCATGTAATATAGTCAGTCACCAATCAAACTGCCAGGACAGGGTAAAAGACCTTGTACTCAAAGGCATTTTTAGGATAATTTTGTTGTCTTTCTCCTTTTCCAAACTTGGGGAACATTAAGCATTCTACAGACCAAACTAATATTTCAACCTTCCAGGATTCCATCTTGGAGACAAATACCAGAAACAGCTTGTGGGAGGGTATAGATGCTCTTTGTGGCATCAACCTCAAAAAGTTCTAGGTATTAAAGAGATGTTGTATGCTACAGTGAAGAGAACGTTGAACTACGTGGCAGGAAGTCTGGGTTCTAGTTTCATATCTGTCCCTAATCTTGGACGTGTCATTCTTCTTCCTTGGATGCCAGTTTTATGAAATGAGGGGGGTGAGCTAGATGACCTCTGAGGTCTCTTTCAGCCCTGATAAATTGTAATGCTGTGCTTCCTTGGACATTGGCATGCTGAAATGGTCAGAGTGCTGGGCTTGGAGTCAGAAAGACTTGGCTTCAAGATTTAGCTCTGACACTTAGTAGCTGTGGGGTCCTCTGTTCTTCCCCAGGTCATTTTCTCACACTGACTGCACATTCCTCCCTTCCCTATCTCAACCCTTTGGTGAACTAATTCAGTTCTGTACAGTCATCTGTTCTTGACTCTCTTGCCCTCTTAACCCAGTCATGCCTTGTCAAATTCCAAAGCTGGATTTCTTCTAATCTCCATCTCGTTTGCTCCTATCACATGCTACCAAATGGAGATAGAGGAAATCATGAAACCATATTGACCGGGTCCACTACAAATTTATGTTACCTAATCTTAATTAGATTCTCACTGTAGCAAGGCAATCATGATACCCTCCCTAATTTATTCACTATCCCATTCACCCCAACAGCTGCTCCACCCCTTCTGGTCTCTCTCCAGCCTTGCATGGCATACCTCTCTCCCCAGTCTGTCACCTGAGGACCTTGCTTCTTGCTTCACCAAAATCGAATCCATATCCCAGGAGCTCCTTCTCCTTCCTCCCTACCCTCATTTTTCTCAGACACCATCCCGACTTTCTGTTCCTTCACTCCTGTCTTGAACAAAGACTTGAACAAAGAACAAAGCCCCTCTTGCCAAGGCAACCCTTCTATATAGTTCACACATGATCTCATCTTATCTCATCTTCTCCAACAGATTTCTCCCCTTATCATCCATACTTGCTATTTCATCTTCAATATTCCCTTTTCTGCTGGTTCCTTCCCAGCCTCCTACAAATAAATTCAGATGTCTTCCATTCTTAAAAGCCTTCTCTTAACCTGACTATTCCTCCTCTGTTCCATGAGTTCCATGTCTTCCCCTTCCCAGCGCCTCCAATTCCAAGCTTCTCACTGTCTTCTTAATCTCTGCAATTTTTCCTTTTAACATCATTAGTTCAACTGAACTAGCCCTCTCCAAACAAACCAGTCATTCCTCAACTGCAAAATCTAGCGGTCTCTTCCCAGTCTTCATCCTTCTTGACCCCTCAGCAGCAGTAACACTGTTGATCAACTTCTCCAGAATATTTTCTCTTCTCTGGGTTTTTGTGACACTGCTCTCTCCTGCTATCTGTATAACTACTCATTAGTGCTCTTCACTGGTTCTTCATTCAGGTCATGCCCACCTGGGTGTCCCTCAAGGCTCTGTATTTTGGCTTCTATTTTTTGCTCTGTACTATCTCACTTGGTGATCTCACCAGCTCCCATGGGTTTAATTATCATCTATGTGCAGATAATTCCCAGATCTCTAGATCTAGACTTAATGTCTCTGCTGAGAGCCAGACCTGCATCACCAACTGGTTTTAGATACCCCAAACTGAGAATTTTGTAGCCACCTAAACTTTACATATCCAAAATCTACCCCTCTTCCTAACTTCCCTGTTCTATCTAGATTACTCTATCCTCTGAGTTACCTAGACCCACAACCTCCATGCCATTGTGAACTCTTAACTCTCATTCACTTTCCATGGCCAACCCAGTGCCAATTCTTCTTTCTTCTTTCATAACATCTGTTCCATTTATCTCCTCTCTACTAATACAGCCACTATTCTCAAACATAGCTTTTTAATTTTTATTTTATCTTAAATTTTATCATCACTATTATTAATTTAAAAAATATTTTCCCCAGTTACATTTAAAACTTTTTTTACATTTGTTTTAAAAATTTTGAGTTTCAGATTCTCTCCTTATCCTTACCTCAAATTTAAAAAGCACATGTTAAGTTAAAACCTCAGAATTATTTTTTAATATGCATTTCCCTCTTGCTAGTGACTTGAAGCATTCTTTCTTATGTTCGTGTATGTAGGCAATCAGCATTAAGTGACTTGCCCAGGGTCACATAGCTAGAAAGTTTCTGAAGAAAAATTTGAACTCAAAGGTCTTCCTGACTCTAGGCTAGTACTTCATCCACTGCACCAAGTAGCTGCCCCTTGTACTATCTTTCTAAATGATCTCTACTTCTAATCTCTTTCAGTTCTGATCCATCTTCTATTCAGATACTCAGATTTTTTTTTCTAAAGTGCAGGTCTGATCATGTCATCTCCCTACTCAATAAATTCCATTACTTCCCAATTACCTTTATTTATTTAGAGTTTTCTGTTTGGCATTTAAAGCTCTTCTTACCTTCCCAGTCTTCTCCCTGTATTTTTTTTTGTCCTGCACAATTCAGCTTCACTGAACTACTTGACTGTTCCCTCAAACATGACTCTCCATCATTCCCATCTCCATAACTTTGTACTGGATGTCCCCTTCTCAGTTTTTATTTCTACCTCTTAGCTTTCAAGGTTCCAGATGTTTATATGTTCTCTCTCCCATTAGAAAAAAGAGCTCCTTGAGAGCATGGACTGTGACAACCTTTCTATTGACTGACTGTCTGGGGAAGTCATTTAACCTCTTGGAGCCTCAATTTCCTCATCTGTAAAATAAGAAGATTGGACTTGATGACCTCTAAGGTTCCTCCTCATCTATGTTTATAACTTTGTTATCAATGATTCTAAGATCCCATGATCTCTAGCTTCACTTGTTAGGGATCTACCATTTCAAAATTGACTGAGAGTCTCTTGGAATCTATCTTTTCAACCCCGGATCGCTTCTTGAGACTCAGAGTTCCAAAAGTTTACTACCCAGTACTCACTATGATAAAAATTAAATTTACTTTGAAAACTGGATTTGTTGAAGCTTCCAAGGGAGCTCCTCTAAGTCTACGCCTCTTTTTCTGGGGTGAAAGAAAGAGGGGAAGAAGTACATCTGCAACCTATTCTTACTCTTTGTGACTATAGATTTTGTACACGTATACATCTGCTTAGCCTTTTTCTTCTTCCTGTCTGTATCCAAAGCCAGAAGACTACTCGAAGCTCCTTCTTCTTACTCAAAGAGTGTCATGTACTTCCATTACTTAAAAGGAATGCTGAGGTTTTGTCCTAAGGCTGCTTCTCAGGAGAGTATGGTAAGTGGGGGCCTGAGTCTATTGGAAGATTATTTGATGCAAGAATGATGCACAATTCCTCACTATTTGGTGAGTAATAAAGAGGACAGTGTTCTCTTCCTGTGTGTATCATCAGCCAAAGGTTTGGAATAATGTTGTTTAGGATTCATCCATTCAGCAATGTACCTCCTTTTATCAAGGCACTGTGCTAGGCATTGGGCATGTAAAAACCAATAAAGAAAAAACAGTTCCTGCCCTCAGGGCGCATATATCCTACTGGAGTCATACAAAATGTAAATAAGGAAGGCAAAACATTTTAGAAGTACAGTGCTCATTCCAGATAGCAGCAACTCAACCGAGGCACCCCAAATAATGAGTCCCCTGATTCTGGCTCCCAGGCAGTTTGAATCTTAAAGACAAACAACACTCTAAGAAGATTTGGTTTTTGAAGGATTTGAAAGAATGTCCAGCTTTTTTTTTAGCCATTGTGATCACAGTGATTGGAACCACTATAAGAAGCAATTGAGTTTTAGGCCAGGACCCAAGGAGAAATGCAGCCATTTAAAGCATTTCTCACCTGCCAGACACTCCTACTTAGCTTATTCCGGGGTCAAAAAAAGTGTTTTTTTTTTTATTTCTCAATGTTTCCTTCTAACTTCTCCCCTTCTCTTTCTGTTTATCACTGTCTTCTTATGTCCCATCTCTATTTTTTCTTACTATTTTTTCCTCAGGCCCCTTTTATTTCTTATTTTCCTACTCATTTCTGTTTTTCCTTCTTTTTGTTCATTTCTCCATATCCCTTCTCTTCTGTCTTCTCTCTGCCTTTCTCCCCTTCTTTTTCTACCCCTCTTCCTTTCTCTCTCTCCCTCTCTCCCTTGTCTCCTTCCTTTTTTCTTCCTGGGTTAAAAATAATCAAGTTTCTGGGAAGCAGCAGCTCCTGCTGAGTCTCCCTCCCTACACTTCAGAGCCCCTGAGAATAGCTTTCTGCAGTTCTCAACTACAGCCCCTCCTCTCTTCTCTCTCTTCCGTCCCCCCCACCCCTCCTCAATTCCCCCCATCCCCCCCACTGAGATCTGACTAATATGCCTGGGCTTGGATTGCCAGCTCGGCTGGAAAGGAATTTAACCACTTCATAGCCGACAAGTGAGATGACTGAGACCTTCCCAGGATGGCTGAAAGAGAGGGATGGGGTGGGAGGAAACCACAGCCCCCTCTCCTCCCAGACTACTCCCCCTCTCCTGGGAAAAGTCAGAGAGCCTCTTTTCCTAGGACTTTCCAAGAGACTCCCTCTCACTGGAGGGTGAAATACAGACTGAATAGTTCACACGGAGATGGTGCAGACCTCTGGGAGTGGAGGATGGACTCCAGGTCAAGCTTTATTCCCCATGTAAGACGACATCTGGATTCTACCAGATGACCTCACCCTGAAACTCTGAATGCTAGAGCTGAGGGGGGCATAGAGTTTAACACCCAGTATTCCATGTTTTGGGGTGACACAGAAAGTCTCTCTCCTCTGTCCATGAGCTAAATCATCCGAGTTCAGCACCCAAATTCCAGGAACAATGGAGCCAAATGCTCAGCCACCCCAGGGAATGCCTGGGGTTTGATGTCAGCAGTGGTAGAGTCAATGAGATGTTGATAAATAGGGTCAGAATGCACCTAAGGATTATGGGAAAGCAGTAGGGGTGAGAAGTCTAATTCACAGGGAGCCAAATACTCCTCTGCTGGGGCTGCTCCACAGAAGCTACGTCCAGTGGGGTTAAAGACAGTGAAGGGGAGGGGAGCAGGGTTTGAAACAAAAACCAACTGGGATGGAGGGTTGAGGTAAAAACTGGTGATTTTTAAATGTGTTCAAGAATCCTGGGCCCTACTAAAAATATTTTCAAATGCTCTCAGTCCTCTTAAGGGAAAGTAGGAAAGACAAAAAAGCAGGGGGTTAAATCCTGGGAATAGGGAGCAAGGTGCAAAGATGGTAGGGGGGGGGATCCAGAAATTCATTTTCTGTCTGCCATAACCTAAGCAGCCCTGTCCCAACTCTGCCAATGGTCTGGCAGACATCCCCCCCCCATCAACTTTCCCATGCATAGGCAGGGGTCACACTCCATGGCCACCCAACCCACTGCAATGGGGCCAGGGTTTTTCCCAGAAGGGTGCAGCAGCCCATAGCTGGCAGCTGCTTGGCTCAGGGGGTGGGAGAAGCCACCAAGTTCAAAGGCAAGCACAGGCTGGCAAGAGCCAAGCTAGAGAGAGAACCAGTTTGGTCGGGTTCCCTGTAAGCTCCACCTCCCACCCCCTCCCCTTACTCCCTTGAGTTAGAAGGCATTACCTCATCTCCACACATTCCCATTGGCTGATCACCCCCTGAAGAACGGATGCAGCTCCTAGGCATTTAACCCTTTCTGGGGCATCACGTGCCCTGCAGTCAGGATGCCAACTATATTCCGCTCCTTTGCACCTCACACAGCATCTATCTGAGTTAATCTTCTCACCTCATGAATGCCAACTTGCTGGCATTTTCTGGCAAGAGCCAACCTGCTACGTGAGGACCACAGTTGGGGCCATGCCACAGAAAACCTGGGGAACCGTTGGTTGGAAAGGGAAAATCTCTCTGTGACTTTCTCTGCTTCTGCTTCCTACAGGTGGAGTGGGGAGGGGTGGAAGAAAGAACCCTGTAGATAAGCCGGGATGGCCAGCTAGCTCCATGGAACCTAATGCCTCATTTCATCCAAATGTTGGCTTCCAATGCCCCCTCCCCAATACAAGACTACTTGGGTCTTGGGGATGGTGGGGGTCTTAATATGTCAACCTGAAGCAAGTACTAGGTCTGTCACACATCTGGAGCCTGAGTGGCCTGCTTCCACAGCTGTGGGGCATCAGTCAATCAGGATCTCACCCCTCTCAGGTGTGATGTTCCCTGGGAGACAGTCTAGCCATTTAGCAAAGGTACAGAAAGATTTCTCTACCCCTTCACTTGGTAATAAATTGCAAGGTCCCAGACATCCAGGAAGAAGAAGATGGGGGCAGGGATGAGTTTCCTTTAACCCAATTAACTGTCAGTATTATAATGCATTGCCATTTAAATAATTTTTTTAAAAAATCTGACCCAAGGAGACTGGAAATACTAAGTACCAAGGCTGAGTAACCGAATTAACCCAGAAAGTAAACTTATTATGTATGGTCAGTGGCTGGCCTGTGCTGAGTTTCTGATAATTCCATCTCCAACATGCTCACAATGTATTCGTCATTCCCAAGGAAAATGGACTGATGGATATGCACAAAGAAAGACCTGGCAAACAGGGCAGAGACTGCAGGATGGATCCAATGGGCAATAGAACCCTGGCAAACTTATTAAAGATCCAGATACAGGGGAGACAGAATCCAGAAAAGATGCCAACAGGTTGCTGATGGGTAAATTCATCAATAAAGGCACTAAATCCCTGCTCTTTCATGAGACTAGAAATTTGTTGTTGAATGACCCTGGTTCCTGCCAATTAAAAATCAAACTTTCTGTAGTTGAGAGCTTATGGAAGACGACATCCAGCTGTCTATTCAAAGCTAATAGGAAAGAGGATTAAGTAGGTAATGGGAAAGGAAGAGGATTCTGGAGTAAAGGGGATATTAGAGAGATCACACCCAAAGAGAAGGCAGTTTGAAGTGTGTAAAAGAACACATAAGTTGGTAAACTATGAATATAACATTTCCTGGTGATGTGATGCTATATGGCTGTGAACTGAAGAACATCTCGCTCTCAGAAGAATCAAAATTACAAATAACCCCCCAAAATGGGTATATGCATGATGGGTCTAAGCAGGCTGTCAGCTCCTTTTCAGTGGGGATTATTTCATTCTTTGTCTATATGCCCAATGGCCATCACATTGCCTGGCACCTAGTAGTTACTTTAAATATCTGTTGATTAATTACAATGTTATCAATGATGATATGCATGCAAGGAAGGATGCAGAAGGTATTATTGAGAAAACTAATAACTGGAAAAGAAGGTGGGTTAGCCAAGGCGAGAGAATGAGGGACAAGAGATAAACATTAGTACCACTGAGACACTAAAAGAATTGGAGAAAGGTCTCCAGCATATTGGGTAGATACTCTTCAGCCATTTTATTGGTGAATATGGACAATAGAGTGTGAAGGTATACAGGAATTGAATTTCATCTCCACACCAATTAGATCCTAGTAAAGAAAAGCAATACTCATAAGATTTAATCTTAGGTAATAGGTTCAGTCCTTCTGTGGACCAGGAAGCTGTTGTTGTTCACTTATTTTTCAATTGTGTCCAGCTCTTCCTGTCTCTATGTGGGATTTCTTGGCTAAGATACTGGAGCAGTTTGCCATTTCTTTCCTCAGTTCATTTTATAAACATGAACACTGAGGTATATAGGGTTAAATGGCTTCCCCAGTGTTTCTCTCTCCCTCTCCCTCTCTTCCTCTCTCCCTCCTTCCCTTTCTCTCTTTCTTTCTCTTTCTGTCTCTGTCTCTGTCTGTGTCTGTCTCTTTCCCAATTTATTTTATACATTTTGACTTTGCATCTTGATATGGTGTCCCAAAAGTCTTAGTGTGGTTAAAACTCACAGCCTCTCAAATGAACTACATTAGAGAAAGACAGTCAAGTACAACCAATCCAGTGACCAGTGAGCCTTTGTATGTAGCATTATATCCTTAAGTCCCTTGCCTTTCTCCTTAAAGGATAGTAATGCTTCTTAACCTTTTTTTCCCCTGGGCCAACACTGGTCATTACAATTATTCAGCAGCCAATTTCATTCCAGTTGGACAACATCTCTTGCATACAAGATATGCTTCATCAGTGCTCGTTGAATGAGTAAATTAATGAATGAATACTACAAATGTATAATGCTATTCCAAGGCCATACATAGAAATTAATAGTGCTTCAGAAATAGTTGTGGTAGAAATAAAAATGTGTGCAATAGGGCAAGAGGTGGATCTATAGCTGGAGTCTTGATGTTCCTAAATGGGGCAACCCAATTTAATTCAATTTACTAGACATTATTAGTTACCTACTTTGTACTACTAATGGCTGATGCAAAAAATAAGTATTCTGTAGGCTTTGCCCTCAAGATACTTATAACCCAATAGGAGTAAAGGACAAATAGAGAAATAACTCTGATACAAAAAAGAATAAAAGAAGTGCAAAAAAGATGTCTGGGTTAAGTATGAGGCCCTCTTTCCCCCATTTTACCAAATAGGATTGTAGCTGCAGGGTCTACCATCACAAAGTAGGGGATGGGATAAGGGAATGTGGTTTGCTAACTGAAAACCCATCATGACTAGATTCCTAACTCAGACTACTGAGGGTTGGTCAGTAGCAGTTCCACATTCATCCATTCCTTCAATAGCCCCTTTTTTACATGTTTGTGGTTAATTCTAGAAACATATGCTTATATACAGATTCAGGGGATATGCCCTAAAAGATGTAAGAAAAAGAAAGCTAAAGATTGGAATGGCCATGTAGTCCATCCCCAGCATCACCATCTTATGGAAATGAACATGTTCATGGATTACCAAAGACCATGAAAGAGATTTGGTGAACCAAGCAATGGATTTGTGATAAGATGACTTGGGTACCGTTCCTAGCTTGGCCACCTACTTCTTGTGTGACCTTGGAACTTTCTGAGTCTCAGTTTCCTCATCTATAAAATGAAGGGATTGGAATAGATGGTGTCTAAGGTTTCTTTAAGTTCTAGTCTCTGATCCTGTGAACTAAACATAGTGTGCCTGGACATCCAAACATGTCCATGCTACTTTAACCTAGATGTTCTGTAAATGTCACATTCAGTGTAGGTACATCTGGAGTCAAATTTTTCTATAAATGAATTTTTTTGAAGAAGAAAAACATCTGAAATGCCATCTGCCCTTATCTATGATTATGTCACCCAGAAGCTTTACAATCCTCTTCTGTCCCACTTTTTCAGTATTTCTCTTTTTCCTATTCCTGGTGACTCTAGAGAACAGTCTCTCCTATCAGACTCCCCAGGAACTTTTTGTATCCATGTTCTGTGATAGAAAGCTGGTAAGCCATATTGGCAGCAGTCCATAATTGTTGGGTCTCTTTGGTACCTACATCCCTTTGCACTCAGATTCGACTAGCCAATTTTAATGCTAGTGCTTTTCTTCTAAGATTTTCTCCATTTTCTCCTGTCTACATCTGGTTTGCAACATGCAAACAACTATGCATATTATCTCCCCCTTTAGATTGTGAGCTTCTGGAAAGTCAAGACTCTCTTTTGCCTTTCTTTGTATTACAAAAACTTAACACAGTGTCTAGCACAGAGTAGGTGCTTATTATGTGATTATTGACTTGATATTATGATTCTGTAAATGGGAGCCAGTCTGGAAAGAGACATTGATTCTCATGGAAGCAGTGCGACAAAATGGCTTAAGTGCTGGACCTGGAGTCAGCAAGAAGACTGATTCAAATCCTGCCTTTGGTATTTAGTGGTCATGACCATAGATAAATCATTTAATGTTTATGAGCTTGAGAAAATCGTATAACTTCCCTGAGTCTCCTACTTGTAGTATATATCTCATAGGGTTGATGTGATACACAATTGAAATGCTTATAAAGTGTTTTTCAAGTTTTCAAGTGCTGTATACTCTTGGTTTTAATAGCTGACACTAAGACTTCTAGGATGGCTTGTATTGTGGGTCCAACTGATGGTCCACTGATATTATTATTTTGGATCATATAATGTAGCTCTAGAAAGAACCTTGGAGATAATCCAACCTACCCCCTCCCCGATTTTGTAGATGAAGACCCTGAGGAGACTTAACTCAAGATCAAATGCACCATAAGCACCAGAGATGGGCTTCACCTGAGGGCCACATCTCTCTAAATGTGTGGCTCTCATCATTCAGCCACATCATTTCAGTGTTGAACACTAACGATACATTCACCTCCTATCCGGCCTTTCAACATTGTCTTTTCATGGTGTAAAGGGGGAAATTTAGGCTAAAAACAGGAAGGGGGTTAGCCCTGAGTCATCAGTTTTAGAACTCATCAGCCCTATATTCCTTTCTGGGTCTCTTTAAAGGCAACTCTGGCTATTCTAGAACATCACTCATTTCAAGATTATTCTAGGCCTTGGATGAGGAAGGGGGAGGAAACATAGCATGAGGACATGGGAGTGAGGGGTTAAAGGAGGAACACTAACAAGTATCCCTGTGACACAAAGCAAAATGTGTGTGTGTGTCTGTGTGTGTGTGTGTGTGTGTGTGTGTGAGAGAGAGAGAGAGAGAGAGAGAGAGAGAGAGAGAGAGAGAGAGAGATTAGTCTTTCAAGCGGGGGGTATCCAAGCTGGGGCAGAGGGGATTCAGTTACTGCAAGTTGTCTCATCCACACTCAGCATAGTAATAAGATAACAGGGATTCCATTTTAATATTTGCAAAGAGTTATCTCATTTCACGTTTGTAACCATCATCCCTATTGTATAGATAAGGACAACAAAGAACAGAGAGGCTAAGCATCTTTATTAGTGGCAAAACTGAGGTTCCTTTGCCTACAATTTATGTTCCATCCCTGAAACATCTGTTGACTAAACAGACCTCTAATTCAGAAGTGGACTGTGCACACAGACAGACACGTGCCTGCATACAGACATTATCACCTCTTCTCCTACTTTCTCTCCCCTTTCCTTCCACTCAAGAATCTTCCTACATTCATGCTAAAACAGCATTTTTCTTTTTCCTCTGGTCCAGACCTGTTTAGTGCCATTTTGTTCTCTGTCTTCAGGGAAGTGTAGTACACCCCCAGGCAGGAGAGACTGTCCCTGGGGCTCCGCTGAGATCTAGCCTAAGAACTTCTCTCCCACCGGCCCCCCAGAGATCTGTCCTTTGAAGAAGGGTCTTACTCATCCCCTCTCAGACACATTACTAGGACCAGTCTAGGATCTCTATTTTACCCCTGAATTTCTTCAATACCCAAACACTAAACAACAGGACTGACCAATATGTTGCTCTTGAAGAATACCAAGTTGAAGGGGAAAAAACCCAAAGCCAGAAAAACAATACTTGCTTAAGAGTAGGAGACTTCCCAATGCTGGGGACTGAAGAGTTTGAGAGTAAGACCAGCCATGGAAAGACTGGCTCTTGTGGAAAGAAATAATTCTAGGCCTGGGGAAAGAACACACCCTTTAGCAAAGCACAACAGAGGGCGTGTAGTCTTGTGGTTAAGGAACAGGTGTGGGAGTTGGACCCCCTGGATTCTATTCTGGGATAGGACATTGACTCATGAGGTGCCTTTGAATGAATCCCTTCTTGAATACAGAATGTCAAGTTTATAAACTGGGCCTCCAGGGGTAGAGCTCAAAGACCACAGAAACTCTGAGCCAGAAAGGCTCTTTTCCAGCACCGGATGGATAAGGGAACTGAAGCCCCAAGAGGAGAAGGGATAAGTTCAGTGTATTGCAGCCTAGAAGTAACACAGCCTCATCCTTATTTGCACCCCTTAGTCTCAGATAAAGAGAAAACCAGAATATCCCACTAATACACCACTATGACTTCCCAATACACCCTGAGCCATTCTTTCCCCATTGGAAGTGCCTTCATTTGATTGTGAGCTCCTCCAAAGCAGGGACTCTCTGGTCCTAGGGCTTAACACAGTACCTGATGCTTAATGAATTCTGTTAAGTAATAGTAATAATGGCTGCCACGTAGCTAACATAACATTGGGTACCATTGGGCTATCATTTAGCACATAACATAATACACCCTAACAATGGCTGACAGAGCTGCTATATGTCAGGCACCATGCTAAGCACTGTAGGATTATTACTAACAATCCTCACAACAGCCCTGGGAGGTATTATTATCCTCATTTTACAGATGAAGAAACTGAGGCAAACAGGAACAAATGACTTGCCCTGTGTCACCAACCAGTAAGGATCTGAGTTTGGATTTGCACCCAGATCTTCCTCACTTTAGGCCTGGAGCTCTATCCGCTGGACCCCTTGCAATCTTTCTGCTCTAAGAGTCTGTATTTTTTCCTTGATCCAAACCAAATCAGCTGTTTCAACTTTCTCAGAGTATGAGACTTTCCCTTCCAAAGCCTCCAATAGTACTTATTATTGTACCATTCAGCCTTCAGCATGGATTCTCTTGTACCATTACGGACGACTATATTTGCGCTCTGTCTCTGTCACTATGTGGTAGTGGAAGGAAGACGCTCTGTCTTACACCTCTAGTCTCCAAATAATACTAATAAATAATAATGAGAATAATAATAATTTCCCCAGCTAGGAGACGAGGATGACACCATTCTCACTACAGCCGTAATGAGAGAAAAAGAGTAAATAAGGTTCTGTGAGTAGAGATTTTAAAAGGGCTGTTTCATCTAATGAATGAATTCACCTGATTCTTATATATGTATCTATGTATGTATATGGAGCCATGACGTCCTCCATAAAGATACTTCCTCCAACATTCACTGAGACCCGACTTTGTGTAAGGCTGTTGCACAGGAAGCAGGGTACAGAGCTGAGACTTTTAGGCCAGAAAGAGGTTTGGAGCTCTTCTACCATGTCTCTGTAGCTGAGCCCACCGAGGCTGCAGGAAAGGAAAGGGACCTGTCCAGAATTACACAGCTGGCAAGGAGCACAGCTGAGACTAGGTCTACCTCCTGGTTACTGGGCTTCCTTATTATTAGGATTTCTTTTATTCGTTGTTATTGCTGCAGCTTCTCCGTCTCTGCAAAAGGCTCTGTGTTCTCTGGGAGGGGGGAAAGTTGGGGCTTGGGGAACGGGGACGGCTGAAAGCAGGATGACAGACCATGGCCTTGGCTGGCAGCCACTCCACTCCCTCCAGGCTTCTTCAGAGCATGCTCAGTCGGCACACTCGGCAGACACAAATGGTTTGCTGGGCACAGGAGCCGAGCTGAGCAGTCTTTGCTGGGGCTCAGAGCACCATTACAGCTGATTGCAATTTGAAAAGCTATCGCTGAAATGAGATCTAGTCTGCTGTCCCGTTTAAGTGGACAAAGAGCACCGGCTTGGGCTTCAGGAGACTTGGATTCAAGTGCCAGCTCCAGTACTAACTTGATGAATGACATTGGGTGGGTCATTTATAGGAACTTAGAGGTCATCTAGAGCAATTCCTCTGTTTTATATTTTTGGAAACTGAGGCCTGGAGAGGGAGAAATGACTTACTCAGTGTCATACAGAGCTCATAGAGCAAAGCTCCAGAGCAAAGCCAGCTCTTGCAATTCTAACTCCAGTGTTCTCTATATACCACACCCTGGGCCTCAGCTTCCCTATCTGCAAAATGAAAAAGTTAGATTAGATGATTCCTAAGGTGATTTCTTTCAATTCTAAGATCCTAAATTTCCTTTCATAAGAAAAAAAAAAAGGACTTAACCTATTGTAATCTTTCTAGCTTATGATGGTATTTTGTGGCCCTTTCAGTGCTATTTGGGACTTTTTAAATGCATTTGTTCTGTCTTTTCCATTAGACTAAGCTCCTTGAGGGAAGGTACTCTCTCTTATATTTTTTGGTATCCTTGATGATGATGATGATGATGATGTCAATGGCATATATTTTTATAGCACTTTAAAGTTCAAAATGCTTTATGTTTGTAATTTCATTTTATTCTCATAGTGATCATGTGAGGTTAGCAGTCTTATCATCCCCAGTTTGCAAAGGAGGAAACTGAAGCTGAGAGGTTTGCCTTGCTTAGGTTCATACCCAACTGGTAAGCATATGAGGCAGAATTTGAACTCAGATATTTCTGACTCCCAAATTGGCATTCTCTCCATTTTACACCATGAATGTGAGGCTAGTGTCTGGCACAGAAATAGTAGGACCTCAGGAAATGCCTGAAAAGAAGAAAGATTTTAAAATCTAGGGTATCTCTGTTCAGAAGAATGAAATTTTTAAAAATCTACAGTACCTCTTTTCAGATCTGATGGTCTGATCTGGACAATCTCTGGAGTCTCTTTCAATCTGAAATTCTGTGGCATAGCCAATGTCCCCCCAATGCTGGCTACCCAAAATGGATTAGAGGCACATGGAGAAAGAAACGTGGTCTTTCACCATCAATACACAGACAACAGAGCACACAGGAAGACTGTGGCGTAAGACAGAAGCAGACTAAAATATCCAGTCATGAAAGATGGAAAATGGTACAGATCCGGAAGTTCTCCCAGATTTAATTCAATTCAGTAAGATTCCATCCATTTTGTACATAAAGCATGAGACCTGGTCTCTGTCCTCAGTGAACTCATAAGCTGATCGGGAAGAAAAGCCAGCAACATACAAGACAGCCAGTGCTCAAGTTAGTATATAGTTAAGTGCTGTGTGTCTTGGTTTCTAATTTTGTCAGATTCTCTTTTTTTAATCTTAATTTCTATTTGTTTGTGTGTTTGTTTGTTTTACAATGGAACCGTTAGCAGTGTAATAAGACCTAGACTGAAATAGTTATCAAAATATTTTCTAAAAACAAGTTCAAAGACCTCAGGTTAAGAAATGCTGACCTAGCTTTTTATTTATTCCTCTTAATCCTGGTCTACTACTAGGGTCTTGAATTGGTTTGGGGAGAGAGTCTCCCCTGATGCCCAAAATCTTTGGGATAGAGGAAAAGAGAGAGAGCAGGAGGAGCTCTACTCTCTGTTGGGTTAGCTGTGACCTGGCCAGTTTGAGCAAGCTGGAGTGCAGCCTGGCATCCCTGGAGCTGACCAGCTGGACCCCTCAGGGGTACTCAGAAAGCCATGAAACTCCCCTCCCTACTTCTTCTCCAGAATATACTACCTGCCCCTTTCTCATGCTGAAGGGGCTTTGTCCATCTGCTAGCCTACTTTAGACCTCAAACCTACTGGGAAGAATGTGGTTTTTGCTCCATGTTTTGTCCAGCTCCAAGCCCCAGGTGGGCTGGGAATATTATGCCATAGGGTCTGAGAGCTTGAAATTCATCATACTAAACTGGGCAGCAGAGGATCCCCTACTTAAATAATAAAGGTTTGTGGGTGAGCTCGGGGAGGGGTGAAGGGCAGGTGACTGCCACCTAGAGTCAGCATCTTCAAAAATGCAAAGTTTGGCCGAAAATGACATTGGTCATTGAGAGAGGGCAGGAAAAGGAATGATGGGTCAGCCAGGGCGCCGGTGTCCTGGAAAGCGCTCCCCTTTCCCAGAAAGGCAAGCCTTGCCGGTGACCACAGGCTGAGAGGTGAAATTTGGCAAGCCCACTCATCGGCGGGGAAAATAAATAGGAAACCATGCCTGGGAGGGACAGGGCAAGGAGAGGAAGGATGCTGGGGCTGGAACTCATTATCGGCAGCTGGACGGGGGACAGGAAAGGATTCAACTGGGTTTCAGGGTAGCAGGACTATCGCAATTAAAGATATGTCCTGTCAAAAAAAAAAAAAAACCCTCTAAACTGATTAAAGTTGAAGGCTCCGTTTTCTTCTTTTCATCAGAGAACGGAATCAAAACCTGCCTGCAAAGACGCTCTCTCCCGTTCCCAGTGCTCCAAAGGCAGTGCCTGTATCCATCCTGCTGTGTCCCTGCATTTTAATTACCACCTTATTAATATTCATGAGGATCGGCACTCAAGGGGGATTGCAGTCTGTCATTCTCTCCTCTTCTCTCCCCCCCCCCGCCGCCCCCCCCCCCCTTCTCTCAGATGAATCTATGGGCTTCTTCCTCCCTGCCACCATCGCCACTCCCCGCCCCGCTCCCTCCCCAAACAGTTGGCACGCCGCAGATTTGGTGTGCGTGTTTGTGTGTGTGTGCTCGCGCGTGCGAGAGAGAGTGTGAGTTTGCAGGGTTCAGGTGTGCATTGAGTGAGAAATGGGTGGCGGGGTGGGCTGCTGGTGGGGTGTGTGTATGTGTGTAAATGCGGGCATATGCGTATGTACTTTTGTGCTTCAGGGAACCAGCGTCTGTGTGCGTGTGGGCACATTGTGGGATGGGGAGCCCACAACGAAGGGCTTAGCGGAATGGGTCTGACAGGGGTGTATCTGCGCGCATGTGTCTCTAAGGTGGAATCCTCCAGCTTCCACGACCTCTGACATCCCCTAATGGGCTCTACACATAGTAGGATCTTAATAAATGAGTGTCCAAGCCTCCCTAGAATTGAATTGAACCGTCTCCAGCTCTCTCATTTTTCAGGCAGGAAAACCAAAATTCTGAGTGCCCAAGATTACATACAAGTTAATGGCAGAGCCCAGGTATATGTGTGCAGTAATTGACATATTACAGTTTGGTCAAGTAGCCTATCATTTGTTGACATGGTTCCCTTGCTCCTCTCCCAGCCCCTTACTCCTCACTCCCCCCCCCCCCACCTTCTTTTCTTAGATGTCACAACACCTAAAATGTTTCTATTAGAGATTTATTCCTTTGAGTTAAAGACAATCCTCTCTGCCTTAAATTCTTTTAAAATACAATCATGTTAAAGTCACTCACTCCTTAGTATGAACAAGTTTAACAGATAGCTTCTTTCACTCCCTTGTTTACTCAGGGCAAATGAAAAGAATAACTAGATTTTTAATGACATATGACCTTGGGTTTCCTTGGGGAAAACCCCTCAGGACCTGTTTCCTAATCTGTAAAATGAAAGAGTCGGATTATATTAATAAAATTAAGATCATAGAACTTTTGTGTTAGAAGAAACCTTAGAAATCACCTTTTCTTTTTATAGAAAGTAGAACTGAGGCCCAAAGGCGAGAAGCAGGTGAGAATGGTACAAAGAGCATGGGATTTGGAATCAGAGGCCTGGCACCAAGAATCCCATCTCTGCTGTTTACTACTATGGGAATACTGACAATTCCTGCACAAGTGACTTCCCCTCTGTGTCTTTTTCCTCTTCTGTAAAATAAAAAGGTGACCTCTAAGAGCCCTTCCTCCCTAACACTGTGATCCAATGACTTTGCCCCGGGGTCTCACAGCACTTTAGTGGCAATGCAGGATTAGGTCTCCTAACTCCCAGGCCACTACTTTTTTTCCCCCCCTGCAGAGATTGCTTGGAACCCATAGACCTGGATCCAGAGCCTGCTTTTAAAGATTACAGACAAACCTCTCTAAACCTTAGTTTTTTCATCTGTAAAATGAGGATTTTCTACCAACCTTTTGAGGTTTAAATGAGTGGAAGTAATGTCAATAAATACCTATTGTTGATAATGTTTACATTGCACAGAAAAGCCTGATCTATAGTCATAGAACTTCATAGCATCCTAAGTATGGCAAGAACTCTATTTCATTTCTCTCTCTTTAAAAAAGAAAAAAATTCCTCTCTTAGATTTCTCTATTCCATTCAAGATAATTCAGCTAAACTTGCACAGAAGAGCCTCAAAAGGAGAGCTATAGTCATAGAACCTCATAGCATCCTAAGGATGGAAAGAATTTCCTGTTACATTTCTCTCTCTTTTTAATTTTTTCCCCTGTTACATTTCTCAATTCCAGTCAAGGTAATTCAGCTAAACTTGCACAGAAGAGCCTCCAAAGAGAGCTATAATCATAGAACCTCACAGATTCCTAAGGATAGCAAGAACTCCTTGTTAAATTTCTCCTTTTTAAAAATTTTTAATTGTTTTTATTTTTCCCCCTGTTACATTTCTCTATTCCAGTCAAGGTAATTCAGCTAAACTTGCATAGAAGAACCTTCAAAGAGAGCTATAATCATAGAACCTCACAGCATCCTAGGGGTGGCAAGAACTCCTTGTTACAATTCTCCTTTTTTTTTTTTTTTTTTTTTTTTTTAATTTTTCCCCTGTTACATTTCTCTATCCCATTCAAAGTAATTCAGCTAAACGGTATCACTGCCCTCTCCCACTTTAAAGACAGGAAGAATGGAGACACAGAAGTTGGGCTAAATCATTGGAGAGACTGGAAATAGAACTCAGGCTCTTCCCTTTACCGCGCTTTCCTCCCAGACGTGCACAAATACTCAGACCCACACGCTCTCTGGGTCACACAGGCACACAGAAGGAGGGTCTTGTACTGCCCCCCTCTCCGAGTCTGCAGAACCCGAGGCCCGACCAGGAGCCCTCTGCTCTGCCCGCCTCTGTGAAAGCCCCCGGTCCAGGTCCCCTTCCCGGGCCTCCGCCGCTGGGCCCCCAGGTGACATGTGCCAGGGTAATATGTGCTCCTGTACCTCGAGGTGCACATTGATGTATAACCGCTATATATCTTGCAGCTCCTCCGCCACCCGGGCAGGGGACTGTGCTGGCGGAGCAGCGAGCGCCTCTCAGAGGGAGGCCAACCAATCAGCGTCACTCACTGTAACAAGCTAACGAGGCCCGCTCGAGTCCCTTAATTCACCGGGGGAAGGGGCTCTTTGTTTGGTCGCCAAGAAGAGCATCAGCGGCGGCGGAGAATATTATCAGCCAGCGTCGGCTTCTTCCCATCCCAGTCCTCAAAGCCGGCCTGCTAGCACAGGAGGGGCCCGAGGGCCCGAGCGGGTCTCAGAAATAAGGAAAGCCTCTGGGCATGGGGGCCGGACTTGGGCAGAAAAGGGCAGGGGTCGAAGAGTGGCCTGAAGGATCCCCCAGCCCAGGGGAAAAACACTGTGAATTTTCCATAACAGAGAGGCCGGAGAGAGGCATCTATTCATAGACTGTGTGATGACAGCTCTTCCAGAATTGTTTAACTCACTATTGTATGACCGCTTTCACCTTTTAGGGTCTTTTCCCGCTAGCAAGACTTCTTTAGGGCGAGAACCATGGCTTATACCTCTCTGTATAGCACCTAGTCTAGGACCCGAGTTCATTAGGCGCTCAGTATAGGCCAGGAGACAGTTTGGTAGATAAGAGAGGAAGGAAAGAGAGAAAGAAGGAAGGGAGGGAGAGAAGAAAGGGTGCAGGGAAGGGAAGGAAAGAGAGAAGGAAAAAGAAATGCACGGATAGGATGGAGGGAATGAGGGAGGAGGTGGAAGGAAGGAATGAGGGAGGAAAGAATGAATGGAGAAGGATAGGAAGGAAGAAGGGAGGGAGGGGGAAAGGAAAAGGGAATGAAGGGGAGAGAAGGGAAGAAAAGGGAAAGGAATGGGAGGAAAGGGAAAGAAAGGGAAGGGAGGGGAGAGGGTTAAGAGGGAAGGAAGGGAGGAGAATAGAAAGGGAATCACAGTTTTAAAGCTAGAAAGACCTCAGAAAATATCTAGTCCAACTTTTTTACTTGACACTGAAGGATAGGTAAATTGATACCTAGAGCCCCATTGTATGCATTTGACCTACACCAATCTGGACTGGACCTAATATGTCTCAGTGGATGTTCTTGAGCTGCAAAAGCAGAAAATGTTCATCTTCTGGTGGCTGACCCTCTGCTGATGAGCCTCTCTTACCTTAGCTAAGCTGATCCTTAGATAATAACAGTCTATTTATCACAGCCTCATATCAGCTAGTGTTGTTCTCTCCCCAGAACTGCATTAGACAAATGTTCAATCTGAAATCTTTCCAGCTTAGTAAGACCTACCAGAGTTTCTGCTCTGATGGCACAGTTCTTGAAAACTTGGGGATACTTCTACACTGTGATAGCAATGAAGCATCCGTAGATGATTTGCATGGAGAAAAGCAATAGATAATCAGGATTTAGGTGACATCAAGATAAGTGGTCAAAAGATACCCAGGCAGTTTTCAGACTAAGAAATCAAAGTTACCTATAGTCATATGAAAAAGATGCTCTAAATCACTATTGATCAGAGAAATGCAAATTAAAAACTCTGAGGTAGCACCTCACATCTATCAGAGTGGTTAGCATGACAAAAAAGGAAAATGTCAGATGTTGGAGGTGATATGGGAAAACTGGAACACTAATGCACAGTTGGTGGAGTTATGAACTGATCCAATCATTCTGGAGAGCAATTTGGAACTATGCCCAATTATAAAACTGCGTATATCTTTTGATCCAGCAATTCCACCATTAGGTCTCTATCTCAAAGACATTCAAAAAAGGGAGAAAGACTTGTTTATACAAAAATATTTATAGCAGTGATTTCTGTGGTGGACAAGCCAACTTGGGACTCCACCCATGGGCCCCCTTTAGCTAAATCTCTCATTATAAAAAGAGCCAAACTAAGATCCTCTCTTTGCAGAGGTTCCAAAGATACTAGCTATACTATGCTTGAAACATCAAGGGCCTCTGCCTATTGGAATACTGTTTCCAGTGCTCTCTTCTCTTTACCCTCACCTATTTCCCTAACCAGACTTTAACCTTACTTCCAATCCCCATAATAAACCTCTTTTATCAATCTAGGTTTTCGAGTCTGTAAATTTCTTTACAGAGGATCTCTGTGCTGCCAGAAGGGAATCCCCAGAACTCCCTATCCTTATGCCGAATCCCAAGGGGTTGCAGGGGAGCCAAACCTACCATGTACCCTGAACCTGCCACTAGACCTTATTTAACTCCCTGACCACCAGAAACCCTAATTTCATTTGGGTTCCCCAAATCTAAATCTCATCACTTTCTTGTTAAAAATTATTTTAGTTCGTTCCCTCTATTGAGACAGGTAAATGGTACAACGGACAGAACTCTGGATCTAAAAGACTTGAGGGCAAATTCTGCCTTATTGACTGTCATTCAGTTTTATCTGTTGCAGCTTCCTCAACTGTAAAATGGAGATCATAATAGCATATTTATAAAATGTAATAAATATCCATTCCTTTTCCCTTTTGAGCTTATCTACTTTTGTGTCCCAAATCTGCCATGAATTCCTTGAGTAGTCTTGAGAGTGTCTCTCAGTTTTCTTGTATGTAAAAAGAGGGGTTTGGACCAGGTGACCCCCAATTTCCCTTCTAGTTCTATGATTCTATGAGCTCTGTACTACACAATTGAAAGCCCAACTTCATCTCTGTGGGCAACTTCTACCTTCTACAGGGTGGAACTCAGTCTCTAATTTCTTTTCATCCCTTCTCCTTCTCAGGTATGTGAAACCTCAAGATAGGATGCTGAAAGCTGATGACAGTTGGATCTGGCTCCTAATCTGCTAGTCCCAAAAATATTGAGAACAAACTCCTCACATGGAGAAATTCATCCTCCAACTTAGTGTGTATAAATTTCTATCTTTATTTATACAGATATCTATATCACATCAATTATCTTTGTATAAACTTATGCTATATTAACATAAATATACTTATTTATATGTCTATATGTATATATTTGTATTATACATGTGTGTATATATACATATATATATACATACATTACATATATATGGCTGAGGCAGGAATAATGCTCATATAAATTCAGCTTTACAAACAAACCACATATGTATGTTAGACCAGGATGGACTGAAAAATGAACAAGACCTTTGTGGGGTCCAGAATTGGACAAGTAGGGACTTCAATTTCCTAATCAGTTAAAGGTTTAGATAGATCTAGATGATCCCTGAAGTCTCTTTTGAATTCTAAAATCCCATATTCCTCTATCCCAATAGGAGCCTAAATGTGTTGCTGTGAAGAAATATAGGAACTTATAGAGAAAGAGGAAAGAAGAAAACTCAGGGTTAGGCTCGAGTATAATTTGGTACAAGTTGGAATCCAAGAACCAAGTTAAAGGTTAAGAGCTGTAAGGGAAAAGCAGTTACTCAGGAAGACTAAATGAGAGAAAATGAAGAACAAGAGACACACAGGAGAGAGAAATTAGTTCATAGAGTCTTCCACAAGGGAAACCAAGAATGTTTACAACAACATTGTAGACATATATGCCTCAATTGTAAAATGGGGGAAAGGACGTCCAGAGGATATTGTATCAAATGAAATAATATCGGTAAAGTGCTTATCACGATGAGTGGCGCAAATGCATTATATAAATGCTTATTATTATCATCATCATCATCATTTTTAGAGAACCCAGAAAAAGAAAAACCCTCCCCATTGTAGGCACTACTCTACAAATATTTGCTGAGTTCTTCCTTAGTGAATCTAGGAAATTTCTCTTTGAGCTGAAAATGGAAATAAAACATGAAACTGGGAAATGAAAATCAGAGAAACAGCTTGTTAAGAGCCTGATTAACTGAATTAAGTGGTATCAAGCCAGCTTAAGAAAAAAGACTATGCACCTGTATGTTATCTACCTGTAGAGAGTCTGTCCCCTCCAAGATCCTGTCTTGTTGTAGTAAAATGGTTTAGTGCTATAAACAACCTGCTGAGCAAGTGTTGGGCTAAAGGCATGTTAAGAAGGAGAAACACCTGGTCCCTGATTCCAAGTTGAAAGGGACATAGAAGTCAGTCAGTTTTACTTTCCAGCAATCTTCTCTATATCTCCAACAAGAACTCATCCAGGCTCTGTTTAGTGCCATTCTTTTGTTTGCTCTAGTCTGGTGATGGAGAAATCATTCTTTCCTGACTCAATTCATCTTTCTTTTTGCTTGTTAAAAAGTTCTTTCTTATGTCAAGGCAAAATTGGCCTCTCTGCCATTTCTACTAATTGCCCCTAATTCTGTCCTCTGGGCACAAGCAGACTAAGCCTAATTCTCCTTTCATGTCACATCCCTTTAAATACTTGAAGATGGCTATCATGATCCCACTTTTCTCTCTAGGCTGCACCATCTCCAGTTCCCTCAGCTGAAAAGTACTTGAAAGAAATACAAAAGGAAAGACTACAGTCTCAAGGGTACTGTCTTTGAAGGACAAAATATAGAATCCTGTAGGTGGGAGAAGCCATCTAATCTAATCTCACTTCCAATAAGAAAAGCCCATATGCAACATACTGAGGCAATTGGGGTTAATGACTTGCCCAGGGTCACACAGCCAAGAAGTGTTAACTATCTGAGACCAAATTTGAACTCAGGTCCTCCTGACTTCAGGGCTGGTGCTCTGTCCACAGCAGTACCTAGCTGTCCCCATATGCAACATTTTTAACAGACAATTTTTGTTTGCTTACCTCCAGGTCATAGAATTCATTACCTCACAAAAACAACCAATTCCATTGCTGGGAGGGCTCTGATTGTTTACAAGTTCTTGTTTATTTGTATTAAGCTGAAATTTGCTTCCTTATAATATTAAATCATAGGACCATAGGACCTTAGAAACCATTCAATCCGACTTTTCATTTTACAGAAGAAATCTCCATGAGCTCTTTTTTTTTTTTTCTTTCCTGGGAACCTCCTGTTCTCTAACATTTCAATTAGTCTTCCTGAACTGCAGCACTCTCCTTCCCCAGCACTCTCAAACTTTTCCTTAGATCTGTGGCTCCATATCTTACACCAACTCATACTACTATCTAGCCTTAAGTTTTCCCTTTCTTTTTAAAATTTTCTCTAAAAGTTTCTGTATTTATATCACTTACCTCTTTTGACATCTAGGTTTCTACTGGCACTGATAGAAGCATAGGATTTTACAGTTCAAAAGACCTTACTTTGAGGTCACCAAGACCTATCCTAATAAAGAAACTGAAACCCATGTTTGTCCAGTTCTGGACCCCACAAAGACCTCATTCAATCCATCAGTTCATCCTGGCAGAAAATCACAAAGGTAATAATTATCAAAAGTGGAATTTAAACCCAGAACTCCACTACTTTTTCCATTGTACACTTCCACTCACTGATTCCATAGGGCAGCTAGTAGTGTTATATAGATAGACCTAACCTAGAGTTAGGAAGATTTGAGTTCAAATCCAGTTACTGCAATCCTACTTTGTCTCAATTCCTCATCTGTAAAATGGGGGTACACAGTGGAGAAGGAAATGGTAAACCATTCCAGTATCTTTGCCAAGAAAACTCTATGAATCAAGTCCATGGGGTCACATAGAGTCAAACGCAAGTAAAGAACAACTCATTGGTTTATTAGAATAAAACTACACAGAAAAAGTTTATTACTTGGTCTATGTGAACATCTTTCTGATAATTTAAGCTAGCAATCATGCTCTCATAAGTCTTCTCTTTTTCATTCCTTAAGTGGATGACCAACAATGGAAACCTCAGGGAACCTTTAAAATGGGGGATGGAGGCAATCTCCTGGATCCATCCTCTTCCTTCATTATATCTTGATTTAATTTGTTGGGTGATGAATAGAATGCTAGTGAGGACAACCCTCTGGTTGGTGAAGGAAGAACAAAAGCGAGTGAGAGGAGCATCAAAATATGAAAACAGAGCTATCCTCAATTCCCTGTCTTTCATTAGGAGTTGATCCTATGGTACTGTAAGCTACTTGAGGACAATATGATGTCTTATTCATCTTTGAATATCATTTTTTGAATCTCTTTGAATCTTTGAACCAAACACAGAACCTTGTCTATAACATATGCTTATTAAATGCTCTCTAAATGAAGAACTGCATCCATGTGCTTCATCATGTGTCCTTCTTCCTAACTAGACCATATTCTCTTTTAGAAGGGAGATCATATGGCCCATTCTCTCTGTATCTCAACCCTATCCAGAACTTTGCATATAATAGGGGTTCAGGATAGGTACTGACCAATGGAGAGGTAACTACAATTTTTCTGAGGCATAATCCTCATATTATAACTACTTTCAAATTGCTTTTATTCCCACTCACATCCCCTCAATACTTGTTATGTTCCCACAATATATATCAGATGCTGTATCCATCCCTAGCTAGGCCAAGTCTTAGTCCAGCAGAAAGGGGTTTCTTCTCTGCAAACAAAGAAGAACAAGAGTCACATACCCCAAGAGAAATGGTGGAAATCAGGGAGGAGACACTCTTTAATTGGAGGATGTCTTTAGGTTGTTTCTCAAGGAGGTAGGGTTGGGGAACAGGTAGGTCTGAGAAAATTCCATAAACTAGGAAATTGTGTAATGATGTGATGGGGGGAGATAAGGAGATCACTGGACCAAGAGTCAAGAAACCTGGAATCTGTCTCTGCTATGAACTTGTTTTGCCATCTTGGATAATCTGCTTCAAATCTTTGTCGCAGTGCGCTCAAATGCAGTGAGGGATGTGGACTTCATGGCAACTAAGGTCCCTTCTAGTTCTGACATGATTCTGTATAGTCTAAGATTCCTTCTAGCTTTCTAGTGTTCTATAGCCTCTTCAATTTGATTTTCTAAGTTTTCATTCTAGCTCTGATTCCATTCCATTCTAGTCAGCCCCATACCTTGATCTTCTTTCCTAATATATCCTATTCTATCTTACAAATTAAATTCAACAAACATTAATTAAGCAACAATTAACAGAACACAAGACCGGAAAACAAAGAAACAAACAAACAAAAAAACAAATAAAACAAAACAAAAACTAGTCCTCAACCTCAGGGAGCTGACATTTTATTTGGAGTATGGGGAAGATAATGGTGTGTGTCAATGTATATGTATATTATACACAAATGCATAAGTGTGTGTTTAATGCAAATTAAGGAATGAAGGAATGAAGAAGAGAAGAATGAAGAGAAATCAGACAAGTCTTGAGGAAGCAAAGAATGCTTTGAACAAGGAGGACCAGAAAGGCAAAGGGGTAGAGTAGGAAAAAAGATAAGAATCTGAAAGACAAAGAGGGGAATGAGTGCATTCCAGGCTTAAGGGATGGCCTGTGGGAAGGTATTGATATGGAGGAGGGCAGGATGAGTTCTGGGAGGAGAATGGGCTAGATTGTGAAGGGCCTAAGGAGGCCCTAGTGAGAGCTGTTTCATCCGAGAGGTAATAGAGAAGGACAGGTATCAGCACAGGAGTCTGAGAAGTACTCAGATGGCTTAAAGGAGTGTCAGGAGAAAGCAGTGCCACAGAAAGAGAAGAAAAAGAGAAATTATCCAAGAGAGGAGAGGTAGACAACAAGATTAAAAGCTGCAAAAAGATTATGGAAGATGAGGACTGATAAAAGACCTTTGGATTTAGCATTTGAGAGATCCCTCACAGCCTTTGAGAGAAAAGTTGCAGCAGAATAGTTGGGTCAGAAGCCAGAGAAAGTACCAAGAGTTAAAGAAGGATCACCTTCTCTTCCAAAAACTCTTTCCTGGTCTCCCTAATAGTTTTCTGTTCTACCCTAAATTGTGGATAGATTCTGTTTATATTCCATATTTATTTCTTATCATATCTCCCTAGTAGAATGTAAACTCCCTAAGGGCAGGGACTGGCATCTCACTTTTGTATTTGTGTCCTTGCCACGTGCGTGTATCATGGTAAGGAGCACAGAGCAGGTGCTGAGTAAACATTATACAATTGAATTGTTCACCACTGGGAAAATAAAGATAGAAATGGAAATAGGGGACTCACAATGGACGGTTTTGATTTTCTCAGTAAAACAGTAGGTGAATTTGCTTGCTGAGAGTGAGAGTGCCTAGTGTGAGCAGAGTCCATTAGAAGGGAGAAAATGATTGCCATGCAGCAGTGAGGACCCAGTTGAGCTTAGATAACTGGACTCTAGGGTGGACCCAATCAGCTCAGGATCAGAGAAGATGGACAGTGGCAGCTGAGGGCTGGCCAGGGACACACAGTGGAAAGGCAAGGAAGGCATTCCAAGGTGCTTTGTTGAATAGGTTATAACTAGAGGGTTGTACTGCAGATGGAGGGAAGTAAAGTCAGTTATAAATGGATTACAAAGAAATAAAATGTTCCTGGACTTTGTCACAAAGCCCATACCCAGCAGGTCAGAAAGGTTTCCTGACCTCCAGGAGCTTACAATCCAACACAGCCACCAAGCACACAAACACGCAGAAGGACTGAGCTAGTCTGACAGATGGTATATCAGCTAGAGTCAAACTTCCACATAAATAAATCAAAAACATATTTTCATAATGAACACAGTCTTAGTGTTCCTAGTTTATCAGCTAAGTAAGAGGTAAAAGAACAGATGGTGGTTCAGGTAGGAAAAACAAATCCCACGGTGGCAGAAATAAGGGCTATGTCAACTCTAAGGGACACGATGTAGGGCAATAACAGCAGAAGTGTGCAAAGATCAAACTTTTCCTCGGAAGATTTTCAAGTCCTTCGTGAATATGGACTTTTTCTATTGCCCTCTCAAGGGTCCCTCTGGCCCTAGAACAGAGTATAGGAATGATTGGGCCCATTTAACACTAATAAGAAAACTGAGGTGCGGATAGGTTTGGTTGGTGAGCTAGGGACAAGAAGATATTTCATGTAATATAGGTAAAAAGTAGAATTACAGGGTCATGGAACCTTTGAGTTAGGAGGGATCTCAGAGTCTTTCTGGTACCACCCACTGATGCTTGCATGGTTTCCTGACTCCTAACAAGTGGTCATTCAGCAAAGAACTGCACTTAGGAGCATGCTTCTTCCCAAGGCACCCATCACATTTTTGGATAGCTTTGATTATGAGGAAGTCTTTGATTTTTTTGTCTTTGAGTGCCCCGTACCTAGGATAGTGCTCGATAACATAGTAGGTGTACAAGTAGTGTTTGTGATTGATAGAAGTAGTAGAAAGAATACTTCCTGTGTGACCTTAAGTTTCATCATCTTTTAAATGAGGGCCTCCTGGGTCACTTCTAGTCCTGGACCTATGACCCTATGATCACACCAAAATTCTATGTAATTTTAGCCATCATTCCTTCCTTATTCTGCCTTCTGGGGACAAATAGAGTAATATTAATTCCTCTTCCACATGACATCTCTGGAATGTAATATAAGAACTCGGGCCAATTAGTTCCAGGACTCCCCAGTGTGTGGCCTAGACATGTGGTCAAGCCAGAGTGGACGAAAGACCATGTATCATGCATAAAGACTCTGCTTCCTGGGGCTCTCAAGATACATTCATTAAGCATCTATTGAGTGCAGAATCATGTGTTGGGTGCTGGGGGAAGGGGTGGAGATATACAGTTTACATAAGGTAGGGTCCCATCCTCCTTAGAGCTTATATTTGGGTCAATATTATCTATTCCAAGACATCTTTTTACAACATCTATTCACTCATGAAAAGGTGAAGAAGGGCCAAGGATTCTGGTTGCTTTTTTATAGGCAGAGAAAAAAGCTCTAGAGAGCTTCCCCAGGGTCATGCTGCACCATGATGAAGTCAAGTGCCAAAATTCAGATTTTTTTTTCTGCCAGGAAAAGGCCATCCTCCCTCCCCTAAATTCCCAAATGGCTTCTTCATCTCTCTTCAAAACAGATATCATGGTTTCCGAGAAACCCCAGTACATCCATCAAGCCTCCTCTTGTCACTCCTGGCTTCTCAGGGAGCAGATAAGAAGGAGTCATCCTTAAGGCACACACATAGGAGTGAATGACTTTAATGGGACAGTCCTTTCTCGGACTCAAGGAAATTAAGGAACAGCTAGCTGCTGAGGGGAAAGAGTGGGCCTAGTAGGGCCTGAGGGGATGTCTCAGACAGGAGCTTGAGAAGGATAAGATGATTAAAGGAAGGATGGCAGCTTGGGACCTCTGGGAAGCTACTCTCTCCACCCAGTCCTGGATGCTCTGGGCAGCCTCTGGACCAAGACATGTGCAGCTGTGTTCCTGAACCTTACCCAGACCTTTTTGTCTTTGCCAAAAGAAGCTAGAAATCTCTTCTCAGCATCTTTTCCCCTGGGGCACTTTTTAAACATTCTAGATAGGAAGAGGGGGAAAAAATCTATTAAGATGGAGGTGGATGGGTTAAGTGATTTGAACTTTACAGAATAGTTCTCAAGACTGGGTTTACTCTGTGTTTCTGAGAGGGGTCAGTGTGAACCCAGATTAGTCTCTCAGGATTAAAACCAATGGTAGAACTGACCTCTTCCACCCCAGACACCTCTTAAGCCTAATTCATCTAGACCCTTGATATGGTCTAACCTAGGTCAAAGTTCAGAGTAACCACTCGGAATCCTGGTCCCTAAAGCTTGAATTCAATTTAATTCAATCCAAGATCACAGGATTTAGAGATGGAAAATAGCTCAATGATTACCTAATCCAAACCCCTTGATTCACTGTCATTCAATTTAACATGTATTAAAGACTTACTGTGTTTGTTAGTATATAGCAGCAGTTCTCAAAGTGTGGCCTGGTGACCCCTAGAACGTCCCCTTGATCCTTTCAGGATATTTTAAAGGTTAAAACTATTTTTATAATCACATTAAGACATTTCTAATTATTAATTTCTAATATGGTAAACATCAATAGATATATAACCTCTGTAAACATAAGCTCTTTGGGGAGTCTTCAAAAATTTTTCAGAGTAAAGATGTCCTAAGAACCTTAAATTTGAAAACTGATAGTTCATAGAATATAAGGTCTTAGAGGACAAAGAATGTTTATTCCTGTACCCCCCAACATCTAGCATCGTGCCTTATACTAGGACATTAAAAAATGCTTATGGAATTAAATTGCATTGAATTATTAGGTACTAGAAATACAAAGGCAGATATGACACAGGCTTTGTTTTCAAAGGGCTTACAGGCTAATAAATTTAACAAGTATGGCTTTCTGCTTTCAACACCAGCATTGTACACTGTATTGTGGGAGCCATAAGGGAAATTTAAACCATGGAAGGTTGCCCTCATGGAGGGTACAATTTCTTTACGGAGGCAAGTTACATACACACACATTAGTTATAACAATGCAAGATAATTGAAGTACCCAAATGAGTAACAAATAACGGGAATGGAAGGGGTAAAGAAAGCAGACTTTTTTGAGGAGCCCTCCACTCCCACCCATACTCACCCCCTATGAATTGGAAGTTACTTAAAAAAATGTTTGAAGATAGGACACAGAACTGAAAGAGGCCTCAAGGATGATCTAGTCCAAGCCCTCAATTAACACATGATTTTTGGGAAGCTACATGAAAGAAATTAGTGGACTTTAGCTGGTCCCTAAGGAATGGCTGGGGAGAAGGGACAGGATAATAGCCCTGGAGTTGAAAATGAGAAAAACTTCATGAGTTTGGGGTAGAGGAGAAGTGTTGGGAGGGGGTGGGAGATAAGAGCAGACAGAGGTTGGGTGGGGATAGATTTTGGATTAAAGCCAAAATGTGGGCTAAAATGATGGAGGAAAAAAAAAAAAACATTAATACTCGTCAGTGTTGCTCAGTAATCAAAAAGTACTTATGCTTACACCATACCAAGTGTTGGGGATAAAAAACAAAAAACCCCAAATCGTCCTTGTCCTCAAGGAGCTTACATTCTAATTGGCAAGACAATATATAAATACCATATGAGATATATATATATATATATATATATATATATATATACAGAATAAAGGAGAGATAATCTGAAAGGGGAAAGCATTAGGCCTAGAGGCAAATAGGTGGTACAGTGGTTAGAAGACTGGACCTGGAGTCCCAACGACTGAATTTAAATCGAGCCACTTTAGCTTTTTGTTTGCCCCAGTTTTCCCAACTGTAAAATGGAGCTAATAATTGCATCCATCTCCCGAGGTTAAAGATCAAATGAAATAAGTGTCTGTCATGGAGTCGTTTCTATATCAATTCTAGATCACAGAAGCAGCAGCTAGGGGAGAGGCATGGGAGGCAGGGAAACAAATGCCTCTTGCATGAGGTGAAACTTGAGCTATGTTGGAGGAGGCCAGGAAAACTCAGAGGTATAACTGAAGGGGCATGTGAGGCAGCTGGTGCAATGGCCTGGGATAGGAAATATGTCAAGTGGGGCAGCTTTGCTAGGAAACACCTGAGTGCAAGTGTTTTCCCTATGGTTAAATCTCCGCTGGTCCCTTCTATGACTTTTTCCTAGAACCATTCTAGTTGGAGAGACTCTAAAAAAACCACCTCTCTTACTGTATGGAGTATTTTGGCAAAGGGATCAATAAAGTAGGAAATCTAGGGAGAGTCCTAGTTGAGCCCAGGAAAGCTGCCTCTGGATGTTCGGATGTTATTCCGGATACAAAAATCAAAGCCCTATTCTGAAAATAATGTAGAAAGAGCCATGAGGATGAAGTGGGAGGGGACCTAAGTATAGATTTAGAGTAAGTTTGTGCCAGTAAACAAATTAGAAATCTTAAGAGGGTGGAGCAGATTTTCTCAGAGCCTTTCTCTCTCTAGGAGCAAGGTAAGCCCATTCAAACTGTTTGGGACCATGGAGGACTATGAGACAGAAATGGTTCCCAGAGTGACCCAAATGCATCTCCTTGGAGACCCAGTATAGGCACTGGGGAGCTTGCATCCCTCAGATTCCAGCTCTGAAAAGAGATTAAGGTCATGAGGGAGAAGGAAGGGAGTCAGCATACCCAGAGCCATCTTCATCAGCTACAAACATTGATTGAGCTCCTTAATAAATGTTTGTTGAGTCAAACTGAATCCCCAGTATTTTTGAAGATGACATCATGAAGGGCTGCCATGCTTTGTTGTTGTCAATCAACGGGTATTTATTGTTGGGACGTAATACCACATTGAACCAACTTGCCCTTGTTGATGTTCTCATGTTAGAGTTAAAGAATCAAAGAATGGGAAAAAATTTGAGAAAAGCAATCTTAGCAGTAAAAAGAATCTGAATAAAATGTTAGGGATGGAGGGGATTGTAGAACAGAAGGGAGATTTCAAAGGGACTTTAGACACTAACTAATCCAAGGGTCCTTAGTCTTTCATGTGTCATGCACGAAAGCCCCTGTTAGCCTGGTGAAACCTATGGATCCCTTCTCTGGTTAATGTTTTTAATTCCTTGAAGGGAATGCTAAATTTCAATCAGAGATTTGTTCAAATTTTAAAAATGTATTTTTCCCATTCAAGTTCACTGGCTCCCTCAAATCGTTCCATAGAAAGGGTCTGTGAATCCTCGATTAAGAACCTCTGGTTTAGTCTAACTTCGTTTTACAGGTAAGGAAGCTCAGAGCAAGAGTTGAAATGATTTGCTCAGGCTTTCATGAAGAAGAGCACTGCAGTCCAGTGACTAGTTGGGAGAGCCGGATTCAAACCCCAGCTCTCCTACTCTTTCTGTGATCTTGGGCAAGTCTCTCTGGGGTTCAGTTTTGTCATTCTGCAAAAGAAGTTCTGACCTAGAGGAGAGCGAAGGCCAATTGTATTTTATAGTTCTTTTTAATTGAGGCAAAGGCTTTAAGGGACTTGTTCAGGGTCACACAGATAGTACATGTCCAAGGTTGGATTTGAACTCAGGTCTGTTCTTCCTCCGGAACCAATGCTCTAACCACTGTGACACCGGTCAATTGCATATTAATCTATAACAGTCTATGAATCCATATGGTGAGCTGGTGACAAGATCATTAATAGGAAACTGGGTGTCCCCACTCTCAAGTAGAAGGTTCTTTCCACTGCATCTTTTCTGCCTCCCATTGTACTCTCCAACTTTAGAACTGGGAAAGAGTTCTCTCCTCTTTGCCTTCCTTTCCTGGGCTTTCAGATGACCCCTTTCTCAAGTCTGGCTCTTTTGAGAACCTTGATTGTGAAGGTTCCAGGTTAGGGAGCTTAGTTTTTATGGATACAGAACTCTGGAGTGTGAATATGAGCCTATACAGATGACTGATGAAGATTTTATATTTTTCTTCCAAATCTGAAGTTATTTTATCAGTTTATGGTGGGAAATTTTCCCTCTCCACCTTTAAGAGTCAACAATAATAGAGCTCTGATTCTCTGCTCCTAGGAGTTTACTTAAGAGATGTGCCCCCTCCCACTAAGCCTTCTCCTTATGTGTCTAGGGACCCCCTCACTCTGGGGAACTGGAAAGTAGCCAGGAGTGGGGGGGGGGGTAGGAGAGCAGGAGCCCTCAGTGTCCTGTAGAGAGAATGGGGGAGACAGCACACTTCACTGGAGAGAAGCACCGTGTTCAGCAGAAAGGAATGTTCTGAAGCAATGGAGGGAGGCTGAGTCTGGGCCAGGCAGCCCTTGGAGGCTGTTTCAATCTCCTGCTCTCTCCAAGCCCCTTTTATTGGAGCTTTAAAACTTTTCTGGTTCCTCTAGTGGGGATGTTTGCATTTGGTGTCCAGAATGACTCAACTCCCTCCTCCTCCTCCTTCTCCTCTTCCTCCCCCCTCCCCATTAAAAATCCCCTTTTAAATATTTGTTCAAAGTTGGTTAAATTCTCCCAAACAGTCCCCCCTCCCATTCCCTGTGCATTCTTGTTCTCCTGTAATAATCTCCCTCCCCCAGTTCTCAGCTGTGCCTCTCTCTCTCTCTCTTTGTCTCTGCCTCTCCTTTCTCCTTTTCCCTCTCTCTTCTTTCTCTCTCTCTCTCTATTCCCCTCTCTCCCTCCTTCCCTTTCCTTTTCTCTCTAATCTCTCCCAGTCTGTCTCTCTCTTTCTTTTTGTCTCTCTCGTTCTCATTTTCACACCCCTCTCTTTCTTTCTTTTCTTTCTTTCCTTCCTTCCTTCCTTCCTTCCTTTCTTTCTTTCTTTCTTTCCTTCCTTCCTTCCTTCCTTCCTTCCTTCCTTCCTTCCTTCCTTCCTTCCTTCCTTCCTTCCTTCCTTTCTTTCTTTCTTTCTTTCTCTGTGTGTGTATCTGTCTCTCTCTCCTCTCCTCTTCTCTCTCTGTCTCTGTCTGTCTCCCCCCTCTCCCCCTCCTTCCCTTTCCCCCTCCTACCCTCCCTCCCCCTCTCTCCACCTCGGCCTCCCTTCCTTCTCCTCCCCCCCTTCTCCCCCTCCCATAACTCAAAAGATTGTCAGGCTGGTTCCAGACTGCTGGCGCCGGGCTTCTCTCCAGGAAAAAAATAAGGCGAGAGAGAAAGGCATGCGAGGCAAAACAGCCCCGCCACATGCACACACATCAAACCAGCCCTTTATCTCCCCGGAATGCTCCCCCTCCCTCAGAGCCTCCCGCCCCCCTCCCCAACTCCCTCCTCTCCCATCCTCCTCCTCCCTGGTAGCTCATTCTAACCCTAATACAGCTCAGGCAGGAGGGGAAGGAAGAAAAGAAGGAGGAGGAGGAGGAGGAGAAGAAAACACCAGAGCACACGCTCTCACACAAGGCAGGGAAGACAGAGAGAAAGCAGAAAAGCAAATACAATATCTATTATTTATGGGCATATCAATTATTTAATTGCACGTAGATGGGAAGGGGCGGGGAAAAGGCCCAAGGAGGCTGAAAATGTTTTGCAAATGCAAGCCAGCCCCGTGGACTCCTCCTCTCTCCTTTTCCCGATTCCCTCCCACCCACCCATCCCAGACGCTGTCCCCCAGCCCCATTTTTGCTGTAGAAGTCCTGGGTCTTCCTGGCTCCAGCTCTCTGAGAAGGAGTGAGTTATTACTAGGATCAAAAGAGAGAAAGAGAGAGGGCCGGATCTCACTTCAGAGATGGATTCGGGCTAGAGTAGCTCGGGAGGGTCTGTGAGGATAGCACATGCGGCCCCCTACACAATGGGACCCCCCCACTCCTGATGTTGCTGGTTACCCAAGCTTCCATTGCTCGAGACTTTCCCCACACACCGCCCTCGGCAGTATAGCTTCCCGGGGGGCTTTCCCAGAAGGAACTCAATTGCCTGCTCCCTATTTTCTCCCCTTTTGGAGCACTGTCCAAAATCTCCAATTGTAGCCTCGTTGGAAAAGCCGAAGAGACAAACCTAATAGATGTGAGTTCTAATCCAAACACTGCTGCCCCTTGCCTAACTGGGACTAGTCACTTCCTCTCCCAGCTCTTAAATTTCCACATCTACAAGATAAAGAAGTGAGATTAGATGGTTTCTAAGAGACCTTCCAAAACATGACTTTTTGATTTACCCCTCAGAGCTTTCCCCAGATACAATCACCTTTTTCTCCTTCCCTCCCTTCCTAACTCTCTCTCTCTCTATTTTCCTTCTTCTTTTCTCTCTCTCTTTCTCTTTGAGTTTCTCTCATCCCACTTCTCTCCCTCTTCCTCCTTCCTTGTCTTTGTCTCTGTCTCTTTTTTGCTCTTTCTCCCTATCTTCTCCTTCTCCCTCCCTTTATTCTTCCCCTTTATTCTTCTGTTTTTGTCTATCTCTGTTTCTTTGTCTCTCTCTACCATCTTTCTCTATTTTTGTCTTTCTCTGTCTCTGTCTCTTCTTCTCTTTCCCCCTTTTCCCCTTCTCCCTGTTTCTCTCTCTGTGTCTATTTTTTCCAACTCTTTCTCCCCCTCCCTCTCTCCCTCCTTGCCTTTCTCTTTTCTTCTCTCCATTCCCCTGTCTCTCCTTCTCCCTCCCTCCCTCCCTCCCTCCTTCCCTCCCTCCCTTCTCCTTCCCCTTCTCCTCCTCCTCCTCCTTCTTTTTCTCTTTCTTCTTCTCCTCTCTCTCTCTCTCTCTCTCTCTCTCTCTCTCTGTCTCTCTTTCTCTCTATCTTTCTCTCCCCCTCTTCCCCCTCTCCCTCTTTCATCTTTGTTTTTCTCCCCCTCTCTGTCTCTCCAGCTTCAGATTGGCCATCTAGGCCATCTTGGCCTTGAGCTAGTAGTGAGTTCCCACATCCAAGTAGAGAACATTAGACATTCAGTTGGGAAGAGGAGCTGAGTCACTATGAATAGGTTCCCTGGAATAGTTGAAAGGAAAGGGGTAGCAAATATAGTATCCAAAGCAATTGCTGAGTGCCTTCTCCCCACTCCTATCCCCCATAAATACTGCTTCATTTTCTCTTTAGAAACAAAGGCTCTCAGAGTTGAAGTGGCCCTGAGAGGCCATTTAGTACAACTGAGGTAGTGTCGTAGTATAGGAAGAACACTGACTCTGTATTCAGGAAACACGAGCAGAGCTGGACTCTGATCCAGTTTTGTTATTCATTACTTGTATGTATGAGCTTAGGCAAGTCACCTCTCTGAGCCTCAGATTCCTCCTCTATAAAATTAGAGGTCTAGGATAGATGACTTCTAAAGTTTCTTTCAGCTCACAATCCCACGGTCCTGTAAAATTCCTCCCTCCCTGCAGCATTCCTTTCCTACACCCAAGGGTGCTGTCATTTGTCAATAGAAAAGAAACGATAGTGCTAAGCCCACATATTAACCCCTTTGGGTAGGTCCTCTTCTCAGACTAGAGCACTGGAAGTACCCCAAATCACAGATCCCCATCAGAGGCCAAGGGTACAGATTTAACTCTGTCACCTTTGTTACATAGGTAGCCACCTAGTCTTTTTCAGAACACTTGCAAGTGATAGAAAGCCAAGGGCTACTTCAAAGCAATTCTTTCCATGTTGGGATAGCTTTGAATGTGAAAAAGCCCATTCTTATGTAGAGAAGAAATCTTTCTTGTGACTTTTACCACTGGCTCTAATTCTATCTTCTAGAACAAAGCAAATCCCTCTACTGCATGAACATCATTTAGATATTTAAACATGTCTCTTCAATCCTCTCCCTGTAACCAACCAAGCCTTCTTTCTGCCAAAAGACAGACATTATGGGTTGCCTGACTGTTTTTTCCCTTTTCCTGTATAGTATCCCTCTCCTCCCTTCTTCTCTTTCACTTCTTTTCTCTCTTACTTTCTTCTCTCTTACCTATGTCCTAACGGCACCCCTGGGCATCGCTCAGTACTCCAGCTTGCAGCCAAGGCTAAAGAGATTGCTAACCACAGAAGGGTTGAATGGAGGGAGATATAACATAAGGATCTACTCATTAAAGCAGCAGCCAAGTGAAGACACTCCTTTTCTTCCCCCCAACACACACACACACACACACACACACACACACACACACACAAAATGTTCTGATTCTGCCTTCCCAAATGCAGCGCTGGCTTCAAGAGCTGACTCCATTATGCCACTGGGTTGCATTTTACCCCTGAAGTGGCTGCATTCGGCACTCATGAAGTGACCCATACAGAGTGTCTATATAGAGCAAATATGTGATAGTGTAGGATGCTATAAACGTTTTATGACGCCAAGTTTGGAATGACTGTATTACACAGTGGTAGAGAAGACATGAGTGAGTTATACAGGTCATTTCAAGCAAGTGGCAGTAAAAGTTTTATAGCATCCGACACTATTACATATTTGGGTTCTGCCTTTATTAGCTTCATTTTTTTTTGTCCTTGTTTTTGTCTCCCTCTGCTTTTCCCTCTTTGAAGTGCAGTAGGTACCAGGAAGATGTGACACCATTGCTTTAGTGACTGTCTCAAGAGCAGCAGAGAGTCATCTTCTACAGTGGGTAGAAGTTTATATCACGATTTGTGGAACACAATTATGTCCTTGTGTGAACAGAGCCACACGAGTATTTAAATGGCAATAGTTATTACAGTCAGACGGGACAAATCAACTTGAGTTTCTGTGCCCTAGCCTTCATCAAAATCAGGCACTGGGCCTGAATGAAATTTAATCAAGTCTGTCTCTCCTCTCTGGTACCTTTGTGTGAGGTTTTCAGGGGAATTTGTGTTTGTGGAGGGATTCTGTGTATTTGCCTGAAGCAAACCCTTGTATTCTCTTTACCCAGCTGATAAGGCCCAAGAAGGAAGGAACAGTATTGAGAAAAGGAAAGGAACATTGACTTTAGGGCCTGGTAAAAAGCTTTTCAGGCTAGTAGATTTCTCTGGGTTTATCTGCAAGACTGAAGTATTATACTTATTGCAGGCAAATGTATTATGTAGATTATGAACCAGCTCTCTCTTTCCTGCAAGGAGGTTGTCACATGCTCAGGAAAGGACCCAGCAAAAGTTTACCTATGGATAAATAGCCCAGACCTCTATGCCCTGAAGAGAGAGGAGGACACTGTCTCTCCTCCAGTGTCCAAATAGTGACTGTTCTGGTAACATCCCAGATGGAAAGTCAGCTATGTTACTTTTAAAGGAAATCTAACACAACTCTCCCAGTGATTAGGGAGGTGTATTCTTGTTGGTCTGGCCCATTACCTAACTGAAGAGAAGGGATAGAAGGAAAATTACTGGAAAAAGAAAAAATTTTTCCCCTACCCTAAAGTTGCTGAGCTAGCAATAACCGGGTTTTTAGAATCAGACACAGTATAAATTCATTGGGGTGTGTATGTGTGAGAGACAGAGAGAGAGACATAAAGATGTTGGGCAAGTCTTGGTTTCTATGTCCCTCATCCATAAAATGACTGGGTTGGAGTAGGTCATTCCTAGGGAGTCCTTTCTTGTTCTAAAATTTATGGCTCTTTTTTCTTTATCATTTGTTGAATTCCTACCCAGTCTAAAAATCTGATTAAATGCTATCTCCTCTACACAATCATTTTAGTTGACCTGACTTCTTAAACCTCACACATAATTTTTTGCACCTCTCTAATGTTCTTATCATATAACAAGCTGCTTGTGTTAGTGTCTTATTTCTCTACTAGAATATAAGTTCCATGAAGGAGGGGATTCCCTATTATTCTAAACTTCTATCTCCCTCAGTACCTAGCAAAAAGCTATGAACTCAGTGGGCACTTATGCATTTCTGATGAATGAGTAAGCTAATAACTAATTCTACTAAATATATATAAATTTTTGCCATAAAGAAATCTACTGATTAATTTTAAAATACTCAAGGAGTTTGGACCAAATTACCTCTAAGGTTCCTTACAATTCTACAATACATAGGAACATAGGTTCCTATGGGCCTTTCCTTCCACACTCACTTGCAAGTATCTACCAGTCCCCTTCAATTCAAGAGTCCCCTTATGAGGAACAAACACATTTTCTTCATTAGTTCTCAGGAATAGTGTTGGAAATATATTCTTGGGAGATTTGATGCTTATATCCCTCACTGATGTCCATCTCAAAAGAGTTTAACCCAACTGTTCATGCATGAAAGCCCAAGTGAATGAAGAATAAACATTTTATTACCCATAATGCCTGGATTAGTCATCTAAGGAAGTTAGATGGATAACCTACAGCACTTTTCCATCAGGATATCTATCTGAGCTAGATAGCACAAATAGACAATGAAGTGGGCCCAGAGCTAAGCAGGGTTGGATTCCCTTCAGGAAATTGCAAAAGTCTTTGGAATGATATTAAACTTCTCCAAGAAACTAAGTTCTATCTTTGTTAAAATGTATACTAGGAAACCAATAGTCTACTAGTTACATAGAGCTGCAAGTCATAAAACACTATATAGTCTCTAAAGTATTAGAAATAAGCCCCACCAAGATGGAAAGGTACATGGTGAATGTGGATTGTTGCATAGAATAAATAAGAAACTTTGAAGAATTAAAGTAAAAGATATCACCAGGATTTTTATCAGCCAGCTGTCAAAGCAGGAAGAGAAAGGGATGGTGAGAGTTAGAGAGGAAAGCTTGGTCTTAAGAAAAGTTGAGTAGCAAAGTACCTGCCCATTTTCATTTATCAGAAGAGCTTAGATAATAGGATTAGAAATTTGGAAATGGAAGAATACTCGGAAGTCTTTAAGCCCAACCTCTTCATTTGACAGATAAAGCCCAGAGAGGTTAAATGTTTTCCCCAACATCACACAGGTAGTAAGTGGCAGAGTCAAAATTCAAATTGAGAATATTCCCTTAGGTCTAATATTAAACTACTATTCAAAAGCTCAGCCTTAAATGGTAGAAATGGCCACTTCATTTTCAAGGCAGTCAACTACAGCATATTTATACTCATTCAACAAGGTGAGTTCCCAAGGAGTTCTATCAGGGCTGGATTTCTCCAAGCAAAAGTAAGGAATTGGACATTTCCCCTAGAGACTTGTCCAGTAACCTAATTTATTTATACTTTTCCATAAAATATACTGGCATCACAGATATTTGTTTAACTTCCATGATTATAAGAGGAAAGCAATGAGAGATGAAAGGAGCATGTTTTATAATAGTCCTACTGGGCCAATATAGATAAGATATGGAAAGAGTATGTGCTCAGTTCTCTCTCTCACCTCTTCCCTTTCTATCTCTCTCTCTCACCTCTTCCCTTTCTATCTCTCTCTCTCTGCTTCTCTGTCTCTGTTTCTCTTTCTCTCTCTGTGTGTATCTCTCTGTCTCTCTCTCACATACACACCTACACACCCACATATTCCTATCCCTTTTCTAAATAACAGATCCATGACTTCATTGGTGTAGATACCTCCTCCATGAGGTATATTTGCAATCCATCTATATCTCATGTCCGTTTTTTCCCCCCCAAGTCCCTGATGGAGCATCTACTCAATGTGCTGGAATCTTTATTGGTCTTCTTTTTCTATTTCTTGGATACCAGAGTAAGCCCTTCCTCAGACTGTCCATCTGTTATCCCTCACATGGCTGAGTCACTTTTCTATTTAGTTAAAACACCATCCAGAACCACAAACGCAGTCCTGGCAACCCTTCTCTGGTTGGGGGCTTTGGACCCAGCAAAAGAGAGGCCATTCACAGTATGGACAATACAGCTCCCAGGTGATCAAGGTCTCCTCTTTGATCCATAGCAACTGCTCCTCACAGTGGGACCTGCTAAGTTGGGAGCTTTAAGGTTCAAACACATTTGTATATTTGAAGTATGATAGCTGGTCAAAATAATGGGGTGGGATGGGGGAGAAGGCATCTATTTTTTTTCCCAGGCTCCTCTAACTCAAAAGCAGCTGGACTACACTAAAAACATTTCCTCCCTAAATATTTCCCTTTGGACTGAAAGCACTTCAACCCCAAAGGAAAATTTGTGAGTGCAACGAGCGGAAGCATTTTCTTGATGTAGAATCACATCCTGCCTCTTGCTCCCAGGGATTTAGATGGGAATTTCCCAGTCCTGTTTCACTCTCCAACCACAGAGTTGCAAGGATGCATCCTCTATATTTCTCTGAGCTCAGATACTTCCACATTTGCAAAGGTAGAATAGAGCCCTTCCCATCCTTATTTCAAGCAATCATTTAGTAAACATCTGCAACATGCCTTGCTAATAATATAATAACTCACCTTTCTACAATGTTTCACATTTTACATGGTGACACTTTTCTTCACAATAATTTGGAGTGGAGGATAGGGAAAGAATGATTGTCTGCATTTTACAATGAGGAAATTGAGGCTTGGATGAAGGAATGATTTAATCATGATAATTTTTTTTTTGGGTGGGGAAGAGAGAAGGATTAAAACCATGATTTCACTGGTGTAAGGAACTCTAGATGAGCAGAATCCCTTTATCAATGCGAATCACTTCCTGTTTTGGAATTTAAAGGCTTAGCAAGCTACTTGGGGGCACTGAGAGGTATTCAGAGTCATTCACACATCCACACATGTCAAGAATGGAGCTTGAATTTGGGTCTTTTTGATTTTGAGGTCAGTTTTCTATTTATCTGGCATAGCTGTCTCTAAACAGGGATGGAAATGGAGGGAGCATGATTTGCAATGGTGAGAACCAAATTCCAATTGGGTCTCAATCCCTACAAGGAGCACTATCCTAAGATGTGACAAAGACTACAGAGAAAAAACACAATACAACACAAGTTAATGTACCTGTGATCTCATGAAGGAAAAAACATAATAAAATGCTAAATTGTGCAGTTAATTAGTACCTTGTTACATGTTATTTTACAGACTTATGGACAATAATGAGTGGGTACCTACTAAGTATAAGGTCTTTTGCTGGGGGGGGACACATGGGGAATGGGGAATACAAAGAGAATTTTGACACTCTTCTTGTCTTCATGGAGCATATAATTTTTTTTTTTATTTAATAGCCTTTTATTTACAGGTTATATGTATGGGTAACTTTACAGCATTAAAAATTGCCAAACCTCCTGTTCCAATTTTTCACCTCTTACCCTCCACCCTCTCCCCCAGATGGCAGGATGACCAGTAGATATTAAATATATTAAAATATAAATTAGATACACAATAAGTATACATGACCAAAACGTTATTTTGCTGTACAAAAAGAATCAGACTCTGAAATATTGTACAATTAGCTTGTGAAGGAAATCAAAAATGAAGGTGGGCAAAAATATAGGGATTGGGAATTCAATGTAATGGTTTTTAGTCATCTCCCAGAGTTCTTTCTCTGGGCGTAGCTGGTTCAGTTCATTACTGCTCCATTGGAAATGATTTGGTTGATCTCATTGCTGAAGATGGCCAGGTCAATCAGAACTGATCATCATATAGTATTGTTGTTGAAGTATATAATGATCATGGAGCATATAATCTATCGAGGGAGATAAAAATGTGAATATATATAATTTTATTTAATATTTATATAGCACTTAGCATGTGCCAGGACCTGTGCTAATCTCATCACAAATTTCCCATTTGAGCTTCATAACAATCTAGAAGAGCAGGTGCTATTTATCCCATTTTACCAAGGAGAAAACAGAGGCAAATAGAATGAAGTGACTACTCCAGGGTGACACAGCTAGTATCTGAAGTTGGATTTGAATTCAGAAATCCAGATCTGACTCTTTACCTGTTGCCACCTAGAAAAAAGAAACATTACCTTTGAGTAGTGCTGGTTTTACAACTAAACAAACAACTTTGGATATACTTGTTGAGTTCAAGACTTACAGGACATCCAATTCAAAGGCATAAGGAAACATCACTGAAAGGAGAATCACAAGGCTTAGTGGCTAGGATCTGCCACTTAATGCCTGTAGGATCCATGACCAAGTCACCTTTTCACCCTTTCATCTGTAAAATGAAGGGGGAATATTAGATCAGAAAAATCCCCCTTCCCAGTTCAGAAAATTCATGATTCCAAATGGACCAAACAGGATAAATATCAAGCCTAGGTTTTTAATTCTGGAATTGACAAAGATGAAATAGGGTCTAAGGGACTGTTCATTCCTTATTATTGGATGATTAGTTACCACTTCCCCCTTCTTCATACACAGCCACACCCATCCCTGCTCTAATCCTGAGTTTTAGGCTGACCAAGAATTCAATCCTAGCTCTGAAGTAAATACTGGAAAATAGCTTGTTTTTAAAGGATCTAGCCCTTGCTGGTGGCCTCCTCGTGCCCTTGGAATGGCTGATGCTGGCTTCTTGAAGGTTCTCCCAGTCTTGTCTCTTAGTGGGAGATATGTCTTGAGATGTCAAGCTAGACAGGCTCTGAGTGTGATTCCAATGATGTGTGTCTCTCATCTGAAGATGACACTAGCCAAGTTTGCAGGGGTTCATCAGTGGAAGATAGGTCACCAATTGATACATTTTTGGGACCATGAAGATGATAATAACACCACTTATTATTTATATAGTACCTACTATGTGCCAGGCACTGTGTCAAGGGCTTTATAATTATTATTTCATTTGATCTTCACAACAACCCTGGGAGATAGGTACTATTATTATTCACATTTTACAGTTGAAGAAACTCAGGCAAATAGAAGTTAAATAATTTGCTCAGCTAGTGTCTAAAGTTGCATTTGAACTCCGGTCTTTCTGACCACAGACCCTGTGTTCTATCCACTGTATGTACCACCTAGATGCTGCCAAAGACTTAGAAGACTGTCAACTAAAGTGTAGAGGGGTTGTGATCTGTATTGGTGGGGCAAGTCTCTTCACTAATAAAATTGAATTTTTTAATCCATTGAAGTAAGAGATGAGAGAACATATTTTTAAAATTTCTTTTGTATTCCTTACAGCCTTAGTATAGGACTGAGCCAAAAAATTAATGTTTAATAACAGTGCCTGGGACACAGTAAGCATTTAATAAATGCTTGTTGTTAATGATGTTTAATCAATGCTTGTTGAATGAATGAATGAATCCAGAGAAAAAAAAGGAAGGATCAGCTATATCTGAGCATCACAGGATTTACAGCTTGAAGATATCTTAGAGATAATTTAGTCTAACACAAGAAAGGAAGAAAAAAAGAAAGAGAAGCATAAATAAAGTACGAGTACCTCAGCAAAGCCCTGCAGGCAATTTTCCCAGGTGGTACCAACTCTAACTAACAAAGGATAATTAATCTCCATTACTTTTGATCCAAAAGGAGTCTTCCAGGAGAGTTTTCAGTGTTCCTGGGCCTTTTGCTGAACAGAGTTCAGAGGTTGTTGGTTACTAGAGACTTTTCTTCTCTGTAAGAAGCTGGCATCTCTGTGGCAGGAACTTGCAAATAGGAATCCCCAGAACTTTGAGTTTCACCCAAGCTTCTGGCACATTGCAAAAAACTTAAGAATTCAGAAGCCTCACAGTTCCAAACCCTGTGGGAGGAATGAAGGAGCAGTAGGGAAAAGACTAGAGCCTACCTTCGATGTCAAGGTGGAAGGGACTTTAAGAGGTTAGGCAGTCCAATCTCCTCATGTTTCATTTTATGCATTAAATAACTTGATTAGGGTAATAGAAGTAAAAGGAAGAGGAAGGATTTAAATTGTTCTCAGTTGATCAACGAAGAAAGTTTATTAAGCATCTACTATGTGGTGAGCACCTACTGTGCTAAATACTTGAAATACAAAAAGAGGCAATAGTCCCTGCCCTCAAGAAGTTTACAATCTAGTGGGGAGGGGACCTTACAATCTTTGCAATCTAATCTTATGCTAAAACCCGAATAGTTTTTACTGTAAAACACTGATTCTCTATGCTAGACTTAGAGCTTTCAACAAAACCAGATTGTTTCTATGAGTGTCTTTGTCCTATTGTCACTGGATTCTGGATTCTCTCAGGCAACCTCACCAGCTGTTAGGAGACCGAAATGAGGATCTTTGAAAAACAATCAAGCAGGCAAAAAGGCAGAGGTATAGACAAAAGAGAGGTATAAAGGAATGTAAGTTTCTAAAAGGCAGGGAGGATCCATTTTTATCTTTCTATTTATAAAACTTGGTACAATTGAGGTGTTTAATATTTGTTGAATTGGACTAACAACAATAATGATCATTATTGGAATAGGCGATCCAAGCTATCCCACCATGAGGTGAGGACACATAATTATTATAAAAATGAATGCAAAGAGATTCATTCAAAGTCCAGAGAACAAAAAAAGAAATTTTTTATTTTGAAAAAGAATTCCAGGGAAGGAGTTCTTTGACTAAAAAGGCTTAGTACTTATTTGGATAATTCTCGTTTTGTGACCACATTTAAAGTTAAGTATTCCTGACAAAAGTATCTCCCAACTTTACTTTCTCATTCTATGGAATTCTTGTTCAGGTCTTTACTGAATCCTTCAAAGACCATCTACTGGAAGTGATTTCTTTCAGTATCATATAGATACTAATTCAGAACTTGGAATATCTTCTATCTGGAATCCCTCAGTGTTTGGTCACGATTGGCTCACCTCTTCTAGTCTTTTAATATCCTCACATCATCCTTAACACTATTTCTTGTGGACAAGTCTTATAGCAACGTGCTGAAACTGACATACCTTCACCATGCATCTTGCCATCCAATCCAAGGTGGCCTGAGATTTTGATTCTTCTAAACAAGATTAAGCAAGCTGAATTTAAAATGGAAAAAGGGCAGTTGGTTTAACTCTTTTTCACCTGGTGGGATGCCCAGGCTCCTTGATCTTTTGCTCTTTCTCTCTGTTTTGGCATTCGTGGGGCATGTTAACACCTGCCCCCAGAGGGCATGAGCCAGGATCAGGGACAAGAAATGAAATTCATATCAGTCCATTTGGCCAAGATCTTTCTGGAACACAGGAAAACATGCACAACTAGTGGTTTAGAAAATAGTAAGGATAAGCCAGCACTAAAGAACTTGAAATCTGTAGAGGAAATTCAAACATAAATATGAACTTGCCCAGAACTCATAAAAGTATCTTTGAAAATAATAGGTGCTTAATAAATACTGTCATTAAAAGTTTTGTTTGGGGAAGGAGGTAGTGATTATGATCTAAATCAGGTCCAGGATTATCAGTGAATTTCAATTCTCTGTGCTGTTGATTCATTTGTTCAATAGTTCAGGCACTCTGAAGGGATTCAGTCAGTCAGTCAACAAACATTAACTGAATGTCTACTAATACAGGCTGCTAGTTTTGAATATTATATGGCATCTTTTAGGGCTTACAATCAACTCGAAACCATCCATAATTACAAACAGCAATGAAATCATTGCAGAAGTTGAAGAGCTAGTCAAAAGCACTAAGATGTCTGGACTCTAGACCTAGTTTTACAACTAACCTGTGTGACCTTCAGTAGTTACTCTCTTTCTCTGCATCTCTGTTCTAAACGATAAGATGACTGGCTTTGATTGGCAATCTTCAATGTCTTTTCCAGTTTTTAAAAAGTATTCTGTGATTATAACCAGTTTCTAATTTGAAAATAAATATGAAAACTCATGAAAAAGTAAGGTATGAGAAGCCAGTCAAACCTATTTCTCCCGAAATATTTATGATAAGGGAACTGATAAGGAAAAGTGGCCCCCTATGGATTCAATTCTTTAGAGATTCTGACTATTTTGCTGTGAACCCAAGATTGACTAGTCAAAGCCATGTGGCTAGGATTGGCAGTAGCCACCATTTACACAAAAACATCCAGCTCCACTCTGATAAAGCAATGAATTCTAGGGAGTGCCTGAAGCAGCAAAGGAGATCCTGTCACTTCCCCCATCATCCCATACATCTGCATCCTCTTCCTCTGAGTCTTTCATCCTTATGCTAGTTGGGGGGAAGGGTTCTCCCCTTTTTTCCCATCCAATGAAGTAATTTCCTGCCCTTCTGCCCACTGCTTCCCTTTCTCTTTTTGTGCAGTTGGGGGGGGGGTGCTTTTGATCTTTTTAACTTTTGTGGCATCATATCCGCTTAGGTCTTTGCCTGTTTGGAGAGCTGTTAGATCCTGCTGCTACAGTGGGCATGCTGGCCACTTCCCGCATGAGTTATCTTGGTGGCCAGTCTAGCTTTTTCTGCCTTCTTGTGCAACTTGTGGCACTTGTAGTCCAATTGTCCATGAGATGGGGAAAATAACTGCAACAGAAATTTCTTTAGCAAAAACTACTGTGTGCAAAGCCAAGTGCTGGGCATTAAGGGAAGGGATAAAGGTGAATAAGGTACAATCCCTGCTTTCAAAGAGTTTGACATTTAGTAGGGAAGCAGATGAACAATGGCTCTCTTCATAGCGTGGGTACAATGTAAAGAACATCAGTTCTGAAGATAGAGGAGCTGGGCTCAAATCTCAGCCTACACAACTTGACCTTGACTAACACAGAGACAGAACTTGTCATGACTTCAGTTTCCTTATCTGCAAAATGAGGAGGTTGAGTTCTCCATTTATGTTTCTATGATCCTATGACCCCTTGCCTCTTTTAGAAAAAAACACTGGACTTAGATTTAGGACTTCAGAATTTTGGTCCTGGCTTGGCCACTAATGTGCTGGAGGATTTTAGGCAACTCATTTGCCCTTCCTGGTGCCACTTTTCTTAACTCTAAAGTGAGAGGGTTGAATTAGAAGATTCTCTGAGATTTATTCTAGCCCTGATATTTTATGATTCTCTAAGATATACTAAAGTGACAGGAGCCATACTGGTATTTACTTGTTCCTTGAGAAAGAACAAGGACCTAGAGAGACTGAAAAGGTACAGACACCAAAGCTGGAGGGTGGAAAACCTTTGCTAAGGTTGAAAGGAGTGTTCCCAGAATTCTATCTGATAATGAAAGGCCATCAGATGAAACCATCGATTAGTAGAAAGAACACTGGCTTCGAGTTTTAAGTTCAATACTCATTGCTCCTATAATCTTGTATATGTCATTTCCTCACTATAGAATGCCTCAGTTTCCCCATCAGTCAAACAAGAGAATAGACTTCACAATTTGGTATACTATGATACCATCATTTTTTTCTCACCGGGTTGGATCTAGGAATCAAATCTCTCCAGTTTTATTTCTGGGTCAGTTCCTGTTTCACTCAATGTTGAGAGCTGACTGCCCAGTTTCTCTAGCTATGAGAAATTGCAATAACCCACTTAGAGAAGTCCCTGACAAGATCATTGTTTGGGACACATCTGGAATTCAGTTCCTGGGAGATTTAAGCCATGGAGGTGGACCCAGAATCTAGGAGTGGGTCTCACAGAGATGTGGGAGGGTGGGAAAATAATACAAAACAAGAGACTCCAAAGAAGCAAAGCCCACATGAAACAGGAACATTTCCTTAAGAGAAAAACAATGGAGACAGTGTGAGCTCTGGGTTTTTTTTCCCCCTTCCCAGACACCAGACTGGCTGCCTTTTTTTTTCCCACCAACTCCCCAGCATGGATTCAATTTCCCTAGTGATGTCTGCCTTATACTGGATAGCCTCTGACTTCAGAGCTTGTGGTATATCCCATGCCCAGATCACCAGAACACACCCGTGAATCTTTGGTATTTTCAGTTGACCTCTGCAGTTGATCTTTGCTGGTAGCAACAATGGAAATTGTGTCCAATTTACCCCAAATGACAATCTTTGATCTGTGGGGTTAAAGCATCCTTCAGATCACGTATTTCTTTCCCCCATTCCAAATGCTTCTTCAATGTGTGACAAGTAGCCAAGAAAAGGTTTTTTTCATCCCATTTCCACACTAACCTGTTGGCTGACCTGGAACAAGTCAGTGGATCATAAGACACGCAACTGAAAAAGATCTTATCACTCATCTAGTCCAACCCCCTCACTTAATACTGTGTCTCAGTTTCCTCATCCAGAAAATGGGATTAATCATAGCTTTCCTGACCACTGAACAGGATTGTTATGAGGATCAAATCAGATAACGTACATGAAAGTATTTGAAAGTATAAAGCACCATACAAATTCAGGGGGGATTGTTATGATTAAGAAGCCACATCCAATGAGCTGACCAGACAAGTGGATCTGCTGACTGCCTCACAGTACATGCCTGCCTGGGAGATGTGAATAGGAGGTGTTCAGTAGCTTCAGAGGATAAAATGGAATTTCTTATGGGGCCAATACCACATCCTCTGGGGAACAAGTGCTCTTTTAGGAGGAAAGGAGGGTTGAGCCTTGTGACATCAGTCTCGTCACAGGGTGGGCCTAGTCCTCGACACTCTTATCCCTTGATGCCAGTGGATTTACAGGGAAAGTCTCTTTGCTACCCACTTTGGCTCTAGCCCAGAGTCCACACCAATAATCGTTGCTCCAAGTAAAGACTCCAACTGGCTTTGAGGCACATTTGCTCTTGAATCTGTCCCTACCCTTCTCTCCTTCTCTTCCTTTCCCACTGCCATCACTCTGGTTTAAGCCCTCATTGCCCTATACCTGACTGTAGCATTGATTTGACCACTCTCCCCATCTCTAACCTTTTCCTTTCTAACTTTTCCAATAAAGACTCCAAGACAGATCTTTCTGCTTTGATCATGACAATGATTTCTTCCTCTTTAAAATGAGGGGATCAGATTAGCTGCCCTCAAAGGTTCCTACCCACCCAAGCTTGAGCTCTAGTCTTGTGACTGTGACTTTTTGTCTTTAGTAACTCTGGACCAATAATCCACATGCCTATAAATGCTTTACCTTTTTACTGAATAATAACAATAGATTACTTAGACTTGTATAGCACTTTAAGGCTTGCAAAGGACATTATATACACTAATTATCTCCTCTGATTCTCACAACAAGCTTGTGAAATAGATAGCATAAATATTATAGTTATCATTACAGATGAGGATATTGAGTCACAGAGAGGCTGACTTGGCCACACTCATAAAGCTAGTGTCAGAGCAGGGTTCTACCCTAAGTTAGCTGATTCCAAGTCCAGGGTTCTTATAATGTCAAGGTTTTTTTTCCTCAGAAGCTTTGTTTTTCTGTTCAAGAATAATCATGTACTTTACCTGCTCAATAACCTTCAATGACTCCTTGTTGCTCCAAAGCTGAAGTCCAGACTTAAGTAGGCACAGAGGATAGGGGAGGGAATTGAAAGCCAGGGGTATGGGTGTGAGTGGTTACAAGAAAAAATGAACAAAGCTACAGTAGCAGGAACAAGAAAGGCAAAATGAGCATAAGCAAAGATGATTGTTTTTTGCTTTTTTTTTTTTTTTTTTTTTTTTCTTTTTATCACAAGCAGAAGTCAGTCCAAGAGTTCATAGAAAGCATCATGGAGCTTCACCCAAGTGACTTGAGATTTGAAAAATTTAGCAGGGTTCTGGTGTCTATAACTGATCCATTGGTAAGAAGTTTTGTAGACCCAACTCAAGAAGTCTAAACTTTGGGGAAATTGATACTTCTGAGAGGTAGAAGTTGAGATAAAGATGAGAGATATGAATAGTGAGGGAATAAGAGTAGAGGAGGGAGATTCCATCCTTGTGTACTTGCTTACAAATTTTTGCTCATATACAGACTCTGCAGGGGTTGCTAAATTCAAACACCATTTCTGGGTTTCTGATTTGTTCTGTGATGTATTGTATCTGAGGGAAATCTGGAAGAGTTGAGGGAAAAGCTCCCAAGTCTGACCCAGTAGTGATCAAATCAGGATTTAGGGATCTAGTCTTGAAAAGTCTACTTGGAAAGGGGAGCTTTGAAAAACATTTCTCCTTCTAAACTTCACTTTTTTCATATGTAAAATGAGATAAAGGTGACAAGATGATTTCCAAGGTTCTTTCTACCTCTAACTTCTGTATTCTAACATTCTATATTCCAGAGTCCCTTTTAGTTAGATTATGTGAGAAATTATACAGGGGATATTATCTTTGGGTCTGCTATATCTGTCTAATGTTGTGAACCTCCAGAGGGAACAAATCTTGTATTGAATTAAATTTGTATACTAAGCCTAAGATCTTTAATGAAGTTTATATTTTCACTGAGGTTTTATAACTGTACATATGAGGTGAGCAGTTAAATGACTCAGTGGCAAGAATGCTGGGTTTAGAGTCAGAAAGACATGAGTTCAAATTTCACCCCGGGCAAACCAATTTATCTTAGTTCTCTTATTTATAGAAACAGGGATAAAATAGCATCTGACTCCTAAGGCCCTAAGATAAAATGAGACAATATATATTAAGTTCTCTACAAACCTTAATAGCTATATAAATATTAACTAGTATTATTATGTTATAACTTCCTCATTAGACTATAAGTTCCTTGAAGGTAGGGATAGGCATTTAAAAATAAAAATATATTATATTATAAATATAATAAAAAATAAATATATTTATGTATTATATAGATATATATATAGATGTATATATGCACATATGTGTAGTATGCATGACTATATTTCTATACACACACATATCCAGATCCAAACACAAGATGTAGCACATAGGGAATGTCTGACATTCTTGGCACACATCATGTTCATTTCTGCCTTTCCCCATACCAACAATGCCCTTCTTGATTCTCTCTGCCTTTTCACATCTTTCAAAGACTTCTCCCTAAAATCTTTCTACTATATGTCTTTCTTTTTAGACCTTTGCTCCTTTCTATCCATACCTCACTAGCCTTAGTGAGGCTTCAATCATTACCAACAACTGATGTCTTCATCCATATGTCATGGATCCCAAAAGCTACTTGGAGGAAGTCTCAAAAGTCAGAATTAGATTCTGTAAATTCATGTCATTTCACTGATTTAACTTCAATGGGGTGGGACCCCATTGGTACGTGGCAATTCTCTCATTCTTTTCTGATTGACTCCCTAAGCTATTCTCCTCATAGACTGTTTCAATCAGTTTTCTCCCTCCTCAAGCCACCGGCTCTATTCTCATCACTCCCACTCAGAGAAGATGACCTCACCTCATTGCTTTGATGCTATATTTTGACCAATAAAAACCCTTAGTCTCCCTTAAATGAGAATATCTGTCTTGAGTTCTTTTATCTACCCTCCTCCACATTTGAAAATCTCTGAGCATCTTCACTACTCTCTTTGCTCAGTATCAGAAGATAAGATGGTTCTTCTCTTTGCCATTACTAATCCCTCCTCTTTGACCTTTGATTCTATCCCTTCCTGCTACTTTCTGAGGTCTGCCCAATGAATCATTCTCCCAGGAATGATTCAACACTTCAGCCTCTTCCTGTCCATTGACTTCTTCCTTACTAACAACAATTTTAAAAGTATCTATTCAACACCTATTATGAGCAAGATAATCTGATGGCACTGAGGATAGAAAGACAAATATACAGTGGTCTTTGCCCTTAAGGAATTTATAGTCTATTGTGGGATGGGATGGAATTATTTGTTCACTTTGCCTTGCCAAAGAGTAGGGCCACCTCAACATCTGAATGAGGAATAGCAGCAGAAGGTATCTGGGAGATATGAGCTGGGGAAGAGGGAAGAAGAGAAAGCTCTCAGGGAAAGGCTTCAATTACATAAGATGCCTTGAAAGATATAACCACAGAGATAACTTTGTTTGATAACCCCTTGATTATTAATATTAAACAAGGCATAAAAGTGTTTCTTATTGTCATAAGGGAGCTCTGGTGCACAGTCCAAATTAAAGAGGGATTTCATATAGATGTTCTTCAGATGCTCTTTTTTGTGAGTCACATTGTATGTAATACATCAAGTCCTAAAATACTGCAGAACTTCCTAAACAAGATTCAAAATCATTCAAAAGGACAAAGGCTAACTCTAAACAATAAACCAAACCAAAACAAAAAGCTAGTAGATGATGGGCCTTCAATTGAATAGACAGCCCATAGAGCTGTCCATCAGTACATTTGCTTGGATAGACACTGCAGATGGATAATGAACTGGACCCAGAAATGATTAAGAGCAAGAGAATAGGTTGGATTGCATTTGAGAAACTGTGCCATGCTTTTAATGATCCCAAGCTGCTCCCTAAAACAAAAGTCCATCTTTTTAACATCAATGTTACAACTAGATAGTTGCAAAGCATGGAATACCATAGCCTTGAAAGAATTAGAGCTACAAGTCACTCAAAGGTCAATGGAGAGAGGAATTGTAGACATGAATCACCGATGAAAAACTGCAGGAAAAGTGATATAAATTATATTATTAAAGAAATGTATGACCTGAAAAAGAAGTGAGCCAGATATGGAATTAGAGCAAGGGACAAGTAATGAAGAGCCTTATGTTTTATTAGTGCTGATACAGTGTCAGCACATTTAGAGAAATTTTCCCAATACATTGGATGGACTTCCTTAAAAGAATTTATGGAAGGAGATGGAAAAGAGGAGGAGAAGGAGTGAATGGGAAGCATTCATGTCAATGAGATCACAGCTTCTTAGAAATAGTAAAGTATAGTAGTCCAGGTAAGGAGGGAAGAGAGTCCAAAAGAAATTAGTGGTTAAGGGAAGAGAGAGAATTACAAATATGCAAGAGATGTTGTCCAAATAGAAATGATAAGGTTTTGCAATTGATTAGATCTGGGAGGTGACTAAGAGGAGAGAGTCAGAGATGACTCAGGTATTGTACCTGGATGACTCAGAAGATGGTATTATCATCATTAGAAATAGAAAATCCTGGAGGATGGCAAGTTTTGGCCAGAAGATAATTAGTTCTATTTCAGAGAGACTAAATTTGAAATACATATAATCAAGTCAATAATTAAGCACTTACTATTTATCAGACATTGTGCTAAATACTGGGAATACAAATATAAATAGAAATATAATCCTTGCTGTCAAGGACCTTACATTCTCTTTTAAAATTTATTATAGCTTTTTATTGACAAAACATATACATAGGTAATTTTCCACACTGACCCTTGCAAAAGATTCTGTTCCAACTTTTCCCCTCTTTCCCTCCATCCCTCCCCTAGATGCCTCATTTCCCATACATGTTAAATATGTTAAAGTATATGTTAAACACAATATATGTATACATATTTATACAGTTATCTTGTTGCACAAGAAAAATCGGATTTAGAAAGAAGGTAAAAATAACATGAGAAGAAAAAAAATGTAAGCAAACAATAGCAGAAAGAGTGGAAATGCTATGTTGTGGTCCACACTTATTTCCCAGTGTTCTTTCTGAGTGTAGCTAGTTCTGTTCATTACTGATCAATTGGAACTGAATTGGATCTTCTCATTGCTGAAGATAGCCACTTCCATCAGAATTGATCCTTATATAGTACTGCTGTTGAAGTGTATAATGATCTCCTGATTCTGCTCATTTCACTCAGCATCAGTTCATGTCAGTCTCTCTAAGCCTCTCTATATTCATCCTTCTGGTCATTTCTTACAGAACAATAATATTCCATAACATTCATATACCACAATTTACTCAGCCATTCTCCAATTGATGGGCATCCATTTAATTTCCAGTTTCTGGCCACTACAAAGAGAGATGCCACAAACATTCTTGCACATACAGGTCCCTTTTCCTCTTTTAAGATCTCTTTGGGATATAAGCCCAGTAGTAGCACTGCTGGTCAAAGGATATGCACAGTTTGATAACTTTTTGAGTATAGTTCCAAATTGCTCTCCAGAATGGTTGGATCTATTCACAGTTCCACCAACAATGCATCAGTTTTCTCACATCCTCTTCAACATTCATCATTATCTTTTCCTGTCATCTTAGCCAATCTGGGAGGTGTGTAGTGGTATCTCAGAGTTGTCTTAATTTGTTTTTCTGTTCAAGAGTAATCATGCACTTTGGGGTTCATATCCTTTGACCATTTATCAATTGGAGAATGGCTTGCTTTTTTTTTTATGATAGCTTTTTATTTACAAGATATATGCATGGGTAATTTTTCAGTATTGACAGTTGCAAAACCTTTTGTTCCAACTTTTCCCCTCCTTCCCCCCACCCCTTCCCCCAGATAGGAGGTATACCAATTCATGTTAAATATGTTAAAGTATATGTTAAATACAATATATGTATATATGTCCATACAGTTATTTTGCTGCACAAGAAGAATTGGACTTTGAAATAGTATACAATTAATCTGTGAAGGAAACCAAAAATGCAGATGGACAAAACCAGAGAGATTGGAAATGCTATGTAGTGGTTCACACTCATTTCCCAGAATTCTTTTGCTGGGGTGTAGCTGGTTGTCTTCATTATTGACCAATTGGAACTGATTTGATTCATCTCATTGCTAAAGATGGCTAGGTCCATCAGAATTGATCATCATATAGTATTGTTGATGTATTTAATGATCTCCTGATTCTGCTCATTTCACTCAGCATCAATTCATGTAAGTCACTCCAGGCCTTTCCAAAATCATGCTGCTGGTCATTTCTTATAGAACAATAATATTCCATAACATTCATATACCATAATTTATTCAGCCATTCTCCAACTTTAGGGCATCCACTCAGTTTCCAGTTTCTGGCCACTACAAAGAAGGCTGCCACAAACATTCTTGCACATACAGATCTCTTTCCCTTCTTTAAGATCTCTTTGGGATATAAGCCCAGTAGTAACACTACTGGATAAAAGGGTATGCACAGTTTGATAACTTTTTTAGCATAGTTCTAAATCACTCTCCAGAATGACTGGATGTGTTTATAATTCCACCAACAATGTATCAATGTCCCAATTTTCCCACAACCTTTCCAACATTCAGAATTATCTTTCCCTGTCGTTCTAGCCAATCTGACAGGTGTATAGTGGTATCCCAGAGTTGTCTTAATTTGCATTTCTCTGATTAATAATGACTTGGAGCATCTTTTCATATGGCTAGGAATAGTTTCAATTTCTTTGTCTGAGAATTGTCTGTTCATATCCTTTGACCATTTATCAATTGGAGAATGGCTTGATTTCTTATAAATTAGAGTCAATTCTCTATATATTTTGGAAATGAGGCCTTTATCAGAATCTTTGACTGTAAAAATGTTTTCTAAGTTTATTGCTTCCCTTCTAATCTTGTCTGCATTAGTTTTGTTTGTACAAAAACTTTTCTATTTGATATAATCAAAATTTTCTATTTTGTGATCAATAATGATCTCTAGTTCTTCTTTGGTCATAAATAAGGAGCTTACATTCTTATGTAATTGATATGGGAGAACTGATGTGGGAATGGGAGAAAGTCTTGTGGAGAAGAATGTAGGTTGACCTGAGCTTCCTCCTTAAAATGGAGATTCTGGGAAAAACGAGCCAATAAGAGGGAGAGGCCACAGAAGTAAAGGGTCCTTCCGATGTAAGAACTAGTCTAGGAGCAGAATGAGTTTCCAGGGAAAGGAAGATTATCTAGTAGATAAATTCCTGTGGAAAGTTAAGAGTACAACCTGGGGAGAAATGAAAATAAATCACTGAAGAGATATCTGTCAGTCAGTGAGCATTTATTAAGCATCTGCTTATGTGTCAGGTACTATATTAAATACTGCAAGTATTTCATAAGGTAGGATTATAATTTAGGAGAGAATATAGGACTGGACATAAAGAATCTGGAGCCATCTGTGCAAGATAATATTTGATCTCCCAGAAGCAGGTGAGCACACCAATGTAGAGAGAAAAAAGAGGGACTAGGAAGGTTTCCTACCTAATCTAAGGAAATGAAGTATGGATAATAATTTAGCATAAGAGACTGAGGACTGCTCAGACAGGCAGGAAAACAAGGAGAAAGCAGTGTGGATCACAAAAGTCAAGGGAGAAGACATTATCTAAGAAGAGGGAGTGGGCAACAGTTTGGAGAGCTTGTTGAGAGTTCAGGAAGGATAAGGGTTAAGAAAAGGACATTGGACTTAGCAATTGAGATCACTGATAACCTTCCAGAGAGCAATTTCAATTGGATAGTAGAGCCAGAAACTAGGAACTAATTGACAGACTTAGCTGTCATTATAGATTCGAGGGAATGAGATCAAGGAATAACTAGAAGAATCAGCCTTGGCTAGGGAAAATGCCATATCTTCTTCAGAGACAGGCATGTGTCTGACCGAATATTAGAGGGATCTGAAGTCTATGGGGTATGAAAAATGTGGCATATGAGAGATGAGAGAGCTCTTGAGGGATGATCACAATTTTTTCAGAGAAGTAGAAGATCAAGGCATCTTCTAAGAGAAATGCTTTGAGATGGCATTATGGGCTTGAAGTGAGAAGAGAAGATGTGGATTAGCCCCTGAGGGGAGAGGTGGTAGCAGTGGAATTTCTGTAAGTCCCCCAACATGAAAGGAGTTGGAATGAAGAGGGAGACTGGCAGTAAGAAATTACACTCTTTGGCACAACTGACAACAACCATATAACCCCAAGGGCCACGTAAGAAACAGTAAAAAGATCATCATGCAATGGTAGAGGCCAAGTTGAGTTCAGAAACCAACACAATAATCAACCAAGTTTATATCCCCTAGTGGTGGTCAGTAGTCTGGTCAGTAGAATTAGAGAAGGCAGATAATGAGGGGTTAATAAAGGGTTAAAGATTAGTTGTGTCCTTTGTTCTCCAAGAGAATCATGACATCAGAGAGGGGATGCCATGACATGCAAATAAATTGGATTTAAGTGAAGGAGGACTGTGCCAGGTCACCTCTAGAGCCATCTGGGTCCAGTGGCTAGATATAGAGCAGGATGACTAGAGATGGCCCTGGATGCAGTGGGAGACGTTGGCCTTTTTAAAGTAAGATTTTAACATCTTGGTTTGACTGAGGCTATCCCCATTCAATGATTAAGACTAGACATCAATTGAAGCAAATAATGGTCTCTTTCATCTAGTAAAAAAAAATAAAATGAATGAATGAATGCTGAATAAATAAATAAATAAATCTGGGATCCTCAGAGTTTCTGATCAAAGCAGAAATTATTGCTATTTATATTCACTGAGTCAATCGGGTCCCCAAGGACAAAAGCACAGAAGATCAAGGGAGTCAATGGTGAACAATGACAGAGAATGGGGAAAGGACAGGAATTTCAGTGACAATGAATGGATGTAGAAGGAATGGGCTAGAATGAAAAAAGAAATGGAATTATTATCTGCAAAGGGAATTTCAGAATTCAGAATCATGGAGCCTGTATAGTTATAGGTGAGGATGAGTTATAAAGTATGACCTTGTAACTATCTCTGTGGGTGATTGAGGTAAACTGAAGATGTAAGTCATAGGGACTGAGGAAGTTGATGAAGTGGGAAGCCAAGATGCTTGAAGGCACATCAATCTGTACATTTAAGTCCCCAAGTATGGGGGCAGGGGTTAAGATAGAAAGGAAGATTGTGAGCCAGATATTGGCTCCTTGAGAAAGAAAGGAGAGTGTCCTGGAGACTGGTAGAATATACAGATAGATGGAATAAACTTGAAAAGAGGAAAAGGTATTGAGTTATGATGGCAGAAAGACGATCAGGACACGGCAGTTCAGTGCAAGGAGTATGCCATCTCTTTCTTGTGCTCCAACATATTAGGGGACATGAGAAGACCAATTAGCAGTAATTAAGTGGCAACTGTGTGCCAGGCACTGTATTAGGTGCTAGAGATAACAATAAGATAAATTAAATAGTCCCTGCCCCCAGCTGATTACATTCCAGAGAAAGATCTGGGTTTGTAAGGAGTTGGAAAAAGTGTTAAAAGAAGACATCTAGGACAAAGGGAAATTTGTTAACTAAAGATGATGATGACAATGTACTTAGAAAAATGCAGAGTCAGCAAAGATACTAATCGAGATGATTAATAGCTATAGCAAGATTTCAGGATACAAAATAAATCCACAAAATAAACAGTATTTCTGTATAGTAATAATACAAACCAAGAAGAAACTTTGATACAAATTCCATTCAAGATAGCTACAAAATATGTAAAATATCTGGGAGTAAATCCACAAGAAAATACTCGGCCTAGAAATAAAGGGAGATTTAAATAATTAGAGAGAAATTTACTACTCATGGTTAGGCTGTGCTGTTATTATGAAAATGACAATACTACCTAAATGAATTTACAAATTTAGTGTCACACCAAATTACTGAGGTAATTTTAAAAAAGAATTAGGTAAAATAATAACAAAATTCATTTGAAAGAACAAAAGATCTAGAATATCAAGAGAAATAATGAGGAAAAAGTATGAATGAAGGAGGCATGGCAGTATCAGATCACAAACTATATTAAGAAATTAGTAACCATCAAAACTACTTGGTGCTGATCTAAAACAACAACCACTGAAAAGTAGGACAATGAAACAAATTAGATAAGAAAGAAACAGAAATGGAAAGCAGGAGTCCAGTGTTTAGTGAACTCAAGAATTTAAATTACTAAGGGAAAAGACTCCCTTCCCCCTCCCCACAAGAAATGCCAAGAAACTGAAAAGCAGTTTAGCAGAAATTAGGTTTAAACCAGCATCTTATACCATATATCATAATAAGCTTAAGATGAATGTGACTGGAATATAAAAAGTCACACCCTTTTTTAATAAAAAAGAAAGAGAATGAGATTAGGTTCACTCTCTAGGCTAGAGAGAGGAGGAAGAATTCTCAATCAGATAAGACGTAGAGATCATTTTTAAAAATAGGTGATTTTTGACTAGAAAAAGATTAAAAGGTTTAGCAAAATAATATCAAGGAAGATAAAATTAGAAGATAAATATGAGGACAGAAGAGTATTTTCAACAAAGAGTAATATCATTGATTAAAAATCTGCCAAATCTATTACAGCCAAACTATACTACTACTCTTTGTGTCCTAAATATAACCTGGGTCCTTCGGTCTTTTACTGAGACCTTTTACTTTCCCTAAGTTTGAAATCTGCTTCTTCAATCTCTTTACCTGTTAACTTCCCACTCATCAGATATCATATCTTCTATTGGAACCTTCCATATCTCCCTCAAGAAATATTAACCTTCCCTCTTATATTGCACATAGCAATTTGTTTCGTAACTCCCTAATAAAATAGAATATTGTATGTCATAGTTATGGATGTCCCAGTTCTAAATCCTATGATCTAAGTTGATCTGAGGATCATGGGATATGAAATATAGTATTTTAGAACCTGGAAAGAGTCTTAGAGATCATTTATCTACCTTACTCATTTTACAGATAAAGAAACTGAGGCCCAGAAAGATGAAGTTTCTATAGCTTTCACAGTTGTTAAGGGGCAAAGTCTAGATTTAAAACTATGACTACCCATTCCAAATCCAGTGCCCTTTTCCCTCCATCAAGAACACTATTAGAAGCTCCCTAAGGGCAGAAACCAAGGATCACCTAATTTTTGTACTTCCTTCTAGCCTAGAAACAGCTCTGCTCATAGAGTAGGTGTTTAAGATTTATCTGTGGTTATTCACACACAAAAAAGTGACCACTGGTCTTACTGTTAAATGTATGTTTTATAATTCTATGCTGAGTGGAATATAATAGTATCTGTTTCTTGGGAAATGGAGCCAAATGACCTGGTTTTATGGCAATCATCCTGGGGTAGCTCAAGTCCATGATCTACACCCAAGGATGGGTTGACAAATATTAAACAACCAGCTCTCCTAAATAATACATTTTAAATTTTAATATGCATTATTAATATTTTCAACTTCTTTTAATTACATTGCCTTCTGTTTCAATTATTTTCTATTCATCCTGTGTATAACTTGCTTTGTATATATTTGTTTGGATGTTGTCTCCCCGACTAGATTGTAAACTCCTTGAAAGCAGGGACTACTTCTTTTTGTGTCCTCAGCACTTAATGCAAAGCCTGGCAGTGCTTAATAAATGTTTATTGATTGATTCTCTATGGACTTCTTAAATCCACACAATCAACAAAAATAATAAATGAAGCTTGTTTTGTAACATTTGCCAATTTCAAAAGTGTAAAGATTCATACTGAAAAATTTACAATCAACTTGCAGATGAACAGGATCTACTATTGTCAGTGCCCAATAAGTTTTATAATTTTACTATATTTACTCTATTCAAATATACTTTAATATAAATAGTTATATGCAGATATTCTAACTTTATTTTGAAATAAAATATCTCCATCCTATTTATTTTCTAAGTTTTATAGGTCATAAAAAATGAATGACATCATTGGTACAATTTGGTCCTTCAAGGTAGTCTTAAATTCTGTTTCTTCTGGAACTAATAGAAACACCTACAGGCTAAGAAAACAACCTATTATTGACCATCAAATTGAAATAAAGGGCTTCCTATAATGTCAAGCTTCATTTTCATTCTAGAATTCACAAATTGGAAGTACCCTGTGTTCCTGTGGGCTCTCCCTCGGATTGGATGATTTCTCTCAGAACCTCCATTTAAGGAGGATCTCCAGACCAGTCACGTCTCATTCTTCTTTAGACTGTACTCCAGACTTCTGCTATCTCTCCTCCTCTCAATGTTACACTCTCCTGTACCCAATAGCTTCTTCTCTAGCCACCCCCTTCCATTTTCTTGTATATGTTCTTTCCTTTGGCATTTCAAGTCTTTCATCTCCCTTCCTATTCAGTCTTTTTACAACTCACACCCCCCGATCCCCAATAGTCTTTGATTCAGTGATACTGACCTCCTTGCTGCTCCTCAAATAAAACGCTCCATCTTGCCAACAATGAGCATCTTCTCTGGCTATCACTTATGCCTAGTATGCTCTCCCTCCTCAGCTCTAATTCCCTGACTTCCCTGACTTCCTTCAAGTTCCAGATAAAATCCTACCTTCTATAGGAAGCCTTTTCAATTCCTCTTAACTCTAGTGCTTTCCCTCTGTTTATTTTTTCCCATTTATCTCATATATAGTTTGTATATAGTAAATTTACAAGTTGTCTCCCTCACTAGATTTTTAGTGCCTTGAGACTATCTTTCACATCGGTAGTATTTAACAGTGTCTGGTACATAGTAGGTATTTAATAATTGCTTTCTTACTGGCTGACTGACTTAAATATTTTATTTTGCATCATAGTCATGTATAAATCATCTTCCCTATCCTAATAGACTGTTAGTTCCTTGAGGCCAGAGATCGTTATCTTTGTGTCTTCCTTAGTCCTAACATAATAATCTGTACACAATAGGTATTCAATAAGCAGTTGTGAAAGTTGTTAGGTGATTTATTTTTATTAAAGCTTTTTATTTATCAAAACATATGCATGGCCAATTCTTCAACATTAGCCCTTGCAAAACCCTGTGCTCCATTTTCCCCCTTTCCCCCACACTCTCCCCTAGATGGCAAGTAGTCTAATATATGTTAATACATGGTAGAAGTATATATTAAATTCAATATATACATACATATTTATACACTTACCATGCCACACAAGAAAAAAAGAGAAGCAAAATAAAATGCAAGGAAACAACAACAAAAAAGAATGAAAATTGTGAACTACACTCAGTTCCCACAGTCCTCTCTCTGGGTGTAGATGCCTTTCTTCATCACTGAACAATTGGAACTGGTTTGAATCATCTCATTGCTGAAGAGAGCCACGTTCATCAGAATTGATCATTGTATAAGCTTGTTGATGCCATGTATAATGATCTCCTGGTTCTGCTCATTTCACTTAGCATCAGTTCATATAAGTTTCTCCAGGCCTTTCTGAAATCATCCTGTTGGTCACTTCTTACAGAACAATAATATTCTATAACATTCATATACCATATGTTATTCAGCCATTCTCCAATTGATGGGCATTCATTCAGTTTCCAGTTTCTAGCTACTACAAAAAGGACTGTCACAAACATTTTTGCACATGTGGGTCCTTTTCCTTCTTTTAGAATCTCTTTGGGATATAAGTCCAATAGAAACACTGCTGGATCAAAGGATATACACAGTTTGATAACTTTTTGAGTATAGTTCCAAATTACTCTCCAGAATGGTTGGATCTATTCACAACTCCACCAACAATGCATCAGTGTCCCAGTTTTCCCACATTTCCTCCAACATTCATCATTATCTTTTCCTGTCATCCTAGCCAATCTGAGAGGTGTATAGTGATATCTCAGAGTTGTCTTAATTTGCATTTCTCTGATCAATAATGATTTGGACTACCTTTTCATATGAGTAGAAATAGTTTCAATTTCTTCATCTGAAAATTGTCTATTCCTATCCTTTGACCATTTATCAATTGGTGAATGGCTAGATTTCTTATAAATTAGAGTCAATTCTCTATATATTTTGGAAATGAGGTCTTTATCAGAACCTTTGACTGTAAAAATGTTTTCCCAATCCCTTCTAATCTTGTCTGCATTAGTTTTGTTTGTACAAAAGCTTTTTAACTTGATATAATCAAAATGTTCTATTTTGTGATCAATAATGATTTCTAACTCTTCTTTGATCACAAATTCTTTCCTCCTCCACAGATCTGAGAGGTAAACTATTCTATGTTCTTCCAATTTGTTTATAATATCATTCTTTATGTCTAGATCATGAACCCATTTCAACCTAATCTTGCTATATGGTGTTAGGTGTGGGTCAATGTGCTAGATTTTTTTTTTTAAACAACTCTTGAAATATTTGTATTGAAGTATACAATTCTAAGGAGGTGATAGTTTCCCTCCTTGTTTGGCTCTAATGGCTACATCTGGAGGATAGCTATCAGTTCTGGATTCTGTTGTTATGTAATGGGCTAATAAACTGGGCAGCATCTGGAGAAGGGCAGCCAGGATGGTAAGGGGTCTTAGGATCATATTATATGAGGACAAATTGAAGGAAGTGGGGATATTTGACCTGGAGAGAAGACTTGTTGGGAAGGGTAGATGAAACTGTCCCAGGATATGAGAAGTTGTTATATAGTACATTTGCAAGCTGGAGGCTGTGGGAGAATTAGGCTTGTCTTTCTGGGCTTTGGAAGGCAGAACTGTGACCAATTAGTAAAAGTCACTGAGAGGAAGATGCAGGCTTGATGTAGAAAAGATTAGACAATTAGAGCTTCCCCAGAGTGCAATGAATTGCTATGAGATGGAGTGACTTCCTTCACTGGAGGTTTTCAAACAAAGGCTTGATGGGGTGGTCACCCCATCTTGTAGAGGAAGGTATTCTTATTTAGGCATATGTTTCTAACTGAAAGTCATGATTCTTTGATTTTCCAATTGGATTATAAACTCCTTGAAGCCTACTATATGCCAGGGACTGTGCTAGCTATTAAGGATATATTGATTTTTTTAAAAAATGAAACAATCCCTACTCTCAAAGAACTTTCATTCTATAGGAGGAGGCAACATCTAAATAAGTATAGACAAAATAGATACAAGATAAATTGGGGGAGCACTGTCAGCAGGAAGGATCAGGAAAGTTATTGTGCAGGAGGTGATACTCGAACTGAATCTTGAGGGAAGCAAGATATTCTATGAGATGGAGTTGAGGATGAAGTACATTCCAGGAATAGACAATAGACTGTGGATATAGGAGAAGAAGTTCATGTGTGAGGAACAATAAGAAGTGCAGTTTGTCTGCAACCTAGAGTGCAGGAAGGGGAGAATTATATAAAAAGTTTAAAAAAAAAATGGATTGGGATCAGGTTTTAAAAACTTATAAAGGATAAATAAGGAGAGCTTATATTTGATCCCGGGAGAAAGTGATCTATTGTAGATTCCTACCAAGAATGACATTTTTAAGCCCTAAATTTTAGGAAAATGAATTTGGCTGCTAGGTGGAACATAGGTTGGAAAAGGGAAGAGACAAGGCAGGAAGACCAATTAGAAAGCTAATAGTGATAGTCTAGAAAAGAGTTGAAAAAGACTTGAATTAGGCTGATAGCCATATGAATAGAAGAAAGGAGACATATGCAAGAGATATGTGAAGACAGAAACAACAACATTTGGCACAATTGATTGGATGAGGGGTAAAGAAATATGGGGCATCAATGGTGATGACAAGGTTGTAAACTCAGGAAATTGGGAGGATTGTTGAGTTTGAGACTTCTATGAAATATCCAATAGGAGTTAGAGATGGGCAACTAGAGCTCAGAGGAAAGACTAAGGTTGCATATCTAGATTTGGGAGTCATTTGCATTGAGGTGATAATTAAACCCATAGGAATTGATGAGTCCTACAATCCACTGTACTTCTGAGGTATTGTCTCACTCAAAGGAAAAGGATAGAGCTTCATAATCACAGGTAAAGCTCTGGGCTAGGCAGTGTGCTAGACAGAATTTTTGTTGAATCCATCTCTTTTTAGAGTCATTTACTTTCCCAAACTTCAACTGCATGAAAAATGAAGCAGTCCCTTGAAACCCTTCTAGAATAGAATTCAGTGCTTCTTGGACAACCACGGAGTGATGGGGATGTGATTCAAATACCACTTCAAGGAGAAATGACAAAGGGAGGTGGCTCAGATATAGCTAAACTACTCTGAGTTAGAAAGGCTCTCATCTCAAATACTCTAATCTTAAATTCAATCCACTTTGACAAATATTCATTAAGTGCCTACAAGGCATTATTCTAAGTGTAGGAGCTATAAAGAAAACATTAAACAATGCTTACCCTCAGGGAGTTTCCATTCTGCTGGGGAGATACAAGTACATAAGTAACTAGATATAAAATATGCAACAAAATAATTTCAAGAGAAAGATAATAACTCAGAACATCAGAATTGACTTCCAGTAGAAGGTGGCATTTGATCTAGGCTTTAAAGATAGGAATTTTGTAAGGCAAAAGGGGGAGGAGGAGAAGGATATTCCAGGAATGGGGAGCCATATTGTAAAGAGGAGGAGGCAGGAGATGGAATGTCATGTAGGAGGCCAGTTTGACTAGTATGGGATGTGTGTAAAGGGGAGTAATATGAAAGGAGAATATAAAGATAAATGGGAACCAGATCATGAGAGACATTAAATACCAGCTTGAGGAATTTATATTTTATACTATAGGCAAAGCTTTTCTTCTTGTTGTGGTTCAGTCACTTTCAGTCATGTATAACTCTTCATGACCCCATTTGGGGTTTTCTTGGCAAAAATATTGAGGTTTGTCATTTCTTTTTCTATTTTAAATATGAACAACTGAGTCAAACAGGATGAAGTAACCTATCCAAGGTCACACGGCTAGGAAATTGAGGCCAGATTTGAACTCAGGAAGAGAAGTCTTCTTGACTCCAAGCCTAGCACTTTATCCACAGTTGCCTCTAAGGATTATAGAGAGTCACTGGAGATTTTTGAGGGGAGAGTTGACATAATCACATCTGTGACTTAATAAAATCAGTTTACTAACTCTTTGGAGAATGAATTGGAGAAGGAAGAGGTGGAAGGAGAGAGACCAGTTAAAAGGTCCTTGCAATAGTCTGGATGAGGGTCAATAAAGACCTATCTAAATTAAGGTATGCTATATGCATGGAAAGAAGAAGATGTATGTAAGAGTTGTCTTGAAAATGTGATCAGCCAGCAATGTTTCTACTAGGCTTATATCCCAAAGAGATCTTAAAGGAGGGAAAGAGACCTATGTTATGCAAAAATGTTTGTGGCAGCCCTCTTTGTAATGGCAAGAAAATGAAAACTGAGTGGATGCCCATCAGTTGTAGAATGGCTGAATAAGTTATGAATGTTACGGAATATCATTGTTCCATAAGAAACGATTAGCAGAATGATTTTAGAGAGGCCTAGAGGGACTTGCATGAACTGATGCTAAGTGAAATAAGCAGAAACAGGAGATCATACAAGGCAACAAGAAGATTATACGATGATAAATTCTGATGGGCATCATTCTTTCCAACAATGAGATGATTCAGGACAGTTCCAATGATCTTGTGATAAAGAAAGCCATCTGCACCCAGAGAGAGGACTGTGGAAACTGAAAGTGGGTCACAGCATAGCATTTTCACTCTTTTTGTTGTTGTTTGCTTGAATTTTGTTTACCTTTTCATTATTTTTCCTTTTTGATCTGATTTTTTTTTTGTGCAGGAAGATTATTGTATAAATATGTATACATATATTGGATTTAACATGTTTAATATATTTTGGATTACTTACCCTCTAAGGGAGAGTATGGAGGGAAGGAGGGGAAAATTTGAAACACAAAGGATCGATGTTGAAAAATCATCCATGCATTATGATTTGAAGATTAAAAAGCTTTAATAGAAAAGAAAGTGTGATCAGCAAGACTTGGCAAATCAATGGATATTGAAGGGTATGGAGAAGGAAACCTGGGTGACTGGGAGGATTTGGTCCTATCAACAGAAAGGAAGAAGTTTGGGAAAGGGAAGAGTTTAAGGATAAATTAAATGAGCCTCCCCCTCTCTTTTCTGTCCAACTGAATCTCACCTCTCTTTCAAGACCCCATCCAAATAACATGTATCCTCTGAAACTTTTCCAGACCACTCACCTGCAGAGATCTGTCTTCTGCACCCCGAGAGTACTTACTATTTTATACTATACTTCAGCATTTAATTCAACTTTGTGTAAGTTCTCTGTCACATAAGTGAAGATGATTTGCTTCCCTTACTAGACTAGAAACTCTTGTGAGGGCAGGCACGGTGTCATACTCATCTTTGTTTTTTTCAGATTGCAGAGCACACTGCTGCACAGAGTAGATAAACAAGGTATGTCAAGTAAATGAGAGTCAGGACAGGACCTTGATCTGTTATCCCCATCTCAGTGGTACAAAGGCTCAGGCATCCTGAGAAAGGTACCTGTTTCCAAAATCTGAAGTTGTTTTTTTTTTTTTTTGGGGGGGGGATAGATGGGTAGAGTGGTGAATATATGTTTTGGAATTGATAAGGGAAGGCAGGCTGAGCCAGGGAGAACCACAAGGCAATGGGGGTGGAGGTAACCTTCCAGTTTCCATCTGCTTTCACCAACCTAGGGAAGGGGAAGAAAAAAAAGAAGAAGAGAGAAGAGAAAGGAGATAAAGAAATGAAGAGGAAAACAAACAGAAGAAAAGTAGGGAAAGGTAGAAGAAAAGGGGGTGGAAAAGAAAAGAAGGACAAGAAAAGCAGAGGGAGAAAAGAGGAAGATGACAAAAAAAGAAAAGAAGGGGAAGAAGAAAAGGGAGAAAAGGGAAGAGAAGGAAGGAGAAGAGAAATGAAAAGAAAAGAAGGCAGAGACAAGAAGGAGGAAAAGAAGGAAAAGGAAGAAGAGAAAAGGGAGAGAAAGGAGAAATTCCCTTCTCAGACAGACCAGGAATATATCTAGAGGGCAAGATGAGCAGAAAGAGCTCAAAGAGGTTCAATGAGCAAACAAGATGCCTGCTAGACAAGCTAGCAGGACCCCAGGAAGAGAGAGAAAAAATGAGCAGGAAAAGCAGGTAATGAGAAGGAGGAGGAAGAGAAGGAACAGGAGAAGAAGGAAGAGGAGGAGAAGGAGGAGGAAAGACAAGGAGAAAGAAGAGGAGGAGGAGGAGGAAGAGGAGAAAGAAGAAGGGACAGAGGAGGAGGGAGGAAGAATAAGGAGTAGAAGAGGAGGAGGAGGAGGAGGAGGAGCTGTAAGCCTTTGCTCCCAACACTGAGCCCAGGGAGAGGGGAGAAGGTAAACTGAAATTATTCATTAAAAATAAAAAATAAAAGCCACGGACCATCTCCAAGTAAAGCAGCCAGCTCAGGGCTCTAGGCTTTCACTCCCTCTTGAAAGTAAATACAAAGGCTTTGGTTCCCCAGCACTTTCTAATGGTCGACCTCTCTGTTGTCCTCAATGCGAGCCTGTCCCAGTTACAGCCGCTGGTTGCTACAGCAACTGAGCTCTGACTAATCATTTGCGCAATGACCTTTTTTCCCCCCTGAGAGAGGGAGAGAGAAAGAGACAGGGAGGGAGGGAAAGAGGGAAAGCGAAAGAGAGAGGGAGAGAGGAGGGAAGGGAGGGAAGACGAGTAGGCGAGCAAGGAGAGCTACCATTAAAAACGACTCAAAGAAAAACGGCTGGTTGTTGCTTTTTTGTTGGAGGAGGAGGAGGATGACGATAAGGAAGTAGAAGAGGAGGAGGAGGAAGAAGAGGAGGAAGAGGAAGAGGAGGAGGAGGGGGTGGAAGGAGCTGTGGGCTCCAAGCTGCAAAGAGGAATGAACAGAAAGGAGGGAGCTGTAGAGGGCCCATTTGCCCTGGAAGAGTCAATGACAAAGGGGAGAAGGGAAAGGGAATGGGTAGGGGGAGGTGCTATGAGAGGGGGAGAAAGAAATGTTGTCTTGCCTTTCTTACACTTCTTTCAATCTGGTTTGCCCTCTACCACCACCTCAAATGGCAGTTCCCTCCTCTCAACCACCCAAGGCAATCAGTTACAGAAATTTTCAGGGCTTGGGGAGAGATGGGTGGGAAATGCATAAAGGACACTCTAGCAACAAAAAGCTTGTCCCCATTGCCCAGGTGGGAAAACTGAGATGGTGAAGAAGGTTGCTTTCCCCCACAAAATTCATTGACCTGGGACTAAAGAAACTCTGGCATTGGGGTGCCCACCTTCACACACACACACACACACACACACACACACACACACACACACAGCCTTGGTCTCCTCATTCTTAGGGAAAAGTGTTTTCAATCCTGGCAATTTCATTATACCCCATTTCAATAGATGTGGGTGAGCTCTATCAGCACCCACAAACTCTAAGCAATTGATTTTTACATTTTTTTAAAACTGAAAGATAAAGGAAGGATAATGAACATAGGAATAAGAGTGAAAAAAAAAAGAGCTATAGGAGAGAGAGAGAGGAAGGGGGAAGGGCTGAGGGGGAAGAAAGACAGCAGAAAGGACTGGGAATAGGGTTAGACAGATGGGAGGAAGAAAAATAGAGGGGGTTGAAGATAGATCAAACAGAGGGAAAGGAGAGAGAGAGAGAGAGGAAAGAGAGAGAGAGAGGGAGAGAGAGAGAGAGAGAGAGAGAGAGAGAGAGAGAGAGAGAAGAGAGAGAGAGAGAGAGAGAGAGAGAGAGAGAGAGAGAGAGAGAGAGAGAGAGCAAAACATGCTGTGTGGCTCCATGCCTTTCTCCAGGCAAATAAACCTGCCATTGAGCTGTCTGGACATAGTTGTGCCCCTGGACACAGCAAACAGCATTTTGAAGTGCTTCCCTTGAACTGGTGGACACGTCTCTGTTTGCTGGCTGTGGCCTTAGGTTTCCTGAGGGCATCGACGCACCCAGACCTGTCTGGCTTCAGCCACCACAGGTTCAACCTCTCTGCCACCTCTTCCTTCTCCCTTAAGAAAATCCATTGAGGACTCTCAGTTTAAAGACACCACATCAAGTCCCACTCCCCTCCCCACTGGGATGAGTTAGATGAGTGTTTATGATGCTGGGGAGCCCCAAGTCACACCACAGTGAGGAGGGAAGGAGGGGGGGAGGACAGATGGTGGTGATTCAATTTTAACCAGTCTTTCGCTATCAGGGAGAAGTTGTGGAATCAGGCTGAGATCAGAAACTCATACAATTTTGGAGCCAGAAAAGACCTTTGAGATCATGGAGCACAATGCCCTCATTTCACAGATGAAGGAACCGAAGCCCAGGGTGGAGGTGAAGTGTTTTACCCAAGGTCATGCAGCAAGTTAGAAGCAGAACTAGAATTAGTACCCAGATGTCCCACCATCCAGTTTCATGCTTTTTCTATAACACCGGGACAAAACCGAGACCTTGATTTTTAATCCTTTAAGAACCAGGGAGAGAGATGGTGCCCACACTGTAGATGCACAGCTTGCCTCATAGTCAAAAAGACCTGACTCCAAGTCCCACCTATGGCAAATACTTTCTGTATGACCCTGGTGGGCAAGTCACTTAGTTTCGATGCTTCAGGAAAGTCTGTAAGACTATAAGTTGCAGAACAAATGGCAACCTGCAATGATAGAGGGAGTGTCCTCGCCAGTTGTTCCCTATGCCAACAAAATGACAGGTCTGCCTCTGCTCCCCCTCTCAAAAAAAAAAAAAAAAAAAAAAAAAGGAATCAGAGTAGCTTTTCAAACTTACTTCTCTGCCTTAAACACTTACTTACAGGGTAATTTCTCTGCAGAATATGACATTCAAAAGGCCCCCGTTGCACCCATTGGCACAGAGTAACACCATTAATCAAGAACCAGAATAGGAGCCAACACCCTTTATGCCCCACTGACACCACCCTGTTTAATCTGAGCACTGGGGAATACAGAAAGAGCTCTCCTCTGGAGGAGTCGGCTGAGATGTAGATGAAAATGACCTTCAGAGTGGTAGCTGCTGTTGATGCTGACTGTGTAAATACCAGGGCACACAGGGATGACACAAAAGACAGAAGCATGACTAGAAGCCTGTGGAGTTTGGTTTTGGCAGGAGATGCTTGGCCCAAGGTCTAAGAGGGACCCATATGAACTGGATGTCCTCTAGGGAGGAGTCAGGAAACCTGGGTTCTAATCTCCACTCTCCCCCTAGCTCAATGTGACCTGAGCAAATGGTGACCTCTCTAAGGTTCGGTTTTGTTCATCTTTCAGATGGCCATAATATCTGTCCTGTTTCACAGGAGTTTGGGGAGGTTCAAATGAGACATTAAAATGTTTTGCAAAGTATAAAGTGCTATAAAAATATTATATATAAAGAATTTTTCAGTTCTCGTCTTCATTTTCCTATACGAAAGAGACCACATATTGAAAAGGTGAAAACAAACATGGGTTTGAAGCTCAAGATAGGTAAAGTCACCTAAATAAGTTCAAATGGGTTGACCCAGAGGAATTAGATCCTATGGTGTTGAAAGAAATTACAAAGGAAATTGTTGAGTTATTGCAGTAATCTTTGGAAATTTTTGAAGAACACAGGAGTGCTGAAAAGCTAGTGATAGACAAATGTTTATCTTGATTGTCAAAAAGGGGGAAAGGGTGTTTTCCTCAAGCAGAGACAGCCTTATGTGGGTCCCCAAAGCTTGATCAGATTATCAAACAATTGGACTGGGAGTTTAGAAAGGAAAAAAGGTGATCACAAGGAACCAGCATGAGTTCACTATAAGTTGCTTATGCCAGAGTCATTTCATTTCCTTTCCTTATTAAAAAAAAAAAAAAAAAAGGAAGCCTTTTTAAATAGCAAAACATTTCCTCATATCTCAACCCATCCCTGCACTTAGATGCTTCTTGAAAAGAAAAACAACTGTGGAAAAGCAACTGACATATCAACTAAAGTGACAGCACAAGCAGCATTTGACAGAGGAAGAAGGTAGGTGCTATCATCTGACCCCTGGCAGCAGTGTTGGTCGATATCTGTAATTTAAGTCTTGCTGCTATTGTTTCCTTTTCTGGTAGGGCTTCTAGACCGGTAGATGAAGAGAATGCTGTAGGCATAGTCTATCTCAACAGAGCAATTGGCAGTTTTTCACAATAGTCATATGATTTTGACTTGGAAGGGACTTTAGGGATCATCTAGTCTAGCCCCCTCATTTAAAAAATATTTTTTCAATTTTCAAACACTCATTTTTTCTATCTCCTGTCTCCCCCATCTGTTGAAAAGGAAGGAAGAAGAGAGAAGAAGGAATGAAGGAAGGAAAGAAGGAAGAAAGGGAGGAGGAAAGAAAGAGAGGAAGATACAGCGTGAGAGAGGGAAGAAAGAAGAAAGGGGGAAAGGGACAGAGTTAGAAAGGGAGGAAAAAAGGAAGGAAGAAAGGAATGGAAAGAGAAAGGAAGGGAGGGAGGAGGGAAGAAGGAAGGAAGAAAGGAAACAAGGAAGGAAGGAAAGAGAAGGAAAGAAGGAAGGAAGGGGGGAAGGAGGGAGAGAAGAGGGAGAGAGGAAAGGAATACAGAATCTCTATCACATAAGCTTATGTCAAACAAAACATATTTCCATATTGGTCACATCCCGAAATATATTTCTTGTTCAGCATATTAGTCCATCAGCTGAGGCCCAGAAAGATGATTTACCTTGTGGACAAGGGATGTGGGTTGGATGGTATTTGAGAAGATTTTCTGTTAGCTGCAAAACAGATCTTGTTTATTAATATATTGTGTACCACATGGCTCTGCCCCCAACCCTATCCTGTTAAATAGTTCTATCAACGCCTATTTCATATGACTGTTGTGAGGTCAAGCACAAGGTCTTTGAAAATTTTTTTTAAAAATACTATGCAAATAGAAGAGAGAATTATTAAGTCTTTAGAATTACATCTTCAAAAATCTTTTCAGACAAACAATGGACAGGTCTTATGTTTGCCTGTCCTTCTCTGGCCACCTCTTATAATAATCAAAATTCCAGCCCTGTCCAACTTTTATGTTCCCTCCCAGCACCCCTCTCTGCTTCCCAGGCTCCTATCCTTTCAGGGATACCCTAAGTCCCACTGCCTGCCTTAACCAAAGAGAAGAAGAGGAAAGAATAAGTCAGGATTCTCTTCTTTCAGTCAGCCCTTGAGGCTGGGGTGGGGGGGGGGGGAAGCTGACACTGTTCCCCTAGCAAAGTCCACCCATAACCAGCCTTTTAAAAATGGCTCAGAACACAGACAGTCCCTGATGCCACTCCAGTCCCAAGGACTAGCAGGAACACATGCTCCCCAGAGCTGATGGCTGGGGGTGTCTCACTTCTCCTGGGCTGGCAATGGCAGGAGGTAGGATGCTGTCAGCTTCTTCCAGGTTCTCATCAGCATGGGGCCCCAGCATCTCTGCTTAAAGATAGCCTCGGGCGCTCGCTTAAAGATGCTAACATTGCAGCTGACATTTGGGAAATCCTGGCAGCCGATCAAACCCGAGCTGAGAATAAGAGTCAGGGAGGGAGTATGCAGCTTGCTGGAGACTGGGGCAGGCTGGGGAAACTAAGGGCTAAAAGGGACCTGTCTGAATTATTTTATTATTCTTATGAACTCCCCCACAAGTTAGGGTTCCCTTCCTGGGCCCTTGGGGATCAACCTTTCTCAGTCATTAAGGGTAGAGAAGAAGAGAAGAAAAACCAGGAAGAACAAGAAAAGGAAATGGGAGGAGCTTGGAGCTGGGACCCAAATCCCTCATTTTATCCCCAAATACTGGGTCTTTAACAATTATCAGACTAAGTGGCAATAAAACCACCAAGAAATTGGTAAAGAAGGATTAATTTTACTTCAAAGAGTAGGAAGAAGAGGACAGGGGTTTTACATCTTTCCCATGCTACACAGATCTTTCATTGCAGGAGCCAGGACTGGATTTTTTATGAAGCAGAAAGACTGACTTCTCTGGATGACCTAAGTCCAAGCTCCAGTAGAGACAAAGCAGGGTGGATGATGGCACCACTAGAGATTTGCCACACACCCACCCTGGAAAGCTTGGGGGATCTAAGCATAGGGCAGAGGCCATACTGTTTACTAGATCATAGGATTTAGGAGTGGAGAGGACCTTAGAGGCCATCTAGTCCAGTCCCTCTAAATTTACAGATGAGAAAACTGAGACCGGAAAGATTAAGGGATTTGGCCAAGTTTACCCTGGTAATAATCAGCAGAAAGGATGTTAAAAGCAATGTTCTCTAACACCACATCTTATGCCCTTGTCATTGTATCATCATTGCTACTTCCATGTTCTATGACTTGGGGACCTAGAATGGCTTGTTCTAGGCACTAACCACTGGACAGTTTGGAGGCTCTAGCCAAGCTAACCTTCCAAGAGCACATCTCTGACTCCGTGGCCCCCTTCCTCACAACACAACAGCTCCCTTTTTCCTTCTGAATATGAGTCTAAGCTTTCAAAGTCTTCTACAATCTGGCTTCTTCATTACTGGACTTTGTCTCCTATTCTTATCCTACTTAAAGACATACTAAACTCATTCATAACCATACTTCTGATGCCTTTGTTCTTATAACCTCCCCCCTTAAAAAAATTTCACTCCTATATTCTCTGTCTCTCTCTGTTTCTATCTCTGTCTCTGTGTGTATCTCTCTCTTTCTGTCTCTATTTCTCTGTCTCTGTCTCTGTCTCTTTGTCGCTCTCTGTCTCTCTGTTTCTGTCTGTCTGTCCCTCTCTGTCTCTGTCTCTCTCTGTCTCTGTCTCTGTCTCTGTCTCTCTCTCTCTCTCTCTCTCTCTCTCTCTCTCTGATCTTCCATTTACCCTAAACTCTTTTACCCTTTAAGGGCTAGCTCAAAATTTGCCTCTTCCATGAAAACTTCCCTGAATGCATTATCCTAGCTTGCTCTCTTTTCCTGAATTTTTTCTGCACTTATAGACAATGTCACATGGCTGAGCACTCAATCATTCTTTAATCGTTTTCTATTAGCTATACTAGATCCTTAGCAAAATTATAAGTCCCTGGAGGACAGAGACCATGCTCTGTACACTCAAATACAGGGCTAGGCATGTAGAAAGTACTTAAAACCATGACTGTAAGAGGTAGTTAGATGGCACACTGGATAGAGCACAAGTCCTGAAGTCAGGAGGACCTGAGTTCAAATCCAGCCTCAGACACTTAACACTTCCTAGCTGTGGGACCCTGGGCAAGTCACTTAACCCCAATTACCTCAGGAGAAACCCTTGACTGGCTAATAAACAATAGAAATATCCTCCTCTCACTTCTGGTCCCTTTTGTAATTCCTTTCATAGACCTTTCTCTGCAATGATGTGGAAACTTTGAGTATGTTTTCTGTGAGCAGACACTGCTGTTCTTAGCCTTATGAGACAGGGAATGGAAGGAAGAAGAGAAGGTTAGGGAGACTGGCAAGGCTAGAATAGGATTGGGAAATGAGGACTGGGATAATGCATATTTCTGCAGGTGAATAGGCTTTTTTGAGGGCCTTGGGGACTGGGTTTTTTCTTTGATGGGGGTTACCTATAAGGAAGTCATAACCCCATTCTTCTCTCTGATTTCCAGGGGGGATCTTGAATGACATGGCCTCTGTAGCTCAAGATTTTTCCTTTCAGGTAAATTAATTTCTCCAGTACTTGCTACATGCCTGACATTGTACTAAGCTTAAATGAAAAATGCAGACCTGGCTCTAAAGAAAGTGACACTGGACTTGGGTAATCATGACCTTTGTGGTTCATTTAGCATTCCTGGGCCTCAGTGTCCCTATATGTAAAGTGAAATGGCTGGACTAGACAATATATAATTCTCCTTCTACTGGAAACAGATCCTGTAAGAACTAAATTCATGTCCTAACTCTGATGATTACTAACTTTGTGACCTTAGACAAATTTAAATTCTCTGGGCATTAGTTTATCTGTAAAAGGGGGACACTACTGCTTGCAATTCCTACCCCATAGAGTTGTGAGAAAAGCTCTTTATAATTTGTAAAAATCTATGTATTTGTAAACTATTATTATTAGATCTTGTTTCTGACCTTGTAGAACTTACAAATGGGAAGAATGGTCTGAACTCCACAGCAAAGATCTACTTTGACAAATATCTAGCCTTGAGAAAAAATCAGAAGGGAGGGAACTCATTTGAATGCCAGATTCTTCTTTGGGATCTTAGGCTCTATAATTCTGTCACAAACATTTCTAAAAAGTTTATACATTGGGTAGCTAGGTGGTACAGTGGATAGAGCATCATCCCTGAAGTCAGAAGGACCTGAGTTCAAATTTGGTCTCAGACACTTAACACTTCCTTGTTGTGTGACCCTGAGCAAGTCACTTACCCCAACTGCCTCAGCAAAAAAAAAAAAAAAAGTTTATACATAGAGCTTTACTATCTCAGAGGAAAAGTGGGAATAACCTAAGGACTGACAATTCAAACTGCTCCACATACCCCCATGGAAGTCTATTGCCCTCAACTTTTTCATTTAAAAGAAAAATCAAGCAAACAAACAAAACAAAACAAAAAAATCACAGAGACATTATAAATAAATCTAAGAAGAATTCTCTCCCTTCTTTCTCAGATCCTCCAGCAGAGAGAAAACTGTCTGGTTCTTAAAAAAGAGTATTAAAACTCTGGCTCCATCACCAACCAGCCAAGCAATTATTCAGTGACTACATGTACTCTGTGTTAGTGCTACTGGGGAAAAAGGAGAAATATTACGTATGTTACCTGGCCCCCAAGAGCTTACAGTCTATTTGGGGTAACAAGAATATAATCATAGACTCAAGGGGACCAGAACGGATTTTAATAATTATTTAATCCAACCTGCTCAGTTGAAGAAACTAGGATTCAGAGAGGTTGACTTAGCCAGTATCACACAGGTAGTAAATAATAGAACCAGCATTCAAATCCAGGTCACTTGACTCTAAAGAGCTCTCCAGGGCTACAATCCACCATAGCCACCTACCTGGCAGAGATCAGCGTGGGCTGCATAGCCCTGCATAGCCAGAGAAATCTTTTTGGAAAAGGGAAGGTTGGATTTAAGAGCCAGTAGGATTTCTTATGGGTAAAGAAGCTAGGAGAGGTCGTTTGGGAGGAAGCAAAAGCACAGAGGGGGCGAGTGTAAGAGGCATAATCTGGGAACAGTGAAAAGACCAGCCTCATTTCCCAACCAGGCTACACATTGGACTTGGACATCACGCCCTAGAAAATTCTCCTTCCTGGAAGATCAGCCCTGAAGTGTGTATCCTGCCAACCCCCTCCTCTGATTGGGCTCTTCTCAAATTCTCCATTTAGGGAGGGCACCAAAGCCAACCCTAGTTTCATTTTTCAACAAGCTGCAATCAGGATTTTTCCCCTCTTCATCTTCCTTTTATGTATTGTCTTCCCCCATTAGAATGTCAGCTCCTTGAGGACAAGGGATGACTTTCTTTTGGCTTATAGTTGTATGTGAGTGTGTGTGTGGGGGGGGGGGGGAAATTGAACATTTTTATATACTTTTTTCATTCTTTTTTTTTTAATTTTTAAGTCCTAAATTCTCTCTCTCCTTTCCTTGCCCCTTCCTTGAGAAGGTAAGCAATTTGACATAGATTATACATGAGCAGTTTTCTTGTTTTTGTATTTCCTGAATTTAGAACAGTGCTTAGCATATAGTGCATAATGTATAAGTTTATAGATGCCTGTTGATTGACTGAGTCTGTATGGAGTGAAGGATCTATACTGAGGAGAGATGGGAAATCAGGTTACTTAGGTAGAGTGTGGCCAGATTGTGAAAGCCATTAAAATCAATCCAAGGAACTTGAACATTTTTTCCTCTGTTGGTAAGGGAGAACTATGAGAATTTTTGGAGCAGAAGACATGATACAGTATTATATGGCCTACAGAAATGGGAACAGCTGTCAATGACCACTTTGACTAGTGGTTCCTCTACACAATCATCCAGCCGTGATTTGAAGCTCAGTTGAACTGAGATGTGGGTCAAAGCAGGGATATGGAGGAATGTATGTACACAGGTGAGGAACATTCTGTGTGACCATATGACAAAGTACAGAGATGCATTCCGTGGTTTTTTTTTTTCTGTTATAATTTTATGTCACCCCCATTGTCTCCTTCATGGGCACAGATCAGTAATGTCACTTTCATCTCTGAAGGACAGAACTATTATTAGCAAGACAAATGAAGAGTTGGCCATGTGCCCATCTTACAGATGAAGGAAATGAGGCGCAGAAAAGATGGTGTTATTCAAAGACATAGCAAGTATTAATGGCAAAACTGAGTTCAGGTCTTGAGCTGCCTTGAGATGTCTACAAGGTTATCCTGCATAGGTGATCCCTAAAATCATAGAAAATTAAACCTAGAAGGAACCTGAGAAATCACCTAGTTCATCCCTCCACTCATTTTTATAAAAAAGAACACAGAGGACAAGGAATTTGACTCTCTGATAGCCATGTGAATAGCATCTGGGTGGTAGACCCAAGACTCAAACCATATCTTATAAGGATTCATCTTCTTGATTAGCTTATGGATCTGTATACTTTCTGAATTGACCACTGAGTCAACACACCCATGTTCCCTATAAGGTACTTTTGTTGGTTTTCAGTTTAGAAACTCCACAAATGTTATTAATAGCAACAAATTAATCTTTAAATTTTGCAACCAGATCTCATTTGCCAGACTTTATTGCTCTCATTTTGGTTTATGGGGTTTTTTTTTTGGGGGGGGGTTATGTTTTTAACCAAAAAACCAAAAACACCCTACCACACATTCTTGTAGTTACTAAACACTTTGCTGTTTGGGGGAACCACAGGACCCAGTAAGAGAGGCCTGTTGGCTTTCCTTCCTAAAGCTAGTCCCTGACTCAGAACTGAGGATTGTAGCTGGCAGTCCCCTCTCTGTGTCCAGCACCACCAAGGAACAGAGCTTGTCTGTTTTCTCCCCAGGGCTGGGAATGAGGAAGCAGGGGAGACAGGGAGGGAGGGGCTTGGAAGAAATGGAGGCATGGAGCAAGCCTCTGGAGTTGCTTCCCTGGAAACTATGAAAAGGAGTTTGGATTAGAAGTAAAGACAAGGGAAAGGAAGAAAATTGTCCTAATCCCAGAGCCCAGCTCAGAGCAGACATGAGCCAGAAAGGAAGGGAGCAGAGACCTTGCTTCTCCTCTTTACTTTGTCTTCAGGGGAGGCCGAAGTTAACATTGGCCAGCCCTTCCCCTTCCCAAGATCTACCTGAAGGTTGAGCAGAGGGAAATGACAAAAAAAGAAAAATGATACGTTTGAACAGAAATCAGCTTTGTATTAACAGGCCCTACTTAAGGCAGCCAAATAATCTTTATGGATTGGCGCTATGCAAAAGTAAACTCCAGAAGACGTGATTCTGCCCATTAGGAACATCCATTCCAAGAACAGTGAGGTAGATGGGATGGGAAGGGATCAAGGAAAAGGATGAAGAATATGCTTCTGCTTATTGTAGCTACTTCTCTTTGTATATTCTTAGAGACTCAGAGATTTTTTGACCTGGAAAGAACTTAAGTTATTTTGTTCAAGCCCTCCTGCTTTACAGATCTGGAAACTGAGACTCAGGGAAAGAAAATTACTTTCCAGAGGTCACCAACACAAGATTCCAAGCCTGATGACTTTAGGACTTCCAACTCCTCTCAGTTATTCATTTGATTGTCTATATCCTATTCTGTCATATTGGCTCTGACATAAAAGGCACTCTAAAATAATGTGTTGAATTGATTTGGATTAGATTAGACTAAACTATCTGAAGACAGTATTACGTCTTTATATTCCTAAAACTTGTCACAATAGACATTGACTGGGAATTCAACAAACATTGATTTATTGAAGATATTTTGGGGAGTATGCTTATTTTTATAATTTTAAAAATTAGATTGATTTAATTCTGTTACTGAAATACCCAAAAGAGAGTTGAAACTTAAGATAAACCCAGATAATTCATAGGAATTCTAATTCATAGTTGATAGCTAGAGTGGTTCTTATTGATCTCCCCCAATATCTCATCTGAGTTTGAGAATCACACATGAGATGCTCAGATTGTGAACCTGATTCCTCTTTTCTGTCCCATGTCTCTCCAAAATCATCATTTTCCTCTTTGGGTCTTCATAGTTAACCACAGAGAAGCAGACCATAATGTGTAAAGGAACCTGAAGATAAAACTGGAGATGTCAAGGGAACACTCTGTAATCAGGTATGCCAGTAGGGAAGGAAAGAAGAAGTGGATGGAGACTCCAGGCTCTCCAGGAGAGGAAAGGGAGGTCACAATGACTTTGAATGAGACAAGGAATGGATTGTTCTCCTAAAGACTTCTCCATTCATCAGTTGAGAAAGTTCTATGAATTTTCCCCTTCCCTCTTCCAACAGCCCCTTACAGAAAGGGTTGGTGAGACACACTGAGTACTGGTCTGTGCATGATACTAGACTTAGGATTCTGGAATCTTGGGCTGGGGAGACTTAGCTACATCACAGATTTACTGTGACATGAAATCTCTACAACTGCCTAAGCCACAATTTAACATCTATAAAATGGAATAAACACTAAACTACTTTTTTAAGCTCTTGGAAATGGATAAATTTAAATATTTTGGATCTCTGAGAAAGAAGGCTAAAAATAAAAATGAAATTAAAAAAAGAGGATTATATGCAAGGGGTGTGCTGGAGCCAGCTCTAAATGGCTTTGAGAGTCTTTGTTAAAATTTCAATGTGAACATTTATACTTCTATAATTAGCAATTATATATAACAAAGGTTGGTTTATTGTTGATTGTCTAGACTTAAGAAAGTCTTAATAATTCAGATTAAACTTGTTTTTTGTCTGTTTATTTTTGGGGGAGGCAATTGGGGTTAAGTGATTTGTCCAGCGTCATACAGCTAATAAGTATCAACTATCTGTGGTCAAATTTGAACTCAGATCCTCCTGACTCCAGGCCCAGAATTCCATGCACTGGCCTAATTGCTCCTAAATTAAATTTAAAAGCATGTGCACATGCATCACCCCACTCTGTTAAACATTTGCTGGTATTTCCTTGGTTATATATATATATGAATGTGCATATATAGACAGATAGATATGTATATTATATATACTTAGGACAGAGATAACAAATACCAAAACCTCAGCCTCAAGAAGCCAATAATACCACCCAAACCTTATTAATAATAATTGGGAAATATTTAATAAAAAATAATAACACAGAGATAATAGCAATATGTGGTTTTCTAAGTCAACCCTCTTTACCTCTCCCCTTTTATTTGGATTGATTCCATTGCCCAACAATGGGGGGACGGGGAAGGGGCCCTCTTCCATTGAACTGAATATCTTTCAGCCAGAGTACATGTGATACAGAGAAAGGGACCAATCAGTCAACATTTATATTTGTAGAAAAGTTTATCTTTATATATGTTTGTATAAATTTATATTTAGAGGTTATGGGTCTGTCTCTGCACATACTCTTTGTATGATACTGATATGCTGATACAGTACAAAAGATTTTCTCACTTATGCAGATGTATTTTTACTGTTGGGGCTTACAGTCAATGGAAACAGTTGATCTGGTAAAAGGAAATGAAAATTTATAGACTTGAAGCACCAGAGACAGAGAAGCTTGTTTAGATTTTAACAGCGAGGCAGAGCTTTAGGTTTCCTTTTTTAAAAATTAGGGAATCAACTAACAAGCATTTATCCAGTATTTACAATATTCGACATTACTTGGCCATCTCCTCACAAAGCCTTACTTTCTAGCTTTCCTTTTCGTAAGAGCTTAATAAATGCTGTATCATTCAATCGTTCCTTTGTTCATTTATGTTATAGGTACTATGCTAAGTGCTAGGGAAACAAACGACAACAAAATAAAAAACTCCTGTCCTCAAGCAGCTTACATTCTAATGGGTGTAGCCATGCTATGTTACTTGGCACATACAAGTACATGCAGAGTAGATGAAAAGTAACTTTAGAACAGGAGATATTGACCCTTGTGGAAACTGGGAGAGGCCTTCTGCAGAAGATGGCATTTGAACGGAGTCTTGAAAGAAGCTTGGGATTCTAGGAATTGGATGGAGAATGTAGGGAACAGGTAGTACAGAGACATGGAGATGGAAAATGGAATAATATGCAAGGAACAGCACATAGGACAGTATGAGACTATCAGACTATCTTATTTTTTTATTTGTATCTCCAGTGCTTTGTACAGAGTAAGAGCTTAATAACTTTCATTAATTCATATATACATACATACATAAAATATATGGAGAAGAGTAATGGACAAGAAAATTGGAAAGGTGGGAATTGGCCAGGTTGTGAACAACTAAACAAAGAAGTAGTTGGGAGCCACTGTAGATGATTGAGTTTGGGGATAACATGAAGCAGAACTATTCTCTAGAAAAATCACTTTGGCAATCTGTGTGGTTTGCACCTGAGTGGGGAGAGACTCAAGCCAGAGAGAGCAATTAGAAGGCTGAAGATATTTCTAAAAGAGATGAGTTCTCTACTTTGGAATATGTGATTCTTTGTAAAAAAAAAATAAAAATAAAAAAATCTCAGTTATATCCTCTTAAAGGAAGAATGGGTATTAGAGTAAGAGGTTAGGAATTTCAAAGAGAGGATTATAGGAAAGATATATTGTGTATTTGGACATAGGAAACTTTAAAAATACAATGGAAGTGTAATAGAGAAAAACTCTGGAGTCAGGAGACCTGAATTTGAATCTTGACTCTGCTGTTTAACTAGACGTATGATCTGGGCAGGTCCACTATTCATTTCTGGGTCCCAGGTTCCTCATCTTTAAAATGAAAAGGTGGGACTAGAATGACCACCACAGGCCCCTTCTCTGACTAACGTCTATTAATTTCTAGGAACATCTATTCCTATGATTCCTTTTGGTTGCAGTATAAATCTTGCTACTTTAAACAGGCTTAGGAGCAAAATTTGCAGACCTTTCCCAGAGGCTAAATGGCAGGACTGAAAGGTCAGTCCTCTTGCCTTCCTAAACCCAAAGGTTGTAGTTTAAAAGTTCTTTTCTTGCCAGCCCAAGCATAAATGGTGGGTGGATATTGGCCAGCTCATATGAAGGTCTTGCACAATAAACTCCCACAAATACCCACTTGCACACCTACCCATTTGCCATTTTTCCTGGGGTTATTAGAGCTGGATCAAGTTACAGGTGAGTATTCAAGTCTCTCTTCTCTGTTCTGCCCCACCCTGTCCCACCCCACCAGGAAGAATTCGGCAGGAACACCTAAGGAAGCCAACACCTCTAAAGGCAACAGAACAGATGGGGAGAAAAAAAATTAAATAAATAAATACAATTCCATTTAGAAGAAAGGGAATAAAAAAAATCCACTCTTTTTACCTCCTCCCAATCCCAGAAACCTGTGAGCTATGTAAATCTATGCAAATCAGGCCACTGTAGCAAAAGAGGACCTCATTCTATAAAATCCTACATGTTTTCAGAGTGGAAAGAAGGATTTGGATGGGGTTTCTTTGTGGTAGGTTTCATCCTTGGCAGGGTAGAGGGGCAAGGGGAAGATGAGAGAGAAGTAAAGGACAATTGCAAGGTGAGGAGGCAAGATATGGAAACTAACAAAGAAAGCAGAATGAAGATGGGATTGGGGGGAAGGGGGTAAAGAATCCAACTTGTGATGGTGAAGGTTATTCCTCTGGCCCTTTTCAGGTCATCCCAGTTCAACAACTTCCACCTTTAAAGAGCTTAGAAATTAAATGATTGGCTGCTTTTCTTTCTGATTTTGGTGATTTGGTTCAGTCAGTGAGTCTAAAAAGAGCAGGAAGAGAAGGGGGGGGGGGAAGGAGTTGTGGGGAAAGAACTGAGCACATCTCTTTGCAAATCCTAAAAAGACAAATTTGCCCGGGCAGATATAAGAACCTCTCAGAGGAAAAGGGAGTGGTAAAATACAGGTCCCAAAGGATGGTATTTGAAAGACCCTACAACAAAATGCACAGACTGGTTTGTCCCTTTGGGGCCCTTAGTTCAAGGAATAGAAGGATTTTCTCACCTCAGAAAAGGAGAAAGTCAATGATTTTGTCACTAATTTGCAATAATAATTTTTAAAAGTTTACTTTTATTTTTTGAGAACCATAGGTCTGGATTTGGATCCTCAGCTCCTCCCCAGTCTGTCTTAATCCTAGCTCTTTGGACAAGTTGTTCTCAGTTCACTCTCAGAAACAGGATCTCTGGCTTCTAGACCAAATGAGGTCATTGGACAAATGTAGTGGAAGCCTGACAATTCTAGTCAGTGAAGGATTTTGAAATGCATGGAAGAACACAAGGAGAGGAAGGAAGGGATGGTTAGGGGAAGCTGAGGATGGGGAAAGAAGGAACTCCTAAATGATACATCCTAAGAGTAAGAATACTCTGTAGCATGGATGCTTGGAAGGTTGGATTGTACTGACCATAAACTTGGTTCTGGGTTCCTGAAGTCACTATCTGTGGTCTAGACAACCAAAGTGAGTAACTGGTTTTTATTTGTAAGTAAGATCAAATTGTAGGGGGCCCTGATTCACTTGAAAGAAACTTGAATTAATACTAGGGCAATTTTCTTCTTAGGACAGACTCCTTGGTGATGCTATCCTAGTCTTGGTCCTGTATGTCTACATCTAAAGAAAAGGAAACTACCAAAAGCACATTTCTGTTCCCTAGAAATTCACAGTTTGGTAGTTTTGAGAGACAGTCTCTCAGCCACCAAAATAAACTGGACTCTCTCCCTTACCAATTAAACCAGCAACTTACTTTCTCCTGGGGGCATTTCAGAGTTTTTATCTTCAAGTGACAAAATTTAGGCCAGGTCTAAAAGCTTAGATGTAGAAAAGATCTTGGAGATCATTTAGCACAGCTTCTTCATGCCTTAGAGGAGACAACTGAGGCCCTGGGGTAAAAGTTCTTGTTCAAGGTTATACAACTTTATTTGAGGCGGAGCCAGCACTAGAACCTAGTTTTCTGACTTAAGTCCACTTTCCATTATTACATACCGTTCAATTAAGACTAGCCACTGCTGAATGCTTTTGTGAAGTCTGCTTTAAATGGGTCATTCTTAATTTCTGTGAAAGATGCTGACACTGTTTACCAAATCGAGTTTTAGACAAAAGAAAGATCCTTTGTAAATACCATACAGTTCCCCCTTCTTCCTCTTCTGCAACATTTCTTGCTATCATCCCTATCACCCAATTTTGAAGAAGTAGATGATGACCCATCACTAGTAACTAGGTGGCACAGTAAATAGAACACTGAAGACCTAAATTCAAATCCAGCCTTAGACATTTCCTAACTGTGACTTAGGGCACTTATTTCCTGCCTCAGTTTTCTCATCTATAAAAAGAGGATAATAAGAAGATCTATTTGCTACAGTTGTTGTGAGGTTCAAATGAAATAATAATTATAAAGTACTAAGCACAGTGCCCAGCACATAATAAGCACTGTATAAGAGTTAGCTATTATAATAACAGAAATGAACCACTTTGCAAACTTTAAAAGTACTATATAAATGCTAGCCATTATTATTATGGTTATTAGAACAATGATTCCCTACTTATGGCCTAGGCCACTGAAATAAGTTCTGTAACCTGCCTTTCCCTAAGTGGTTTATTATACCAGATGTCATTGGTATGTCATGATAACCTGATATTCTTGTTTCCTTTGCCAACCTTTGACCAAAAGGGTTAAAGGTGGTGGCAACCATGGTGAAGCAAGTAATATTGATATATGTCTATACCCAACATGTGATTGAGCAAAAGGGATGTGAGGAATGATAGACTAGTGAAGGAAAAAAAATTGGGCAACACAGAAAGGTCTTCTGGATGTCCCGCCAATAGAACTGCTGACTCTACTGGTCCAACTAATCTCTAGCAGCAAACCAAGGAAAAGCTTGGACACTGTTCCAATAAACTCTTACTAGGCTATATGAAATCTTGGCCAATTCACTGATCTCTGCTTCAGTTTCTTTATCTATAAAATAAGATCAGGTTAGGTGACCTCCAAGATTTAACATTTTAGATTTTAAGATCTTTTTAGCTCTCACATTCTGTATTCAATATCCCTTCCAAGCTTAGACAGGCTATGATTCTACCAAAAAAAAAAAAAACACACACACACACAAAATCTTGAAACATAGATACTATCCGAGCTCTGATAGGACAGTGAGCATGGGGCAGTCATCTCAACTTAGCAAGAGTGATCCTGGGGGATGAGACATGTGGAGACCTCCCCCATCCCCCAATTTCCACAGCTGTCCACCCATGCCTGATTCCTTCTTCCCTCAGGCCTGCCTCCCCCCCCACACCCTGGCCCAGTCACTAACCCATTTGCTGAGGCTTCTGGCCAGCAACACCCCCCTACACACACCCCCACCCCGAGAAAATCTGTGGCCCTGGCTTGCCTCTGGCTGAGTATTTTTCTCCTAGTTCTGGTACATGTGTGCACATATGCCTTTTTAAAAACCTTGCTCTAGAAATTCTTCTCCCCAAGCCCACTCCCCTCCACCCCCACACTCTCCACTCCCCAGATGAACAGAGGGTGAGTGTGTGTGTGGAAGGAGAGAGAGAGAGAGAGAGAGAGAGAGAGAGAGAGAGAGTAAGGACAGGGGAGAGGGAAGAGGGGAAAGGGGAGAGGAGAGAAGAGAGAGGAGAGAGGAGAGAGGAGAGGAGAGAGAGAGAGAGAGAGAGAGAGAGAGAGAGAGAGAGAGAGAGAGAGAGAGAGAGGAAAGAGAGAGAGAGAAGAAAAGAGAGAGTGGAGGGAGAAAGGAAAAGAGAGAGGGAAAGGGAAGGAGGGAGGGAGGGAGGGAGAGAGGAGAGAGAAAAAGAGAGAGAGAGAAATGCAAATGTTTTTTATCCTCCTTTCTTTTAAATACTGAAACCAGCCTTGACAGAGCCTGAAAATAAATGGCACCGACTCGCTGGGATTTCAAATTCCGTGATTAAGGGCTGAAGCAAATACTTCCCCCTCCTTCCCCCCTTCCCTGGGCTGATAGAGCACGCAGGGGCTGAGGACAGCTTTTTGCTTAGCTGCCAGAAGCTCTGATATGCTGAGCTTCCATTGCTGAGAGAGGAGAGAGAGAGAGAGAGAGAGAGAGAGAGAGAGAGAGAGAGAGAGAGATTATTCTCTGGATCTCCCTAGTTGTTTATCAGGAGCACTCAGTATAGCAGCCACTAAACCAGTTTAAATCCCACTCCCTAGGTCCCCACCCCTCCCATCCCCCCATTTTTTTTTTTAAAGAAAAGAAGAAAGGGAGTAAAGACAGAAAGGCAGTCTTATGAAAGAATCAGTTCTCTCCTCCTCTCCTCTTTTTTAACCTCAGAAGCAAACAGAGGACAGACTGAAAAGTTGTGAGAATGAGGGGGTAGAGAGAAAAAGGAGAGGGAGAAAAATCAGCTTGATCAACAGGGAGAGGAGGTGAGCAAGTAGGAGGAAAGGTTTGTGTTGGATTCGTGGAACAACAGGCTCAGAGTCTCCATCCCTTGCTTGGAGGGGAATAGAGGACTTGGGAGGGAGGAGGATGCTTTGATGCAGCAATAACCCACTTCCCCACGCATCCCAGAGCTCACTCTCATTCCCCAAGCAGCTCAGGCAGGTTTTGCATTCCTGCTAGTGTCATCCTGGTCCCCAAGAGGTTTGAGCTCTAACAGGGAGCTCCCACCTGCCTCTCTCTCTGAGGAAATCATAAGAAACTGCTCACCAGGAGGCTCCCCTGGAAAATGACCAAGTGGTGTCCTTAGACACAACTGTCCATACTCATAGACAGATTAGATATTTGCCTACTGAAATAATATGAAGGACATCCTGGTAATGGCTCAGATATCCATGCACCAAAAACATTTCTCCCACCAGCCTGTCATTGATGCCCAGAAAACCCATCAGCTATTCATTCATTCATTCCATCAATATCACTTGGGAGAAATAACTGACATATGTCATCATCAATGGTTATTACTTTTCTAGGTGATATGAGGAAGAGGCAATTGGAAAGCATGGGATAACTGGTTAGTGAAGTGGGGGGTGGAGAAAGAAAAGTAGAGAGAGGAGAGGACTAAAGACAAACCTCAAGTAATTCATGGTTTGGTCAAGGGCAACCCTTGGATGGCTAAGACCTACTTTCATCTAAGACATAGATATTCCAAGTTATTACATGGAAATGATAGAACGCTAAGTTGTCAAATCACAAAATGTCCCATTTAATTACTGAGACTTTAGTCCTGTCCAATTGACTTTTGATGTTAATAACTAGACTTTAGTCACTGAAGCTTTAGAAATAAAATCAAGTCACAGGCTATTCTAATTCTGTCATGCAAGACAATTTAGGATTCCATGGTTCCAGGCTCTGCCCATATAGACAGAATTAAAAAGTATTATATTTCCTTTATTACATAGTGTTTGACACATAGTAGGTGCTTAATAAATGTGTGTTGATTAACTAATCTGAACTGAATAATAGCTGAAAACAACTATGAAGATGAATTTTTAACTTCACTTAAGCACAATACTTACAATGAGGGTAGCTGCCACTAAAATGGTTGTATAGGCTTCTTGATTATATTTACTTTCAGTCATGGATATGAGTATCATCTATGTATGGAATTGATCTACTTGTACTTGTAAAACAAAAATATAATTATTGAGAAAATAGCACACACTGTTTATACTTAAATTTTCTATGTATATACAGTTAATATTCCATTTAGAATGACAAATAATAGCAGAATGTCTAAGTACAAAGTGGGTGCTTGTATTTCTATTTAACTGTTATAGCCTCCTAACACTCCACTTGTTTTTTACTGTCTTATCTACTCTCTTAACCAGGCTTCTTTGGAGTCCAGTCAATCCCTTAGTATGTCCCTGTCTTCTCATGCAATTGGATCCCTTCTCTCTCCTTGGGACAAAAATAATATAGACTAGATCATACTTATTTTGCTCTTAGCTGTTCTTTGCTCTTGTTCTTGCCCATAGACATGATTTTCCTTTATACAAAGGAGGAATATGTCCCATAGACAGATTTCCCTGTTAATGTTTGTCCTGTATGTGCATTTTACAACCTGGATCTTTGTTTTTTAAAGAGACCAGATCCATTTTTGTTAACATTTTAAAATCATTTAACTTGGGGCACATTTTAATTACTCTTCACACCAGGATAATAAAAATGGTGAAATTTCTTATGTGATCTAAAAAATACTTCATCACAATACTTTCAAGGGCAAATTCTTTGTCACATACAGAAATATATAGAAGTGTTCAAAGGGCAGTATTATGGGGAAACAGTAGTTATAACCTCCATTATTATCTGTATTCCCTCCTTGACTCAGTCTTGGATTCTTATTTATTATAGAAACATAGATGACTTCTCTAAGACTGTTTCTCCTTCTTCAGAAACTAAAGCTCCTCTTGTCCTTTGTATCCTCTGCTCAATGACATCTGGCCACAGACTTACTCCTAGCTTGCCAAGCAGTTCTAATTCTACAACTATTTACCATGCATCAGGAAGGCCCCCAATTTTTTTTTGAAGGGGGAAGCAGGGCTAATAAGAAAAAGATATCTTTTCAGCTAAGGGATAGGTAAATGCCTAGAATGGGGTGAACAGGGGAGTCTATTGTGTTTTCTGTACTCTCACTGGGGCTTTCCTTTTCACTTTCAATCTTGATATGACTAAATCTGAATTCCTTCTCAACATTTCCATTTCCTTCAATGGCGACACACATTTCTAGTCTCCCAGGCTAGGAAGAAGAGTAAGCTACAGAAGTTCTTATTTTTCTGTATCTTCTATGGTTAATTTGTCACCAAGTCCCATGCTTTCTTCCTTTAAAATGTCTTTTGTATCAGTTTTTTTCTCCCGACTCCCTATATTCACTTTAATTCAGACTCTTATCTTTTAGCTTTTGTTACTATTGTTGTTTCCTATTTTTTATGATCCCATTTTGTGGTTTTCTTGACCAAGATACTGTAATGGTTTGTCATTTCCTTCTGCAGCTCAGATGATGAAACTGAGGCAAACAGGATTAAATGACTTGCCCAAGATCACACAGGTAGTAAGAGTCTAAGACTAGATTTGAATATGAGTCTTCCTGATTCTAAACCTAGTGCTCTATCTGCAGCACCACCTAGCTACCTACTTTTTGCCTAGACTATTATAATAAACTGTTAGGTATGTTCTCTCTGTCTCCAGTTTCTCCTTCCACTAATCTACCCTACATACTAAACTTGGCAGATTAATCTTCCTTAGAAGCTACCTCTATCACATTACTCCTCTTATCAAGACTTATTGCCCAAAATATAAGATTCAAATTCCTTGAGCTGGCTGTCAAAGTCCTCCACAATCTGTCCTCATCCTACCTACCCAGGCCTATTTGCCACCATACCCAGCAAGTCAACTTTGCCTTGACTCACAGATACCACCTTCGCTTGCATACCCAAACCCTTGTTCATGGCTTTTCCCTCATTTATATAGATGTTACATGTTCTCCAAGACCCAGTTCAAGATTCACCTTCATCACTAAGAGTCTCTGTTTGTTTTTATCTGCATTGGTCTTCCTTTTTTGAAAATTGGCTTTACTCATTCAACAAACCTTCCTTTATATATATATATACATACATACATATATATATATATACATACATACATACACACACATACTATATAAAGGCAACATGCTCATATTGGTGCTGAACCAATATGAGTCACTGCTTTATAATTCCTGTGTATGGATTAGTTCTGAATTCTGTGTGATATTCAGATCTTCCCGAAGGCACAAACAAATAAGCAAACAAACAAAAAAACAAAACAAAACAATTGCTACCTTTTTCTATATCCCACATAAACTTAAGCACAATATTAAGCACATATTAGGAGCCTGTTAACTGATTGATTCAATTACTCAGGGAAGATATGTAAAGGGATGTGTATTCTACGAAAGCAGACTGAAAAGTTTAGGTTTTTTTTAGTCTGGAAAGAAAAGATAACTAGAATTAAGATTAAATTCTATAAAGCCTTGAAGGGGATAGTGAGGGTGAACATTGACTTTAAAAAAGCTAACATTTATATAGTATTTTAAGTCTTGCAAAGTACATTATCTCATTTGATCCTCACAACAATCCTGTAGGCAGATTCTACAGATATTACCATGAGGAAACTGAGGCTCAGAGAAGTTCAATGACAGGCACCTAATAAGTCTGGAATTGAACTCTGTTCTACTGGACTCCAAGTCCAATACTCCATCCACAATGCCTGCAAATAGACAAACATCTTACTTTACTAAGGTGGAAAGAAACTTCATAAAGCCTGAGAAGTACAGGCTGAAAATATAAATAAATTTGAAAAGGGCTTGAATTAGCTCATGAATGGAAGCTCCATAACTGAAGAAAGCTAAGGATGGGGGGGGGGGGGGCGCAGTTTAAACTTTCTGATGTTGTTGTTATGGGAGACAACTATACATTTATAAAAGCAAAACTAACAACAAATATTCCTTGGAATTTTTGTCTAAGACAGAATTCTCCAATGGAAGGGCTGGGGATCTGAGTCAAAGTGGCATTTCTTTGGTGCTTATGTATGGTCTGCAGCATCATGTCCTTGGCACTAACATTATAACACCTTCTCCCTAAACCCTCCTCTCCACCTGTAACCCCTCTCTCCCATTCTCCAAGGCCCAGCTCAAGTACCATCTCATTCATAAAGTCCAGCCAGAGAGGATAATAACCGTCCCACATTTGTGGAAAGTCCCTTTTCTCACAGCCCTCTAGGTTGGATAGCAAAAGTAGATGTGTACTATTTTTACAAATGAGGAAACAGGTTTAGAAAAGTTAGGAGATATATCTTGGTGTCACATAAGTGTTATAGCCAAAATTCAGCTCTGGTATTTTGAATACTCCTCTGAACTCCCCTGAGAAGTCAGTAGATCTCCTACCACTATTATCATTTTTCTCTTTTACATATGTCAAGTACATATCTTCCCTGGTAGATAGTAAGCTACTTGAACTCAGGTCCTGTGTCCTAGTCCTAACCATGTGTGCCCTACAGTGTAGCAGAACACTTTGCACACTGTAGGTATTCTACAACAGAAGAAGGAAGGAAGGGAAGGGAAGGAAAAGGGGGAAAGGGAAGAATGGTGAAGAAAAGGAAGAAAGAGAAGGAAAGAAGAAAGGAAGGAAGGAAGGAAGGAAGGAAGGAAGGAAGGAAAGAAGGAAGGAAGGAAGGAAGGAAGGAAGGAAAGGAAAAGGGGAAAAGGGAAGAATGGGTGAAGAAAAGGAAGAAAGAGAAGGAAAGAAGGAAGAAGGAAGGAAGGAAGGAAGAAAGGAAGGAAGGAAAGGGGGGGAAGGGAAGAATGGGGGAAGAGAAGAAAGAAAGAGAAGGAAAGAAGGAAGAAGGGAGGAAGGAAGGAAACAAAAGTTAGGACCCCCATGGGAGGGCATTAGGAAAGACAAGCAGGAGATACTGTGCCATTTCATGGTTCCAATAATGCTCTTGCCAGTCATATTAGCCTACCCTAGAGGCCCAATGAACATTCACCCACTGGTGCCTGTACTTTAGGGAGAAAAGCCCTGGTTTCAGAGGCAGTTTCTTGGCCCACTACGAGCAGGTCTGGCTCCCAGTCTCCTGGGCCTATGCTGGAGCAAACACAACCAGGAGTCCCAGCAGGGGTGCTCCCCGAGAAGGTGCAGTCACTGAGCACACCGTGTTCTGTGAAGCCGAGAGGGAAGTCATTGTTCTGGGCTCTGCCCAGCGGACCATGTAAGAACACCTGCTCCATGTCTCAGCGCTAATGGCCGTCTCTGCCAAAGAAACAACTCTGATGGAGCTGGGTTAGACTGCCTGGGATGGGACGGTCTCCACAGGGCAGGCCAGACCCATCTCCAGGAGGCCTCCACAGTGTCTCTCCACTTGGTAAATACTAGCCTAGCAGCAGCTCACAGAGGAAGCCTGGCATAGCAGGTAGAACTTAGTGTCCTTATCCATAAAATGAGCTAGTCGGATGTTCTAAAATCCCTGGAATATTCTCATACTGTCTCCTTCACAAGATTATTTTGAGGAAAGTTCCTTAATGTTCAATAGGAATGTGAGCTATTGTTATCACTGGTCACAGATGAAGGAAGTACAAAAGTCACAGAACAATACCGGGGAGGCAATCGTTGTGCAAGAATTCCCAACCAGCCTCTTACCTTTGGAGTCCTCCTTATGGTCCAGACAATCCTGGAGAGCAGCGGCTACATGGGACAGTGTGTGACAACCGAGTGAAAACTGCCCTTTCCTTAATGTTAAATAAAACACACCAACAGACCCAAAGTCTTCATCCTTTCTACCATCTTTCTGGAGCCTCCTTACCCCAAGGGGCACATACTTAGGGACTGGACCCTCACAGGAAATATAGGATTTGGAGTAGTCTGAGCGCCTTTATCTGAGTGACTTTATTTCTCCATGCCTCAGTTTCCCTTAAGACAGTGAGGGCATTGGACCAGATGAAGTCAGCTTCTTTTGAGCTCTAACGGCTGGGATGAGATAAGCATCAGTGCCAGTCTCTCTCTAGCCCCCTGCTTGATCTCCCCCTCTTTCTCCCTTCCCACCCAGGAAGGTCAGCAGTGGTGGTGTTCCTTCCCTCTCCCCTGGACCAGCATCTCCCACTCACAAGGCTCTGGTCACATGATTTTCTGGGCCTAGAACAAACTACAGTGTTTCAGTTGGGGAATGGGACCGAGGGAGAGGAGGAGGGGGCAGATCCTGGCCCTCCTGATCACTTCAGAAATTTTCCAGTGTTTCTGTGCCAGCTAGACTCTTAATAATGGTCCCCAGCTCCCTTAAAGTACAAGGATACATGCGATCCACTTGCATTACAAGGATTAAAAAAAAAAAAAAAAAAAGTAGAGTTAAGGCTACTTTCCAATCAGAGGCATCGGGGCTTCGAGAATGAGGCTCTTGTGAGGGGATGTTAATCAAGGCATCTTAAGGAAATGCAAATCAGGAGAAGACTCAAGTGATTAGAAACCTGATCGAAAGCTGGGCCTCAAGTCCTAAAATCTGGAAAAGAGAGAAGGAAAGAAAGAGACCAAGGGAGCAAACAGCCACTGCTGCAAGAAGGGGTTTCCAGGACCCTCAGCTTATGGGGGGAGGGGCTTCAGCATGTACTAAGGCACCGTGCTGCTGCTGAGAGCAGAGCCCCCCCCCCCCTTTCCAGGCAGAAAATTAAGCCTCTGTCAGTTATTAGATGTTGGAAAATGGGAAGTTATTTCACCTCTCTGAGGCTTGGTTTCCCTCACTGAAAAATATGGAAAGGAATTGCTTACACCATTTACCTCAGAGTATTTTTTGTGGGGAATAGTTATTGCAAAGGAAATGTAGAGCAAGGAAAATAAAGAAGGCAGAAAGAAAAAGATAAAAGATTGGATTCTTTCTTTCTCCACCTCCCTCCCTTCCTCCTTCTCTCCCTTCCTCCTCCTTTCCCTTCTTTCCTTTCTTTTTTCCTTTTCTCCCTCTCTTCCTCCTTCCCTCCCTTTCTCTTTCTTTTTTTCCTTTTCTTTCCTGACCTGGAATTTCATTAATACCGGAAAGTTCTCAGTAAGAAAACCCCAATACCAATCTACCAATCTACCAATACAGATCATCCCCAGGTTAATATCTTACAAGTCTTAGAGAGTCGTTTGGGGACCCAGAAAAGTTGAAGTAACTGGCTTTCTGGGAATATAGGCTGTCAAGGCAGCAACAGGACTTGAAGTCAGGTCTTCCTAACCCCAAAGCCAGAATATTGTACTAGACTCTGTACTGCCTCACTCCATTCTTACCAAACTCCCTGTAACATTTTAAGATACATAGACTAGAAGAGCACACACATCCTTTCCTATCCATTTCCCTTTCTATCTCCAAATCAATGATTTCTAGATTGCCTGTACCTTAATTTGGAATTCAGCTTCCTGTTTTCACCTTTAATGAAATAGGAAGCATAGGTGATATGAATTCTGGTCCTCTCCAGGCCCAGTAATTCACTTTAAAAACAAAAAGCCAAATCATCCACAAACTTGGGGTGGTTACAAAAAGGAACATGGTAGATAAGGCTGTAATAAAGAATATTAAATACAGTTTTCTTAGACTGACTAGACCCACCCTCACTCCACCTCCCACTGCTCTCCAATAAAAGATCAGATTTCCTGATTCAACACCATTTAAAATTTTATTAAATGCCTATTTATAAAGTAACCTGGGCATGTTGGGCATGCCCAGTCTGTCTAGCATGGAGCACAAGGGTAGAAGCAGTCTCCTTTGACTGATTGCCTGCGTTTTTAAAACTGGTGAGCCTGAGCTGCAGGCTCTCTTTCCCACCGCTCTCTCACTAGTTCAGTTCATGGTTTCTTCACTGTGCATGAGCTAGGACCTTTACCCTCTGGACACAGAGGAAGAGAGCAGCAGAAAACAGCGTTGGAAAAGAGAGCTCACAGCTCAGTCTTGCCAGTGAGAGGGGACACAATGACCTCCATATTGGGTAAACTGGGCATAACCATCCATGCCTGGGTCACAAGATCACTGGATTTAGATCTGGGAGAGACCTTAGAAATAATCCAGTTCAATTACCTCATTTTAGCGATAAGAAAACTAAGGGGCATAAAGTGATGTTTCTGAGGTCATGTGCTTCGGACAGTGGTGGAGCTGGAAGATAAGTTCCCACAGTATGGCATCATAGCACCTTGATCCAGACCTGGAAGGGACCCCAGAGAGCATCTACTCTAATCCCTGCATTCTAGGAATGAGGGAACAGAAGCTCACAAAGGTAACATGACTTGCCCATGGTTCCACAGGCAGTAAGTACCAGTCAGGCTTTAAACCCATGCCCTCTGACCCCAGAAGCAGGGTCCCATGGAGTCTATCAAGCTTTTTCTACTTCTCCACAGAATCTTGGAATAACCTGAAGAATTAGTCTAATCTAATACCTACATGACTCCTTTTTTCATTGTTGAAACACAGAACACAGGTTCTATTTGAACACTTCCAGGGATGATGAACTCACTATCTCATAATGCAGCTCTTCCTACTGTTGGAAAAACTTAATGGTTAAACTCTTCCTTAATTGTTAGAGCCAAAAATTGACCAGAAGCTTTTCTAGAATTTAAGATTATAGGCTTCTGGGATTCAGAGTTGAAAGGGACATTAGAAATTATCTAATCTAACCCTCATATTCTAAAGATGAGGAAAGATCAATCCAAATTCCAACTCCTACAGCCACATAGAAATGTCTCTTCTCTTTTCTAAGATAATATACATTCCTTAAACTATGTGAAGCCTGTGTCCCTTCTCTCTAACCTCCCCTCCACCCTATCTTTCCTTTTCCAAGCCAAATACTCTTAGTTCCTTCAACTATTTCTCATCCAACATCATGGCAGATATCTTCACTGTCCTGGCTACGCTCCTCTGACGATCTTCAGCTTTTCAACATCCCTTTTAAAGCAAGGTACTGAAAACACATGATGTCATGGCTGGTACAGTGGAAAAGACTGGATTTGATGTCAAAAGACTTGCTTCTAATTCCAGTTCTGCCACTTATCACCTACAAGACCTTAGACAAGTCCCTTTAACCTGTCTGGATTTCTGTTTCCTTTCCTGTAAAATGAAGGGGCTGGATTAAATGGCCTTGGAAATCTCTTCCTGCTCTAGATCTATGATTTTCTGACCCTATGCTTCTTCAGTTCTTGAGTCTGTAGCCGGATAGTACAGGATCCTGCCCTCCTTTCCTAGGTTTCAGATCCATGCTCAGCCTAGCCAATCCACTCAGCCCTCTTCCTGCACCTACCTCTCTCATGTATACCCCCTGTATTAAGCATACATACACAGAGAGGTGACAGCGATGGTCACACTAGCCACGCCCTCGGCATAACCTGTGCCTTCTGCTCTGAGAGCCAATCCTTCCGCCTCCTTCAAGGGTAGGGGATAGGGGTGAAGGTACTGTTGGTGCATTCAGCTGAGAGTCGTGTACCAGGAGCTGCGGGGGTGAAGGAGCCAGCAAGGGAGGGTGGGAAAGGACCAGGAGGAGTCAGTCCATGCACGTCCTGATACCAATTAAGCCCAACCCTGTCGCAAAGGGGGCCTAGCTGAGCTGCATTTATCAGCCTGCCTGGAAGGGGCTCGTGCAAGCTGTCCCCCTGGCTGACGGATTAGACAGCAGACAATTAGGTTTCAGGCGTGCGGGTGCGGGCGCGCGCGCGCGCGCGCACACACACACACACACACCTTTCTCCATCCATCTGCAAGGCCAGGGCGACAGAGCACAGCTGTGCCGCTGTCCGGAGCCTCCAGATCTGCGTGCAGCAGAATAAAAAGGAGCCCCCGTCAGAGCCTTGCCTTTCAGCACCCGTCGCAAAATGAGTGAGGGGTCCCCAAAGGGATGAAACCATCACAACAGAGCTGCTTAACCCCTCACCAGCTGGTTTCTTTGAACTGCACACAGCTGGGGCTGGGCAGGTCAGGGGAAAACACTCACTATTTCAGCCTATGGCTTAAAATTTCTCACAAACCTCAGCAGCAATAACAACAAAAACCCACCCGTGATTCTTCAGTCTTGTGATTCTGTCCAAAGGAGACAAATGGACAGCTTCAATAAAGAAAAGACAGTGTATTGTCTCACTGGATTGCATTGACCTGGAAGTCCAGACACCTAGGCTCTCTATCCTAGCTCCACCACCTTCTTGTCTGTGAATTTGGGAAAACATGTTATAGTGAAAAGTGCCCCGGCTAAGAGACCTGGATTCTAGACCCAACCTGGCCACTTAGCTACTGTATAGCCAATCTTAGCAAGATTCTCCCTCTGGGTAGAGTCCTCTATATCTCCTCCTCCTCCTCCTCCTCCTCCTCCTCCTTCTTTCTTTTTTTTCTTCTCTCTTCTTTTCCTTCTTTCTTCTTTTTCTTTCTTTCTTTCTTTTTTTCTTTCTTTCTCTTTCTTTCCTTCTTCTTCTTCTTCTTCTTCTTCTTCTTCTTCTTCTTCTTCTTCTTCTTCTTCCTTCTTCTTCACTAAGTTACTAACTTCTTGGAATTCTAGGCAATTATCTAAGAGACTGTAAGTTGAAGAAAAGGTGTCAACTTGCACTAGTAGAAAGAATTTCTTCATCTGTGAGTTTTTCTCCCCCCAAAAAATCCTTTTCTTTTCTTTTTTTTAACTGATTGCCTATCAGTGGTTCTCAAATTTTTTTTTGCTCACAGCATAGTTCTCTTTTCTGTGAGAAATCATAGTATAATTAACATTAAAACTGGCCAAAAAAAGAGTTCCTTGACAGTTAGATACCTAGATCCTTTCCCTGTCCTTGAGATTCCTCTATCCATCTTTTCTCCTGACCCATCACCCCCTAGCCTCTTCTTTGTACTTCTTCCTCAGGATTCCAAGCAGTAGAGAAAATGGAAAGCTATTGTGACCTTCCAAATACAGTTGGGAAAATAAGATCACAAAGTGCAGCTATGGGGTGGGAGTTAGGGATTTCACAGTACACCTAGTGAAAATAGCAGCACATCCTTGGAGAACTACTGACCTAGTATATATAGCACAAAGTCTTCAATCCATGGAAACCCAAAGAATATGTTTGGAAATGTCATTGCTCCTAGTGAAAGAACTTGTATTAAAGAAGAAAGAACTGAAGCACAAAAAGACTTTTAGATGTCCAGTGGATGTTTTGGGGTTCTTAAACACTATAGAACAAGTTAAGAGATATAAGAAAAGTAACTCAAAATCTGTCTTTGGAGAGAGCAGAAAAACAGCAGTGAAATGCAAGGAGCCTGTGACTCCAGAATTCAATGCCTGCTCAGTTGATGACTTAAAAAATGGTCTTGCTTCTTATATGACCCATGACCAGAATGTCTAGAATGTATTATGTGCTGTGGGATATATAAGAGAAAATTTAAGCCCTGTCCTCAGAGAATCATTAGGAAAAAGACACCTGAGAGGCTATCTGATCTGACTGCTCCATTTTACAAATAGGACATTGAGGTCAAGAAAAGGAAATGATGTTGCCTTGAGTCACTTTGCCAGTAAGTGGGATAGCTGGGATCTCAGGCTTCTGGTTCCAAATCAAATGTTTGTTCCTTGCAGCATTGTTGAGGAGGCAAGTTTTCCTCAAGAAACAGAGAACAATGGAAGAATGCTTATAATAAAGTGTGCATTCTAGTGTTACAATACATATTCAAAGAGTTCAGAGAAATGAGAGGTTAACATGACTAAAACAGAGATGGGATTTCACAGAAGAGACAAATCTTTAAGATTAGGCAAAGAAACAGGGAATAATGCATTATATATTGGGAGAAATAAAATGGAAAGGGAATGAGAAGTGTAAGAGATAGATTAAAGTCAGCTAAGCCTACTCTAAGGTCTCATCATGATTGTGGAGGTAAGCCTGAATCTTTCAAAGGCTGTACAAGTTGAATATAAGCTCTGGAAGTTTCTGCCATGCTGGAAATGCTTCAGGGAGTGTCTCACTGATGAACTATACTTGATGAGTTCTAGGCTAGTTGGGTTTATAGATTCTCCCCAGGAAGTTTGGCTATTTAATGATAAAATCTTTGGCTGAGGCAATCTACAAAATTAAGAAAAGAACAAAATGGTTCTCATATCTCTGTAACTCTTTTCTATTGCTGTGGTATTAGTGGCAGATTGGTGAAAAAGGGGGTGGGAGCAAATGTTAAAAAAAAACTATTACAGTTTCTAGACATTCTATAAAGATTAACTTAACTATTGATAAATCTAAATGTGAAATATTTGTCAATTGACCAATAAGAGGACACACAACTGAAGGAATTGAACCATATAAAGTTTGACCATGCCACTGAAATCAGAAGACAAAAGAAGGTATAGCTAAATAGAAGTATGTTTCAGGAATTTTCCTTGGAGAAGCAAATAAAGGATTTGGTGAAGTTGTTCTTTATAATGCATCCAAAAACAATAAAAGACAGCATTTCATGGGGCTTCAGGGCATCTCCTATTATGATGCTTATGATTAGCATTTACAGAAACATGACCATGAAAATAATTGCAGGTAATGCACCAACATCTGTTACATAGAATGAGGAAGAAGTAGAGAATTTAATGAAGACCTCAACAATATCCTCTAAATTAAATTAAAATATATTTTAATACTCAGTGACTTTAGATCATAAAGAAAAATGGTTTAAGAATTGTGAAACAAGAAACAAGAAAAGACTAAAGTTTGTGGACTGCATAAAAGACTCATGTCTATGTATCAGAAATACTTTCTATGAGAAAAGAACTGAGACATACCAGATATGGTGAGCAGCATTTTTTTTAAAACAATGAAACATTTTAACAATCAGAAAATGATTTTTTAATGTAGTAGTTGTTCCTGAATCAGCCATCTTTGCAAGTCATTACTTGTTGATAAAAAATAAAAAAAAATTTTAAATAAAAGAGGAATGTCCAAAAGTCTATTAAGCTGTGCCTACCCTTTGATACAGCAGTATTTCAACTGAATCTGTATGTATCATAAAAAGGGAAAAGAACCCACATGGGCAAAAATATTTGTAGTAACCCTTTTTATAGTGGCAGAGAACTAGAAATTGAATGGATACCCTTTAGTTGGGGAATGGCTGAATAAGTTATGGTATATGAATGTAATGGAATATTATTGTTCTATTAAAAAAAATCAACAATCAATGATTTCAAAAAGACCTGGAGAGACTTGCATGAACTGATGCTAAGTGAAGTGAGTAGAACCAAAAAAACGTTGTATACAGCAACAAGAAGATTATGTGATTATATGAAGATCAACTATAATGGACTTGGATCTTTTCAACAATGAAATCAGATCAATTCCAATAGACTTGTGATGAAGAGAGCCATCTGCATCCAGAGAGAACTGAATATGTGGGAACTGAGTATGGATCAGAACATGCTATTTTAACCTCTTTTATTGTTTGCTTTGTTTTTTCTCTCATTTTTTCCATTTTTGATCTGAAAGGGAGGAAGGGAGAAAAATGTGAACACAAAGTTTTGCAAGGGTGATTGTTGAAAACTATCTTTGCATGTATTTTGAAAAATAAAAAGCTATTATTTAAAAAAGTAAAAAATAAGATGTAGAAATGATATTCAATTAACATTATTCCAACCTAACCTATTGAAAAATCAAGTTGTTGGTTAACAAAAACAGATAAAGGGACAAAAGAACAGCTATTGATGTAGACTATTAACCTTTTTGAAAGAAGTTTGAGCAATGTAAATCAAATGACATAATGATAAAAATGGAGCCTAGAAACCTCCTAGTGAGTAAGCCTTTGATCTCTTTGCCAAGAAGAGAGACTGGGAAGCCAAGAATAACATTGAATTAGAATTTAAATTCTTTTGTAAAATCTTATTTGAAAGAGAACAGGAAAGTATTATAGAATGAATATTCTATTATAGAATAGAATATATGAATTTTTTTTATAAAATAGCAAAAAACAATGGAGAGAAAAATAATTTAAAAGAAAATATGATAAAAGATCTAACAGAGCAAAATCATTTCAAGAATATTAAAGAATGAAACTGGAAAAACAATAAAAAGGCAAAATATTTGTAAAGATTTTTATAACAATTTTTTTGTCAAAACATATAGTGGTGTCATCATATTTAGACTCTAGTACTACAAGAAGAAGTAAAAATGGTATTGAAGGAAAACCAGGCTATGACAAGCAATTGAACTGAAGTGAGTATTAAGAGAAGAGCTCCATTCTGGAGACATAACATTTTGATCATCTTAAGAGATCAATCCTTAAAGTACCTGAAAGAAAGGAAGATAGCAAAGGCAAAATTAAAAATCCTAGATTTTATTATTACTATGGAAAGAGAACCAAACAAATATCTACCAGTCCACATGCTTATTTTCCCATAAGTACAGAAATATTTATGAGAATAGCCTACATAAGTATGAAAGGCATCCTTGGTGAAGGTAAGGAAGAGAAATGTCTTCTATACATCAATGATGTTCTATAGGATACCATATCTTTACAATCACCCAGTTGCTCAAAATATGGAGAGAATGCAAAATCCAATAATGTTTTCTTTTTGTTGACTACTTTTTAAAACATTTGATTTTGTAGAGCAAAATCCCACCCAAAAGGCTAGAAAGTATATATTAAAATAATAAAAAAAGATTGAAAAGTTATTAGCTATGCTAACTCATTCAATCACTCTTTTATTGTTATTAGCAAATGAGATATAAATAAATGTTGCTACATTCATGGCAAAATCCAAATCAAGAGGAATTCCTCAAAGATGGTGACATCCTCCACATGCTCTTTTTTGCAAAAGACATAGTGCTAAGTCCATCAATCCCCAAAACAATGAAAAGATTCCTAAATGATATTCCATAATTACTCAAAAGAATTCAGCCTAACTCTCCAAACAGAGAAAATCAAGGGGACTGAAAATGCCTATTGTCTACATTGATAAGTGGCTTAGACAAACAATTCATAGAGTTTATCTATCAAAATGTGTATGTATATATATATATATATGTATGTATGTATGTATACCCACAAATATATTTGTGTATAGGCATGTGATTAAACACATTTATTTTTTATCTATTTATCTGTGTGTGTGTGTGTTATACCTTGAGCCATATTGCAAGTTAGTAATCTGAGGCAAGAATAGAGGAGGAAGAAATATATACCTCAGCACTCTGCTTTGAAACTCTTCACTTTGAAACTCTTCAAATTTGATGTACTCCAGCAATTGGTATTTGCTTGGCACACATCACATTGGTTGTTTTGGTTGAAGAATAGGGATATGAGGTTGGCCAGTCATACTCCCCAGGTCCCTCTGCTGCTATTATTGCCCTTGGCCATGGGCAGCTCCTCCCCACCAAAGGTACTAGTGTGCTGGATTGTCAGGTGGGAGTTTAACAATATGTATGTGTGTATGTATGTATGTGTGTTCACACACACACACACACACACACACACACACACACATATCCTTTAAGTAGGCGTTCTTTTTCATGACTCAAAGCTTTTTTCTGAAACAAATGCCCAACTTTTTATCACCATTATTCTTTGGGTCACATTATATGATATGAGGCATGGAATATTATAATCTCTGAAGAACTGAGGTTGAGGATCACCCAAGAAGGAACAGAGAAGTAGGTGTTGGCAGGCTGAAGCAAAAAAATGAGGAATTATAAGGAAAAGAGTTCTAAAGTATCAAATTAAAAGAAAAAGGACCTATGTGTATAAAAATATTTATAGCAGCTCTTTGGTAGTGCCAAAGGATTGGAATCTGAGGGGAAAGAAAAGGAAAACAAATTGTGGCATATAATTATGATGAAAGTCTGATATACTCTAAGAAATGACAAAAAAACCTTGGAAAACTTACATGAACTAATGCAAAGTGAAATGAGAAGACCCAGGAGAACATTGTACACAGTAGCACTGTATAATGATCATCTGTGAATGATTTAGCTATTCTCAGCGATATAATAATCCAAAACTATTCCAAAGAGCTTGTGATAATAGATGCTATCTATCTCCAGAGAAATAACTGTTAGAGTCTGAATGCAGATCAAAGCACACTCTTAAATAAAACTTTATTATTGTTGTGTTTTTGTCAGGGTTTTCTTTTGCAACATAATGCTGTATATACATGTATAATCTATATCAAATTTCTCAAGAAAGTAGGAAGGGAGGAAGAGAATTTGGCACTTAAAATTTTTAAAAGTAAATATTAAAAAATTTTGTTTACATGTAATTGAGAAAAAAATTAAAATTAAATGTAAAAAAAAGAGAGAGGTCTAAAGTAGAGGTGCTAGATAAGCAGCCCACTGGCCACATGCAATCTACAACAATTCTGAATTTGAAATGAACCTGATTAAATTGTAAATGAATAACTGGTGGGAAAAGATGTTCTAATCATGGAACAAAGGTGACAGAAAAATAATGGACATTCTACCCCTTCCCCTGATATCTATGTAATATCAAGAGGTATAGTAATGCCCCTACCAAGTTTGAAACCCTCCTACCATGGTAGATTTATGGAAATATGTAGATGAGTTATGATTGGACAAAAAGAGAAGGATTATTTTCTGAATCATTGAAAAAAGATATACCCATTGATGAGAACAGAGATCCATTGCAGTATCAGAATATAAACTTATTAGCATTAACATAGAAAGGTCAATGGGAAAAGGAAAAAAAAAAAACAAAGAAAAACTTTCTGGTGATCAAATAGTCAAATACATGTACCAAATGGAGTGTGAAATCTCCTTTATTGAGACTTTGAAATCTGACTCTTACTCCAACCTGAAGGAAATGATTCTCTGTTCTCCTTTTTATATTTATAAAGTCTCTTTTCTTTGATAATTAGAAATCCTGAATGGTTCTGCCTAATAATAGAAGGTCAAATAAACTAACTGGAGGGTCCTTGCTAAAATCTCATTGTTCATAATTCTATGATGATTTAATATCTTTACAACCCCTACAGAAGTAATTTGAAAGGCTCAATACTCCAGGCTCTACTGTAAGAAAAATTCCCATGGACATCCCATGGCACAAACTTTAAAGAAAGAAGTGACACCACATTGGTTCAGGTCAGAAAGAATATTCTCTTCCTTGGTTTTTTCCCTGCAGGGTGAAAAGGTGTGACAAGGGCATTGGAAGCAAACATACAAACTTATGTCCATACCAGAGATACTATCTGGTTCTAGATACTGAACCAATGTGGTGTCATGGTCTTCCTTTAAAGTTCTTCAGGTTGGAGTAAGAGTCAGACTTTGAAGTTCTGGTTCAGATACTATTGTATCTCAGGAAAGGAAACCCAAGAGGGTTATGATATGATAAAAAGAACAGAATAATTCTAATATGAGGGACAATTGGTGAAGTAAATGAGTGTTGGGCCTGGAGTCAAGAATACCTGAATTAAAAGTTGGTCTTTGACTTCCAGTAGCCAAGATGGCAGAGTTAGGAGTAAATTACTATATCTCTCACATATTCAATTCTAAAGAACCATAAAATGAGACCCCAGAACAAATCCTGGAATATCAGAAGCAGCTAAAATATAGGGTAAAACAATCTTTTGCCTAAGAAACTTGGAAAGATCAACAAAAAAGATCTGTCTCACTTGAGTAAAAGGGGAATGCAACCCAGGAGAGAAATCATCCCAGCAAGCTCCACCTCAGCAAATCAACAAAATATCCTAAGCCTTAGTGTGGTGGGGTAGGCAAACATCAACACCATGACCCCTCTCATGCCTCAGCATAACCGAAGGAATGAGAAGACTCCAGCTCAGAGACATATCACATGCTTGAGCATAACCAGGAGCAAACATGAAACTTTCAGTGGCCAGACAGCTATGTTTTTCAATGTATCCCCAGGGAAACTCAGAAACATACCCCGTGGTCTCAGCACATGCCAGACACCAGCACTAGGACCCTGGCTCTGCACCAGGTAAGCTGCCCACACTCCCTATGGCCTCCAGTTGGGCCAGTCACCTTTTACACACTTAGACATGAGAGGCTCCTGTAAGTTTCAGGGCAACATTAATGCAACATCACATAAACAACCAGGGCTTGAAGTCTCTGGTACAAGAAGCCTGATGTAGTGCTCTTTCCATCCTGAGATGAAATTTAAAAGAAAGGGAAAAGCCAAACAACAACAAAAGAATCTTACCATAGAAAGTTATTATAGTGACAGGGAAGATCAAGATACAAACTCAGAAAAGGACAATATCAAAACACATATGGGCAAAACCCCAAAGAAAAATGGGAAGTAGTCTCAAACCCAGAAAGAACTCAACCCAGGAAGAGCTCAAAAGTCATATAAGAGTTTAAAAGTCATATAAGAGAGGTAGAAGAAAAAGTGGGAAAAGAAATGCAGGTGATAACAAGAATATTAAGGGGAAAGGAGTCAACAGCTTAGTAATACTAAGAAAACAACTGCTAAGGTTCATAAGGTAGAATTGGTCAATGGAAAAGAATATGCAAAAATCCATTGAAGAAAACATCTCCTTAAAAAGTAGAATTGGCCAAATGGAAAAGGAAGTACAAAAGCTAACTAAGAAAAACAACTCCTTAAAAATTAGAATTGGGTAAGTAGAAGCTAATGATTCTATGAAACATCAAGAATCTATCAAAAGAATGAAAAAAATAGAAGATATAAAATACCTCATTGGAAAAATAACTGACCTGGAAAATAGACTCAGGAAAGACAATGTCAGAATCACTGGACTACCTGAAAATTATAATCAAAAGAAAAATCTGGACAACATCTTTCAAGAAATTATCAAGGAAAACTGATCTGATGTCCTCAAACCAGAGATCAAAATAGGCATTGTAAGAATCTATCAATCACCTCCAGAAAAGAGATCCCAAAATGAAAACTCCAAGGAATATTATATCCAAATAACAGATCAAGTCAAGGAAAAAATACTGCAAATGATGAGAAAGAAACCATTCAAATCCTGGGGAATCAAAATCAGGATTACTCAGGATTTAGCAGCCACAGCATTAAAAGATTAGAGGTTATAATATTCCAGAACTAAGGAACTAATGAGTATAATCAAGAATCATCTGTGTGGAAAAACTTAGTATAGGACTTCAAAGGAAAAAACTGGTAATTAAATGAAATAGAAGAATTTCATGCTTTCATAAGGAGATTAGAACTGAATAAAAAATTTGAATCTCTATCAAGATTCAAGAGAATCCTAAGAAGGGGAAAAGGGAAAAGGGGAAAAGAAAACATAAGAGATTCATTGGATCTGAAAAGTTTATATCCCTACATGGAAAGATGATTCTTATAATTCTTAAAAATTGTACCACTAACAGCACAGTTAGAAGGAATATATGTAGACAGAGGATATAGGTGTAGATGATTTTGAGGGAATTAAATTAAAAATAAGAGATGAAAAATAAGAGTACACTGGGTGCAGAAGGAAGAGAGAGGTAAAATGGGATAAATTATTTCACGTGAAGAAGTGCGAAAAATCTCTTATAGTCAAGGATGGGCAATGAGCATTGCTTGAAACTTACTCTCATCAGTATTAGCTCAAAGAGGGAATAATATACTTAATCAGTTGAATATAAAAATCTGCCTGGCCAAACAGGAAAGTAGGAAGGGAGGAAATTAAGTGGGGGTGAGGAGGACTAACAGAAGAGAAGGCAGACCTGGAGAAGGGGTGGACAGAAGCAAAACATAATCAAAAAGGGAAAGGGTGAAAGGAGAGAGAAGACAAATAGGAGGAAAAATAGAATGGAGGAAATACAGTTAGCAATCATAATGTGAGTAGGATGAACTCTCTCATAAAATTGAAGTGGATATCAGAGGGGAGCAAAAACCAGAATCCTATAATATATTGTTTATAAGAAACACACTTGAAGCAGAGAGACACACCCAGAGTAAAAGTAAGGGACTGGAATAGAATCTACTATACTACAGCTGAAAATTTAAAAAAAAAAAAAGAAGAAAAGCAGGGGCAGCAATTCTGATCTCAAAGTAAAAGCAAAAATGTCCTTAATTGAAAGAGATAAGGAAGAAATCTTGCTAAAAGGCACCATAGACAAAGAATTAATATCAATACTAAACATATATGTGCCAAGTGATATAGCATCTATTTTTTTTAAAGCTTTTTGTTTTCAAAACATATGCATAGATAATTTTCAACATTCCCCTTTGCAAAACTTTGTGTTCCAAATTGCCCCCCACCTCCTCCCCTAGACAGCAAGTAATCCAATATATGTTAAACACATGCAATTCTTCTATACATATTTCTACAACTATGATAATATCTTAAAAGTTAGAATTGGGTGAGTAGAAGCTAATGATTCTATGAAACATCAAGAATCTATCAAAAGAATGAAAAAAAAATAGAAGCTATAAAATATTCCATTGGAAAAATAACTAACCTGGAAAATAGACTCAGGAGATGTTAAATGAGTTATATATTCATGACAAAACAAGAGATAGAGAGCATTACAAAATGTAAAATAGCTCATTTTGATTATATTAAATTTAAAAGTTTTTCACAAACAAAACCAATGCAACCAAGATTAAAAAGAAAGCAGAAAGCTGGGAAACAATCTGTTCAGCAAATGTCTCTGATAAAACCTTTGTTTCTCAAATATAAAGAGAACAGAGTCAAATATATAGGAATTAGAGCCATTCCCCAATTTATAAATGATCAAGGGATATGAATAGACAGTTTTCAGATTAAAAAATCAAAGCTATGTATTGACATGTGAAAAAGCGCTCCAAATCACTTTTGATTAGTGAAATGCAATTTAAAACAGCTCTGAGGTACCATCTCACACCTATCAGATTAGCTAATATGACAAAAAAGAAAAATGATAAATTTTGGAGAGGATGTAGGAAAATTGAGACACTAATGCATTGTTGGAGTTGTGAACTGATCCAGTTATTCAGAAGAGCAATTTGGAACTATGCCCCAAAGGCAACCAAATTGTGTATACCCTTTGATCCTGCAATGCAATTACTAGGTCTCTATCCCAAAAAGATCATAAAAAAGGGAAAATTACATGTTCAAAAATGTATATAGCAGCCCTTTCATAACCCATTTTTCAAATGTTGGAAATTAAGAGGATGTCCATCAATTGGAAATGCTTAAATAAGCTGTAGTATATGAATGTAGTGGAATACTATTATGCAGTAAGGAATGACAAACAAGCAGATTTCAGAAAAAAAAAACAAAACCTCTAAAGACTTGTATAAATTGATACAAAATGAAATGAGCAAAAAAAGGAAAACATTGTATACAGTATCAGCAACATTGTATAATGATCAACTAGGAATGATTTAGCTCTTCTCAGCAACACAAAGATCCAAGACAAATACATGTTCATGTAGGAAAATGCTATCCACATCCAGATAAAGAACTGATAGACTTTGAAGGCAGATAAAAGCATACTTTTTTTCACTTACTTTATTCTTTTATCATGGTTTCCTTTTTCATTTTGCTCAGTTTCTTCTTTCACAACTGTGACAAATATGAAATTAGGTTTTACATGATAGCACATGTATAACCTATATCAAATTGCCTACCATTTGAGAAATGGGATGGGACAGAGAGAAAAATTTGGAATTCAGAATCTTGTAAAAATGAATGCAATTTTTAGCCTGTAAATATAATTTAAAATGGGAGAAAAATAAAAATAAATTTAAAAATTAGTCTTTTACATATTTATTGGGCATGTCTATATGTGTGTATTTTCATATACAAATATAGAATGTAATATTTGTATTTGATACATATACTATAGTTAACATGTATACTATGTATTAGTTGATTTTATAAATATATATGTGTATCTAGATATATATTAAAATGTATTTTTAATGTAAAAAGAGAAAGAGCATATTTGATGAACCATTTCTAGTCGACCTTATACTTACTCAACCAACCCAGTAACAAGGGACATAAGGCAATGGGCACATTTTCTTCCCCTTCCCCTTTTTTTCTGATGATGTTTCTTTTTCTTAATTGCCTTTTCTTTTCAAAATCCATACAAAGATAGTCCTCAACATTCACCCTTTCAAAATCTTCTACTCCAAATTTTCTTTCTTTTTTCCCCCTAAGAGAGCAAATAATCCAATACATGTTAAATATGTGCAGTTCTTCTATAGATGATACACAAGAAAGATCAATTCAAAAAGAAAAAAATAGAGGAAGAAAAAAAAGCAAACAACAACAAAAAAGTGAAAATACTATGCTGTGATATACATTCAGTCCCCACAGTCCTCTTTCTGGATACAGATGGCTTTCTCTATCATAAGTCTATTGGAATTGACCTGAATTACCTCATTGTTGAAAAGAGTCAAGTCCATCACAGTTGATCATCACATAATCTTCTTGTTGCTGTGTTCAGTTTTGCTCAGTTCTCTTGGTTTTATTCACTTCACTTAGCATCGGTTCTTGTCTGTCCAGGCCTGGCTGTAGTTTAGATATACAGACAGTATAATGATGCTCTGGAAATGCCAGAACAACATTGGTAATGTGGTGCCCTGAAGGGACCATGACTTTGATACTAAAATGAACTTCACTGATTCATTCAATAGATACTGAACATCTACTGTGCAATGATTACTGTGAGGGATACAGAAATAAAGATAGCATGGGGTAGTGAATAGATCATACCTTATAGTATCTGATTGGGGGTTTGGGTCAAATACCTGCCACTCATTAGCTATTGGATAAATCACAAATGAAGTTTAACTAACCCTCTTAGCCTTATAACTCTAATGAAATATGAGTCTCAAATATAATCCCTGCCTTCTTACAGAGAGTCTTACAGTCTACTAAGAGAAATAAGACATTTATATAAGTAGTTACAATACAGGCCAGATTATGAGAGCTGCTACATAGTAAGTACATGACTTGGAGTCAAGAAAAACTTGGTTCAAAATCTAGCACTGGCATTGTGTGATCTTGGGCAAGTTACTATCTCTCTGAGCCTCAGTTTTCTTGTTTGTAAAATAGGGATGATGAACTGAGCGATCTTAAAGGTTTCTTTCAGTTCTAGCATTCTGTGATTCTCTGAGATACACACAAATTGCTACTGGAGTTCAAAAAAGGGAGAAATGTTCCTATGCAGGGTAACAGACATAGTTTGACCTATGATCCAATCTTTTTTGTCATCCTGCCTTTGGTCTTGTAGCTTGGTTGAATATAAGCAGGCTGGGCTGTGTAGGCCATTCCATTTATGATCCCTCATCACTCTAAAATTCCTTCATTCTGATTCTGTGGTCTACCTTCATCATTTCTGCCTCCATTTGGAAAGACAACAACCGAAGGACAGAAGCCTTGCAAACTACAGAAAATACACCCTTCATTTGTTTCAGAAGATTTTGTGGCTTGCTCACACCCAACCCCTTCATCCCTCCCCCCTATACCAAGTCTCTACAAAGCCCCTTATTAAGAAATTGGTCAATTTCCCTGCTAATTAAAATAAATACTATGGCACATTAAAGGCCAATTAATTTTCAGAGCTGCTCGGGGAAACATTGCCCGGAAAGTTTTGCACCCGCCCCTCTCAGAAAAGTGCAGCCATGCAGGAAAAGGCAAGGAGGGAGCTGGGGGTGGGGAGGGCAAGAACACAAGGCATGGGAGAAAGTGACCTGAGCAGTCAAGGGTTCCAGAGTCATCAAAATCCAATATGTACATGAACTTCTGACAAATATCATGGGGAGGGACAGTGAAGAACAGCTCAGAGGGAAGGGGAGGGATCAATTTTCAAGATATCTCTAACTCAACCCCTCCCAAAATGGAAGATAATCACTAAAATATAGACCCTATTATTAACTTTGGACCTCCCCCTTCCGCAATAGTTGAGGAGAAAATGTTCCATAGATATGGGCCTTACTTTATTAAATAGTATATCATAAAAATGTGTCCTACTTTAGTTTAAAAAAGTTTATAAAAGATTTATATAAATCAATTTTTATTATCAATTAAATATTTTAACATAATAAATGTCCTGTTCAGAGGAACCCTCCAGGGAATTCTTTCATAGAGTAAAAATCTGGAGATAGAAGTCTGAAGTTCAAATTTTGACTCATTATTTACTATATATATATATATAAAACATTGGGCTACTTCACCTTAGAGCTTCAGTTTACTCATCTGTAAAATGAGGGAACAGGGCTCTATTCAGTCCATATAAAGTCACTCCCTTTGGTATAGTGGAAAAGTACTATCCTGAATATTAAAAACTGGATTTTATTTTACATTCTTTGAATTCACTATATGACCTTGCACAAGTCCTTTCCCCCTTTCTGAGTCTGTTCATTTGTAAAATGGAGATGATGGTGCCTATTTGTCCTACTTCACATTGTTGAGATAATGGATATGGAAGCATTTATAAAATGCTATACAGATAGATGTGGTTATTACTCCTATAAATATGAATTTTCATATATTAGATTTACCTATTCATAGATCACAGAACATCAGAGACAAAGGGGAACTTAGTGTTATTTAGGCTAAGCTCCTCGTCTAATAGATAGGGAAACTGAAGCTCAGAAAAGTTAGATACTTATCCAAGATCATATAGTTGGTAATTGCAAAGGTAAGCCATAACCATACTTTCACTAGGGAAACCAGAATTTCAATGAAGAACACCAGAACAGATACTGCTTTTCTCTCCCTATTCAAATCAGCGCCTTCAAGTAAGGTCTTTGCAAACTGGGGCTAGATGACTCTCTCTGGCCACACCTGTCCTGTTTTGGTGCCTCTGAGACACGTCTGTTCTGTCAGGTGAGAGAGCAGGGAGGCAGCCGGCCTCGTGGCAGGTGTGGGATGCAGTGTGGTGACAGGCGCCTAGCAGGCAGTGCTCCCGGGCTACAGGAAAAGACTGTGCCAGTTTTAACATTGGCAAAGATGCTCATCTCTTCTTCCCTCAGGCCCCAGCTGGAGCTGGGAGCTGGAGAAGGTGGGGCACAGACAGACAAAGATGAAATCTAGGGAGTGGAGATGGGAGTAGAGCCAAGCCTCCAGACTTTCAGTGATTTTTCTCTATTTCAAAGAGCTTTAAGGGGGTTGGGGGTTGGCCTAAGGATACCTTTTCCAGCCCAACTACAATTGAAAGGCCCCTAGGGCATGTCACCTTGTCTTCCCTATTACTCTTTTCCCTCTCTCCTCAACCCCAGGAGATCAATCACACTCAGCATCTTGAAAGAAGTTTCTCCAGAAAAAGAGGACATAAATGAAATGATGCAAAAGTGATTCCATTTACCTAACCTTTTGGTGTTTTATGTTTTTTGTGGTCCTAGTCCATTGTAAAGTTCTGGGATATCACCCTTTATTAGTATTTAGAACTCAAGCTTACTGAATAGTCACGGAAATCATTCTGTTTCAAAGCTAAAAGGAACTTGGCTCCATATTCCACCAGAAATATGAATTTGGAGTACAGAACATAGAACATGGAAGGAACCTTAGCATATGGAATGCTGGAATGAGAAAGAACCCACCTTCCTCATTTTATGAAAGGAGAAACTGAGATTTAGAGTGTGAGAAAGTGACTTGCTTAATGTGATCCAGATGAAAAAGTGTCAAAGGCAGAACTAGAATCTGTGTCTCCTAGCTTAAGACTTTTTCTTGAGCATTGGGCTGCTTCCTCTGATGGGCTGAGGGAATAAAGAAGGGATATTCATTCTAAGCAGGAGATGTCAGTATGGTCCTCCCCCCACTGTCTAGCATCTTTCATTAGGGCTTTCAAACTGCACCTGGCCCCCTCAGCCTTTTACACAGTCACCGCTGACTCCCCTGCTTGCTTTATTAAGGCCCTATTGACCTAGTGCTTCTCATTGCCGAGGTTTAGAAGCTGCTCTTACTAGGGAGAAAGTCTAATAACATTGTCACTGTAGAGGAAGCCACAGGAACCTCAGAGGAGTGTTAAAGGAAGGAGACAGAAATCCATTGGAGATTTGTGCACAGACACACAAGCACAAGTATTTCTGAACATGTCTCACCCCCTCATTCATGTGTATTTGTGATCACTTGGCTCACACATGTGCTGAAGACTAGCAAAAATAGAAACCCAGTTTACATAAATGAAGAGATTCATGTATGTATCCACACTAGAGTAGGATAGATGCATATTGTGCCTGAACATGTCTTAAAGCATGTGCAAATGTACAAATAAATGATTAAATACATATACATGTATGCTAAAGCAATATCTATGGCGATACTGCTCTCAGATAGCAAACTTAAATGCACCCACAAAGCTGTGTATTCATGGCTTTGGATATATGTGTACACTATCTGTCACCCAGAAGCCTTCTCTGTCCTTCTAAGGAGAGGCAGAGGATGTGAACTACAAATGGTCAGGCAGCAATAGGGTTTATTATGCCTGGCAAGTAAAGCTGGCAACAAGCCCAGTCCCCATACGGATCAGTTCCTCGGGAGGTACCAGATTATTGGTAAAGAAAAGTCTCAATTTCCACACCCATTAGCAGTGGGATGGGTGATTGCTGGGTGATTTTACTGCATAGAGATGGAGAAGGCCACAGAGACTCAGCCTACAGAGCATCAGATCATGGAAGGCTTCGAGGTGACGACGGTCAGCGCCGTGGTGAGGAGTGGTGAGACCAGCAACAATAACAGAGATTTATTGCTTCCAGCTCGATTAACTGGGCCATCTGGATACTAAGCGTCAGAGTGAGTTATTAGAGACCACAACCTGATGTTGTAAATGGCATACGAGTGGGGAGGAACTTGAGAAATGGTAACAGTAGCTTTCTCCTCCAGCATTAGTAAGTCAGGTTGGGGGAATGGAGGTTGGGAGAATTTTTCTGGGCTATTAGATCAAATAGAGGGTATATGCGATACACATACATACACATATGTTGATGCACAGCACCAACATGTGCCATCAGGGAGTCATCCAGAGGAGCCCATGAGCACTAAGGAACCTAATATAAAGCATCTATATGGTCTCAACAAAGACAGATGATGCCAGTAAACAGATCAAAAAGTAAAGAAGACTATGGAAGGAAGAATTAAATTATGGAGGAGAAATAAAGGGAAGGAAAATAGGGGGGAAGTGTAGAAAATATGGAGAAAGAGTATAAATTCCCTGACTGGGAAAGGCTTTGGTAAGGTGGAAATTAATTATTCCAGGTCCATATTATGGAGAAAGGGCAGTGATTCAAGAATGGAGTCAGGTATGGAAGGAGATGGTTGATGCTTTTTTAAAAATAAGCTTATTTAAATACCCTCAACACAAAATTTCTTCTAACTTATCCTTGCCATCATGGCAAAGAAATAGAGTTGCCCATCATCAGTTCCTTCCAAATACCTCCTTAGCATGTCTTTCATGATTTTTTTTCTTTCTCATCCTTCTTCAAGGTTAAAACTGACTGTAACCCAGTGTTTCTTAACCTGAACAGATTTTAAAAGGTCCATGAACTTGCATAGGTTAAAAAAATTACATGCATATTTTCACTGATCCATTAACTTACAAATATAGCATTTCCTTCAATTATTTTAAAACATTGTTCTTAGGTGTCCATAGGTTTCATGAGGTAGTCAAAAGGGTCCATGACACACAAAAAAGCTTAAGAAACCCTTCTTTAATTTCTTAACTTGTGTACAAATTTTGCAAGGGTTGGACCCCAGGTGTGATTTATCTTGACTCCCTATGCATAAAAATGACATCTTCTTTCTTCTCCTTTTTTCATACTGAAGCTTCAAGATCACCATAACAGCTTTCTCTTTAGGAACAGAGTGCTCCCTACCTCCATCTTAGAAGAGGGGAAAAGAAAATTTGTGATAAAAATCATTTAAAGAAACCAAATAAGGATGTTGGTGAAAATCCCCTCCCCCTTCCCCTCTCTCCTGGCTTCTTTCAACCCTTTGGGCCACAAGATCCTTTCTCTCTCCAGACACAAGGCAGTGTGCTCAGAATTTGGGAGGGGGGGTTGCAAAACTAGTCAAGCATGTGAGCCCGATTTCCATCAAGGTACTCAGTCCATCAGCCCAATACAAGGGCCTCTTTCTTGTCCAGGCAGAAGAAGACTTGGTTAGGGAGCTCAAATCACTGCTGGGGGTAGGAAGACCAGTCTCTCTTAATGCCTTCTTGTTTAGTGTTTATTTCAAAAGGCCAAGGCTGTTCTGGCTCCAGAACCTACTCTCTCCAAAAAACAAAATAAAACCCAATACTGATTCTGTGAACTTTGGGGATCATGTTTTTTTTTTTTTTTTTCCCTTCAGGGTTGAGCCCATATAATTCAAATAGAGACTAGAATTACCATCCCCACAGGAATAAACCCAGGGAATAGAGGCAAAGAGATCTTGGATGATATTGGACCTACTCGATTTTCTGGAGAACTGGGAACCAAACCAGTCAATGGCCAAAGCTGACATTTCCTTTCTCCTGGACCCCGAGGCTCTTGCCCTGCTGTGCATCAGTAGGAAAGCTAGAAGCAGATGGTGATAACTTTTGCTCGTTGCTGACTTGGGCGGGAATCAAGCCTCCTATCCCAAAGCAACAACCTTATGACCTGCCCCTCTGAGCCCTCCTGCCCTGTCTGCTCAGAGGTGATCCTCCCTTCTTCACTGTAAACTCCCTAACCCCAAAGGGACCTCTGATCCTCATTTAAAAGAAAAAAATCAGAAAAAAACTCTTAAAACAAAGCCAGAGAGCTGACCCCCCTCCTCAACAACCCCACAGCACTCAAAATAACCAGAGGCAAATTAGATTTCCCATATAGCTTGGCAGAAATAAGCTCATTTGAGGGTGTCTTGTATATGTATTTTACAGATTTGAGGGTTCCCTCCTCAACTTTTTTTTCTTGGCAACTTTCATATCAGTGACCTAGTTTGGTAGTGAACAAGAACAGCCAGTAGCCTGGGATTTGATTTCATTTTTTTTTTTCTTCAAGATCTTTGCTAAGGAAGAGCATTATAATTTAAAGTTAGACAAGGGGAAGAACAGGAGGAAAGAGAAGAAAGGAATTAAGGCTAGTGAGGTCAGAGGGTGGATAGAGAGCACTGGACTTGGAATCAGGAAGAACTGTGGTCATTCAACTCCTGCTTCATACTGTAGTTTATGAGACCTTACCTAGCCAGTTCACTTAATCTCTCTGGGTCTCAGTTACACCTCATCTGGGTGACATTTAAGGTCCTTTCCAAGTTCTGTATCTGTCAGGAGTAAAGAGAACCCATCACTTACAAGAAGGTCCATGCTGGGTATAAGTAGGGTTGTTGGGGTAGATTCCCTTCACCCCCAGCTGCTCAAAACAAAATTACTCCCCAGATGCTCTTGCTTTTCAAAATCTAACCAGATATTTTTTTGAAAATTGGCTTGGTGAAGAGAGTGAGGAAATAGGGACTATTTTTTAAAAAGCCATAGATACTATTGTGGGGATTTGGAGGTGAAGGAAGTGAGGGAGGGGAGTCTGCACAGGGTGGGGGAAGGTGAGGAAAGAGTGTGTTTTGGGGGTGGCCCCAGCTCCCCATATTTCCTATGCTTTCTCTCCACAGGGGAAGATGTGGGGTGGGGGGACTGCCTCCCACCTCCACCCCGCATCCTGCTCCCTGAGAAGGTGCCCGCGAGCCGCAGGCTCTAACGAGCCGCCCGCGAGGCCGGGGCAGGAGGAGGGAGGCAGGAGGCAGAAGAGAGGGACGGGGCCGCGCGCCGCAGCCTCCCTTTCACCGAGGTCTCCCTGGTAACCGTCTCCTGCGGGCTGGGAGGGGGCCCTGGCTCGTGCAGGCCTCAGCAGAATGCGATTCTATTTTCTGCTGCTTCCTGTTCCTCGCTGCCACGTTGCCATGGCAACCGTGTTAGCTCAAGGAGCTTGCTTCCCGGTCTCCTCTCACTCACATGACCCCAACGAGCTTTCTCCCCAACCTTGTCTCTCACTCGTTTTTTTTTTTTTTTTCACGTCCTCCACCAACACCACCCCCCAACCACGGGTGCCTCGAGCCACAGATGGACCCCCTCTTCTTCCCTCCTGGTCCCCCAGCTTACCCCTCTCCTCCTACCCCTCCCCCACGCGTGGGGCCCCCTTTCTGTGCCCACAGCCCAGAGAGACTGATGGGGAACGCTTATTAAAAAACATTGTAACCGTTTCCGTTTTTATTACGTTGACAAGGGAGCGTTATTTACTGTTATTGTTTGCCGGGAAGGCTTTTCTACCGGAGCCCAAAGCTCTCCTGGGAGCTCACCTTTCGGGTTTTTAACTGGGAAGTCACGAGGGGGTGTGTGTATTTGGGGGGTGGAGGCAGGGGGGAGGCTTCTTTCTGAATAAATGACTACTCTGGGAAGGGTATTTGGCAGTCTGGAAACACCACCTTAGGCTGGAGGGCCCCGGGAGCTGTGAGGGAGGAAACAAGGCAACAGCTCACTCATCCTTTTCTCTGCGGGCTGCCAGTTTTCAAGGACCTTTGTCTCAAAGAGGTGATACTTTGCATTTGACCCCCAAAAGGCATCTTAGACTCATACATTCAGGTGTTAATTTGAACTAGAAGGGCTCTTACAAGGATTGTCTTTAAGCCCAAACCTTTTCATTTTTACAAAGGAGGAAACTGAGGAAGAGATATGTGAAATACTTGTACTCAGCCTTTACTCCATGGCTAACTGATGAGCAGGCTGGGTTTTTAGTCACTTGGTTTTTAGTTCAGTGCTTTCCTAACACTTTCAACACCCACACTTTGTGGGACTTGAAGAAGATAGAGCTGAATTTCCCCCTTATTCACCCATTTATTCATTCAATAAACATAAATTAGGGTTTGTAAGGTACTATGTTAGATATGGGTGGGGTTACAAACAAGGGAAAATAAGGAATAGAAGGCCACCATGCTTCAGACCCCAGGGGATCCTAGTTCTCTTTCCTTACTTGCCAACAAAAGCCAGTCACACAACAAAAGGCCAGGGGCTGCTTCAGTGTAGCAGCAATCAAGGCAAACTGGATGAAGAGCCAAGATGAGTTGCATTGAAGGGAGAAGGCAAAAAAAAAAAAAGAGGAGGAAAGAAGAAAGAAAAGAAAGGGAGGAAATAAGAGAAAGAAAAAGGAGAGAAAATAAGAAAAAGAAAGAAAAAAGGGAAGAAAGAAAAAAGAAGGAAAGAAAGAGAAAGAGAAAAAAGGAAAGAAAAAAGAGAGAAAAAGAAAAAGAAAGAAAAAGGTGACTTCATTCTAGGGAGGGATCCATGGTATTTGGAATAATTTCCTGGGGAATGTGGTGGAACAGCCTCCCAGCATTTTAAGGCATTTAAAACCAAACCAGATAAAGCACTGGAAAATACCTACCCAGGGGTGGGCTGACAGGGTGACCTCACTGGCCTTCACTCTCTCTTGTTACCATATGGGGCTGTGGCTTAACTCTCTGGGAGAGAAATACAATGGCACCTTAGCAGCCTTGCCTCACTTAGGAGCTTCATATTTCTAAACAAGACTGGCAAGCCAGCATCAGGTTTGACCCAGTCAGGATGAAATTTCTAAACGAAGAGACTATTTTTTCAACTCAAGTCTTGACAGCAGCAAACATCTACTGAACACCTTCTGTGTCCAAAATCCTGTCCTGGGCAATAGTGGGGAGCGGGATGGGTAAGATAGATAGAGGAATATCTCACAAATTCCTGCCCTCATAGAGCTTAAAGCCTAGTCGGGGACGATAAGTCACAGACATAAATAATGATAATTCAAAGTAGGAAGTAGGAATTCAATGAGAGGTATGAAGAGCTACATTAATTCCAAGGAAGGAGAGATTATTTCTGGCTGCTAGAGTCTTGAAACCAAAGAAATAGCCACCAAAAAAGTACTAGGAGATCGCTGCTGAGAGCAGAATGAAGGAAATGAATGAACCTGTAACATAAGATATTCAAGTTAGACTAGGAAAGAATTCTTTGGCAGGGAAAATTTAGCAAAGAAAGGTTTTCTCCCCACCGGCCTCCTTTTTCATAGAGATATTTTAAAAGGACCTAGGTCATCACAGTGATCACTATTTCTGGTTTCTCTAGGGATAGAGAGCAAAGGAAATGACCTCTCAAGGTCCCTTCCTGACCAAGAATTCCATGACCGCTTTGGGTCAGTCAAAATGGCCAGAATGGAAGCAGCTGTGGGGTACAACAGAAAGTGTGTTGACTTGGGGGGGGAGGGGAAGGGGTCAAAAGACTTGGATTCTAGTGTGGGCATTGTGGATAACTCACAGTATAACCTTAGACAAATTTTCTGGGCCTTATTTCTTCATCTTGACATGCAGAGCTTGGCCTAAATGACCTTTATTAAAACTTCAGACAACTCTTGGCTTTTTAAAAGCAGCCCTTTCCTCCTCCCATCTCTTCCCAAATCAATTAATTTTTTAAAAATTTAGTTAGTCGTTGAAAAGTAAAAATAACTAGGGAGATGATTTGTTTCTTATCAGCAGGGAGTGGGGGGAAATCACCCCAAAAACTCTATTTGTGCCCAGCAAGAATCCTCTTGCAGTAACTGGTGGGCACACTTCACTCCTGGTACTTACAGAAGTTGGAAGAAGTCTTAGAAGTTATCTACTACATCCCCCTCATTTTACAGATAAAGCAACTGAGGCCCAGAGGGTTAAGAACTGTCTAGCTATTGTCTGAGTCAGGAGATTAACATAATTCTTCCAGGCTCCAGAATTCCCTGTTCTGTATCCACTATACTCTCTGACCTCACTAACCTTAATTTCCCCTTTTCTTTCCCCCTATTTTCCCTCTTGTTGTTCTGCTTATTCTCTTGAAATGTTTCCATCTATATCTAGAACCAGAAATCAAGAACAATGAAAATAAAACAAAACAAAAAACCTGTTAGACATATTTCATCCCCTTCTCCCCAGCACTCCATCCCAGCTGAACCAGCTAGATCCAACTTAAATGACTCCAGACTGGCTGGATCTACTGGCTAAGAACTACCCTGGCATCATGCTGCCTGGATCAGGAAAAAGTTAAGTAGCTAATTGGCAAATGTTCCAAGATTTCACCCCATTGGCTACTGTCACAAGGTTTCCTGCTGGAGGGCTCTGGGACATCCAATGGAATCAAATGGAACCTACATGATGTCTTTCTCCCCATGCCCCTGTAGTTGATATTAATCTCTAACTCTTAATAAAAGTTTGTAGTTATGTTCCTAACTTGTCTCTGGGCTCTTGAATATTATTACCTCAAACACAAACAGTTGCTGCTCAGGACAGGGAAGCAGCAGGAAAACGCCTCTCAAGTTAAGACTATAAAAAGGACCGGGTGTTTTTTAATGTTTATACTTGTGAACAAACAGCTCTTAATGAACAACCTACTCAGAAGGCTAAAGTTTCAGGGGCTCGCAAAAGCTTTTAAGTTTGATTTTTCTTTTCCTTCTTCCCAGATGAAAGTCTCAAATGGCCAAGGATATGGGGGAATCTATGGACTACTATCTAGAGGTTAAAGACATCTAGTTAGGTGTTGTAAATTCTCTCTTCCCCATGTGTAGGTGTCAAGGACAAAGATGCTTCTAATCCATTTACCCCAAAAAGGATCCCCTTACATTTTGTCAAGGAAAAAATAGATTTCCAGATCTTGCAGAAACAGAATATTAGAATATTAGTCTTTCATAGGACTTAGGACATAGAAGACAGAGCTGAAAAGGGTTCAATCTTAGATTTTAGAAGGTCTGTAAACTTAGTGTGTGTTGGGGTGAGGGGAGAATTGCATCTTTATTTCAATATAATTGGTTTCCTTGGTAATCCTATGTATTTTTAATGCATTTAAAAATATTGTTCTGAGAAAAGGTCCATAGGCTTCATCAAACTGCTAAAGGAGTCCATGACATACAAAAAGTTAAGAAACCCTCATCCAACCCATTCTCTTTCCAGATGGCACTGAGATCCATAGAGAAAAGGCAATTTGTACAATGGAAAAGTCACTTGAGTGCATAAGAGAGGGGACAAGAGAAAGACTGGCAGAGATCATCATCTTTGTTCTGGCTCTAGCCTGCTCCCTGTTGCCTTTTCTATCTCTCCTAATGCAAATAAGAACCATATGAGTAGATACTCAACAAAGGAATAATTGATCGTTAGCAAGAACAAAATGGGTGGGAAAATGGAAAAAATACTGGATTGGGGGGAGAGTCAAAGACTTGTGCTTGAAGCCTAACTCTGCCCTTAACCAGTTATATGGGCTTTATTGACTCATAATTTGTTTGGGTCTCAGTTTTGTCTTCTCTGAAGTGAGAGAGTTGAACTAAATGATTTCTAAGCTTTCCAGTTTGAACCCTCTAAACCATAGGTTCTTAACCTCTTCCTGTAATGGACTTCACCAGTCTAGAGAAGCTTATGGACCCCTTTCCAGAATAAAATTTTAAATGTATAACATAAAATATAGAGAATTACAAAAGAAACCGATTGCATTGAAATACAAATATCAATTTTTTTAAAATTCATAAACCATCTGAAATCCATCCATAGATTCATGGATTTGACCTTAAGAACTCCTGATCTAACCCTTTTAGCCCCATACATTTAGAAGAGTTTGATGGCTAAAACAATATTCAGTAGAGGCTGAGAGTTTTCTGATAGCATTTCAATGAGTAGCCTCTTTACAATTATCAGGGAAGTAAAGTAGGTAAGTAACAATACAGCCTTGCCAATGTGACTTTCAGGTTGATGTCTTAGGATCTTTCAAGCCACAGACCTTGCAGATTCTACATAGGCAGTTGAAGGATTATACACAAGTATAGGTAGTTGATGAAGTCTGGGGACAAGAAGCCTACTCGTTGAGCTTGGATCTTTTCTATTTAGAGAAGGGAGGCAATGATGGTATTGTAGACCTAGGTTTCCATTTCACTGCTTGCTTGCTTAGAAACCTTGGACTTCACCAAATGTGAGAACCAAAAGAGATCCTAGCACCCTTATTTTTTAATAATTTTTTTTATTTTCAAAATAGATTCAAAGAGTTTTCACCATTCACCCTTGCAAAATCGTGTGTTTCAAATTTTTCTTCCTCCTTCTCTCCCCCTCTCCTCTAGACAGCAAGTAATCCAATATAAGTTAAATATGTGCTGTTCTTCTATACATATTTCCAGATTTATCATGCTGCACAAGGAAAATCAGATCAAAAAGAAAAAAAATGAGAAAGAAAAAAAGTAATCAGACAACAAAAAGTGAAAATATTATATTGTGATTCGCATTCAATCCCCACAGTCCTCTTTCTGGATGTAGATGGCTCTCTCTATTCCAAGTCTACTGAAGCCTGAATTACCTCCTTGTTGGAAAGAGCCGCATGCATCAGAGTTGATCATCATATAATCTTCTTGTTGCTGTGTACAATGTTCTCTCTTGGTTCTACTTAACTTCACTTAGCATCAGTTCACATAAGTCTCTCCAGGCCATTCTGAAATCCTGTGATCGTTTTTTAATAAAATAATAATATTCCATTACATTCATAGCTTTTTCAGCCATTCCCCAACTAACGTCTAGCTCTCTTATTTTACAAAGGGAGAAACTAAGGACTAAAAAGGAAGAGTTGCTTGTCAGCTGATAAACAGTCTGAAAAACTGGGTAAAGTTCCTTCAGACATTTGTACATCAGCTATGTGATCATGCACAAGTCACCTATTCTGTCAAAACTCAGTTTCTGCATCCATGACTTGGGGATTCTAAATTATAGAATCATATATTTAGGGGGAATGGAGGATTTTAGAGGCCATCTAGTCTGACATCCCCATTTCTTTGGATATGGAAACTGAGGCCTAGAGAGAGATTAAGTAACTTGCCTGAGGTCACATAGAGGCAAAGTAAGGGATTGAACCATAATCCTTTGAATCTAGTGACAGTGAACTTTCCACTGTTGCACACTGTCTCCAGAAGTACATTCATAATAATCATTACAACCTTCTTTTTAGGATTGTTCTGAGGAAAGCACTTTGTAAACCATTAAGGCACAGATAAAATATTTTCGTTGTTATCTGTAATTAAGTAACCTCTGACTTGACTATTCTGGGATTCAGTCTTTTCACCAGTAAAAGAAAGATACCAATACCTGCAATGCCCTCCTCTCAGGGTTACCATGAACTGATTTGAAAGCACTTTTATCACTAAAAAAGTAATATATAAATATTGCTATAATAAATTCCATTAACATTACATGGTATAAAGTCCAACATCTAAAAGGAGATATCTTCAAGTGACAAAGGTATTACTAAATCTTTTGGAAAATCATCCCAGACTGTTCTGGGGCATTCTGAAACCCCCAACTCTGAAAGTGACTGAGACACTGGAATTCTGAGTTCTGAGCTGCTTTGGACTAAGCTGATTTCAAGTATCTGTAACAAGTCCAGAACCTATATGATGAGCCCTCAAGATCAGGGGGGTCACAGGGCTGCTCAAGGAGGAATGAATCAGCCCAGGCTGGAAATAGAACAGACCAAAGTTTTCATGCCTCTTGGCAGTGGGATTGAATTCACAAATGGCCACTGTAGTTACAACCTAGTTGAGAAAGGGAAGAAGGTTACAAGTGAGGAGAAGGATGGAGAAGAGGAAAGGGAAGAAGAGGGAAAGAAAAAAAGAAAGGGAGAGGAAAAAGAGAACTCAATCCCGAAACTGTTTGTGTATCACCAAGTCCAATACCAATGGAAGCACTAATGGTATCACTGAATAGCATCAGGATGAGAGTTAAAGGGAGATGCTGGAGATGAAATGAGAGAAAATAGAAAGCTATTGTTGGAAAGAGGAAGAAAATAAAATCTAATGTGGAGGGAATGGAATGAAAGACAGCGAAGTAAAAGAAGGGAGCCCAGCAACACTGGTTTCTAAGGTCATGCTATCACAGGCATCTAAGGAAAGTACTCAAGATGAACATGGCTGGAATAACTGAGGACATCCTGACCTTACCTTCATTATTTGTGCATATGTATGTCCTGATAGCCATAAAAGTGGAGAGGAGAGCCCAGAGATGACATCCCAGGTGGGCACTGGGGTCTGAAGAGTTCGGGGTCAACCACCTCTTTTTCCTTATCAAACACGTCAGTCCCTTCCCTTTCCCCACCTCCATTCACCTCTCCCTCCTCCCCTCTCCCCAGTTCTTACATAGCACTGGACTTAGCAATGACAACCAGATGACAACTCTGAGTCAGGCCCTGAGCCTTCCTTCCTTCCTTTGTGGGCTGTCCTGAAGTGTGTCAGGCTCTAGACTGAGGACAGCTGAACAAGCCCTCCCTTAGTCCGGCACCCAGAGGAGAGTATCTGGGGCTCTTCACTGGCCTCAAACCAGACAGCCTGGGATAAGATGGGCGTGGAAGTGTGTCTGACACTATCTCCCTCCACCTTATTCTGCATCTGAGAAAAGTTGCACCTGGAGGAGGAGGGAGGCTGAGTGCAGCTAGATCAGAGGCTTGCAGTGGGGGAGGTGGGGGACACAACAGGGAATTTCAAAGGAGACAAATTCTGACAAATCTGGAGGAATTCTACAGGATATGTGTATTCATATATGTGTGTGTATTCATATATAATATATATATATATATATACACACACACACATATATATATATATATTTTTTTCCCCATCCTCTTTCTTTTATTCCTCTCCAACCCCCACCTATTTCCAATTTGTTTCAAGTTGAGATTTAAAACTGCAGTAGAAAGAAGTAGGGGTGAAGCAGGATCAGCAGAATTAGGAGCAGGCCTTTCAAGTCTCTTTCTCTCTTCTGGCTCCCTCTCTATTTCCCCACTCCCAAGCTCCCCTCTCTTCCCTTGCAACTCTTCTGCTCCACCCTCCTTCTAAGACTCTCACTTCCCCCACCCTGACCTCCTGACCTCACTCTCCCACCCCAGCTCTCCTTTTTCTCTGCCCCCAGCCTTGCTCTTTTTTCCTTCTGCTATGAGCACAAGAATTGGGGAATTGTAGTGTTCCTGACCTATTGACTGAAGAACAGCTTCTCTTCTACCAGGATCTCATAGTATCCCCCAGTCTTAGCTAGAGCATTCATACTAAGAGGAAAGGGCTAAAGTAGGGAACCACTGACAGTGAGGTCCAGGAAAGGAGCAGCTACTGCTGTAGGTTAGGAAATGCAAAGTGGGGGGGAGGTGGGGGTGGGTGAGGGATAAGGGGTGGAGAGAATGCAGCAATAAGCTAGGAGAAAAGAAAGAATAGAAAGATGAAAGTAAAATGTGATGGGAGAGAGAGGGATGAGAATTCTAAGATGGGGATTAAAAAGGAGAAGGAAAGGGGAGGTAGAGAGTTAGAAAACTGGAGAACTAATGAATGAAGCAGGTAAAAACCCTATAAAGTGGAGCCTCCATGCAATGAGCCTGAATAAATGAGATTATCATCCAGAGGGCAATATCCCAACATGGCATGAAATACATGTGCAGTGTGTGGCAATAACAGGACTCATCAAACCAGAAGGAAGCCCCACCAAGCAGCTGCACAGGCTGAACCAAACAGCCTGTACAGGAACCCTGATGACAGCTATAAGGACAACTGACCAGTTTGGAGATGTCCCTCATGGCCTTCATGGAATAAGCTACTTGGTTCTTTATTCCTTCAAATTGTCTTAAAGGTCTTTGTAAAAGAAAGTTATTTCTAGGAAACTAGTACCCGGCTTGCTGAGAGCTTCCTCTGGTTAGCTGCTGTTCCTTTCCCCTCCCACTCCCCACTCCTCCACTTTCCCACCACCTCCCTCCCACCCCCCACTCCCACCCCACTCCCACCCAGGTTTTTGTCGGGACAATCAAGAAACGACCAATCTACCAGCCTATGGGGGAGTGTTTTTGTTTTTTTTTTCTGATCACAAACCCATGACTTCTCTGTTAAAATAGAAAGACACTTTATGGTAGGGCTCTAAAGTCACAGAGTCAGAGGACTAGATTGAAAGAATTAGCAAAAAAGTATAACTAAAATTTGTAATTCTCTGGAACTAGAACTTGGAACTCTCTAGCCTAAGATTTCTAACTTTCCACTGTACTTCTCAAGAGCTCTATCTCTGAGCTCACTATGTCTTCCTCCTCAAAATTTTAATAACATTTTTGTCTAGTCCTCTCCTTTCTGATTATCTCATTCTGCCTTATACCTACTCTAGCCTTCTTTTAGACTCTAGGTTACTTGAGGGCATTTCACCTTTGCATCTTCAGTACCCAGGAGAGAGCTTTTTAACATAGTGGACATTGAATAAATATTTATTGAACTGAATTGTAAAAAATGGGCAATTTCATCAACAATGCCACATGCATAAGTATCATATTCCATAAGCAGATCCTGGATCCTGACAGATGAGATTTTGGTATCCTCAAGCTACAGGTGTTTCTGGTATCTCCCTCCCATTTGGGACTAGAAGATTCTGAGCAAAAGTGCAGGGCCCCTCATGACTTAACGTTGCATCTGGCCCCCTGTCTCCAATAACTGACCAGCCAAATGAGGCCTCATGAAAGGTCTCATTGTTCATTCATGGCTGGGTCCCCCCACCCCCACTCAGATCTCCTACCCATTTTCCCCCGACTTTGGTTGTTCCGTGTGTCTGGGGGCAAACTCAGGCTTGCAAATGTAACCTCAGTCCCCGAAGCCCATGACAAGAACAACATTCGTGATGCAGGAGAGCCACCAGCACCTGTTGTTTTCCAAATTACTGAGAGCCTCAGGATGCATGCACTGAGACTACTGCTCAGTGCTGTGTACCAGCAAGATTGCAGCACACACCCAGTCTAGCTAAACAACCAATGACCATCCAGCTCCCCTTCCCACTCCCACCAGCTCTTCCTAGTGCTCCCCAAAGTCTCCTGCGGAAAATCGACCTGGATCTGGAGAGGAAAGATTCATTTGTTACCCAATGATAGAGCTCGCAGTCCATAGAGAACACTAACCTGAGTGCTGGGACACGAGATGGGACACAAAACTCAAAGGGTCCCAGCACTTAGAGCAGGGAATGACTTCATGGATTCAAGTTGCTCATTGCAGAGAAGGGGAATGAAGGCCCAGTGAAGTGAAATCACATATAAAAAGCCAGGATTTTAACTGGGGCCCTCTGACTCCAGATCCAATGTTTTCTTTACCACCAGGGCTTATCTGTATTTGAAGAACTGCACTTCAACAGAATTGACTTCATTTGTAATCATATGTATTTTATTTTACAAATTTAAAAACATTATTCTGAAGAGTTTATTGTTCCATCTGACTACCACAGAGGTCACAAAAGGGTTAAAAAAAAAAACCTTGCTACATCATTTCTACCCTTCAAGAGCTCACAGCCTGGCTGGGGGAAAAAACAGAATAAATACTACATGGGCAGAGGAAAGAAAGGCTTTTACAAAATACTACAACAAGTACAAATAAATATAGTTTAAATTCATTATTTAAGTGCTGGAGAGTTGAAGGAAAAAACAACAGTCAGTTCAGGGTTAATCAAGGAAAGCTTTCGGGGGGGCGGGGGGTGAGTTGTAATCAAGGATCCAAGATTCCATTTGGGTTAAAATGTCAATGAAATAGAGGAAACTGGAACAGATTCAGGCTCTTGGGGACATGAATAGAAAGGAGACATAAAGAAGGAAAAGCTAAGAGGGTGGGGAAAGAGGGAGAAAAAGGCAACATCATTTAGAGGAAGGGGCAAAATGGTCTTAGTCCATACCTTACTGATGGTGTTAAATTCATCATCAATATTTAATATTTGCTGAGCATCCACAATGTTCTAGGTGCTGACCCCAGTTCTCTTTTGGGTGGGAGCAACCTAGCTACACATTTCTTGGACACCCTTCCTCAATTCAGCTCCCTCCTCCAAAGAGAGAGCAGCTCAGCTCCCTCTCCCAAAGAAACCTTTTCCCTTTCTCTGCTCATCTGTGTGAACTTTAGCTAATACAATACCAGCTCTTAGAAAGTACTGAAATACAGCTTTGCCAAGCTTAAAGTTGGCTGTTTCCACTCAGACATGTACAACGGTAAAATGGAGCCCAAGGAAAATTAAACTGCTGAACCTAAGGAGAGCCCACCCTACTCCAGCTCCCTGCTCCCCAGCAGCCACTCTTTCCACAAAATTTCACCAGGAGCTTGGGGTCTGAGCAGGAAAGCCATAGCCAGGGAGCTGGATTTTGGGTGTGCATTACCTACCCTCTCCTAGTCCCAGGCTTTCTTCTCTTTCACTGCAGTGAAAGAGTAGGAAAAGAGATCAACACCAAGAGAGGGACAGAAAGATGGTGAGCAAAGCAGCATCCTCTGTCGTGAGACAGAGAGCAACAGAGGAGAGGCCTGGAGAAAGAAAGGAAGCAAGAAGAAGGGGGCAAGAAGAAGATGAAAAAGAGGGTGGGAGGACAGAAATGAGGGACTCAGAAAAGGAGTAAAGGCAGAAAGGCAAACAGGTATTCATAAAGACAAAATTCAACAGTATCTTTTGTCAAAATCCAAACCAAAAGTGTGTGTGTGTGTGTGTGTGTGCACACGTGTGTGTATAAAAGGGATTTGTGTGTATATGTATAATAGATACACACACATATATATATACAAAACACTCAAAATTCAAATTGAAAAATATATGTATATATACACACATATAATAGAGATTTGTGTATATATGTATATAGTTTGTGTATGTACATTTATACATTTATGTATATGCATTATAGTATATATATAGTAGGGATATGTATTAAATCCTTATGCCTTCTCATATATGTGTGTGTGTATATACACACATAGAGGGAGAAGGAGTATATATACACACACATATGTGGGGAAGGCATGGGGATTTAAGGGGGTCGAGGGTTGTGGAGGAAGTTGGGGGTAGAAAAGAAAAGGAGTCAGGATCTGGACAGACATAAAAATAATAGCAAGAAAGACCTGGGATCTCCCCAGGCAGGAGAACAGGACCAAGTATTAATCTCCAGAAGCCCAGAGGCTAGAAGGGAGCTCTAGCCTTTTTTCTGGAGTAGTTTCTATTAGCTAGTGATCTAGGAAGGGGACACTAAGCTTTATCCTGGGCTCCCCCCACTGTACATTTACCTCCAAGGATGCTGCCCAGTAGAGCACAATGCTAAGAGAAAAGGAAAAAGAGAGGGAAAGGGAAAAACTGGGGAGCTAGAGTTTTCTGTGTGGGTTTGAGTTTTGTTTTCCTTAAGGCAAGAAAGAGTCAGCACGCAAAGGCAAACTGCTGCATGGAGGGGGACCACACAGATTCAGCCCCTTAGGAACAAGCAAAACTCATACGCAAATGCCTGAGCCTGCAAGCAGGGTGTGGGGGAGTTAGGAAAGGGGTGGCAGTGGAACAGAAAGGGGGAAAATGCTAGAGATCTAGAAAATGGGGTGAGAAAAGGGGTGAGAAAAAAGAGGAGGAAGAAGATAGGAAAGAGAGGAAGGGAGAAGAGGGAGAAGAGAAGAAGAAAAAGGCATAGGAAGAAAAGAAGAGGGAGTAAGAAATAAGGGAGGCAGGAGGGGAAAGGAAAATGGGGAGAGAAAAAGGAAAAGTCTAATTTGATAGAGGGGAGAGGGATATGAAACCAGAAAAAGAAAGGGGAGAGTAAAGTGAAAAAGAAGACATCTCATAAAGAAAGGAGAAGGAAAAAGAAGAGTGCCCAAAAGAAAAGGAAGGAAGAAAATGAGCTGGGGAGAGAGGAAAGAAACAAAAGTGGGGGGAGGGGGGAGGAAGATGGTAGGAGAGCAAGACAGAAGAGGCAAAGGAGGCGAGCCTGGAGCCAGGGAGAGTGAAAACAAAGACCGCAAGAGAATGGACTCCTCGTCAACAACAGAGACAAAGCTAGAGAGACAGACCGAGGCCAGAGACAGAGGCAGAGACAGGGAGGAGAGACAAAGGCTAAATCGGAGGCCACTCTCCCCCCAGACTTGGAGGGACCTGACTTGAACTCTCGCCCTTTCACCCCTCCCCTCCTATCCAGCTGCGCACAAGATCTGCAGGGAAAGAGAGAGAAGGTCCCCACTCAGAACTTTAGAGGGAAAAAAAAAGTCTGACTACCGCCCTAAGGGCTGTCACAACAGATAAAACCTCATCCAGGCTTCGCTGTGTGAGCTCCTGCACACTAATGCACAGTAGAGCTAAAAATACCGGTGTGTGCAGAGAGGGAGAGGGAGCGAGGGAGGGAGGGAGAAGGGAGGGAAGGAGGGGAGAAGGAGAGGGACTGCTATTGCTGGGTTCTCAACTGATTGTAGCCTCGGTTTTCCAGAGATTCTTAATAATCCAGATGTGCAGCTGCAAAAGGGAAGCACTTGAGAGACTGCAAATAAATGGGCATAAAATCCCCATCACCACCCTGGGGGGGGGGGGTGTAGATAAGAGATGGGAGCTTTGTTTCCCTTGAGAAGTCTCAATGCTGAAAGGGGTTAGGAAGTGAGAGAAAGGAAAGAAGGATAGGAAAGCAAAGCCAGAGAGGGGAAAAGGGAGAGAGGGACACTTTTGGGGAGACTGGGGTGGGATACAGTTAGGAGGGTCCTTGGGCTGAAGGAAAGGGCCCAGAGCGCCCCCACTTCATTTCCCTCTGACAGATGGGCTACTTAGTCTAAGGCGTGGCCAACCCAGGCGGTGTTGGTGTGCTTGCGCCATGATTACAGGACCAGTCCTTCTGTTACCGCCAAGTGTGGCTGGTCAGAGGTATTTTAAATCGGGTTTGGTGGGAGAAGAGAGGGAAGGGGGGGGGCACCTGAAAGAGAGGGAAAGAGTAGAAGAGGCTTTCCACTTTTTGAGGGTGGGCGTTGTACGGTATGCTTCCTTTATTCATTCACCCAGCAAGCATTTATTACCAAGTTTAAGTACTGAGCTAGACACTGAGGGAGATAGTAACTCTGGTAAAACCGAGTCCCAGCTAGTACGAAGTTTACAATCTGATAGGAAGAGAAGACCACAGATAGCTATAATGACCAGTATTATACTTTGCAGTAGATACTTACCAAAGTACTCAGTGAGGTAGAAGGCTGGAAAGGTCACTTACTCACCAGGGAAATCAGGGAAGACTTCATGAAGGAGGCAATATTTGAGTTGCACTTTAAAGGATAGGTAGAAATTCAATAGGCAAAGAGAGGGAAGGAAGATAGTTCAGTCAAAGTGAGTAGCTTGAACAAAGAGAGGGAGCTGGCCAGACTTAGCATGTTCTCAATACAGTGCTACTGCACGATTGGACACTAGTATACTTTCAACAATATCACTTGATGCAGATTAAAATATGAGAAGATGATTCTGTGAGAAAAGGAAATAATCAAGAGATGGAGAAAAGATGCAACGAGTGCCTCCTTAAGCATCATCCTTTTTAATGGTGATACCATGACTGGAAAATGCTTTGAGATCTTTTTTGCAGCTTCATATCAAATGAGGAGGAAAAAATCAGCAGACCTTTTTTTTCCATAAAAAGAGATGGGATATCGTGTTTGTTTTGGGGAATAATACTATAGCTGAGAATGACATTTCTATAGGGACAGATATTGTTTGATTTCCATAATAACCTTTTGAAGTGGGTACTATTATTATTTTTACAAGGAGAGAGGGGAGAAAGAAAGGAAAAGTCTAATTTGATAGGGAAGGGGGAAAGGGATATGAAACCAGAAAAAGAAAGGAGAGAGTAAAGTGAAAAAGAAGACATCTCCAGAAGAGAAGAGAAGGAAAAAGAATAGTGTCTGAAAGAAAAGAAAGGAAGGAAATGAGCTAAAGGAGTAACATGACTTCCTCAGGAACAGAGGTAGGAAGTAAAGTAAGAGGCAAGATTTAGATCCGGGTCTTCTCGAGCTCAATTCCAGCACTCTGCTCTTCTAAAGAAGTCTGACTGGTTTTGGCATTAGGGGTAAGTAATCAGGGAAGGGAATGGTGATTGTGGGTATATCATTTCTTCCAACTAAGTACACAAAGGATAATCCATGAGAATGTAAGAAACCTTGGCAATCAGCAGCAAAGGCAAAGGAATTCTTTCCTGTGAAAACCAACAGATTACATAAGGTTCCTAATTTTTCCCCACATAAGTTTTTTCCTCATAAGATTTCACTGATAGGAACTACATGGAAACCAGAACTCTTATTTTGGTTTTGCCATTAACTTGATATGTTATTGACTTCAGCAAATGACTTCTCCTCATTCTGGGCCTCAGTTTCCCCAAAGGGGAAGTTGGACTAAGTGACTCCTTAAGTTCCTTCCAGCTCTAACATGCTATAATTATATAATACTTCTCTTAAACTGCCTTTGCTTAGTGCCAACTTAGAGTTTCTTGGGAAAACCTTTGGTCCTTCGATGAAATAACAGTGCTCATTATTTGTCATCCATGCTGGATATCTATAACGCCACCTGGGAAAAAAATAACCACGACCCCAGCCCCCTAGTAGTTTCACTTTCAGAACAAGAAGCAATGAAAACCTAAGTATGGGCACTGTTTATCTTCCTTTGACCTCCAGGATCCCTTCTGGGGCTGGTAGGCAGAGAGTCTGCCCTTTTGCCCCGCTCCAGGATCACATTTAGCTGCCTCGCTTTCGCCTCACAAGTTAATCATTCTGGCTGCTGAATCACTGGACCTGTCCCTTTTCAAAGTCACCATCACCATTCTGGGATGCGATAACCCTCAGAAAAGGACCCAAAGTCATACTGTTCTTTTACTACAGATAACACTAACATTCTTCCTTAGTTTTCTGCCGCTTTCACCTCTGGGCTGGAATCAGAGGACTTTGGGGCTGGAGAGGAACTAAGTAAGCACTGAGTCCCCACCCACTCATTTTGAAGGGAAGGAAGCTGAGGGTCACGCAGACTAGGAGATTTGCTGCAGCTCCTACACCACACCAGTGACAGAGCTTGGACTAGACCCTAGTCCCTTTCCACGTCATTATGCTGCCTTCCTTGTTCTACTGTGGCTGCTGTCATTTAAATGCTTACACAGAAAAAAATTTCCAGGCTTTTTCCATACACCCCTTCACTTCCTCCTTGTTTTCCATGGTGTCTGAGCAGCATTTCTCTAAGAGGAATCTTATTCACTGTATTGTTTTTTAGTTCATTCCTAGATCCCCGTTGTATTCTGACTCTGATGGCCTGTGCTCCCATCTTCCCCCCCTCAAAGCAAAGGTAGTCCAGAAGAGAGAAAAGGGAGATGAAAGAAAAGAGATATAGAGAAAGACAGAGAGAAAGAGACAGGAGGAGAGAGAGACAGAGAGAGACAGAGAGACAGAGACAGAGACAGACAGAGAGAGAGACAGAGACAGAGACAGACAGACAGGAGAAGAGAGAGAGAGACAGACAGACAGACAGAGACAGAGAGAGACAAACAGACAGAAACAGAGGGGGAGAAGGGGGAGGGGAAAGAGGAGGGGGAGGGAGGAAGGGAGGAAAGAGACAGAGACAGACAAGAGAGGAGAGAGACAAAGAGAAACACAAAGAGACAGAGACAGAGAAGGAGGAAGAGGAGGAATAAGGAGAGGAACATGGAAAGAGGCTTAGCCAATCTCCTCTCCCCCCCAAAAAGGAGTAAAAAGTTGAATTTAGTTTCATGGCTTCTGTTCTTTCTCTAAACTTTATTTTTTAATTTAACAAGCGTTTAAGGGAAGAAAAGAAACAACTCAACTTTTAGCATCAAGGTCATGCAGAGTCTGGCTGCAGTGGAACACCCTCACTCTTGCCCATTTGACCCCATCTGTGCCATTCTTTGCTGGATCCCTCCTAGGCTCTAGGTTGTGATTGCTCGGGGGATACAGGGAGGCAAGAGCTCCTTAGAACTTGTGCTAAGGCATGAAGGAAAAGGAAATATTGCTGTGCCCATCTGAAGGAACCCAGAGGTCAGCCAGTGGCCCCATGAGCACTTCCATCAACAGGAGGCTCACAGCTTTGGGAGGCAACCATTCTAACCAAAATAAAAAGTGCACCAGGAGCCTCCTCTGCCAGCAGACACCGGATCAATAGCCCTCCAAAACAGGCATGGCAGCCCCAGAGCAGTATCAGTTTCAATTTTTTCACATTTAATTGAAAAAAAACATTCTAGAGGAAAAGAACAGAAGATTTTTAAAAATCAGGTAAGGCCTCCCTGCCCCCCCCCCAAAAAAAAGCCTGGAGAGAACTTGGCACAGAATTAAGCCATATTATCCTAAGAATATTTGGAAATGACATTGGAATGAGGGCAACAAAAAGATATGAAATGGAACAGATCAGGAAGCAGGGTGGCCTGATGGAAAGAGCACTGGACTAGGAAGGAGGAGACTTCGTTCAAGCATTTGTTAAGTATCTACTAATATAAATGCTCTACAATGGGAATGGGTAAGTATAGGTGTGTAGTGTTATACACACATAGATATATGCAGTATCTGCACATATATACATACATGTAGTCATGTGCATATACACATACACATGCATAGGATCATGCACATTTTAGTTAGCTGTTTACATGTTGTTGCCATCAATACACATATTTATATAGACAATTATAAATAAAAGATGAAGATACAGATACTTAAATGTCTACATGTTGTTTCCCAGTACAATGTGAGAAATATATTATGTATAGTGCATGTATGTGTACCCACACACACACACACATATGGATATGGAAGGATGTGTGTATGATACTATGAGTTGGAGGTACCAAGCCCTTTACATCTGAACCAACTTATCACCCCACCCCACCCCTAGTTCTTCTCGGCAGCTAGCTTCTAATAACAACATTCTCTTGGTGACGTTGTGCGGCTCCAACCACGATCTCAGAAGAATCAAACTTGTGTTTTTTGTTCCCAGCATATGCAGTAGTGATTTGCACACAGTAGGAGTCTAATAGGGGAAGTCAGGTGGGCAGTGGATGGAGCCCTGGGCCTGGAGATGGGAAGGTCTGAGTTCAAATTTGGCCAAAGACACTTAGTAGCTGGGTGACTCTGGGCTAGTCACTTAATCCCTATTGTTTCAGTCCCTCATCTGTAAAATGAAGACAAACTGGACAGAGAAATGACAAACCAGCCCTGTGTGGGCCAAGAAAACCCATGGACAAGGCCACGGGTCCCAAAGAATCAAACATGACTGAACAACCACAACCAAGAGCTTAACCGATGGTTACTGAGTTTAATTGACCCTCAGCAATTCAACTTCCTCACATGGTGAATGGTGAGTGTGTGATATTTAGAAAATCACCTTCTCTCTCTGGGTCTCAGCTTTCCCACTGATAAAAGATGAAGTTACTGATGCTCGTGATCCTTTCTACTTCTGATAATCTGAATTTGTATGAATGTTGCTATAATAGTTCTCATCATCAAAAATAGAATCTTCACATTTTGCGTCTATTACCTCAGTAACTGATGTGCTGTGTAGGTAAGGACATTTCTGTGCCTTTTAAGAAGATAAAGTACCATTGAATTTAATAAGCACTTATTAAGTGCCTGCTACATACATGGCACATGGTAAGCGCACAAAGACAAAACTGGAAAACCAGTACCTGCTCTCAAGGAGTTTCTGCTGCGCTAGGAATGACAGTCGGACCTGACTAAATATGCACGTGGAAAATCTTAGAGGCCCTAAGGGATCACTTGGAGTCATACCTGTCCACTAATGGTGTTGGCTGTGTTGTGGAGGAGGTCCTATCTGGAACCTGAACAGGAGGAAGACTCAGTGGTGAATGTCTCCAGTGCTCCCCTTCTTGCCCTGACTTTGCACTTGATTTGCGGTGGAATCTGGAACACTGTAGCTCACTTCGCGTTCTAGTGATTCAGCCTAGCCACCCACACTAAAGAGTATAAAAATGCCTTCTTGCCTGAATTGTGACAGATAGCTGAAGGGCAACCTGTTGACTTAGACAATGGATATGTGTGTGTGTGTGTGTGTTCATTTCTGCACATATGTTTGCGTGTGTATGTATGTGTATAAAATGGCTCTATACCTTGGACAGACACCGAAGAGGGACAGTGAGCTGGGCACAGAATTGGATAGTGGGGAGGGGCACTAGGCTGGATTAATCTGAGAAGTAAAGAAGTTTCCTAAGATTCCAAGTTTCTTCTGCCACAAATGCCCTTCTCCCAACACTAATATTCTCTTAGTGGCGATGCTGTGGATATGTAAAACATAAAACGAAAGAATACCATGATCTCAGAAGAATCAAAACTGATGACAGGTCAAAGGGCAATGGAGAGAGCTGTAGTGATGAGATAGTGGCACATTTACCAACAGTGAGTTGGGTGGGCAAAGTAACAGAGAAAGACATCAAGGACAAATATTACCAGAAAAGGAGATGGGCCAGCCATACAGCCAGACTGAGGGATGACAGATGGACAGCCCAAGGGCTGCAAAAAAAAAATTAAAGAACCATCGGAAAGCCTCCAGCATGTTGGAGAATTTATGGAAAGATATGGGGAAAATTTTCACTGGATGACAAGCTGTGGATGGATTGCAATCTGAAGAAGTGGGTGGAGGATCCACACAGGTGAGATTACAGATCAGTCCAAATATATAAGGATCTAATGATTAGGTCATCTTTATCTTAAACTGAAATCTGTCTTCATGAAACTTCTGCTCCCTGGAGTTATAACAGAAGAGAAGAGAGTCTCCTCAATTATTCTGCCCCAAAGCCCACAATGAATTTCATGAAGGAACTGTGAGCTAGAAGGGCTACGTGTCTGTCTGATTGTCCCCCTACTTGAAAACTAGTTGAAATTACACAACAAGCATTGATTTAATCAAGTTTTCCAGTGTGTGGCATAATTAGTCAGAAACACTATTGGAAAAGGATGGGAAGTCTCTTCAGTGCTTCTCACTATTAGAATTAGGCCTTTAGGCCAAAAAAAATATGGCACACTCTCATATAGGAAATATAGAATGCAGGCAGCTCTAACCACATGACACTACTACGTAGGCTCTGTTTTTCTTCTATATAGAAAAGGGAAAATAATTATATTTGCAAAACAGAGAACGTACCATGTATATATTATCTGTAATTGTACTGATATAAACTACAGATAACATATCACACCAATCTGACTCTATAATGTATGCATTACATGATTAGAACATTGGGCCTCATCTCTGTGTTACAAAAATAGAATTATGATTTATATATAAGTTCATTTCATGTGACTAGAATTATCTATGGCATATTAGCTATACGTCCTTTCCAGCCTCTTAGCTAAAATCAAATTACAGAATGGATAGTTACACAAACACTTGACCTCTGCCCAAAGGCTGAAAAACAATGTATAGTTTTTATACCTTCTGTAATTTCATTTCCATCACATAGAAGGGATATAACACATATAATTCTATTCTCATGGCATATCTGACTGGAGTTTCTGACTGAGGTCAGAAAGACAGTGCAGAGTATCAGGAAGTGCACTGGACTGGGAGTCAAGAGACCATATTCTAGTTCTGCCACTAATCAAAATAATGATATCTCACATTGATGTGTACTTCAAGGTCCACAAAGCACTTTTTTCATAACCACCCTGTGAAATAAGGAGAATGAATAATGTTACCCCAATTTTACAGTTGAGTAAAGTTAAGTCAGAGAAGTGACATGATTTACTCATGGTCTCATAGCTAGGAAAGTCTCAGAGCCAAGATTTGAATCCAGAGCTTCACTACATCATTTCGCCTCTCACAGCTCTCTTATCTGCAAATTAACCCATTGGATTAGAAAATGCCTCTAAGGTCTCTTCTGTCTGTGATCTTCTATTTTTATCTTTGACATTCCTCAACCTGTGTTCTATGGTCTATGTGCTCCTGTGTGAAAACTAACCAGAAGGAAACAGAGAAGAAAGAAAGAAAGCTAGGATGGGCCCAGAACCTATTATGAATGAAAAGTTGAATGCTATACAACTTCCAGCCTATGTTTTCTGGCTCATCCTGTAAGATACATTCCCTATCTTCTGTTTCCATAAAGTCCAGTGGCCCTAGAGCAATTCCTTAAATTAAAAAATGACAATAAATCCGGGGCATTTATAAACCAGCATCTTATCAGGCTGACAAAAATGGCAGCAAGTTGAATTTTTCTCTTTAAGAAAAAATTCAACCAACAATATACATTTATTAAACTCCTACTATGTATATGGCTCTGCCCTAGGCACTAGGACATAAACTATAAAGGATTTGTATCTATCTCTTCTGTAAGAACACCATTACCCCACCAACATTTCACTTACAAAAGAGTTTTGCAGTTTATTGCTTAGGACCCTGAGTTCTCTTCTTTCCCAGAATTCTAAATTCTTCATAGGGTCTTTGGTGCATTAACTTCCTAAGGAATCATTGCTGGGCCTATAAGAGAAAGGGTACTGTACCCGCTTCCTTCTCCACTCAGAAACCCCTTCACTCTGCCCCTACACATTTAGTCTTATTAGGTTCAGACTGGGGGAGCCTGACCTTTGAGAGTGGTGGCTCCATTTTCTCATACCCTTTGGTTCATTAAAGCCTATTTCATAATCCTAGAAATAATTGCTAAAAGTTTAGTTTTTTGGTTCGTGTCTAGGTCTTCTCAAAGAGGAGGAGTAGAAAGTTTTTTTTAATAGCTTTTTATTTACAAAATACATGCACGGGTAATTTTTCAACATTGACCCTTGCAAAAACTTGTTTCAACTTTTCCCCTCCTTCCCCCCACCCTCTCCCCCAGATGGCAGATAGTCCAATATATGTTAAATATGTTAAAGTATATGTTAAATACAATATATGTATACATATTTATAGTTATCTTGCTGCACGAGAAAGATTGGATTTAGAAAGAAGGTTAAAAAAAAAACCTGAGATGTGCACGAATGTTTGTGGCAGCCCTTTTTGTAGTGGCTAGAAACTGGAAACTGAATGGATGTCCATCAGTTGGAGAATGGCTGAATAAATTGTGGTATATGAAAATTATGGAATATTACTGTTCTGTAAATGACCAACAGGATGATTTCAGAAAGGCCTGGAGAGACTTACACGAACTGATGCTGAGTGAAATGAGCAGGACCAGGAGATCATTATATACTTCAACAACAATAGTAGATGATGACCAGTCCTGATGGATCAGGCCATCCCCAGCAACGAGATCAACCAAATCATTTCTAATGGAGCAGTAATGAACTGAACTAGCTATACCCAGAAAAAGAACTCTGGGAGATGACTAAAACCATTACATTGAATTCCAGTCCCTATATTTATCACACCCATCTTTGATTTTTCACAAGCTAATTGTACAATAATTCAGAGTCTGATTCTTTTTGTACAGCAAAATAATGTTTTATATGTATACTTATTGTGTATCTAAGTTATATTTTAATATATTTAACATCTACTGGTCATCCTGCATTTAGGGGGGGGGGGGGTAAGAGGTGAAAAATTGGAACAAGAGGTTTGGAATTGTTAATGCTGTAAAGTTACCCATGTATATATCCTGTAAATTAAAGGCTATTAAATAAAAAAAAAACTAATATATATTTGGAAAATAAAATATTATTGAAAAAAATGTTTACTGTAAAGTTACCCATGTATATATCCTGTAAATAAAAGGCTATTAAATTAAAAAAAAAAAAACATGTATAGGACTGCATGCCATTTGGGAGAGGGGAGGAGGGAAAAATCGGTGAGTGCAAGGGATAATGTTGTAAAAAATTATCCTGGCATGGGTTCTGTCAATAAAATGTTATTAAAAAAAAAAAAAACCTGAGAAGGAAACAAAAATGCAAGCAAACAATAATAGAAAGAGTGGAAATGCTATGTTGTTGTCCACACTCATTCCCCATGGTTCTCTCTCTGGGTATAGATGGCTCTCTTCATCACTGAACAATTGGAAATGGTTTGGATCATCTCATTGTTGAAGAGGGCCATGTCCATCAGAATTGATCATCATATAGTATTGTTGTTGAAGAGTATAATGATCAAGGAGTAGAAAGTTACTCAATGCTCAATGTAAATCAGGTATGAGACAGTATTTAATTCCTATACACAAAAATACTAATACACACAAAAGACTTATGATTTATATTAATAAGACAACTTAAAACAAGATTCAGTAACTTAAAAACTATTCTCTTGGGAAGGTGATATTAAAAACCCTATCAAAATAGAAATCAGTTTGCATGCTGAGTAGGCATTCTTTATTTCATCTCCATTCTGTATTGTCTAAACAACTCTCAGTACACATCTTTTGCTTAAAAATGATAGTGGTCTTCTCCAGAAAGTAGTTTCTGGGAACTCTTCCTCCTGTCACACACTGCAGCTCCTACCTGATGGGATACAGGAGTCTGGATCTTCTCAGTTTCATGGTCACCTCCAAGCTTGGGCATTTGAAATGTTCAATCACCTACTCAGAAAAGGACACAAAACATAGATCCAGCCAGGGATCCAGACACAAGTTCATCTGGTTGAATCTGTTCTCCATTTGGGAATAGCAGAGGAGAAAGGGAGGGGATGAAATAGTATAGCCCATCCATCCCATGGAATCTAAAGACAGAAGGTGCTCCTTGCCACATAGAAGCATCAAAGCAAAGAGAGAGTCCACCATAAGCCATCTCTCCTTTTTACTGATGTAGCATCTCCTTCCCTTCCACTGTCAAGGAAGAACCAAGGGACCACTCGGGGCTTTCTCCATCAAATCAAAATTCCAAGTCCTTCCATCTCTGGGACACCACAAGCAGCCAGAAAGTTGATCCCGTCCCAAAGATCCAAGCACTAAGTCTCCAGGTCTCTGAAACCTCTAAAAGTTTCTCCAGGACTCAAGGTCCACCTTCCCTGAGAGGGTCTGTAAAGGCCCACTCACCCTTTGCTACGACTCTTGAGAAGAGTTTGCTCGTGTTAGCATTCATTGTTAAACTTGAAAGAGTTAATTCTAGGGCAACAAGGTGGCTGCCCTGGCCCTGGCTGGAGTCTGGATCATCTCAGGGAAGGTGGACCTTGAGTCCCTGAGAAACTTCTAGAAGGTTCTGAGACTTGGAGACTAAGTATTTGGGGTTCAAACTTGACCTCCGACCTCTGACACTTACTAGCTGTGTGACTCTGGACTAGTCACTTACCCCTGATTGCCTTGGAAAACAAAAAAGAGCTAATTCTACTCTCGAATTCAATAACTATTCAATTCAACAAGCATTTATAAAATGACTACTACATACAAGGCCCAAGAGATACAAACACATGATGAAAAACAGTCTCTCTTCTTAATGAGTTTCCTTTAAAAAAAAACAAAAAACATTTTTTAACTAGCCCTATGATTTCACTAGGATAGGCATCTGCCCATAAAGCTCTTTCTCTATCATTGCAAATCAGCACTTTCTCTGCAAGTGATTGTCTCAGGGAGTTTCTTGGAGGACACTGAGAGATTAAACAATTTGTGCCAGACAAAACTTGCATTAAAGACTTGTAGTGTTGGTGCTGTTGTTTGTCCTTCATTCTCAAAAAGAACCGTGACATCAGGGAGGGGATGCCATGACATGCAAGAGAAGTGGGCTGAGGTGAGGGAGGCTGGGCAAGCTCACCTGCTTCACTTACTCCTCTGAGCCATCCAGATCCACTGGCCAGACTGGGGTGGCCCTGGATGCAGTGGGAGACCTTGATCTTTTTAAGGTCTTTAACAGGTCTCGGTTTGACTGAGGTAATTAATGCCCAACCAATAATTAAGGCTAGGTAAGAAATGAGGCAGAGAATGACCTCTTTTACTTAGTTAAAAAAAATCAATCTGAGAGGGGAAAACCTTCAGGGTTTTAGGCCAAAATAGAAACCATAGTTCTTTACATTCAGTCAGAGCCGATCAAGGTCCAAAGAGTGACCAAGTGGGTTTTGAACCAGCACGTATTGTTGGCCAATGAGAGCCAGAGTGATTGGGGTCAAGGCATATACTAGGATGGTTGAGGGGCAGAACTTAACCCAAAGGCTTTTCCTTCTTGTCATGGGTTTGATTCTGAGGCTCCCTTTCTATCATTCAGGTCACCCTCTTGTTTTCAAGCTTCTCCCAAGGTTCTCCAAAAGTATCTGAAAAGCAGGAGTGGGGTGGAAAAAATTGAGGGAGAAAGGAAGGGAGAAGGAAGGAGCCAGCTCAGGGAATTGTCGCAGTAAGCTGGAGTGTTGCACTGGATCTATTGTCATATAATTAGGGTACAAAAATCAACAAATTTGGGGAACATTTGGGGAGCTTGGTAATGTAGAAAACAAATTTTGTCCATTTTTAGCTATCTACATGCAGATTGCTCTCTTTGTGTATTCTCAGCAATCAGTTTTTAATCTCAAGCTGTATTCTGCTAAATCCCTCAACCCCATTTTAAAATCGATTCCATCCCATCCCCTACCTCAGCTGGCATGTGTTTAGAAAATGCAGACTAATTTTAACAATAGCCCTAGCAAGAAGGTGAATCCATACCCTTTTCATTTCTTCCCAACCCCAACCAAAAAAAGTTACAATAGCATAATTAATATACATGCCAAAGTAAGATAGGAAAGACTTTTGGATTATTTATACCAATGTACCACCATGTCTGTGGATAACTAAGGGATAGATGAATTTATTAGAACGATGGGCAATACTAAGAGACCTGTTTGCCAGTCTCAGAATTTGCTTTGATATATCTTAAATCCCCAATTTCTTTTCCACCAGATCCAAGTCCCACCTTCTTCCTCAGTGACTGTTTTGAGTTTCCTCTGGAAGCCAGACTGTATATCCCCTGGCACCCACTAGCTTGTGATGAGAGGGTAAAGAGGACATTTTGTCCAAGACTGCTTAGCTCTCTCTCAAGGCCCACCCCTAGGTCTCATCCTGAGCATGCAACCGTGGCCCCCCACACAAATGTGTGATGAATTTTGAAAATCTCTCTCCCCCTACCCCTCCCTAGCAGAGACAGGCTCCGGCCTCTTGAAATTCTGCACACTAATAAAATTGTAACTAATTTACATCCAAGATGAGGAGTGAGTGGCAGTGGTTGCTATGGAGACCATCTCGGGAGCCCAGGCTCCTCCACAGACAAGAGCAGCAGAGAGATCAAGAGATTCTGGGCTCAGGCTGAGGCAGATCCAAATGCCAGCCGGTGCAATGGCCTTCCTCGCCAGGGCTCCCAGGATGTGTGCTCCCCCCACGGGCGCCCTCACAGGGTCCTGGTGTCCCTCTGATGTCCAGACGGCCTGGCCAATGAGGACCCTGCTTGGATGCAGGAACTACACTCAAAGGGAAGGTTGCTAGAACCTCTCTCTGCCGAGCTTCCTTCTCTTTCTCCCCCTATCCTGCCAGTCCAGCTCTTTCTCATGCACTTCAAGAACTGGTCTCCACAGACAATGATGGGGGACTGACCCTGTTAGTAATACTGAATTGCTTTGGGAACTTTTCTAAGTGAGAAAGAGCAGTGGTGATCCGAGTTCACTGAAGCTCTGCTAGAAATGCTGGCTTCCTGAGGGCTTCTCTGAGCTGTTCTGTGTTCTGTGAAAGCCAGCCCTGACTCAGCACCCAAACCTTTGGGGTGGGAAGAACCTTGTTCAGATGCATGAAGGCAGGTTCCAAACGGCAAACACCTTAGAAGAAGCTCCTGGGCCCTCTCTGTGTCCTCCCTAAGGCCCAGACTGGCACTGCAAAGCCCTGCTCTGCTATTTAGTGCTGTATCATCTTGGACAAGTTCTGTCACCTCTCTGGGACTCAGTTTCCTCATCTGTAAAAAGGACATAAAACAATTGGACTATTCACTTTACAGAGTTGTGAGAAAATATCAAAGATGTGTTGTGTGTATATCAATTTATAAACTCTGAAGTGCTTTAGAAAAGTTGAAGAAGGAATAAGAGGAGCAGGAAAGGGAAGATTTTCTTTGTAAAATCAAATGACTCCAAGGACTATTCATTGAAAGTCTACTATGAGACTAGCACTGTGTTCAGGCACACAAAAGATCTATTCAATCCAAACTCCACCTTTATGGAGCTTCTAGTCTACTTGGAAAAACTACACTTGACATGAAATAGTTCAAGAACTACCATGAGCAGAACAGTTGATTTCCTGAAATGTCTTGATGTTAATTTTATATATCAAAAAGTGGAGGAACCAAAAAGAGGAGAAATTCTATTCTGGGTCTGATACTCACTAATGGAAAAATGAGTTACTGGAGTAGAAATCATGGAACCCTGCCAGGAAGAGGGGTAGGCAAGGAATGACTTTTACCTTCTAAAATTTGTGAAAAGGGAGAAGAGAGGGGGAACAGTCTAGCACATACACTCTAGATTTGAAAAGGGGAGATTTCAGAGTTCAGAAGGTAAGGTAATATTCAATAGACTAAAATTCTACCAGGAAAAGCAGCTTAGGAGGGATTGAAAACTCTTAAAAAAGGAGATTCCAAAAGGCCCCCAAAGAAAAAATACGAATAAGGAAGAAAAAACAAGAATTCTCTGAAGAGACATATAATTGCACAAGTAACTCATGGAACAACTGAGATTGTAAAGAGATACTTATAGAAAATCAAAGTCAGGCCAAGCAAAAAAGTATGAATTTAAGAGTGTGACATGGACCTAGGGAAAAAAAGCATCAGGACTGATAAAGCAGAAGGAACTGAGACTGGTAAGTTAGAACAACAAAAAGGACTTGTTTCATTTTATTAGGTATACTGGGGAAAAGAAGGTCAGAATAGTGGATAGAAGGATGATAGTGGAGAAAACACTAGAATAGCTCCATTTTTTTTGTCTTCTATTTTCTCTCTCCAGGAGAATGAGACTTGAATTCTGAATGACAAAACCAAAATAGTCAACAGTGAGTTGTTGGCCAAGCAAAAGAAGATGATATTAAGAAAGCATCTAAAGTTGCCCTTGACAACTTCAAATCACCTGTACCAGATGAGCTATAACTAAAGACCTGGTAGAAGGCATGTGCTGATCTGATGATCTGCAGGTCTTTCCTAGATAGTCACTAGCAATCTTTAATAATCTGCTCTAAAACATACCCCAGGGATCAAAGTCATGCTCATTTACCTATAATTTAAAGATTCTCTTCTCTTTTCTTTTTTTTAAAAAAATAAAAACTGTCTTTACCCTTCTCCAGGACTATGGTCCCTCTCTAATTCTCCTCAGTCTTTCAGATATCATTAACATCTTTCAAAAAAAGAAATTGTGAAAACAAAAACCAGCACAGTTTCACCAATGATTGGGCTAATCTTGTTTCCTCTTTCGACAAGTTGCCAAACTCCTAGATGATGGGAATGCTACAGGTAGATATATTTTACGTGGATATTAAAAAGGATTTGATAAATAATCCTATATTTTTCTTTTAGGAAAGTTGAAGACATATGCATCAGAAAACAATATACTCAGATGGGATTCAGAACTGGTTGAATGGTCAGCTTCAAAATATAGTCATTAATGGTTCAATATCAGCTTGGCCACAGCTGTCCAGTGAAGTGTCCCTTCAAATATGTACTGATCTTGACCCTAGGCTGTTTAACATTGTTTATCAGTAATTTGGACAAAAAACATGACACTAATCTGGAAGGGATAGCTAAGACCTTAAGACAGTCAAGATTTAAAAATATTTTGATTGGCAATGGGTTGAATCTAATAAGATTCAATAGGGACAAATATAAAATCTTTCACTTGGATTCAAAAAAATCAGCTTCCTATATACAAGATGGAGGAGATCTGGTTAGATGGTGGTTCATCTGAAAATAAATCAGCATTGGGGGCAGGGACAGGTTTGTAAACTCTATGCTCAATATGAGTCAGAAATGTGATGTAGCATCCAAAAAGGCTAATGTAATCTTTGCTTACATTAAGAGAGGCATAATTTCCATGGATAAGGTGGTGATAGTTTTGCTATACTCTGTCCTGATCAGATTATATCTACAGTAATGTATTCAGTTCTGGTCACTCCCATTTAAGAAGGTCATTGTTAAGTGTCCAGAAGAGGGCAACCATCATGGCGAAGGGCCTAGAATCTATGCCATAGGAGGCTAGATTGAAGAATGGTTAGCCTGGAGAAGAGATGACTTAAAGGGAGATATGATAGCTGTATTCAAGAACTTGAAAAATGTAATATGTGGAAAAGAAACTAAACTTGTTTGTTTGGTCCCAGAGGGCAGCACAAAGAAAAAAAAAAAAGGGCTAAGGCTGTAAAGAAATAAGTTAGCCTTGGTATCAGAAAAATTTCCTAATTATTAGAACTGTTCAAAAGCAGAGCAGGACTGCTTTGGGATGCAGAGCCCTCTTTGGAGCTCTACAAGCATTTATCATAAATGATCATTTGTTGGCTATGTTCTATCAGGGAACATGAGGGATGGGTATATGTGGGACTAAATAATCACTGGGTTCCCTTCAAATTCTGCCATTTGGTCTATAATCAATGACTATATCTTTAGGTTCAGGGCAGTTCAGAGAAGGAAAAGATTAAAGTGGCCTATAATAGTCAGGGAAGGGGAAGACCCTCTTCATGGAGACTTTCATCTCTTCTCAACCAGATTGGTTTCCTTGCCTGTTTTTATCATGTCTTCCTGCTAAGAAATGCATTGGACAGAGCAACAGGCTAGAGTCAGGAAGTCCTGAGTTCAAATTTGATCTCAGATACTTTTTAGTTGTGTGACCCTGGGCAGGTCACTTTCTCTTCTTGCCTCAGTTGCCTAAGTGTAAAATGAGCTGGAAAAGGAAAAGGCATACCACTTCAGTATCTTTGCCAAGGAAAAAATCCTAAATGGGGTCATGAAGCACGGCTGAAAAAATTGAAGTCTCCCATCTGTGTCCTTCTGTTCTAGCTGTGCTCCAGGCATGGAATGAGTTCCCCTACTTTTCTATTTCTTGAAGTCCCTCTTTTCCTTCAAGGCCCTACTCAGGAAACCTCTTCCACAAAACTTTCTATGATACCTCCACTTCCTTAACCATCTCCCAAGTGAATGTCATTCTGACCTCTTTTTCCAGTTTGGGAATGGGTTTGCAGTGATCCAATTACTTTAATGAAATATTGTCAGGTCGATCATTCAATCAACAAGTTCCTTTGAGCCTCATTTTCCCTATCTGTAAAGTGAGAGAGTTGGACTAGATGGAATCTATAATCCCATTTGACACCTAACATTCTGTAGATTATTCTTTTGCCTTGAACTCCCACAGCACAGATTTGTGTGATGAGAAAAATCTCATCATAATCCTTTCCTTCATAATCCTTCTGTTCTAACCCCCCATACCAGCCAGCCATAGGACCAGAACCACAATCTTTGCTGTATTCAGAGTCCTGCTCTGAAGGCCTAGGAGTATCCATCTCCCAGCTGGACCTTGGGAAACCTCTGATCATCTGTCACCCCCTCTTCCCCACAGACAGAAATTCTTTCTTTGCTTCAGAAACTACTAATTGCTCTTTCAGACCCTTCTTGATCTGTTCAGCTCTAGCTTATTAGGAAATTCACACAAAGAAAAACTGACTCAGACCTTCCAAGATAAGCAGCCTACATTTTTAGCCCTAATTCACCCTGAACATGATCAACAGAGAATTAGACCTAGAGCACGAGTCACATGGAAATAAGACCCACACATTTTGGTCATAAGAGAACTCCCAGGACTGAAAATCAGTCCGTCACTGTGGTACTTTAGGACTGGGATGAAGGCTGGAGTTAGGATCTGGCAGCAAAGGTCTCTTCGTACTGGAAATTTCTGCTCTTCTCCCAAATGCCACCAGAATAAGAATCTGAGAATCGGCAGGGAAAGACTTAGAAATCATTTAGTTTAATCTCCTAAAATCACAGATGACAAAAAGGAGAACAGAAGTGCTCACAAAGTCACACAACTACTTGAGGGCAGAGCTGGATTTAGAGTCCAACTATGTCTCCTGAATCCCTAGTCCAAAGCTCCTTCTCTTATTCCAAGGTATCTTCTGTAAAGAATAGTCTTTGGGGCATGAAGGTGACACAAGCCAGGTAGGGTAAAAAGGAAATCCATTTATTGACCAACTTGGCCACAGCACTCAACATCCTACCACAACTTTAAAAATCTACATGAGTAAATTATGGCAAGTAAATGGCACAGGGGATACAGCATTGGACCTGCAGTCAAAAAAGATTCATCATCCTGAGTTCAAATCCAGCCTCAGATACTTACTAGCTATATGACCTTAGGTAAGCCACTTAACCCTGTGTGCTTCGATTTCATCTATAAAATAGGGATAAAAATAACAGCGGCTCTCCACAGTTGTTGGGAGGCATAGATCTCAGTCATGTGAGGAGACTCTGGAAAGTCTGGGAATAAAAGCAGAAAAGAATGACAGGAGCTTCAACTTAGAAAGACTCCCACAAAAATTAATGGAGAGAGTAATGGGGACCTGAATCTGAGAGCCCTGGATTCTGATCCCCTTCATTGGGCCATTGGCTTCTTTCTTAACCTTCACTTGACCTATTTACAAGAATAGAATGGGCTTGTCTTTCATTTCTCTAAAGATAAAATCAAGTTGAAAGTTTCAATCCTGTCCCTTAGGTAGGAAAAAAAAAAGGCACCAATGTATTTAATGGGATTTTTTGCTTACAAAAGGGACATTTTGTTTTATCAGGTTCATAAGAGTATCCCCAAAGCCCCAGTACACACTCCTGATCCCCCACCCTCTCAGTGCAGTTCAATACAATGAATATAAGCTCCTTGAGGACAGCCACAGGTTTGTTTTTGTCATTTTATCCCCAGCACTCAGCACAGAAAGTATAGGAAGAGACACAAAGTCTTTAAAAGATGTTGCTCCGCAGGAGCTCCTGCAGACAACAAAAATTGTAAGTCAGTCCACTCCGAATACCAACAGAAAAATGTCGGCTCAATCTTCAGTTTCCACTTCCATAAAAGCCTCCATGTTGTTGCATCATCCTTACCTGATGAACACTGCATTTGATTGTCTTAGAGACTTCCACTCCATTTGTGATGCATTCCGTTCATCTGGTGGTTCTTCAATGGATTTCCAAATAAAGCACTTACTCTCATAGGTATTTCACCTTGAGCTTGGCTGGGAGATAAGTAGGGCCTTCCTGAGGAAAAGCCCATCCAAGTGAAGCCATGGGTGGAAAGATTATGCCTTCGGAGATGAAATAGTGGGCTCCCTTATCCCCAACTGCCTGGGAGATTTCTCTAACTTTAGCTTTCAGGTCCCTAAAACATGTAATTATTCTCCATCTTTTGACCCAGTCAGCTCAGTTCCTGTTTTCTGACTGAGTGATCCAACTACAGACTAAGAATCTTCCATCTTCAATTCTTAGAGCTGTGTCTATACCACATAAATTGGGCTGAGGAAAAGTTTTCCCATTTACTTATCTTTGAGGTTCTATTCTCAAGGCCCACCTTTCCAATGAATTGTGAATTCTGTAAGATAGAACAGATACTGGGTGAGGGCAGGGAAAAAGGAAAATAAGATTTTTTTGAGACAAATCTGTTATTTCTACTATACCTCAAACTTTTGCCCCTTAACATGTACAGCAACATATCACTTGGCTAGAATTCTTTCTAGCACACAGTTGTGAAGAATGAAAGAAGCAAAAAATGATTTCTGAATATCCAAAATATTACAAAATCCACACACCAAAGTTCAAATACTTTATCCAGAATTGAGTTCCTTGGGTCCTTACTCTTAATGGACATAATTTTAACAAGTTTTATTAGATGATTTTCCAGCCCACAATCAGAAGCCACAAATCAGAAGAGGGCAGATAGTGTTGTTACAGAGAATGCTGGAAGCAATGAGAAGTAACTCCTGGCAACAGAGATTGAAAAAGAAAAACTATAAAAAACAGACACAAGAACTCAATAATCCTAGCAAGCTAGGATTACTTTCTACAGTATAAAATAGTTCTAAATGTTTCAGTAGCCTTCTGAGGGGTGTCTGTAAGTCGGATTTAGTATTGAACAGCCTTAGTGATTTCCCTGTTTAGCATCCCAGCTGCTAATTCCCCAGGCATGCAGAGCAGCATAAATGCAGATATTGGCTTATAAAGAGCCATAAAGAAATTATTCTACTCTGTAAATTATGGTTGTATCTGGCAAAGCCAAGGGAAGTAGAAGGAAGGTTGGGGGAGATCTGACTTATGTCAGGAAGAGACCTTGTTATGAAAAGGCTAAAAGGACACATGAAAATAACTTTCAAATGTTTGAAAAGCCAATGTGAAGAAGAGATGTTCTACTTATATTTTGGTCCTAGAGGGCAGAATGACAGAAAACCTGGATTCAAATCCTGGCTTTGCCCCTAATTACATTTAAGTCAATTTGCCTCTTTGAAACTATTTTCATCTATAAAAAATAGAGGCCTGAACGAGGTAAACTTTAATAATTAGTGCTGGCACTCATATAGCACTTTTAGATTTTTAAAGTGTTTTATATACATTATTTCATGTAGTCTTTAAAGTCCCTTCTATCTCTATAAGGCAGTATAGCACAGTGAAAAGAAACCTGGATTGAAGTCAGAGGAACTGGGTTCAGGTTCTAGCTCTATTACTTATTTTCTGCATAGTTTGAACAAATCACAATCTCCTGGGACCTCCGTTTCCTCTTCTGCAAAATGAGGGAGTGGAATGAGATTTTTCTCCATAGGGTATTAGGATTCTGAATTATAGGACAATAGATTTGCCTTTGATATCAGGAGACATTTTCCTCACAAAAAGCTGTTTGAAAGAGGGCTACTTTGTGAGAGACTGACTTCCAGATTATTAGAGGTTTTCAAGAGAAAGTTGGATGATGATTTGTCAGTGACATCATAGAAGGAATCTTTGTCCAGGTACAAATTGGAAGAGATGACCTCAGAACTCCCTCCATTTTCTGAGATTCTATGGGAATCTGCCTGAAGTCCATACCCTACTCTGCTTTGTTTTCTAATATTGGGACAGAAAACTCACTTTCTAAGTCTGTGTTCCTTTCTCAAGACCTTCCTTACAGCTTTCTCCTGTATGAATTCTGTTCTATTTATTTGTGACCATGCCCTATTTCTCCCTAACTCATCTGTAAACTCCATTCCTGTTTCTACTGAAGTTACCCCTATCTTTCCAATCCCCCCAGGTTTGCAGTACTGGAGCCATCCCTGATTTTTCATTCTTCCTCACACCCATTAGCCAATCAGTTATCTAGTCTTACCATTTCTTTCTTCACATCTCCTACATCCATACCATTCTCCACTCCCTATTTCAAACTCTCATCAGTTCTTGCTCAGATTACAGTGACAGCCTTCCAATTGGTCTCTCTGCTCCAGGCTCTCAGCTCTCCAACCTATCATCTATATAGTAGTTAGATTTATATATTCTTAAAACACAAGTTTGACCATCAGACTTCCTAACTCAAAAAGATCCAATGGTTCTCGTTTGCCTTAGAATAAAATACAAACTCCTGTTTGGTACTTAGAGCCCTTAGCAATATGATTCTAACCTTTTATCTCCAGACTGATTTCACATAATTTTTCTCACCTAGTCTATAGTCTAGCCAAATGGACCAATTTGCAGTTCTCCATTTAACATTGCTGTCCTGTTTGCTTGTCTTTGCACCGACTGTCACCTTGCCTGGATGCTCTTCCTTCTCTTTTCCACTCCTTAAAATTCCTGCCTCCATTCAGGGCTTAGGGTAAGTAGCTCTCCTGAGCTCCCCAGTTCTTATATATGGTGTTTCCCTCCAGTAGAATAAAAGCCACTTGAGAGCAGAAATTGCATTCATTTTTGTCTTTGCATCCCCCAGATCTACCACATAACAGGCACTTAGAAATGTTTGTGAAATGGGTGAATCATGGGGAGTCATCATCCCACCAGTAGTGATCATAGTGCTGTGCATAGATCAGATGCAATTAAATGTTTGTTGAATTTTCATTGAAAGATATTTTATCCACAGCATTGAGGGCCATTTCAAAATTGTATTTGTTTCATGAGCTTGTAAGATTGCAACACATTAAAAAAATAAGGAACCATGGAGAAGAACCAGGATAAAAGATATTATCAAAGAAGCATATGATTGAAAAAGAATGAACTGTTCATGGGATGAGGCCCATTTGCCTCAGTATTAGATAATAGCGAAAACAGATAATTTCAATAAATAAACTGTCGAAGGATATGGGCAGGCGATTTTCAAAGGAAGAAGTCCAAACTACCAACAACTATATGAAAAAATGGCACCAAATCACAAGCATTGTTGCTTCTTGGGAAATCATGAAATGGATAGGGAGGAAGTTGTACTGGAAAGTGTATTGAGCCCGGAAGTCAGGAAACTTGAATGGAAAGCTGGCTCCATCAGTGTAGCCAGGGGCAAATCACTTCATCTCTCTTATCTCAGTTTCCTCATCTGTAACATCTGAAGGGGGCCAAAGACAATTCTAAGAATGACTAGTTTTAAACAATTTTTCAGGTTTATTTTGAACTTGTGATGATCAAGTGTGAAGTAGAAAGCATTATTATATTTTCAATTGAGATGTCTATTACATGTTTTATAACACTGACACACCCTCAATCACTTTCACATTCATTTTATAATCCTTGTCATAATTTCTAAGCTTTTTAGATACTTATGTTTTAATTTTGTAAAGTAACATGATGTGAAGAATATAATTTGAATTACTTTCAAAATTTTGCAACTTTGAAATACACACCTAATTTGGTTTTATTATGGAGCTAAGCAACACCTCACATTCCTAAGATTGGCAAAGATGACAAAAAAAGAAAAATGATAAATCTTGGAGAAGTGGTAGGGGAAAAGATATATCTACAGTGGTAGAGTTGTGATTGGGTCCCTCCATTCTTAAAAGCAGTTTGGAACTATGTCCCCAAAGTTGTTCATCCAGGCATATCTTTTGACCAGTAATACCTCTTCTATATCAATAGCTAGAGATTGGCTGGTAAGAGTTTAATTTTCCAGGGGAGAAAAGTATACACATTAAACACACTCTAAGTTTAATTTTTATTACTAATATTTTCTTCGTCACTTTCTTAAGTATAAGCAACAAAACAATAAATCAAGCCTTAAAAACAGAGTAGCAAAAAAATAAAGAAAAGAAATCAAAGAGGACCATTGAGGTATTTTTAATGCAAAGACAAGAACAGAAAGAAAATGGGAAAGAAGCACAGACAAACAGGACAGCTTTGAAAACTATAGCTAAAACATATGTTTTTTTTTAATTAAGCTATACATAATAGAGTTTTGCAATTTCATGCATAATTTTCTTTTTTCTGTTTTCATCTTGAAGATGCAAATGCCCATTTTATTTGGTTTTAACTTCGGAGTAAAAATTAGGAGGCCTTTAAAAGAAAGCAGAGAAGATCCTGAACAAGTTGAGTGTACTTTCTGTGGTGAACCTAGAGAAAAAATGAACCAATGTTGAGCAACTAAGTAGCGCACCGATAGAGTACAGGGCCTGAAGTCCTGAGTTAAAATTTGACTTGAGACCCTTCTAGTTGTGTGACGTAGGTAAATTACTTAATCCTGTTTGCCTCAGTTTCCTCATCTGCACAATGGGCTGGAGAAGGAAATGGCAAACCACTTTAGTATCTCTGCCAAGAAAACTTCATCTAGAGTCAAGAAGAATCAGACATGACTGAAAGCAACGGAACAACAAATAGACAAGTGTTACCTGATGAGGGGACATAGATGTGTGGAAATTTATATCCTTTGAGGAAGTACTTTCATTGATTTTATCACGTACTCATTAGAGCATTAGAGTGGTATATGGCAAAACTTAAGCTGTGGATTTCTATCCTATATGAAGCCATGTAACTGAATATCAGAGTCATAAAATTAGGATTTATTATCACTAAATGTTTGATTTGTATACCTATTTTGCATACTTTTAAGATTAGGATCACATAAAAATTTCTCAGGCAAAAAGGGATCTCAAATGAAAAAATTTAAGAAGCCCTGGTATATGATAAAAGTTCTATGATAAATTACTTTATATTTCTAATTATGCATTTTATTTTTACCTTTACATCATGGAAGGGGACATCCACATGGATAGGCTAACATTAATTTGAGGTGGTTTTGTAAAATTGGTGACATACTCCTGGAATTCCCAGAATTTTATAGATAAAAGGCATCCTTTGGAGATTCCTTAGGTTGACCCACTCCAGATTTTACAAAGGGGGAAACAGAGATCTAGAGAGATGAAGTGATTTGCAGGCAGTTACACAGATTTTAAGCAGCAAAGCTAATATTCCTACTCAATTTTCTTGACTCCAGTTCCAGTGTTCACTTTTGTAAAAATTACTGCCTTTCCAATTCATGAGCTCCCACGAATCAGTGTAGACTGAAAAAAGGTTCAAGAAATGCTTATATCAATTTATGGATACTGAATTCAAAATACATTACATTGACGTCAAGAAAGAGAGCTCTTCACCTTCCTACAACTGTCCCTGGGTACCATCAGTGGAGCTATTTGGGACTAAGGGAATACAATGACCCACACAGCTTTTAAAGTTCATGTTTACAAGTTAACACAAGCTGTGACACAGGCTGATAGGAAATTGAGCACACCTCAAGCAATAGCACAGATGTCACAATAAGAGAATCCTCAGGGAAGATCATGGAAGGGAGAACGAACATAAGGAAATGGTTTTCTACTCAGGAGCAAATGGGGGTGGAGGTGCCAAGCTGTGGGCTACATCTGACCATCAATGTACCTCTAGTTCCAGGGCCTTCCTGAGGGACCTAAGAAGCGGTATAAGTGGAAATGATTTACTCAAGGAATCCTGACCACATTACCACTAAATCAATTTTCCATTAGTGACCCCAGATGAATGTCCACCTGTGCATGCTTGAATAGAGGGACAAATTCCCCAAAGCATGACATCCTAGTGCCATGGACTTGTGGAGGGTCCTAGACCTGTTGGAGATCATGTCCTCCAAACCTGTCATTTAAATGGATAATAATGGTTCAAATGTCAATAACACTTTACAATTTACAAAAGCAGTTTCTTCATAATAACCTTGTGAGATAGGTGTGAGAGTATTAGGCTTCTCACTTTACAAGCAAGGAAACTGAAATTTAAAGAAATTAAATGAATCACCCAAGATGACTAGAGAATAGCACACTGGGGTTGAAATTCAGCTTATCTAATTCTATTCTTATCTATAACATCATCAACCAACAAGCATCTGCTATGGCCTGGGTACCAGACATAAAGGCCATCATGAAACAATTCTAACCTTAAAGCTGACAAACATATTAACGTATAAAGCTAAAGTATAATAGCATATAAAGACAAACAGTAAATACAAGGCAAGATGGGGGGGGGGGGAAGAAGGGGGCCCTCGGCACCTAAGGGAATCAGGAAACCCCTCAGGTAGGAAATGGCAATTGGGAAATGCTTAGAAGGAAACTAAAGAATCCGAAAGACCCAGATAAAGAGGAATTCATACCAAGAATTGGGTGAATAAGGGAAGGTCCAAAGATGGGGGGTGGGTATGAATGGACAAGGAATGTCAAGAAGGCCAATTTAGTGTCAACATACAATTCAGGAGGTGGGATCAATTGTCTGGGCCACCATTGGAAGGTTCAAACTCTTCCCTAAGAGAACTTTGGGAATATGATGCTACACCCATTTTCCCCACTGATTCCTTGGACTCCTTCATTATTGTCTATATCATTCACTTACACTTTAAGTAATTTTTTTTAAATCTTAAAATTCTATATGTGGGTGAATTACAATTTTAAGAAATCACTTGTATAGGTATTTAAACACTGAGGACAAAAACTGCCTTATTTTTAAACTCACTTCTCCCTACTCAAAGCCCATAATATATTGTACTTGCAAATAATAGAAGCATTAAAATTCATTGGATGACTGGACAGATGTATGAACGATTACCAAAACAATTTTGAGGTCATTCTTCTTTAAAAACAAAACAAAACAAAAGGAACAGCTGGATGGTACAGTGGATAGAGCACTGGCTCTGGAGTCAGGAGGACCTGAATTCAAATGTGTCCTCAGACACTTAACACTTCCTAGCCATGTGGACAAGTCACTTAACCCCAATTACCTCTCCCCCCGCAAAAAACCCCACTGTTATTAAAAGTATCTATAAAGGCATTAAGCTGCATATGTGGCAATGATTACAAGTATTGGAAAAGATATAGAATTTAACTTAAGTTGTAAGTCTTCCTTAGAGATCCATCAGTTTGGGATACCTCTCACATCTCAGGCCCAGTCTATTTCTTTTCTCTTTGGTCCACTTAGAATTAATATTTTCTTTTTTAGTTCTATTTCTCATTCTACTTCTGTTTCAAGTTGATCTGCTCCTGCCCTTGTTCTTTCCCCAATATTTTTTTTCCCAAAAGTGGCAGAGTTCATCTGCTGTCCTACTTCGTTTTCTAATGTAAGATAAGATGTATTCCTAAACAGTTATCCAGGATAAGCATAATCTCTACTCTGGTCCCCAGCTTCTCCTGGATGGACTGCTCCCTATCCTTAAGTGTACCCTGTCTCCTACATGGACACATCCTGATTTTTGTAACAAGAAAGGGCAATTCATTTTGCCATATCTCGCATCCAGTGACATTTCTTACTTACCAACTACCCATGATCTCTGAATAATGAAATCTAGTAATAAATTTGTACTTCTACTAATTTCGTCTTCTGATGCCTCATTTTGGCACAGAGATGATCTTGGATTTTTAAAGGTTACTTTAGGGAATATAAGTCAAAAACGAGAAACTTAGAACCAGGGGTATATTGTGGACATTCTGAATTACCACAATGTCTTTGTGCCTTCTTTTCCTCTTCTATAAAATGGCCTGGTGACATTGTTTCCTTATACTTTGAACTAGGAATCAGAGGATCTGGATTCTGGTCCTAAAAGTGACCTTGATCATCCCTCTAACCTAACTGGATCTCAATGTTCACAAATGTAGAATAGGGGTATTGGATTAAATAAATTTTAGATTTTCTCTAAGGTCCCTTTCGGCTCAATTATTCTGTAATTTTAAGATAATCATGGCTACTTTAGAAACACTGAGATCCAAGGCTCAGATTTCATCTCCAGGCCTTTGACTCTGAATCTCTGAGTAGAAAAAGGCTTTGAGTCAAAATTCCCATGCCATATGGTAATTTCCGCTATAACAAATCTGACAAATGGTCATCCAATTTCTCTAGCTTGAATATTCACCATGATTGGGAACTCACTACTTCACAAAGCTGCTGCTGATTCTTTGTTATCAGGAGAATAATAGTATGTCTGCTTGAATTTTAAAAGAATCCAAAGTACATCCGTTGCCCATCTGCCTACACTTAGAAACCCATCAACTGCTTCACAAGTCCCTCCTTTAATGTGCTTAAGCTCTCCTAAAAATGATATATGTCACTTAAGGTATTCACAATATTTCTAACTTGAGTGTCATCAGCAGATATCACCATTACAGACACAGTCCTACCACCATTACAGACACAGTCCTACTCCCGGACCTTTAGTGAAAAATGGAAAGACCACCCTCCAAATGATTGTGATATTCTTCCTTGACACACCCCAGCCATTCCTAATGACATCCTGTCTACCTATTTTGTTACCCCTTTCTCTAGCCCCAAGGGAAGTTAAGTATCTTTAACCAGCATTATAACTCTACTTGGGCAGTGTGCACCTATATAAGAAGGCCTGAAACTTAGCTCTCCCCCTCATCTCCAGTTACTCATATTTGACTTATATTCCCTAAAATTCCTACATGTGACCCTGAGCACATGATGAATTATCAATGGATTAGACTAACTATTGTGTCATTGCATATGGAGGATTCTGGAGAGGTCACCCCTTTTTAAAATGTCTCAGCATTCTGTAATAGTGTCTGCAATGATACCATTAACAAATCTATTGCCTCCTCCATCCTCCTTTTTTAAAATGAAAAAACAGGGGAATGCCTAAACAAATTGGGATATATGAATGTTCTAGATTTATTATGCCATAAGAAATGACAAACAGGAGAAATTCAAAGAAAGATGGGAAGATAAATGGATATGATGCAGAATGAAGGAAACAGGACCAAGAGAACAATATATATAATGACCAGCAGAATATCAGTCAACAACAAGCATTTTTTAATCAATTACATGTAAACAAAAAATTTTAACATTCATTTTTTTAAAAAAAATTTAATTTTTTTTAATTTTACATTTTTTTAAATTTTGAGTTCTAGATTATCTTCCATCATTTTATCATTCCATGAGAAGGCAAGCAATTTAATATAGATTATACATGTGTGGGCATGTAAAATATTTCTGTATTAATCAAAAACAAGCATTTTTAAAGAACTTGCTACTGCCGTTCACTGCTCTGTGGATACAAAGAAAGGGGGGGTAAGCAATCCTTGTCCTCAGGGTGGTCCCAGCCTAATATAGGGAATAAAAACATTAAGAAGCATTTGAAATTTGATGAATGCAATAAACAATCCATAATTGATAGGTAAACATAACAAAATAAATGAGGAAACACAACAATAATGAGATGGGAATTTCAGGAGTAGGATGTGGTGTACATAGTCAGACATGGCGGCTGTGGCAGTTGACTTTCCGTAAGTGCTTTTTTCCTTTGTTATATGAAGGAGTTTGCTAGGAATTCATATTAAGGGGAAATAACTGTGATGTAAAAACAAAAGCCAACAAATAAACCTTTTTTAAAAAAAAACATGCAAAAACACCTGTGAGGAAAACATATTGATGACTCTTACTTATCTCACTAATAACTTATTGTGGATTAGTTTATCATGTGTTTTGTTCCAGTTTATGATGATAGAGAACAGGGAGAGTTAAGAGGAAAGAAAGAAAAAGAAAATAAGATGGCAGTTTTGCCTAAGGTGAAATATAAAATTGCTCTGGGGCAGTCTCCCAGTAACACCATTGTGGCTGTTAAGCACACTGCCTTGAAAATAAGCAAGGTCACCAGTTATTGCCCTATGACTTTTTTTAGTCAAACGCCTTCCCTTGCAGGAGGTATCATACATATTTATTCAAATAAGTTTAAATCACCACATCTTACTCCTTTTCTGGCATAGGATTGGGGAGGAGGGGGTGGAATGGGAGTTAGAGGGAGAATCTTTAAAATCATGTATATCAAATCCCCCCAGTTTGTAAAAAGAGGAAACACATTTAGAGAAGGAAAGTGAAAAAGGAAGCTGTTGTCCCCCCAAGGCAGAAGTCAAGCCCAAGGCCTTGAAGGCCAAGAAGGTGATGGAGAAGCATGACCGTAACCACAAAAAGGAGAAGATCTGGACATCCCCTACCTGCTGGCTCCCAAGACACCAAGGCAGTCCAGATAAGTGCTCCTTGGAGAAACAAGCTTGATCCCCGTGCCATCATTAAGTTTCCCATACCCACGAGTCTGCTGTGAAGAAGATTGAGGAAAACAACATCCTCATCTGCACTGTGAATGTCAAGGTCAACCAGCGATAAAGAAGCTGTATAATGCGTCCAAGGTCTACGCCCTGATTCATCCTGAGAGAGAGAAGGCCCTTGTGCGCCTTGCTCCAGGCCCCAATGCTCTAGAAGATGCCAATAAAACTGGATTATCTCTCCCACTTCTCCTACAATAAAAACTTTTCCAGGAAAAAAAAAGGTAAGAAAGGCAGCTAACTTACTTTGCAACCTTGGCTAAACTTCTCTGGACCTCAATTTCCTATGGTGTAAAATGAAAGAAATGGACTAGAAAATCAGAAGGACTACACCCAACTCTGACCCTCTCTCCATTCTACAGTCTGGTTGATCTGAAGTAAATAGGCATAAAAGAAGGGGTTGACGTAAATATCTTCTAAACTCCATCTAAAATTTAAATTGTATGAATTTTTAAGATTTTCTTTTCCTGCCCTGGTATTCATTGATCTCTAAACTTTTTAAAAATAAATTTGTATTGATATCTTTTGTTTTCACATCTACATTTCCCTCTCCTGTTGTCTTCCAAGAGCTAGCTATTCCTTAAAACAAAGAATAATAAAGATTTAAAAAAAAATTCACCAAGTTTACCAAAACATATTAAAAATCTGGCATTACATAAAGTGTTCCAACCCCACCTCTACAAAGAAGACTGGGAGCTGTCTTTTAATGTTTTATCTTTAGAATCAATTGATCCATAAGTGATGTAGTAGATAATGTCTAGAAACTGGAATCAGGAAGGTGAGTTTGAATCTTGCATCAGACAGTTACCATCTATGTAAGCTTGGGCAAATAAATCATTTCACCTCTCTGTGACTCAGTTTCCTCATCAATAAAATGGAAGTAATAAGACTTCACAGAACTGTAATTAAGACTCAAATGAATTAGCATATATAAATGCTTTGCTTATATATAAATATAATAATATTTATAAGTTATAAATGTATTATATAAATAATAAATTTATAAATAATATGCAAACCTGTAATATAAATATATATAACATATAAATGCTACCGATTTTTTTTTAACAAGGGGGCAGTTGTATAATGGAGAAAGCACTGTATTTGGCATCAGAGAATTTAAGTTCAAGTCCTTTCCAAATTTGACTTCATTTTTTATTAAGAAAATAGAGGCCATCACCCTGTGATCTCTTTCTTTTTCTTTACATCTCAAAATCCTTTACTATTAATTGCCCACTTTCTCTGTCTTTATTCCAGGGTCTTCTCCTTACCAAGGCCAAACCCTCTACCCAAGATGAACTGCCAGATCAGATGGTCTTGTCCCATTCCTCATTCAAACCACTCTCTCCCACCTCTCTCAACAGACTCCCCTGGAAACCGTATCTTCTCTCTTTTTAACACTTCCATCTCTCCCAGTCTACTAGTCCCTTCCCTGAGGCTTTCGAACATGCCCAGGTCTCCATCCATTGCCAACCCCATTCTTAAAAACAAAAACAAACAAAAAATCTCCACTTGGACCCACCACCTTCTGCAGCTGTTAACCTTTCACCTCCCATCTTTATTTGTTGTGGTCACTTTCTTTCCTCTCATTCTCAGCACTTGTGGACCCGACTTCTGACCTTACCACTTAACTGAAACCACTTCCTCCAAAGTTACCAATGAGCTTATAATTGTCAAATCTGAAGGCCTGTTCTCAGTTCTCATCCTGACCGTCTGTTGCTGAGTTTGATGCTGTTGACCACTCTCTCCTCCTGGACATCCTTTCTGCTCTGGGTTATAATATCCTTGCTTTCTCTTGATTATCTTCCTAACTCTCAGATTTCTTTGGTCTCCTTTGCAGGATCCTGACACCTCATTGTGAGAACACCCCAAGTCTTCATCCAGCTTCTTTTTCTATAAGTTCTCCCTTGCTTATCTCCTCAGATTTCATGGGTTCATAGAGATGAATGTGGATGATTCCCAAATCTGTATATCCAACCCCCCTCTCTCCTTTGTACTAGTGCTGCATTGTCATCTGACTATTAGAAATTTCCCACTAGATGTCCCATGGGAAATCTCAAACTCAACACAAATAAAACAGAACTCTCTTTCTCCCCAAAGTCACCTTTCTTCCACCCTTCTATTTCTCATCAGGGTACCCTCATCCTTCCTGTCACCCAGAATCATCCTTGATTCCTTGGATTCTTGCTCATCCTGCCCATATCTAATTCATCACCAAGTGTTATTGATTCCACCTCCACAGCATCCCTCACATCCATTGCATTATCTCCTCTCACAGCTACCTCCCTAGTTTGAGCACTCTTCCCTTCTTATCTGTAGTTTTGCAATAGTTTCCTAATTGATCTCATTGCTTCATCTCACTCCTCTCCAATCTATCTTCCACACAATTGTCAGATTGATTTTCCTAAAGCATAGAACTGACCACTCCCCTGTTCAATAAGCTCTAGTGGCTCCCTATTGCTTCTAGGATCAGACACAAATTTCTCTGTTTGGCAGTTACAGTCTATTACAACATGGCTCCTGCCTACCTTTCCAGGCTTTTCATATACTCTATATGGCAGCCAAATTGGCCTCTTTGTAGTTTGTAATACATACCAATCCTTCTCCTTCCTTTCTCCCTTTGCCTTACCTTTGCCTCATCATATTCCTCCCTCTTTTCAAAGCTAGAGTATGAACTCATACTATAAGGTCTTTCCTAATCTTCCAAACTAAGTTTCCCCTCTCCTCCAATTACTTTGTATTTCCCTTATATAAATTTTAGCTTGATTTTTCTGTATATAGAATGTGCGTTCCTTGAGAACAGCAACTATCTCATCTTTGCCATCAGATTGACAGTATCTAGCACAGTGCCTGACAAACAGTAGGTACTTAATGCTTGTTTATTGCTTAAATTATTAGTTGTTTGAACTTAGGCAAATAATTCGCCCTCTCTGAGACCCTGTGTCCCTATCTGTAAAATGGAGAGAATAACTCTTGCCTTTTCCCCAACAACCTTTGTATTTCTTAAGGCAATATAGAAATATACAAGGCTATTTTGAAAAGATAATCCCTTCCTACCACCCCACTCATACCTCCTCTCCAGTCTTCTAATTCATGTCTCAGAGGAAATCTTAACAAACAATCCCTTGAAAGACTGCTGTCCATTAGTTGGCCCAAGGACCAGCACTCTAATCATCATGTTAATGAGCAGAAGTGCACTTACCCAGACTGGATGAAACTTTATAAGACTTTCCCGCTTAATGGCTGAAATCTTTGGGGGACGGGGAAGGAGAAGAACGGGTAGACTGTGCATTTACATATTAGACAGGAAGACTAAACTAATATATAATAAAGGTACAATATAGGTTTTATCCCTGAAGGAAAGCAGACAACTTTAGGGTCATCCATGTAAAAAGTAGAACTTAAAACAATAACTCAGTTGAAAAATAAATGTTGATCTATTCTTTGTTTTACACCTTGGCTAGCTTACCCACAAGGGGTTGAGTGGGGGAAAAAAGAGGGTTAGGGGATAGTTGGAGAGGGGAGAAAAAGAAAGCTTCAGGTCACAGGGAGGTCTGACTGAAATTCGTAGCATTTATTTGTCTGTAGCTCTCATTTCACAATAAATCATGCCTTATGACAGCTCCTGGATCATTTTCTTCTGTTATTATTTAACTCATGCATCAACATTTAACATTTCACATATTTTTGCTCTGTCTCCCAAGAGAGACTATAAACTCCCAGAGGGGAAGAAACATACCTCTAATTCCCACACATGCTTAGCAAGGGCTGTGCATACAGTAGGTACTTTAAAAAAAAAATCTGCTGACTGATTCATTACCATCATCAAAAGCATTTATCAAGCACCTGCATAGTGAGATGCAGTAGAAAGCCTTTGCCTCCATTTTTCCTATATCTCCTCCCTGCACACACTTTAATTCGGTTGACTGCATCCCTGAGTATTTCTGTGTAGGTGGACACTCCAAATACGAACAACCAAGAAGCTCCTTGTCAGTTCCTATTCCAGAAGAAAGAAGGTAGATCTGTGTGTATTGTACTGGATTGGCTCTGAAGTTACATTCAAAGATTACCCAAGCACCTGGAGATTCAAGAATTCCCATTTTACAGCTCTCTGGAGGTGTTACATAGAGACTTAGTGGAATGTTTTTTATGACATTTTCTATTAATGACTTTACTGAACACATAGATTATATCCTTAAATTTAAAGATGGTCCTAAGCTTGGAAGGATGTCTCATAGGATGGTAATATCAAGGTCCAAAAAGATCTCAACAGAGTGGGAGAGGAGGAGTTCAATCCAACAAAGGTTAAATTTAATTGGGATAAATGTAAATGCCTGGGCTAAGATTCAAAGAATCGACTAACTATATAAATAAAAGGTTGAGAAGAACTAGCTTAATAACAGTCCATGGAAAATGTCCTCAGGTTTCAGTGGATTAGGATCTCAATATAGGTCAACAATGTAACATGTAAGCAAAAAAAGAAGGGGGAGGACATAGTATAATCTCAGATTTCAATTTAAAGAAACGCAGTTTCTAGGGCAAAGGAGATAATAGTATTATTCAACTATTCTATGTGGATCTGAACATATATGTTATATTCCACATATGAGTGTGAATACCTTACTTTTAAGAGAAAAGTTGCTAAATTGAACTATATTGAAATTGGAAGGACAATCTGAGGGGCTATCCCCTCATGCTACATGGGGAATATGTCGGACAGGAGGAAGAGTGAGGTAAAGGGGAAGAGAACGGAGAGTATGATGACTTGGACTATCTGAGGTGTTTCACATGAAGAAGCTCTCTGTATTTCTAGAAAACAGAACCAAAGCTGGTGGATAGAAGGAATAAGAAGACAGATTTGGGGCATATTATAAAAGAAGGACTTCCTAATTAGTAAAATGATAGAAAAGTAAAATGGGTTCTTCAGTCAATGCACTCAAGCTACATCAATGGTAATGTAGAAGAATTCCTGTATATGGCAGCATTAAATGGCCATCGAGACCACTTTCAACTTTTAGACAGTTATTTTGTTGAGGATTTCTAAGGTACTTATAACTAATCTCTAAACTCTATGATCCTGTCGCAAAAGTAACAATATCAGTTATAGGGTCTTATTTAGATATTTCTTTCAATATGTATTTTGGGATCACTGAGGAGTATACACACAGATTGTTTACTAACAAATAATTACTATCAAGGTTTTTGTTTTTAATAATAATAAGGCAAATATGTGGAAATACTGAAAAATAAAGTGTTACAAAATATTACATTCACAATCTGGGATAATGCTAAAATGGGATGGTTAGTGGAGACACACATGCAAAAACCAATAACCCAATTCCAATATTGTTATAAGGTACTTAGTTGGAAAGAGCCAGAGGTTTTATAGTTTCTACAGTTTCATTCCCAAGTTTGTATATCCAGATCTAGACTCCTCTCCTAAACTCCCAATCCCACATCACCAGTTTCCTGTTGGACATCTTCACCTGATTCCTGCAGGCATCTCAATTACCAATGTACAAAAGAGAATTTGTTATCTCCTCTCTCCCAACCCTTTCACATCGTTCTATTTCTGTTGAGGGCTTTACCATTAGTCCAGTAAGCCAGGTTCCTTTTCTTAGAATCATCTTTAGCTCTTCACTCTCACTCACCTCTTCTTCCAAGCAATCAGCTGCCAAAATTTAACTGATTTTTATCTTCCAATATATCACATACTTGTACCTTCTCTCCACTTGTCTGGCCACCAACGTAGCTCATGAACCTCCCGCTAGAACTGTTACAATGGCCTCCCAACTGATCTCCCTATATCTAGACTCTCCTTCCTCTGAACCCATCCTCCAGAAAAATTGGCAAAATGATATTCCTGAAGCATGAGTCTAAACATGTCACAGTTCTGCTTAAGAAATTCCAACAACTCCCTATTGCCTCTAGCTGGAAATACAAATTCCTTAGCTTGACAATTAAAACCCTTCATAATCTGGCTCCAGCTTGCCTTTCAAAGCTTATTGCACCTTATTTCCTTCCACGTATTGCATGTTCTAGCCAAAAGGCCTATTTGTTTTTTCCTGAACTCAGCACTGCATTTCCCACTTTTGTGCCTTTGCATAGGCTGAGCCTTCTGTCTAGAATGCATCCTCCCTGCCACCTGTGCAGAATCACCAGCTTCTTTAAGGCTCAACTCCTGAGCCATCTCCAGTAACAAGCCTTTCCTGATCAATCCCTGTGATTGTGAGTGCTCACTCCTTTATCCTCAAATTAAGATGCACATATTTAACTATTCACATGGTATATCCTTTCTCTCCCTCTCCTGCACCAAGTAGACTATAAGCATCCTGTAGGCAAGAACTGTTTTTCATTTTGTCTTTATATTCCCAGTATCCAGCATAATGCCTTGCATATAATAAGCAGATGCTTGTTGGATTAAATTGAATTGGATGAGAATCAAAAGACTTGAGTTGTAAGCCTGGTCCTACCAATATTAGCTTGGTAACTTCAGGTAATTGACTTCACCTCTCCTTATCATTAAGACCAATACTTATCCTAATAATTAATAATAATAGCTAGCATTTATATAGTTCCTTGAGCCTTACCAAAGCACTTTATATACATATATTTTATTTATTTATTATTCCTCACAACAACCTTTGAGGTAGGTGCTATTCCCATTTTACAGACAAGGAAACTAAGTCACAGAGAAGTTAAGTGACTTGCCTAAAACTAGTAATTCCAGCTAGTAATTATCTGAGGCAGGATTCAAACTCAGGTTTTCCTGACTTGTGCTCAATGTACTATATCATCTAATTGCCCAAATTTTCTACCAAAGTCCATCTTTACTACCCCATTGTGCTGTGCAGGTGATTTAAGGTCTCTTATAGGTTATTCCAGCAAAGTATAAGTCCTATAAGGCCCTGCCAGGCCAGACTTTAAGAAGGGTCCTAATGATGGCCAGCTTAATTAAATTTAGAGATCTTCCTCAAGTTGTCCTTTGGCTACAGCAACTTCAAAAGAATGGCTAGCAGGTGGAAGAAATGCTGCATCCTGCAACCAGTGGAAGAAATACCCAGACCAATGAAATCATCACTTTTGGAAACATTAAAATTTTACCTATTCCAGAATTATAGTGAAGCTCAAATGAAATAACAGATTCAAAAATTCTTTGGAAAGTTATAATTGAAAATCTAAAGGGATGAGGAACAAGGATTATTGAAGGAAGGTGGCACCTTCGTAAGAATATCAAGTCTAGGATCAGGCATTTGGGCCTAGGAATGCTAAATGCAAAACAACTATGATCACATTCAGAAGCATACCAGAATTCTGGCGTCCCCCACCACATTTTGGAAGATGTGAGCAGCCTAAATGGATCATCTTTATGTAAGGCTGTAACAATTTTTTAAAGGTTTCATTTCACAGAACTAAACAATCTTACAGCTAGAAGGGACCTTAGAACAAAGGACATAAGGATTGGAAGAAGTCTTAAAGATCAGCTGGTTTAGGATTGTCAAACTGAAATAGAAACAGAATATTAAACCATAATAAGGAAACCCACAGGTGCATATTGATTTAGAAAATCACTTACTTTTGTTCTATTTTTTTTGTTTATTTTGTTAAATATTTCCCAATAACATTTTGTCTGGCTCAAGCTGCACACTGGGATGTTGCCTCCCTTGTTTGACACTTAGGATCTAGTCTATGGAGTGGGGAGGGGGCTCAGGGATGTATAGTTAAATATAGAACAAGAACCAAAACCCAGATCTCCTGACTCCAACTCCGCTGCTTACCCTCAAAGTCAATGACACCACTTCAAGGACTGAGCCCTTTGTCCCTCTAGAATATCCCCTTCCACCGCCCCCAACTCCAGAAGTGGTGTTTCATTTAGTCCCATACACTTGGGACCGACCCGTGCTTGAACAACAGACCATTTGCCTTTCTCAGATCCTTCTCAACTTCCCTTCTGGGAAGCACTCATCGCCATCACAGTTATGATGGAATCCTTGATGAAAGTTTTTACTGAACAGCTATTGGGTGCTTAGATGTAGGCTCAAATGTATGGGGTGCAGGAGGGTACAAGAAAGAGAAGTAGAGCAATATGAATCAGCCTGAATCCAAAACCTGCTCCTCCTTGTTCATAGGATCCAGAGAAGATGTTAAAAACAGACCCTAGCACCCCGGCTTGAACCTCTACCACTTGCCCTTAGAAGGCCTCCCCAATGGTCACAAGGGCTCATTTATTGTCTTCCAGAAAGCCCTTGCACTTTCCTGACTCCATTCCTTTGTCTGAAGACGCTGACATTACTTATCCTCCAGCCAATCTGGTCTAATTAATGCTCCTCATACTTGGCTTTCCACTTCCTACCTCCCCACATCATCCCAGGCCTGAACGCCGTCCATTCTTGGAATCCCTAACTTTACTCAAGGTTCACCTCAAGTGCTATCCGTTATTCAAAGTTCACTCCCCACCCCTGACAATCCCCACCTTGTTAGCTAGTCTTGCTCACCGTCTCTAAATGACTTTACGTGCATTCCACATTCATGAGTCTCTGGAGATCTTATTTTCCCCCAATAGAACCTTGGAAACAGGGATCGTTTCCCTTTTGATCTTCCTATTCCCAGGGCCTACCTCAATGTTTGTTGAATTGGATTGTTGGATTAAATTGGCCAACTTCCCTTCTTGAAAAATAACATTAATAATAAAAATGAAAATACTGAAAAGTAGTCTGGCAGCCTCAGTCAGAAAATCTCACTTCAGATACCTTCTGGTTTTTTGACCCTGAACAAGTCACTTAAATATTTCAGAGCCCCAAGTAACTCTGTAAGACTATGAGTCTTTTGGGGGGGGTATTTTATTTTTTCAATTACATGTAAAGATAATTTTTAATATTTTTTAAATTTCTGAGTTCCAAATTTTCTCTTTCCCTAAAGCAGTAAACAATTTTATATAGTTTATATGTGTGCAATCATGTAAAACATATTTCTATATTTGTAAAACTCCAAATTGAAGAAAAGTTGTTTATCTGCACTGGCAGAAAGGGTATCCTTACCAGGGAGTTCTCCATACTGATGAAATCAAAAATCCAGATTTAAAAAGAGGCAGACAGAATAACTACTCACATTCCTCTTTTACTGTAAGGTCTTCAGAATTACTCGTAAAGACACACAGTATAAATATAATTGCCCCTATTTAACATTTAAGGAAACTGAGGCTCAGAGAAATTAAGAGGCTATTTGGAGGTCACAAAAGCCATAAGTAATAGAGCTGAGATTGAAAGGCAGATCTCTGCTCACTACAAGCCTGGGATTCTTTGCTACTACATCATCTATCTCTCTATACCTTCCCTCCCTCTCCACATCAAGTCCCAAATTATCCCAACCACCAGAGCCCAGCTTACATCTCTCTTCTTCACCATAAAGTCTTCTATGATCAGCCCTGATTACAATAATTTTCCCCTCCTTAAAACAGAATTCTCATTGTCTTTATCCCTCATTTAGCTACTTGCTACTTGGCAATATCTCTTACATTTATTATTTTTCAGATCTTGTATTTTTCCATAGTTCTTTGGATGTATCTTGTCACCTCCACTAGACTTTAAGCTTCTTGAAGGCAGGGACTAAGTCATTCATCTCTGTATCATCCCCTCCTCCCATTCCCCCAGTATGTATCTATCACAGTGTCTTACATAGTGTTACACACTGCGTGATATCTTACTTCAAAAGAAAGTCTTCCAACTACCATTTTTGGTCATTAGAGTTAAAAACAAATAGATGTTATCCCTAACATAACCTAGCCTAACCCTTCAAAATGTAGGTGGTATTTGCTTAAATTAAGAAGTTAACCAGCCTAATTCTTATGCCTGAGAACAACCACAATTCAGGTTTAACTTATTCTATCATACTATTCTTAATTGCACTTTGCAAATATTGCTTTTTTCCTTTTTTAAAAGACAAATTAAAGGTTTGTAACAACTCTATCAAGTCAGCTTATCAGTGCCATTTTTCCAACAGCATGTCTCATATGGTAATTCTTACACTGTTTGAGATTTTTTCAGTGTTAATTAATGTTATACCTGTTATGCTGGATCTGTGATCAGTGATCTTTGATGTTGCTTTTGTCATTGTTTTTGGGGTGCCATGAACCACGCCCATATAAGATGGCAAACTTAATCAATAAATGTTGTATGTGTTCTGACTGCCCTACCAATCAGCCTTTCCCTATCTCTCTCCATTTTCCAAGCTTGCCTATTCCCTGAGATACAAGAGTATTGAAATTAGACCAATTAATAACTCTACAATAGCCTCTAAGTGTCCAAATGAAAGAAGAGTGAGTTAATCCAGCAAACTTTATTGTTGTCATAGTTTAAGAAATTGCCCAGTCACCCCAACCTTCAGCCATCACCACCCTGAGCAGTCAGCAGCCATCAACATTGAGGCAAGACCTTCAGCAAAAAGATTACATTTCACTGGTCTCAGGTGACAGCTAGCATTTATTTTTTTTTTAGTAATAAAAGACTTTTTAATTAAGGCATATACATTATTTTTCTCAGAAATAATATTATTGCTCACTTAACTGACTATAGTATAGTATACACATAACTTTTATATGTGCTGGAAAACCAAAAAATTTGTGCGTTTGTTTTATCATGGTGTGGAAGTAAATACACAATATCTCCAAGGTATAACTGTACTAATATTTGACCCTAGATAGCATTTTATGTCTATTATTTCACTTGAGGCTTCCAAGAGCCTTGGGATGGGCACCCCAGGTGTTCTCTTCCTCATTTTTACAAAACATAAAGCTGAAGAAGCTCAGTGAGGTTTACGGCCTACTAGAGGTAGGGTTTGAACACAGGTGGGCCCTGATGGCAAGTCCAGTGTCTCTCCCTCATGACTCTCCAGCTTCTTGTAGGATATAAGTTTCTGGAGCGGAGGAGACCTTCATTTCTGTCTCCGTGTCTCCAGTACCAAAAGCTGTATAATGGGAGGCACTTAATAAATGCTTATTGAACTGAATTGGCATAAGCGGAGAGTAGTGCTTTTTAAAGGGAGAAGCTTTTTTTAGGGACTAGAAGAAATGGGAAATTACCTTAAACCAAGGAACATGGAAGGAGGTGTCACGAGCAGGCAAGGAAGATGGCAGGAGCTGAGAGGGGGGGGGAAAGAGCGGTCTCTGCTGCTCCCCTCCACCTTTGCCAGCCACTCTCCTTCCCTGTCCGGGAGATAGGTCAGGGCTGTTTTGTGCCATGGACCACCTTGGCCTCTGGCAAGGGCTGTGGACTTCTTTTCAGAATAATATAATCGAAGGAAGCACTAAATTTCAGTTAGAGGTTAATGAAAATAAATCCATTTCCCCTTTCATTTCATCAGCCCCCTGAAATCGATGTAGGGAACCAGGCTAAGACTCTTTGGACCCGATAGTCTCTAGATTTCCTCCCAACCCTAAGGTTTCATTGAGTTCTGGAACGAAGAAGATGACCTAGTCTAAGCAGCACAGTCTCATCAGGCTAGAGACTCTTCTTCAGGCCTCAAGCTGAGGAATGGGATCAAGCTGAAAGGCCCACGGAGGCCGTTCCCAAGGTGTTCCTTTGTGGCTCATCCCCCAAGAGGAGGCCGCAGTCAGCAGGGGCTCGGCCGCAGGATCTGGACCCGGCCGCAGGACCCGGGCCCGGCCGCAGGACCCAGTCCCTGCCCGCCGCTCTCCCCCTCGGCGGAAGCTCGTGTGGAACCGGGCACGAGGAAGCTGCGAAAACCAGGGAGCGGGGAGGGGAAGTCACCATCACGTGGGGAGAGAGCAGGGATGCGGGAGAAGTAACAAGTGACTACCGCCAAGGGTCGGAGAGGAAAATCTAGAAAGGGGAAGGAAATCGAAAACCCACCTGCTTATTGATCTGGCAACATGAAAGGGGTTTTTCTCCCGGCTCCCAAGCCGGAGCCTTGAGTCTATTGGATAAAACCGTGCTCTCCCGCTGCCCGGGCTTCAGCCTCTCCAGGCTGCTGTTAATTAGAGCAGCATTAGCAGGAAGGCAGCTGGGCAGCGGGGAGGAGGAGCCGCACGAGGCTCTCGGGAGCCGGGAGACACCCGGTCCATTAGGGGCGGGCTGCTCCCGAAAGCCGGTGGTCAGTGCTCCCTGCGGCCGGAGCGCTGCCTTGGTCTCTCCTCTTTGCCCCCTGCTCTGCGCGCACAGGCACGCCGGCTTGCGTGCTCACACGTGCACACGTACACACACACACACACAGCTGTCAAACAAGCCGAAACACCCCTGAAAGGAGGCAAGAAGTGAAAGTGAGCAACCTCTAGTGAAAGGAAGAAACATGTACAGACAGCTCTGATATTTATGTGCTTCCTGCAGAACTAAGCCCGGCTCTCTGCTCCCACGCAGCTCGGCGCCCAGGAGCGGGCCGTCCTCTGGGGCATCCCTGAGAGGGGCAGCAGGAGCGCGGCTCCCCGGCTTTGCAGGCCAAGCTTGGCTTTGGGCACCGGCCCTGAGTCTTTAAGTGGCGGCGGAAGGATTCTGGGAACACAGGCTAAGGCTTCGGGCCTGCTGGGCCCTGCGACCCGCTCCCTTCCGCAGCCCGCCGAAGGGCTGCTTCTACCCAGAGCTCGCGGGCGTAGGGGAGTGCTCCACAAATTGCCCTGAGTTAAACGAAGGCCCCAACTCTTGGGAAGTTGTGCCTCTGGGTCTGGAATTTAAATTCTCTCTCCCTCCATCCCAGCCCCCCAAGCTCCGCAGTCAAGGGCTTGGCCAGCTGTGTGTGTTCTCACTAACCAGCTCCATATGCCCAGCATAACCCCAGGGTTACCTGAGGAGGAACATTTTCTGTCCTGTTACATTAATAACATTTCTTAAAAGTAGACCAACCAAAGGAGACGCACTACATGCCAGTGGAAACTTTTCAAGTCCCCTCACCGAAGAACAAACTCAATATATTGGTCACGATTGTTTTTCTAGGGAAGGGGATTTGGAGAATTTTGGATTTGGATTTGAATTCTCCAATCCATCTCCAATCCAATCCGTTTGGATTTGGAGAATATCTAGGGAATATTCCACTCACCCACCCACTGCCCAGCCTGCCTTTTCTCCTCATCTTACAGAAAAGGAAAATGTGTTTCACTAGAAACCTGTGTCTCTATTTTCAGAATAATGTTTCAAATTGCATGTATGTATGTTTATAATATACATAAGATTACAAAGGAAATCAATTATATTGAAACATAGTTATCAGAATATTCATGGACCCCTGAAAGTGTTTCAAAAACTTTAAAACCCTATGTTAACCTCGACTATCACTAGTGACAACCCTAAATATTTCACAGGGTAGAACTAAAGAGTCAGGAATCTATAGGACAGCATCAGCCCCAGGTTTCACATGACAAACAGCACCCCCACCCCATTTCCCATCCTAGCTATTTTCCTTAAAGAACCAGATTTTCAAGCCACACCCCATCTGCTGTTCCAGTTACTGAATTGTGTGAATTGTTTTTACCCCTGGGGGTTAGTTAGTGCAAAACAAAATGAAAAGAAAGGAGTCTAAGAAAGGGTCAACTTTTCAGTCCAGAAGAACGTGGGGAGGATTTCTAGGGAATTTCTCAGCTAAAATAAACAGGAGGAAGAGAATTGGGGGAGGGGGGGAGGTTGCAGAGAAAAAAGAAAGAGAAAGGAGGAGAAGAAGAAAAAGGAGAATATGGGAGAAGCAGAGAAAGAGGAGGAAGAGAAGAAGAAGATGAAGATGAGTATGAGGATGGGGAGGATGATAAGAATTTGATTTATAAAATGTTAATCAAGTGGGACACTAATTGTTTAACAACAAAAAACGGCATTAACAATGATATTCACCTCATCTCTGGATTTTCCCTTTCATCTCAGTTCACTTAGCTGATGCAAACTAAATATCAGCAATACCCTAATGTGATTGAAGACAATACAAGCATTAATATTCCTATATGGCTTTTGAACAAAGTCACAGAGAAGGTTAAGCAGCTAGCCCAACACTTTGGAAATAGCTTAGGGCTCCTAACTATGAATTCAGTGCTTTATCTGATAGACAGTGTTGTCCTTCCTTTTCTTTTCTCCCTCCCTCCTTCTTTTCCTTCTTTCCCTTCCCTTCTTCCTTCCTTCTTTTTCTTTCCTTCCTTCCTTTCTTCTTTCCTTCCCTCCTTCTTTCTTTTCCTTCCTTCCATTCCTCCTTTTCCCTCCTTCCTTTCCTCCTTTTCCCTTCCTTTCTTCTTTTTTCCTTCCTTTATTCCTTTTCTTCTTTTCTTCTTTCCTTCCTTCCTTCTTTCCATTACACATAAGTGGTAGATCAGGGACTAAAATCCTTGCCTCTTAACCCCTGGGACAAAGATTTTTTTACCACACAATTAAACACAACACAAAGATTGATGATTCTTTAGTTCCTTCTATGGTCCTTTCCAGCTTTATACCTGTGATCTTGTGAGCTCTTATTCTTTTTTCTCCCTGGATTGCCTGCTTCTCCAATATACCTGTTGGTTTTAATACTTAATGTTGCCCAGTATTTCTGTTTGGTTGCTGCCCACAATTAGAACCCTCTTTGGGGCCATATCAGTATCTATAAACATGAACAAGATAAACACTGGAGCCCAGCAGTCACTATTCTCTCAAACCTCAAAGTAACCCCCAAACAGCAACATTCTGAGCATATCTTAAAAAATGAAGGGTGGTGGGAGTTTCTGCAGTCTAGGATGCCCCCTCATTGGCTTTAATTTTCTGGCTCAAATGACTTTTTAGACTCTTGAGCACGACGAACTGCAGTTAACTAAGATTACCCTTCCTCCCACCTAGAGAAGATTTCTGCAAAATGCACCCAGGCTCCCTTAGCTTCCCCAGTTCTGCTTAGAATCCAAGGGGCTCATCGCAACACTCCTTCTTACCTACCTGGCTGGAATTTCAGGTTTGAAGCAAAATCTGGAACAGAGTACATTGGGGGAGGGGAGTTGGGATTTGTTTACCTCCATTATCTGAAAGAAAAAAGAGACAAAGAGCAAATGGAGGACCATGACTTCTCCCTGACCCCTATCACTCCATTTTTATTCCTTTTATGAATTAATGGTTAAGAAAAAGTCATCTCAGGAAAACCATCCCCTGAAATTTGGACAGATATGAGAGTAGACTCCTCAATCCATCATGTTTCACTGGAACCATTCAGCTTCAACAAACATTTGTTGAGCAATTTCCATATGCAAACACTATTAGGTACATAAAGATAAATATGATATGGTTCCTGCCTTCAAGAAGCTTGCAGTCTAGCAGTCTAGCAGATTTGTATAAAACCCCAATATGAGATCTGATGTGAAAATACAAAGACAGGTATAAAATTAATTGGCAGTAAGAGGAGGGATTACTCCAAAAGAGGTCATGGTGAGGACAGGTAAGGGTGAGGAAATCTGGCAAGATCTCATGGAGGAAATGGCATTTGAACTGGGTCTTGAGGGAAGAATTAACAATTAAAAAGATGGAGCTTGAAAAAGATACCTCATGAAAAATCAGAGAGGTGAAATCCTTGGGTTATGGGGGCTGGGGCTAAGGGGAATGCTAGCTAGTATACATATACCCTATACACACAACATTGGATAAACCAAATCAGACTAAGAGCCTTATGGTAAACTATAGATGTCACCTCAACAGTTCTTCAGCACAAATGTCTATCCCTAATAGTATTTTCCACATTTCATATGTCATACATTGATATGCTTACACAGGAAAAAAAAAATATACCGGTGAACTTATAGGTCAAGTTCAATGCACATTCAAATCTGGAGCTCAAAACCAGTCCCAGACCTATCCGAGGCTGCAGAATCAGGTAGCCTGGCATTCCCAGCCCTTAATGATCACCCTTAGGCTGCCCCTGCATGTTCCCCAACTCCCAACTCATCCTTAGGACTCTGTGAACACTCCACTGGACATAGGTATTTGAAGCAGCCTTGTTCTTGGAAGGATGGGGGTAATTATATGCACTGAGAGTGCCCGATTCCAACCCTCCCTGACCCCAGGCTTCAGAGCTCTACTGATCGATCCCGAAGATGCTCTTTCATTTTCCTCAGGCATTTTGCTGACGGATGGAAAAATCAATGCCCCACAGAAGAGAGAGCTGGAGAGGGAGAAGGTGGAGACCAAGAGAGTGGGGGGAGGGGGTGGACGGCAGCATGGAGGATGAGGAAAAGAGAAAAGGAGAGGAGAAACCCAGAGAAGGAGGCTACATCTGTTGGTGTCTGCTCTTGCAACAGGCTCTCTTTACATAGTACCAGCCTGAGAAGAGAGCACAATATCTGTGATAGAGCACTAAGTCTTTCAGTATGCAAGGAGACTTAAGAGCAGGGCTCCAACCTCCACCCCCCACCGGGAGCTGAGGGTTGGATTCAAAGGTGGAGTCATTAAGGCAGAGATTAGTGGAGATTCGAGGAACTTAAATCACCTAGGACAGCTATCTCATTTTACACAAAAAGGAAACTGAGGGTGGAGAAGGACTCAGCTGTCAGCTGCAGGATGGATTAGGAGAGTGCCAGACTCCATCCTCCTTTCTCCAGGGTCTAGCCCTATCCCCAGGGGACCTCTCATCTTTGGGGCCATCTGTCTCTGGGATCTCTTCTTGTCTACCAATGATCCATGGAGTCAAATTTACTCTTCTCCCTCTCTGGTCTGTGTGACTGTGTGCCTCCCTCTGCTTCTCAGTCTCTCGCTTTGTCTCTGTTTCTCCTTCTCGTTCTGTGTCCTCATTTTTCTGACTCCCTCCCACCTCTCTCTTTCTGTCTCTCTATTTCTTTCTCTGTCTCTATTTCTCTGTCGCTTTCTTTGTCTTTGTCTCTCTCTCCCTCGCCTCCTTTCTTCTTCCTTCCTCCCTCCTTCCCTCCCTCTCTCTTTCTCCTTCCTTTTTTCCCTCCCTGTTCTCCCTCTCTCTTTCTCTCTCTCTCTCCCCCTCTCCTATTGCTTTCTATGTTTCTCCAGCTGTCTCTTTCTGTCTCTATTTGCTTTTCTGTCTGTGTGTATGTCTCATCTTTGTGTGCCTCCCACTCCCGCACACACCCTATCTAACTCTGTGTCCCTCTCTATTTCTTCCTCCCTTCTTTTCCCCTCCTTTCTTCCACATGATAAACAGGACCTGAACTTGAATTCTGCTTCAGATCCTTAATAGCTGTGTGGCCCTAAGTAAGTCATTTCAGCTCACTGGGCCTTAGTTTTCTTATCTGTAAATTGAGAGGGTTGGAGTCAGTGACCTTAGAGGTTCCTCCCAGCTTTAACCTATGATCCTAATACCAACAAATATATATTAACAAATATATCAACAAATATATATTAAGTATCTAAGAGGTATAATATGGAGTTCTAGACTTCATGGTATAGAGGATTAAAAAAAAAAAGCATAAGGAAAGGTTTCCATTCTCAAGGAGTTTACAATATAGTTAAGACAAGACAAGTACATAAAGAACAATAATATCAGGCAATAGTCTTCAATCATGTACCAAGAATACAGTCTACCTCCTTTGGTGAGTTCATAATTAGAGAACTGGGATCCAAACCCTAGTTCTGCTAATTTGTGGGAGCCCAGATTAGTCTATTACCTCTAACAATCTTGATGTCTTCATCAGATTAAACAAAATGAACTTTAATGCCCTTTTGGATCTAAATCCTGTGACCTATAATGTCCAGAAGGAAGATCAGAAAGAACTTCATGAATAAGGTGATATTTGAGTTTGGTAATGGCAGTCTCTTAGTTTCCTATTGTTTTGAGACTGAATTTCCATACCCTGCTCAGGCTGAAATTGAGTAGCCCAAACCCCATCCCAATGCTGATTAGTACAGAGGCTTTAAACAGAATTAGTACGGAAGCTTAAAACAGCTGCTCAGATTTTCCAACCTAGAACGCTTCTCTCTCACCCTTTTTCAGGCAATCTGGTGGCCCTCCACTCTCTGGGTGTTAATTGTGTTAGTGCTCTATAGTCATCCTACTGGCTTATGCCCTGGTATAGTTTAGGGCATCCAGACTAGAAGGAGCTGTCAGCCTCAACTGCCCCCAGCAACAGAGATTACAGATACCCACCATCCAGCTGGGGTGGGGGTTCCTTTGGTTGTTTTTCATAGAAGGTAGTGTTTCAACTAAACCTTAGAGAATGCAGAATATCTGATAGGTCAAGATTTGAAGGAGGATAGAATGAAATACTCTAAGTGAGGTGAATGGTGTGATCAAAAGTAGAGAGGCAGGAAAGAATGACAGAAATTGGGGGACAGGGAGATGGTGAGTAGACAGAATGGTTAGAGTGAAAGGTTGGCATGTGAGAGCAATAGAAGACAAGGCTACAGAGGTGAGTGTTACCTCTAAATTGTGGAGCTAATTGAGTGACAGTCACATTCTGCAATGTGCGTCAGCTATTATTTAAGAAAATAGAACCCACAAACTCTGCAGCTAAGCAACAAAAACTGCTTTCCTAGGCCCACACCACTATAGGACTACTTTTGGTGGCCCCAATCCCAATACATTTGCTTGTGATTACAGGTTCCTGACAATTTTCCTTCCTTTCCAAACCCCTATACTTGCATCCCACCTTTTTTCCTACTTCAAGATTCTCTATTTGATTTCTTTGTCTCTCCTTAGTTTTCACGACTGCTGTGGGACAGAACTAATTCTTGAAGAATTGATTGTGTATTTGTTTCTTCATAAGGATAAACATGTTACCAGAGAGTCTAGGTCTTTTAGGATCAAAGTTGAAATGGCCCAAAGTCACAGAGCTAGAGAATTTAGGAACAGAAATTTGAACCCAGGTCCTTTGCCTCTAACTATCCAATCCTCTCTTTTATTTTGTCATCCTGCCTCCTTCCCCAGCTTACTTAACATCTCTCAGTATTAAGGTATCTAGGTCAGAAAGCAAAGATTTTACAAGTGCTGAAGGAGGCACTCTTGCTGACCCGTTTCCTTTGGGTGTTTTATTTTGTTTTAAAGAAAATAGAATTTGGCCCACTCAGGAAAAAGACCAGCTCTCTCTCTCTCTCTCTCTCTCTCTCTCTCTCTTTCTCTCTCTCTCTGTCTCTCTCTCTCTGTTTCTCTGTCTCTCTCCTTTACCTCCCCTCTCTCTTTCTTTCTCTTTCCTATCTCTTTCTCTTAGCTTTCTTTCTTCGTTTTCCTCCTTTCCCTCTCCTTCTTTTCTCAATCCTCTCTCCAGTTTCTTTGTCCTTTCCCTTTGTCCCTTTTTACTTACTCTTTATCCTTCTTTCTTCTACTTTTCCTTTCACTTTCTTTTCCTTTCTCTTTCTGTATTCTCTTATCTTTCCTTCTCCTACTTCTCTCTTCCCTTAATCTACCCCTCTCTCATTCACCCTAACCTTTTCCTTCTCCCTCTCTTTTACCTATTTTCTTCTCCCTTACTCTTGCTCTCTCTATCACTCTTTCTTCCAATAGACATATTCATGGCTGTGTTTTCTGGATTTGAACCAAAAAACATTTGCTTTGGAGGCAAAGTTTAGTCAGGCATGTTTGGGTTTTCCCATCCCTTATTTGCCCAATCCTATTAATAATTAACAGTACAGTAATGAGCGTTGCTTTTAATAGAATCTGCTGCCATTGCTGTATTATACTGCCCGCCAAGGATTTCCCCCAAAAGGATTCACATTACACATCACTGCATCTGCTGTGATGGGGACATCTAGTTAGCAGGTTCACGGTCTTTGTCATACAACATCCTTCTCTCCTCCCAGTCTCCAGCCCCACTGAGTTTTAGCCTGCAGGACCTTCTTGTAGACTTACTCTTTTCCCATTGGCCCCTCATGGCCCTTCTAGCCTCCTAACCCTGCTTCCTCTGCATTGATCTAAACCTGGTTCCCCCAAGGAGAAGTCTATGATAGTTCCTCTGTCTTGCATATGTCATCAACAGTTTGAATTTGTATAGGACTTCAAGGTTAACAAATCACTTTCTTTACAATAACCTTATGATCAAGGTAGTGCAAGTATGTTAAGTATACTCAGTACTGAAAAGGTATTTCTTAAGCAACAGTAACTATATGCTAGACACTGAGGCTGGAAAGACAAAATAAAAGACAGCCCTTGCCTTATGTTTTATTGATGGTACATAAATAAACAGATAAGATTGTCCTGTGTTCATTTTGAAGGAAAAGATTACTAATAATCAAGAAGACTCAGAGAGGGCTTCTCATAACATATATGTGAGGTAAACATGGAAGGAAATGAATGAATTTAAGAGGTAATAGTGAAGACCCATACATACCAGGCGAAGAGGTTAAGTATGTGCGAAAACCCAGAGGAGTATATTGAAATACTTTAAATTTGAAGAATGACAAGTTGACACATTTGGCTGGAATGTAGTACATGAATGAATTAATTGTCAAGCATTTTTTAAATTAAATTTTATTTTTTTAGCTACCAAAAATTTATTCTTTATTTTCTCTCCTTCCCCCATCTCCTTTCTTATTCCCACCCCTCCTATTGAATAAAAAAAGAAACACCTCCTAGCAAATATGCAGAGTAAAGCAAAAGAAATTTTCATATTGGCTGTGCCCCAAAAGTATATGTTTCATTGTACATCCTGAGTCCTTAGCTTCTCAATCAGGAAGTAGCTAGGAGGCTTCATCATCAGGTTTCTGAAATCATGGTTGGTCATCATATTGCTCATAATCCTTGAGATTTTCAAAACTGTTTGTCTATATAATATTTACAAGGAAGAGGCATTGGACTAGACAGTAGGGTATGAAGACAAAGATAAAAGTGAAATAGTCTCTTCCCTCAAAAACAACACATCTGTAAGTATCTCTCAACAAATACAAAACAAATCAAGATAATTTGGATTGGGAAGGAAGATGTAATTGGGAGACTCAAGAATAATTTCATGAAAAAGATGGTGCTTGAATTGAGCTTGGAAGAACCTGGACAATTCCAAGAGGTGGTACTGAGGAGGCAGAGCATTCTGGGCTGAAGGCCTCCTGTATGTGAGAAGCTGTCAATTTGGTTACATGAACATATAAGGCACAATGAACATACCAGATTCTATGATTCCTATGAGGAAAATAAAGCAATTTGGGGAAGGGCTGGCAGGCCTAGAACGGATGATACCATCTGCCCTTGCCTCCAGTTTCTGTTAAAGTCTTTCCCTCCTTGTAAGGTCCAACTCAGTGCCTTTTCCAGGAAGCCATCCTTGAGCTCCCCCAGTTGATTGTGATCACCTCCTCCTCACATTTCCCAGGGTACTTTGTCCACACCTATACTTTGCCTATATAACATGACAAGTGTACCCTTGATGGTTTACCCAAGGGGACCGCACACTCCTAAGAGCAGGGCCAAGGTCATCTCTCTCTTTTTATCCTTGGAGCCCAAAAGAGCCAGTTGTACATAATAGATACCTAATACATGTTTGCTGAGCTGAATTGACAGAAGAAGAAATTGAGGAGGGCTCTAATTAACCAAAGAAAGCTTCATAGAAGAAGTTATGGGTATTGAGCTAGTCTTAAAAATGGTAAAGAGTTGGATCAGCAAAAAGTAGAAGATAGGACATTCTTTGAGAATTGAATAATATCATAGAGGCAGGGATAAAGCATGGACTTCCATGTAGAAGACAAAAAAGATATCATCAGCCTGGTGGGATAGTGAATGTAGGGGAGCAATAGGAAATAAGATTGGATAGACCGAATGGAAAGAAATTCTAGGAGGTCTTGAAAGTCAAAGTTTGGGCTTGATGCGGTAGTCAGTGGGAATCATTGAAGATCTTTGAGCAAGAAAGAAATGACAAAAGCTGTGTTTTAGGTGAAAAAAAAAATCTGGTAGCATATATAGAATGGACCGGGGGGAAAAAAAGAATAGGCAGACAAAAGAGAGACTTGTTAGGATGCTACATCAGTAGTCTAGGAGAGGTCATGAATTAAGCAAATATTTTTCAAATGTATACTATGTGTGATACATTATCTAAGTATTGTGGGAAATACAAAGCTAAATAAGACAAACCCTGTACTCAAGAAGCTGACAATTTTGTAGATGCCATAAGATGTACACCCTATTCAATTATAATTCTAAAAGCTGAGACTAAAGTGGGTAGAGGAGGGGATGGAGAGAGAGTACAGCACTATCCTCAATGACTTGCTATTGAGGAAAGACCTACCAAGAGGGTTCTATAGGTCCCTGAGAAGCATCCCTTCATCTCTTAGTGGTGGCAGTGATGACAGAGAGGGATGACAGAGAGGTGACACCTCATGAGATAGTCTTCTAGTTTGGAGGTGTCTGAGAATGCCTGACTCTTGTAATCAAAGCTTCCCATGGTCTCGCTCCATCTTCTGCCTTTTTATCCTATTATTTTCCTTCCCATGGTCTACCATACAGTCAGTTAGTCTTGCTCTTCGTGTGCCATATTTGTCTTGCCCTTTTTCATCTTCATGTCTTGACTTATGCTATCCTTGAAATAGCCTTCCTCTGCCTTTGCTTCTACCTTCATCTCTATCTCTTCAGATTCCTCTCTTTTTAAAAGTTCCAACATAGATGTTACTTCCTTGGAGCAAAAGTTGAATTCAGTGGAAAGAATGCTTCTTTTGGACTCATTTATCTGAGTTTGAATCTTGCTCTGTCACTTACTTAATGTGACATGGGCAAGTCCTTTAATCTCTCTAAGTTTTAGTTTCCTCTATAAAATGAGGTTGACTCTTAGATCTGTGGAGAAGAGAGGAATTTATGGCCAAAGAACTAGAGAACATTATGAAAGACAAAATGGATAATTTTGATTATATTATATTAAAAAGTTTTTGTACAAAGAAAACCAGTGCAGCCAAGATTAGAAGGGAAGCAGAAAGCTGGGGGAAATTTTTTACATTTAGTGGCCTAATTTCTAAAACATATAGAAAATTGATTCATATTTATAAGAATACAAATATTCCCCAATTGACAAATGGTCAAAGGATATGAACAGACAATTTTCAGATGAAGAAATTAAAGCCATTTCTAGTCATATAAAAAAATTCTCTAAATCACTATTAATTAGAGAAATACAAATTAAAACAATTCTGAAGTACCACCTCACACCTCTCAGATTGGCTGAGATGATAGGAAAAGATAATGATAAAAGTTAAAGGGGATGTGGGAAAAACTAGGTCTCTAATACATTGTTGGTGGAGTTGTGCACTGATCCAAACCATTCTAGAGAGCAATTTGGAATTATGCCCAGAAGGCTATAGAACTTTCACATACCCTTTGATCCGGTGGTGTCTCTACTGGGTTTGTATCCCCAAGAGATCATTAAAAAAGGAAAAGGACCCATATGTGCAAAAATGTTTGTAGTAACCTTCTTTGTAGTGTCAAGAAATTGAAAACTGAGTGGATGCCTGTCAGTTAGGGAATGGCTGAACAAGCTATGGTATATGAATGTGATGGAATATTATTGTTCTATAAGAAACGACCAGCAGGATGATTTCAAAAAAGTCTGAAAAGAGTTACATGAGCTGATGCTAAGTGGAGTGAGTAGAACCAAGATAAAATTATATACAGCAACAAGATTATGTGATTATCAAATGAGATGGACGTGGCTCTTTTCAACAATGAAATGATTCAGGACAATTCCAATAGACTTGTGTTGGAAAGAGCCTATGTGATGTGGGCAAGTCCCTTAATCTCTCTAAGCTGCATCCAGAAAAAGAACTATGGATGCTGAATGTTAATCAAAGAGTAGTATTTTCACCTTTTTGTTGTTGTTGTTATTTGTTCATTTGTTTTTTTTTCCATTTTTCCCCTTTTGATCTCATTTTTCTTATGCAGTATGATGAATATGGAAATATGTTTAGAAAAATTGCATGTTTAACCTATTTTAGGTTGCTTGCTCTCTAGGAGAGGTAGAAGAGGGGAATGTAAGGAGAAAATTTTGGAATACAAGATTCTGCAAAGGAGAATATTGAGAACTATCTTTATATGTTTTGGGGGGAAATTAAAAGCTATTATCGAGAAATAAATAAATATATGAAAATCTTTGTAAAGAACAAAAAGTAAAGGGGTTTAATTAACTATATGACTTCTAAGTTCCCTTCCAGCTCTAAATTTATGATCCTACAATCCTCCAAGAAACTGTGTTTGATCACCACTATTCCAGAAGTGAAAATATCTTTCTCCCTCCTTGGATGTTTTGTAGCACTTTTCCTGACTTTTCTTTACCTGTATTATATTCAACCTTATATCACACTTGTGTTCCTGTTTTCCTTCCCCCATCCCTAGGGGCAGCTAAGTGGCACAGTGGATAGAACACCAGCCCTGAAAACAGAAAGACATGAAATCAAATTTGGCCCCAGACACTTACTAGCTGTGTGACCTTGGATGAGTCATTTATCCTGTTTCCCTCAGTTTCCTCATCTGTAAAATGAGCTGGATAAGGAAACGGCAAACCACTCCTGTATCTTTGCCAAGAAAACCCCAAAAGGAGGCCACAGAGAATTGATCATATTGAAAATACCAAAAAGCCATACCTTTATACTCATTGGATTGTAAACTTCTTGAGGTCAAAGATGATATCATTTACATACCCAGCATCCAGAACAGCATTTTACATATATAAATATTTGACTAATTGAGTTGAACTGCCACAACACCTTAACCCAGACCCACATCCCAGTAATGCAAATCTGCTGATAGCTGATTCCTAATTCTAATAATAATAATTGACGTTTTCATAGTGTTTTAAGGTTTGCAAAGCATTTTTAAACATTTTAATTAATTTTTTTTCAATTTTTTATTTTTAAATTTTGAATTCTAAATTCTCTCTTTCCTTCCTATATATCCCACATCCACTGAGAAGGCAAGCAATGTGAGATCAATTATACATGTGAAATCATATAAAACATATTTCCATATTAGCCATAATTTCAAAAAATAAGAATATGAGAAAATTATACTTCATTTGTGTTTAGATTTTATCAATTCTCTTTCTGAGTAGCATTTTCTCATCATGAGTCCTTTGGAATCATCTTGGATCATGTAGCCAAGTCTCTCATAGTTGATCATCATTACAACCTTGCCAGTACTGTGCACAATGATCTCCCGGTTTTTCTCACTTTACTTTGCAAAGCATTTTCTATACATATCAATATGGTACAGTGGAAAGAAGGCTGGATTGGGAGTCAGAGGACCTGGGTTTGCACACTAACTATTCCTCTTACTACCAGTGTAACTTTCAGTAAGCCACATAACTTTCCTGAAGTCTCAGTTCTCTCATTTGTAAAATGCATTTGATAATATCTAAATCTGTGATCTATAATATCTTTTCTTCAAAACAATTCTGTGCTATTATTAGTATAACTACAAGTTTAGAGGTCAGGAAATTGGGACTTAAGTAAAATGGCTTACCAATGATCAGCTAGTCAAAAAAGTACAAAAGATGGGATTTCTCCAGAATCCAGTACCAGAACTTGCTCACAATGTCTCTCTAAATTCTCATCTTGCTCCTTGAAAATGTTATCTCTGTGACCTAAGCCTTCTACCACCCACATACTCCTTACCTCAATCTGTTAGCTTTTTCAAAACAATATCCCCTTTTTAATCGCATTTTATGACCTCAAAACACTTCTCAGAATCATGAAATCACAGAATGTGGGAATTGGAATGGATCTCCTTGATTCCCTAGCCTGATCCATTCCTGAAAGGAACCTCCTTTCTAATCTATCTGGCAAGTAGCCTCCTGCCTCTGCTTTAAGACCTCCAGATGGGAGAATCCACCACCTTCATTTCCATACTAGAAGTGACTTATTGAAGTCACAGAGATAAGAAGGAACAGAACTGAACTGGAACTGGAACTGGAACTTGAGCCAACATTTCTGGTAATTCCCCCAAAGAAAACCAACGGATGTTTGCTAGTTTGTCAAAATAAGGCATTTGACTCCAGGTAAGCACTTTCTCAAGACAGAGACATTAGTCAACTGTGTGATGGAGTAAAAAAAGAGCTGTATTTGGAGTCAAAGAACTTTGCCTTAAATTACAACTTTGGCACTTAACAATTATGGCCTAAGATAGGCATTTTAACTTTCTTGGTCTGGGTTACTTACCTCACTGATAAAATTAAACGACTGGGTTAACCAGAGGTATCTATTGTTGTCCTAGTTTGTCTTTTGTTCTTGAAAAGGACCCATGGCTTCTGTAGGGTGATATCTTGACATGCAAGTGAAGCAAAACTGTGCCAAGCCATCAGTCTCAATCTTCCCTCTGGAATCATGGGGGTCCAGTGGTAAGTCACAGATCAGGATGGTTGGCGATGGCCCCAGATGCAATAGGAAACCTCAATCTTTTTAAGTTAAATTCTTTCCCAGGTCTCAGTCTGAGACAATGCCCATTCAGTGATTAAAGACTAGGTAAGAACTGAGGCAAAAGATGGCCTAATTTACCAGATCTAGCCTGGGCTACATGCACAGACAAAGCTCTACAATGCGGATTAAAATGTAGTGGGAAATTTCTCTTTAAAAAAAAAATATATATATATATATATGCAAAGCAACATAGATAATGGTAAATTGTGGTTTTTCTAAGCCAGTATGGTGGCATAGTGGATATAGCACCAGGCTGCAGTCAGGAGGATTCCTCTTTGTGAGTTCAAATCTAGTCTCAGATACTTACCAGCTGAGTGACCTTGGGCAAGTCACTTCACCCTGTTTGTCTCAGTTTCTTTGCATATAAAATGAGCTAGAAGAGAATGGCAAAACCACTCTAGTATCTTTGCAAGAAAATCCCAAATGGGGTCACAAAGTATCAGACAAAACAGAAAAATTACTGAACAAGAACTAAAGACTCTTTCACATTTGCTAGATAATTTATGTCAGAAGGAAGGAGAAGACTAAAGAGACTCCTGCTAGCTTGATGTTTTTTAAAAGTTTTGAGCATGGATCTGGAAGGAACCTCAGGAGGCATCTAGTCCATTTACATCCTTCAACTGTCATCTTCCTCTCCCCAGAAGCCCCCCTTTCCCTTTGAAGAATGCTTCCCAGAACCTTCATTTTGAGGAAGGATCAGACCAGCCATTCTTCATTCTCTTCATAGAAGAGGAAATAGGATTGTTTCTGAGTTGAAACTAGGACCCAATGAACAAATGAATTCTACAGGAAGGTATATTTCTCCCTTTCAATCTGCATTCCTCCTCCTTTTATTTTGAGTCAATATAAAACATTTTTTCTCATCAGAACTCCCCAGTAATGAGATGATTGAGGTCTCAGAATTGAGTGACCTCCCATCCCAGAAAGTCTTCAAATGAGATGATCACTTTTTTAGATTTTATAGAGGTGGGAGCCAATGAGGAGTAGGGAGAACAAACTAGATGATCTCCAGCTGAGATTCTATTATTCTAAGGCAGATCTTCCATGATAATGGAAAAAGGTAAATATAACCGAGAGAAATGCTCTGGTGTAGAATTCTCTGTGCCAGAACTGAAAAAGGACAGGATATCAATCAGGCAAGTCACTGAACTTCTCTGAATTTCAACCTCCCTATCTATAAGATAGGGATAAAATAGGGATTTTTAGAACTGGAAGAATCCTCAGTGGTTAAGTGCAACCTCATAATTTTATAGATTATATATATTATATTGTTATATATATATTACATATAAATATAGATTTTTATAGATTCTAACAAGTCCAGAAAGATGATGCAATTTATTCAAGATCACATGGCAAATAATAGAGCTAGGATTCTATACAGTTCTCCAACTCCAAACCTAGCCTCTTTTCACTGAGCCAAAACTTACACTGCCTAGACCACAGGATTGCTGGATCAAATAAAATAGTATACCTAAAGAACTTGGAAAACTTTAAAGTGTGATAAAACAGCAAGCTGGTACTGCTGTTGTCATTGTCTCTACCTCCTCTTCCCCTCAACCTCAACCCAGCCTTCCCCAGCAGGAAGCATACTACTAAATTAAGAAGCCTAGAGGGAACTCAGTAGTATTTAGCAAATCAAACATTTATTAGGGTGTACTATGTACCAGGCACTATGCTAAGTGACATAAATACAAGAAGAAGAAGAAAAAAAGAAATCCAGTAGCTGCCTTCAAGAAGCTGACATTCTAATGAGGGAAGATAACACAGAAACACATAAAAGGCCCCTGCAAGGGGTTGTCCAGAGCTGTAAGGAAGAAGGCGCTCTAGAGACTGGGAGATGACTGGCCTAGGCCCTTCCTCAAAATGGGAGGAATTGGCCAGTGGGAAAAGGAGGCCACAGATGCAGCTCCGGAAAGCTGTCAAGGTAGGGAGGCAAAGTGCCTGACACATAGTAGGTACTCAATAGCTATTGTTGTTGTTATGGGTCCTTCCATTCTCTAAGAGAACCATGACATCAGGAAGGTGATTCCATGACATGCAAATGAATTGGATTTAAGTCAGAGAGGGCTGTGTAAAGTCATTAACTTCACACCTTCCTCCAAAGCCATTTGGGTCCAGTGGCAAGATACAGATCAGGATGGTCCTGGATGCAGTGAGATATCTTGGCCTTTTTAAGCTAAGGTCTTTCACAGGACTCAATAGCTAGATCCTAAATAGAAGAATTGCAAGTTCTGAAAATGTGGTTCATTACAATATGGAGGTGGGAAGTTAATCCTACTTCAGGCCTTTATTATCATCTCTTTAGTCTACTACGGCAACATAAACCAAATCTTTTTCCTTTCCTACATGACAGCCCTTCAAGTGTTTAAAGGCTTCTTACATCCTTTCATCACAGCCTGAAATGACACTAGGTTCTTGATGGTTATACCAGACAGTTGAAAACTTGGGCAAGTCTTTCCACCTCCACTCTTTTTCCCATCTTATATTCCAACCTTGATCTGATCCTGTCATAGCTCCACTCAAAAAATCTTCACTCCTAAGTGCCTGAATCAAGTTTAAACTCTTTTGCCTGGCATCCAAGGGCTTCCACAAAGTAGTGATGTCCCCTCTGTCCCAGTCTTAGCTGGGAGGACTCCTTTCCCCTAACTATATTCCAGACAAATGCCATCCAAACATCTCTGTGTTTTTCCATAACAAAGTCTTTGATCATATTGTTCTCTAAATCTGGAATGTTCTCCCTTCCCACCATCTATCATTAAAATCCAACTCAAAGGCCTCCTTCTCTGAAACTCCATCTTCTCATAGCACTATAATACAGCTTTTTAATGCATTGGCCATCTACCAATCCATGAAAAGTACCATGATATCGTAGAAAATGTGTTGAATTTGGAGCCAGAGGATATGGGAGTCAATTTCCAGTTCTGTCACCTTGGGCAAGCCACTTAACATGTCTTAGCCTTAGCTTCCTTATGCCAAATAAAGGAGTTGGATAGATGAAAGCTAAAGCCTCTTCTCCCCCTCTATACGTGTGTCCTATTATATAAGCAAGAGTTTGGTGCCATTTTAAAAATGCTTGTATAATATAAATGTGTGCGCACATATGTGGGGCTGCCAAGTGGCACAATGGATAGAGTGCCCAGCCCTGGAGTCAGAAAGACCTGAGTTTAAATGCAGTCTCACACATTTATGAGCTCTGTGACCTTATGAAAGTCCCTTAACCCTGTTTACTTCAATTTTCTTATCTGTAAAATGAGTTGGGGAAAAAAATAGCCAACTAACATTTTTGCAGAGAAATCCCCACAGGTGGCTATGAAGTAGACATAACTGAAAACAATTGAACAACAATAATGTACCTATATGTGTTATCCATACTTTTTAAAAAGACATTTTAGTAGTTTAGAGAAATCGTGATCTTTGGCAAAAATGCAAAAGACCCTTGAAATTTTTAGGTTCCTCCTAATGTCCCTATGCTTTTAAATTGTCACCCTTCTTGGCACCTACTAGGTACTTTATAAATGCTTTCTCATTTATTTCTTTGTAGGGTCATTACAATCCCTAGCCTGTTCTGGGTTGAATGCTAGCCTGAGGGCCCAGGATTCAAACCAAAGAAGATTGGGGTATTTCAGATGGCTATAAGCTTCAGCTCCTTTTCTCCCAATGTTGGTCTCTTGATGTGTGCCCAACTATCTGCCTACTTCCTAAAATTTTACCTATAGGCTTTGGGTCATCCTGAAATAATCTTTCCCTTTCTCAAGTTTCCTGAGAGTTTTGATAACTATAGTTTCTTGAAAACTCTAGCTCACACTTGATCAAAATACCATATTATTATAATTACTGATATGTTATCCTCCTATTGGATTATAAGTGTCATGAAGCCAGGGACAATATTTTATCCAACTATTTATTTCTGCCAGTGTCTTGTACTGTGCTCTTAACATTGTACCATAGATGTTTAAAAGGCAAAAGATTTATACGATATGAAGAGAAACCAGAGCATACCATAGATGTTTAATAAATATTTGTTGAAATTAAATTGCTTGAATAAAATTAAATCCAATTGGGCACTTTAATTCTTCTAGGTCCTCAGGGTTTTAAAAAAATGCTATTTGTGTTATGGAATTTTTATTCAATCTGGTAAAGCCCATAGACTCCTTCTCAGATTAATACTTTTAAATTCATAAAAGAAAATATATAGAATTGCTAAGGAAATAAGTTTTATTGAAATACAATTATCAGAATATTTTTAAAAGCAAGTTCACAGACCCTTGGTTAAGATTTAGGAGCACCTCTTATATCTGTTAAGAGACAGCCAAGGGTTGTCCTTCCAGGGCAAGAAAGCTGATGGATGCCCCATCTGCCCATATCCAGAATTAGACATTATAAAATCCATAGTTTTGTGTTTGGGAGATCTATCCCCACCAGTCCTGGAAGTCAGTGGAAAGGCTGTGATATGGTTCAGCTGCCTCCTAAACCAGAACCTAACAGTCACTGAGCTACAAGCCTCCAGGGCAGGAGCAAAGAGTGGAAGAGATGACTGAAAAGGGGGAGGGGAGAGAACAAACAAAGTTGTAGTGTATACAGGGAGACTCTGGGGGAAAAGTGCAGACAGAATCTCGAGCTTGGGACCCCCCAGGGAGCTCTCAGACAAGGCTTGGGAGTGTGTGAGCTAGAGGCTTCCCGAGGGGAAGAAAGCAGGTGGTAGGGGAGGTTCTCCAGAGGAACCTGAGAGAGGAAGCTACAATATATACATCAATAACAATAACTTTAACAATAATAATAACCAGCATTTATTTAGCACTTTAAGGTCTGAAAAGTACTTAACATGTGTTATTTCATATGATCCTCACAACCTTGAAAGATAGATGTTCTTAATATTCCCATTTTACAAATGAGGAGGCTGCAATAGGTTAAATGATGCATCCAGGATCACACATTCTGAGGCAGAATCTGAAATCTCGTCCATCGCTCTCTATGCTGCAATATTGGGAAGGGTCCCCAGTTTGAGAGCCAGAGTCTATATCCTATATGCAGCACACACAGATATTCTTGCCTTGTTTAAGACACCAGGCAGCTGGTGGTAGAATGCTGGGCCTGGAGTCAAGAAGATCTCAGTTCAAATTCTGCTTCAGTTCTTAATGTTGGATTAGTCTGGACAAGCCATTTAATCTTTGCTCCTCTGTTTCCTCAATCATAAAATGACGTTGATAATCCATACTTTGCAGGGTTGTTTTGAAAAGTAAATGAAATATAACTGTAAAGCCCTTTGCACAGTATCTGTCACATAGTAGGTGCTATATAAATGCTTATTCCCTTTCACCATTCCCTTTTCCATCTGTCCAAAGGAAAAAAAGTTTTTAGTTCTCAATTCTGCTCCTATAGAGTGAACATCTGATAGCCTGGACCTGGCTTGCTGGGATGAGAAAGGGGGGGGGGGGGCAAGAGTAACTGTATTTTGCTAATCAGCACACAGATGGACAGCATCAGAGAACCTGTCCAGCATGGAGATGAACATAAATCCACTCTCACTTCATATAGAGCTGTCACATCTGGAGACCTTTGCTTACCCATGTTGGTAGGTGACTCCAAATTATAGGCTGAAGTTTCAAAGGTTTTTAAGACCTCATCATACTTCATCTCATTTCAAAAAATCCATGATTTCACCAGTACGGTTACTGGTCCAGCAGATCACAATCCCTTTAGGGCTTTTTCTGAGTTGCCAAGATTCAAAAATTGTATTCCTTAGTGGCTGCCCCGAAGGTAACAAGCCTCTGTGCACTTTTGATAGGCTTTTAAAAGATAGATGAAGCAGAGGACCTGCCAAAGCTTATACTGGATCAGCACAGCTTTGAAAAACTCAGAGCCAAATCTGGGACCTGGAGAAGAGATGAGAAAATATAGTTCCAGACTTGTTGAGGAAGCATAGTACTATCAGTAATGTGGTGTTGTAGGTGCTGCTAGATTGGTCAGTGTGTTAGTTGATTTTCCTTAAGTGTTTTTTTCTTCATTACAAAGAAACTCTCACTGGAAGGTCAGGGGAGAGGACATCCAGAAATAGCAAGAGATCTGACAAAAGGAAAAGAAAGAAGAGGAGGAAGAAGAAAAAATGAAGGAGGAGGAGGAAAATGAAAAGAAGGAAGAAGAATAAAAGGAGAAAAAAAGAGGGGGGAAGAAGAGGAAGATGAGAAAGAAGAAACCAAATAATCACAGGCTGGAAGAGTATATGAGTATATGAAATGAGTATATGAAAGAGTATATGAAAGGAGAAAGAGCCTTAATGCTATATCTAAGTGGGTTCTTATACCTTTCTTTTCTCCCTTCCTACAAGGCAATTTGTCCTCATCTCTGGCTCATGGAATTTCTCACTTCCGTCAAAACTCAGCTCAAACATCACCTTCTGAGTAGTGCCTTCCTGATCCCCCTCATCCCACCAGCAACAGCTGGTGCTCTCCTTCCCTAATACCTTGTCTTTATTTTGTATTTATTCTAAATATACTTATTGTATATATGCATATTAGCATATGTACACATTATCTCTGCCAATAGAACACAAGGTTCTTGAAATTAAGGACTGTTTTCATTGTGTTTTTATATACCTATTGCCTAGCACAATGCCTGGCATATAGTAAGCACTTCGTAAATGTTTATTAGATTGATTAGTTCCTGGACCCAATCTCACAGTGAACTGCAACTGATGGAGACTGAGGAGTAAGCTCAGGCCACGTTTCCACTTCTGCTAAAAATTCAGCTTCCTTGAGTACGCTTTTAACTTTTTCTTTTTTCTGATTTACTGCATATAGATAAAGAAACACATAATCAGCACACAAATATTTATTGTCCCTCTACTACAGTGACCATCAACAGCAGGAAATACCTCTCCCTTTAGAAAATAAGACTGTCCACCCATCTCCATTTCACTGGTGGTCTCTAGCCAGAGCTACTCCATTTTACACTCATTTGTACCCTTCCTTACTTCTTTCAAGCCTGGAACTCCATTCCTTCTCGGAGGTATGTAGAAGTGGCACAAATAAGGGCATCGCTGTCCCTTCTAGCTCTCTTCTTTCATTATGCATCAGCTGTTGGTCTATGCAAAGCTAATCTAAGGACCATTTGGGGCTAGGAATCTTAGAATTATTGGATGCTGAGAATATTCAAAATTCTAGAACCACTCAAAGACTACTAGACTGGAACCATTTTGTATACACTGCAGAAGCTCCTCTATATTCAAAGTTGCCAAGGCTCCATAGCGGTCACACTCTTTCAAGTCAATTAATAAGCATTTATTAACCGCCTAGCATATGCTAGGCTCATGAGAATTCACAGATAAGAAAAAAGGTAAATAGCTCTTGCTCTATAAGAGCTTAGATTCTGTTGGAAGAAGGGAAACTCTTACATGTATAAGTAAATTCAAAGTAATTTCTCACTCTTCAACCTGATTTTACCTTCAGAGTCTTTCTGAATCCAGAGAAATTTCTACAACCCTGTTTGTGTTTTTCCAACAGAGTGTCTGTGGGTGGATATGCCCCCTGAGTGCGTGTGTGTGTGTGTGTGTAAAAGAGACAGAAGAGAAAGAGACAGAGAGAAAGCTGCTGGGGGAGAGCATATCTGTGTGGGACAGGGTGCATCCAGGTTTGTAAGCGTGTAGACATTAGTGCCTACTTGGGGATGTGTGGGAGTGTGTGTGTTTGGGTGTTGGCGCTGGAGTGTTGGAGTGAATGAAGGCTTGTGTAGGTGGATGTTTGGGTGGTATTGTATGAATGTATATGAGTGTGTGTATGTGTTTGTGGGGGGGGTTGCTTTTTTTCAGGGAGAAGGAAGGTTTGCTGCTGCTACTGCTCTCTGTGTGTGTGTGTGTTTGTGTGTGTTTTAAACATCCTCTAAGGCTATAGAGAGAGAGGCAGGAGATGGGAGTGGGCGGGGGCGCAGATGCAGCTGTCTCTGAGTCCAATAATGCCTCCGCCAGTCCAGCACGACTGGAGCCAGTGGAGATGTTGAAATCACTTTGAAGCCCAGGCAGACACAGATAGACCGACAGCCCGGGCTCCCTCACATCCAAGTGGGTTTATGAGGGAGATTTTAGCAGCCCCAGGAACAGACCCTGGATTACAGCTGCAGGCTTCAAAAGGAACGGGCGCACAGGCGAGCCGAGGGCTGGAGTCGCTCTGGCTTAAAGGGGACGCTGTGTATTATAAATAGCCGCCTTCCTGCCCGCACATCTGTTCGAGGCACAGACTTTCAGAGGCTCAGTTGGGTTCTTGCCCTTCTATTTCGGTGGCCTGTTGGGGACTTAGGGAGGGAAAGAAGGTGAGGGCGAAGAAGGAGAAATCTGGGCTGATTATTTAAACTAAATGTTAGTGTGATAAAAGAAAGCAGGGATTTTTTAAAATAAGAGGCAACATTTTAAATTCACCTCTTTTGGTTCTAAGTTGGGCGAAGATTTCCCCCTTAATACAAAAAGTACAAAAATTATTTGGACATTGAGAAGGAATTGGCTGAGCAACATCCTATTGTTAACGAGTACACACATAAGCACACCACACACACACACACACACACACACACAGAAACCCCACTGCCACAACATTCATCAATAAGCAAGGAAATGGCCTTTCTAAGGATTGGCTAGGACGCTGGGTTCTAGATGTTCTGGCTACTGCTATCCGCTCTGGTACATATACTATACTATACTATAACTGAGCACCCAGCACTTCCCACATAGGGAGGGATGAGAAATGACAGGAAAGAAAGCTTAGAAGCAGAATCACAAGCTGGTATCTCCTGGTATCACTCAATGAATATGAGTCAAACACTCTGCATGGGGGGTGTGTGGAGCTAATCCTGGACGAAGGGGAAAAAAACAAAACAAAACAAGGAGGGTGAGGAGGAAGCAGCTAGTGATCTCCTGGGTCCCTCCAATTTCCACGTATTCCTAGCAGAGAGCCCTTTCCTCCCACTCTCAGTCCCCAGCAGGGACTCCACGTGCCTTTGGAATTTCATCCCACCCCCGCAGTGGAACTTTGGGTGTCCAAAGCCATCTGTGGGAAAAGAGAGAGAGATCGGGGACTGGGGGGAACTCAAGCAGAAAAGGGGGACGCAGGGGTTCAGCGAGTAGGATGGAGGGAGGATGGGAACAGAAAAACGCAATAGAGAGCAAGACAGAAGTTAGGGCAATAGCCCTGGAGTAGAGAGACCGGATCTCCAGCCCGTTCACTCCTCGACTCGGCCCAGTGACGGCTCATTAATCACCCGGCACAGGGAGAGGGATTCAGGGCCCTCGGCGTCTCCTCCAATCGCCAGCCTGTTACCACAGAAACAACCTTTACCCTTCAGAGGCTTCAAAGGGTTTTTTCTTCCCTCTCTCCCCTCCACCTCCAGTCTTTTTTTTCCCCTCTCATTTCTTTCTTTCTTTTTTTTCCCAGGGAATGGCTGGCAGTGGAGCTTAGATCATGTGAAAAGAGAAAGGGAGATAGAGAACCCAGGGAGGGGAGAGAGGAGAAAGAAAGGGGAAGAGAGGGAGACAGACAGAGTGAAAGAAAACGAGGGAAAAGAGAGAGGGGGGGAGGGGGAAAGAGGAGAAAAAAAGAGAGATCGGGAGAGAGGGGGAGGGGGGAGAGGAGAGAGAGAAAAAAAGGGGGGAAGAGAGAGAGAGAGAGAGAGAGATTGCAGTTACACAGTCAGAAAGCCAAGTGGAATCCCCATGCTCCCCACCTCTGACGGGCTTCTAAAAAGGAAAACAGCAAAAGGGAGGGAAAAATAAATGTGGTGGGGGAGAACTGGGAGGAGGGAGAGAAACTTGTGAAAATAAATATTTATATATTGAGAGTTTTTAAATCCTTTTTGCATTTCTGTAATAAATTATTCATCTGTGTATCTCCCTCTCTCCCTCCTATCTGCTTAGGGAGCTACAAAGGGGATTTTTCCCCCCTTTTTCTTCCTCCTCCTCTTTTCCATCCTAACAACATATTGCCAAGGATGGGGAGAGAGAAGAGAGGCGGCTCTGCTGCTGCCCCTAAAGTTAAAATAGCTTAAGGTTGGTTTGGGTTTGGTTTTATTTTTCCCCTTTAAATAGGAATAATAAAATAAGTGAGTGAGAAGAGGATAAAAAACAACAACAACAACACACGTCCTTGGAAGTCTGGCACCACCAACCGGGACAGAGTAAATCTTCCTCTAGAGGAATCTGGGAAACACTGGGGTTAGAGAGAAGATTCTGAAGACACAGAGTCCCCTGAAGCAGATCCAAACATAGCCAAGAGAGCGCACCATATAGGGAGACCCACCATATAGGGAGACCCACAGGTGCTCTGTCCAGCATCTGATTGGGAGGATGCTTGTGCTGGCTGCTGAGAGAAGAGGTCTGCCTTTGGGCAAGCTTTGTGCTCTCACTCTGCTTAGCTCCCAACCAACCTTCCTCTGTTGATTGATTCCTCTGCTGGCTGATTAGAGCCATATACTAGATCGGATGAGAGATGGTATGGTGGATAGAGAGTTGGCCTTGAAGTCAAGATCTGTACTCAGATGTTATCTCTGACACATCCTGGCTGCCTGACCCCTGGCCAAGTCACTGAACTTAGTTCCCCTAGGTCACCAGGAAGACTGAGTCACATAGAAACTGCTCTGCTCTGGCAAAAGAATTTACTTATTTGGGATTCTCTACTAAGGAAACCATGGGTCAGGTCTCTTTGCCTAAGCATCTCACAAAGCTGGGAGGAATAATTAGTGCATTACACAGCAGAATAAGGATCTATTGATAGATAAATTGGAAGAACATGCTGAAACCAACCAGATTAAACTGAAGTGGGAAGAATGTAAAGTCCTGCACTTGTGTTCAAAAAATCAACTGTACCAGAAAAGGATGGGGAGACTTGGCTTAACAGCAATTTTCATAGGAAAAAAATGGAGTAGAGTTTGTGGACTGCAAGCTCAATATCAGTGCAATATGACATGGTACCAAAAGAAAAAAGAAAAACTAATGAAATGTAAGGCTGCATTAATAGAAATTTAATGTTCAAACCTGGTCAGACTCTGTCTAAAGTCTATTCAGTTCTAGCTGCTTTATAAGAAAATTGCCAAGCTATAATGTATCTAACTAGGTGGTAGAGTGGATAAAGCACCGGGCTGAAGTCAGGAAGACGCTTACTAGCTGTGTGACCCTGGGCTAGTCACTTAATCCTGTTTGCCTCAGTTTCCTCATCTGTTAAATGAACTAGAGAAGGAAATGTCAAACCAACTACTGCAACATCTTTGCCAAGAAAATCTCAAAAAGATCATGAAGAGTCAGGTACAACCGAATTGACTGAACAACAATAACCCTGTGCTTGGAGAAAGATCAGGATGATGAAGAATCTGGTGCATGAGTATTAATCTGGACTAGAAATAGGACAAATGGGGGAAATATATGAGAGGAAGATCTAAAGAAGAACTTTGTAACTGATAGAACTAGTAGTTCCATTATTTCTTTCCTTAGATAATGATAATAATAATAATAGTTAACATTTCTACATATATATGCATATGTAGATATATAAAGACAGATCTCTGTAGCTATAAATATATATTCTAGTTGCTGGGCTAAGTACTTTTTGATTATTATCTCATTTGATCTTCACAACAAACCTGGGAGGTAGGTGCTATTATTATTCTTATTTTATGGTTGAGGAAACTGAGGCAGGCAGAGATTGCCCTGGGTCATATTACTAGAAAGAGGCTAGATTTGAACTCAAGTCTTCAGGTCCAGTGCTCTATCTTCTGCATTATCAAGCGAGTTTTCTATCACTGAAAATTTTAGGATTACATTGGGTGACATCTGTTACAGATACAATAGAAAATATATTTGAATAGGACCTTAACAAGGCAACCTCTAAATTCCCTCCTACCTTTAAGATTCTATAATTTCTCACTGATCCTCAACTGTAGTTGAAATTTTATACTCAATCTAAGTAATGTGAGAACATTAAGCATTGCAGTCAATCCAGAGAAGAGACCCTTTTGGACTCCAATAGATGAGGAAAGGCCCTATCAGTTATCCTACAAGACATAGTATAGGATTGGTCATTGTTTACATGACATCTATTCAGTAACATTAGAAGGGAAACCGCTAATTTCAGTGAAAATCTTTGCATCAAATTTCCTGACAAAAGTCTGATATCAAAAGTATATTTTAAAAACGGGTTCTAGTTATATAAAAACAGAAACCATTGTCCAATAGATAAATGGTCAAAGGCTGTGAACAATTCTCAGAAAAAAAAAACCTGAGCTATCAATAATCATTTTAAAGTACCTCAGATAAATAATAAGAGAAACACAAATTAAAACAAGTCTGACAAAAAAGAAAAATAACAATTGTTGGAGGAGCAATGGAAGCACAGGCACACTAGTACATGTTGCAGGAGATGCCCATCAACTGAAGAATAGATAAACAAATTATGGTATCCAAATGTAATAGAATATTATTATGTTATAAGAAATTATCAAAGGAATGGATTCAGAGAAACCTGGAAAGACATGTAAATTGTTGCAAAAGGAAGTATGCAGGATGAGGGGAATAATTTATACAATAATTACAACCTTGTAAAGAAAAACTACTTTGAAAGACTTAAGAATTCTGTTCATTTCAATGATTGCCACTACACTCAAGGACTGAGGATGAAACATATTGCCCACCATTTGAAAAAGAGGTGGGAAGTTTGAGGGGGCAAATTGAGATAATGCATTTTCATTCACAGACAATGTAAATTTGTTTTGTTTGATTATGTTTATAGGTTACAGGTTTTGTTTGTTTATTTAAATTTGAGGAGTGGGATTTGAGAGGGATAGATAGATTCACATAGAAATTCCAAAATAGAAAGGAAGGAAGGAAGGAAGGAAGGAAGGAAGGAAGGAAGGAAGGAAGGAAGGAAGGAAGGAAGGAAGGAAGGAAGGAAGGAAGGAAGGAAGAGAAGGAAGGAAGAGAAGGAAGGAAGGAAAATAAGATATCCATTCTTGAGGTAAGGTATAAAAAGAGGAAAGATCTAGCAATATCAGTATACCCTGGACAAGAGCTAAAATGGAGTGAATAGGGAAGGACATTCCAGTTTCATCTCAGTATCCAAAAAATAAAAATCAGAATTTCTTTTATTTTTTTTATCTTTGTTCCTGCCAATCTGTCACTTATGGGGAAGAGGTGAAGGAGCAGTGACAAGGAAAGAGAAGCATTGAAGAGAACTACTATATAATAGAAGAGGTTCCTTGAGACCAGTGACATTTTTATGTTTTGTACCCCAGTACCCAACCCAGTGCCTGGCACATGGGAGGTACTTAATAGATTCTTGCTGAATTGAATTATTTCTTGCACTTTTCCTTGTCAACTCTGATGCTCTTCTATCTGAACATAGGCTCATCTTCTGGGTTCAGAATTTGTGTACCTGTTTCCATACCTTTTGTGTATCCATTCATCTATCTCTGAGAAAATCCTAAGTCTCCAAATTCCTGCATTTCTAGGAATCTAACGAGATGCTTCTGGAAGAGGATGTCCAATGCTAGACAAATAAGCCTAGGATTGGATTTGTTGAGTCTCCCCTGGAGAAATAGGAAACCCAATCAGACATGTGCCAGAGATGGAATTAGAACCAATTCCTGGTCGAATTCATCCCTGGAAAAACCTTTGTCTTGGTTCCTAGGCTTAATGCTCTCCTGATTGAAGCATGGAGTCTTTAAACTACTCTTTAAACTTCAGTTTCTAGAACCTGCTTATTTTGAGAGAGAAAAAGCTGGCCATAACAAGAACTATCTGCCATTCACAGTTATCTTCCCTTTCTTCACCTGTGCATTTCACAAAGAGGTGCATTCTAACCATTGGACTCTCTCTCTCTCTCTTTCTCTCTCTCTCTCTCTCTCTCTCTCTCTGTTCATGGCATATTTTGTTCCAAAAATCTCTAACTGGAAACATGTATAATCCCTGGGGAAAAAAAAGTCTTCCAGCCAACTGCATCTTATTGTCACTTTTGCTTGCAATCACAGGGAAGAAGAAGAGGCGATAAAGGAAAAGGAGGATAAGGAAGAGAGTCAGTCAATAAAATATTTATTTTCTACCTACTATGTGCTGAGCATTGAGGATGCAAAAAGAGGCAAAAGACAGAACCTGCCTTAAAGAAGCTCACAAACTAATGGAGGAAACAACAATCCAACAAATCTATACAAACAAGCTCTGTATGAGCTATAAATGTGAAATAATTGAGAGAGAGAGAGCTAGAATTAAGAGGGGATTAGGAAAGGCCTCCCGTAGAAGATAAGCTTTTAGTTGGGATTTAGAGGAAGAAAGGGTTAGGTTATGAAGGGTTTTGAATACCAAAGAGGATTTTGAGTTTGATCTTGAAGGCACTAGGGAGCCACTGAAATTTATTGAGTAGGAGTTGAACCAACCCTTTAGGAAACTTTGGTGGCTGAATGAAAGATGGATTGAAATAAATGAATCAAATCATTTAACAACTCAGAGCCTCAGTTTACTCCTTTGCAAATTGAAAATAATTCTCCTTGCTCTGCCTGCCTTAATAGCATTGGTGGAATAAAAGTGTTTCATAAGCTTTATATTGCCATAAAAAGTGAGTTAATCTTCTCATTGGCCCTGGACACCCTGGTGTCATCCCTAATCTACCCACCTTCTTTCCATCTCCTATGGTCTAGCCTATTTAGAAGCCCTGTGTGAGAGTGACCTGGTTCTGCCGCTGGCTGGCTGGATAATTGGGGCAAGTAATTTAACCTCCATGGACCTGTCAGTTGAGGGGGTTGGATTAGATGACATCTAAGAGCCTTCCATGGGCCAAGAAGGTCTCCAAGGTCCCTCCTAGCTCCAACATTCTATGATTATATAGCATTCTAATTAGCACTTAACAAGAAGAAGCTAAATGCTAGACAAGTAAGCCTGGGATTTAGCTATTGGGTCCCTTGAAGAAATGGGAGAATTAATCAGCAGGTCAAAATCACCTGGAAACTGAAGTTGAGGCTATAAGGACAAGGTCAGAGAGAAGCAAGCATTATTGATAACAATAACAACAATGCACATTTTTCATAGTCACAAAGACCATGAGTCACAAAATCATAATAATTCTGCAAGGTACACAGTGCAAACATTCTTGTCCCCATTTTACAGATGAAGAAAGAGGAAGAGCAAATAAATAAGCATTTATGTAGTACCTACTGTATTCAAGGAGATATTTGGATGTTGCAGTGGATAAAGTGCTGGCCCTGGAAGCAGGAGAATCTGAGTTCAAATCTAGCCTCAGACATTTCCTAGCCTTGCGGCCTTGGGTCAGTCACTTAAACCCATTTGCTTCTGTTTCCTCATCTGTAAAATAAGCTGGAGAAGGAAATGGCAAATCACTTCAGTATCTTTGTGAAGAAAATCCCAAATGGGGTCACAAAGAGGTGAATATAACTGAAAAATGACCGAACAACAACAACTATATGCCATGCATTGTGCTAAGTGCTTTAGAAATATTCTCTATCTTGATAATAATAGGAATATCTCTCTCAAGATAATAATAGGAAACTGAATTTCAAAGAAGTTAAATGTCTTCCTCAAGGTCACACACCAAGTATCAGAGCTGAGATTTGAACCCAGATCTTCTAATTTCAGGTCAAACATTCTTTCCATTTCCTTAGTGCCAAAATTTTATATACCAAATATTCACTATTTGCTTGGCAGGGTCACACACCGAGATGGATGATGGTGGATGAGTTCATTAAATCTCTGCCCCAACAAACTTGAGACAGGTCAATGGATGCATAAGCATGCCCACCACAGGATGGAATTCTGACCTAACATAATACAACACATCAATACTTTATACAGGCTCAGATGGGAGATGCAATCATCTCAGAATTTGAGCTCTTATAGCAGAGAGACAAAAGCCTCATGATACAGGCTCCAGGGAGGATTTCAGCTATTCATCTGTGTATTGGAGGAATAATAATCATTCTGTGGATGTGACCCCGGCTTCTTAAAAGCTAAGCCAGCAGAGCACAAGCTCTGACAGGTTCTACCAACTGGAAAGACTTGGAGTACAGGCTTGGAAACTGACAGGGTGTCTTATCCAAGGCCCAGGCTATGTATGGAGAAGCTCATCCCCAGAGGGTAGGCCACCAAATGATGAATCTTTGGGACTTATCAACACATAAAACCATCTAAGGGGTGGGTGGGTAATGGTCTTCAGCAGTGGTGTGCAAGTTCCTTGAGGGCAGGAGCTTTTCTTCATTTTGTCTTTGAATATAAAATAAAATTCCCCAATACTTTTTTAAAAAATTATTAAGCATTTATTTTCTTTTCCTTTCAATTTCTCCATCATTAAACAAAAAACATTTTTTTAAAAAAGAGAAAGCCCTCTAACAAATATTTAGAGTTAAACAAACCCCCCCTTTTTTTGTCCAGTCTTGTCCATCTCTTTATGACCTCATCTAGGGTTTTCAGGAAACATACTGGATTGCATTGGCTATGTCTAAAAATGTATGTGTCATTCTACATTTTAAGTCCATCACTGCTTGGGCAGGATGTGGTTAATGGGTTTTATCTTCAGTATTCTGGAATAGTGGTTTAGATTGCATTGGTCAGAGTTCTTCTTAAGTCTTTCCAAATTGTTTTTCTTCATAATGTTTTGGTCCTTATAGACATGGTTCTCCTAGTTACCAGAGTGCCTTGCACATAATACTGTAAATAATAAATGCTTGCTGGGTCACATTGGAATTGACTATTGGTAAGAGTACCTCGCCTGATAAAAAAACACAGGTCTTTGGAAGCATTGAAACAAAGCTATTTTAATACTTTGGTGGCAATATTTAATTTTTCTTTTTTTAAAACTTTTAAAATTAAATTTTATTTTTTTAAATTAAAGAAAATCTATCTTCTGTACCTTCCAACCCTCCCCTCAATCCCCATTGAGAACACAAGAAAACAAAATTGACAATATAAAAATAATAATAATAATAACTCTCAATCTATAATCTGACTCCATCACCTCTCGTGTTAAGAAATGGGTATCATCTTTTTTTCGGGAATGGAATCATTGTGGATACTTTTTTTGATCAGTGTTCCTAAGTCTTTCACAATTGTTTATCTTTATGATATTGTTATTATGTAAATTGTCCTTTTGGTTTTGCTCAGATCACTCTGCATCAGCACACATAAGTCTTCCCAGTATCTTCTGAAACGATCTCTTTTATCATTTCTTACAATATTCATTCATGTACCATAATTTATTTAGCTATTCACTAATTGATAGGTTCCCTTAGTTTATAGTTCTCTGCTACCACAAAAAGAGTTGCTATAAGTATTTTTGTACTTTACATCCTTCTCTGAATTTTTATGGGGTATAGATGCAGTGATGATATCACTGGCTCAAAGGATACATACAGTTTTAAATATCGTTTGGAGCATAGCTCCAAATTGCTTTCCAGAATGGTTGAATCAATTCATAGCTCCATCAGCGCTACATTAATGTGTCTGTTTTCCTATAGTCCCTTCAGCATTTGCCATTTTTATCAACTTTGTCAGTCTAATGAGTGTAAGGTGGAACCTCAGGCTTATTTAGACAACTTAAGAAATTAGAGCACTTTTTAAATATGACTCCTGGTAATCTGTTTTTCTTCCTCTGGAAGTAGTCCGTTGATATCACTCTGACCACTTGGAAAATGGTTCTTATCCTTATAAATTTGAATGAGTTCCTTATATAGCTTACAAACCAGAAGGTTTGTCAGAAAAAAAATGTTGCAAGGTTTTTTTCCCTTTCACTTGCTTCTCTTATAATTTTAGCTTTATTTGGTTATGTTTGGTTATGTATATTACATTACATTAATTGTACATTTCTCTCTTTCCTATTTGGTTATATTTTTCCTTTTCTTTGTTTCCTTACTCTTATAAAGAAGAGAATGTTGGGAGAAGAGTATACTCAAGGTTCAATGTCAACTCTTTCTTTTCCCCTATCTCTGTTCTCTTTCTCTTGTCTGAAACCAAATTAAAGATTCTTATACTATCTCTATTTTTTTAAGCACTTCTTAATGTTCCATCCTCCTTAGTTAGATTATATTTTGCTTAGGACTAATTCCTCCCTTAATCTACTTTTCCTTTAATTCTTCCTTCTCCCTTTTCCCCTTCCTTCTTGTTTTCCTCCTTAATAAAATGTATTTCTGTGCCCATGTGTATATTCTTCTCTCCTTTGACTAGTTCAGTTGAGTAAAATTTAAATATCATCCACTCTCCTCCCTTCTTCCTTGTTTGTATTATCTTCTACTTGTATACCCCAACTTTGTGAAATAATTTTCCTCTTCTCTACTTTCCTAGGGTATTTTTCTTCCCCTCCCTTTCCATTATTCTTTTAATATCATCAAAACAACAAAACCACTTTCAAACCACGTGGCTTATTGAGTTCCTTCTATGATGATAGGATTCTAAAGGAATACATGTATCATTGCCTCATATTAAAATGGAATTTTTACCTTTGTGTAGTCTCTTATGATTTCTTGCTCATATTAATCTTTTTTTGTTTCTTTTAACGCTTGTGTTTGTATTTCAAAATTTCTGCAAAGCTTTGGCTTTTTAATCAAGAATATTTGTCCTCTATTTCCTTAGAGTCACTTTTGCTATTGTTATGGTTGTTGTTATTAACCTATAGGATTCTGTTCAGTTTTGCTGGACAAGTTACTCTTGATTTTAAACATGTATCTCTTGCCTTCTAGGATATAATGTTCCAAGATCCCTATTCCTTTATGGCAGCAGCTGCTAATGTATGATTTTGACTGTGGCTTCTTTGTACTTGTAAATTTTTTGTTTCTTTCTTAATGTCATCATCTTTTTCTTTGATTTAGAATTCTGGATTTTAGATATAGTATTATTGAGAATTTTCATTTGCGGGTTTCTTTTAGTTTCTTTTTTAGTCAGTCCAGGAAGTCTAATGATTCTTAAATTATCTCTTCTTGCTCTCTTTTCCAGGCCAGTTGTTTGTGCAATGAAATACCTTGCAACTTCATTTTTTTCATCTCTTTATTGTTGTAAAACATTCCTTGTTGTCTCATGAAGTCTCATGAAGTAGTTCTCTTTCCAGTACTTTCATTCTTGGCTCTAATTTCTTTTTCAAATTTTTCCTTTAGTGCTCTCATTTCATTCGTAAAAACATTTTAAACTTTTTAAAAACTCTTACTTCATCTTCTCTGAGAATTTTGGTTAAAATTGTGCCTAAGCTGTGTTTTCTATGAGGTTTTGTTTGTAGATGTTTTGGAGTTGTTCTTTTTTTTTTTCCTTGGGTTGTGTCTTGTCACCAAAATAGATTTTTATGGTGAGATTGTGTTTGCTTGTTTGTTTATTTGTTCATCCTTCCACCTTATTTCCTGATTCCAGACTTTATGTTAAAGTAGGACTCTGTGTACTTCTGGAGAAAATATCTGGTCTAAATTGGTACCCTATTCAATCCAGTTACTGTTTTCTTGGGGTATTGAGTGTTGGATTAAACCAGAATCTTAGGGACAGCTTAGATTAAGGACCTATAAGATTTTATTGCTCCTAAAGTTGTATGATCCAGGGCAAAGTCTGTTTGCTGGTCTTCTGGCCTGAGTTCTGAGCATTTCTGATCTGGATACAGGTCTGAGCAATGTATCTGTAAGAATATATTCCCATTTGGGATTCCAAAAGATTATTTCTGGACTCAGCTACTAACCATACTGGTTTAGAGTGGCAAAACTACAGGCTTCCTTTTAGTGTGGAATTCCTGTTCTGGTTATTCCACTGCAAGCTTTAATCTAGGTTGGGAGCTAGATCTGAGACTGCTCCTGGGGTCAGAGACACACAGATATTGCTTACTTTTTAACTTGCTCCTTGCTTAGTATAAAGTCCAGGGCTCACAATCCTTTAACACCTTGGAATACCACTCCTAAGTGCTGTATTCTTCCCCAATCCATCCTGGATTTATGACATGGATCTGGTTAGTGAGCTGCCATTTTGCACCTGTTCCTACATCCTGCATGTCAGTCTCTTCTATTTAAATCTGGGTCCTCTTTTTGCCCAGCTCAATGTCTAATGACTGATAGTCTGCTTTAGTCTCTGCATGGCCATCCTTAACTAGACCTACAGATTTTTCTATCTCCCTATACCAATCTGAACTGGAAAAATGATTCAGTGTGACTTTTTCTTAAATTTTCCAATCAAGATTCAGCCTGGTATATTTTCTAGATCTGTATGGAGGTATTGTGAAAGAGAAATCAAATATACTTCCTGCTACTCTGCCATCTTGTCTCACTTTCCCCTATTTTATTATTTGAAATAATATTATTTAAAATCATAGATTATTTTAAATATTATTATTGCCATTTACATCTAATTTATTGTTAAATTATTTAAGTAGTTTTGCTAAGCTCATACTTAAATGTTATTTTTATCATATTAGAACTTAAAATTATTATTTTTAAATCTCAAATGATTCATGCTACCTTCCGATTAATCTTGAACATATATCCATGTACAATTATGAAAATAGAGCATCAGAGTGAAATGATTTAGTCGCCTAATTTTTTATTTTAAACTTTAGTCATCAATCAACAAACACTTATTAAAGGGTTACCATGTCCCAGGCTCTATATAAGTGCAAAGGATCACAAAACCAAAATCATCCTATCCTCAAGGAGCTTATACTCTATTAGAATAAAACATTCTATTGTAAAAATTAGCTCATTTTAAGTTTGGGGGATAATATGATGGTCCCTCATACTCAGATAGTTTCTTTCTCTGCTACTTTAGGAAGTTTATATTAAACAAAAAAAATTAAAAGAATAATCAAAATTGCTCTGAGCCCCTACTTAGGAAAATCCCTAATTTTTAGGACAAAGTTTGACTCTCTACTTTAATTAATATTTATTATCTTTAGATCACCCCTCTTTACATTTGGGCAAAGAAGCTTTGCAAGTATATTATAGTGTCTGTTTGTAGACAAACATTAGGAGGGGACGTTAAGGGAAAAGTAGGCATTTTCTTGAAACTGCATGCTGTCCTTGAGGAGCTAGGTACAATTGGTGATATTAGTCTGAGTTGTCTGCTGTAAGATGTCTGTAGTGTCAACAATCTTCCTCACTTTCTCCCTTGTCTTCTACAACTCAGTCTTCTTTTCTTCCTCCTTTTATGGGTTGGTTCTCTCTGGTTTAGTTATTGATTCCCCCACTACTTTTACTTTGTAACTAGACCTTCAAAATCTCTCTAGTTCTTCTTTAACTCATCATTTTATAATCTTGAGGCTGAAATTTTAATGGCTCTTCCTATGTCCACAAAAACCACCACAAGAGTTTCAAAACAGCTAAGAGCAAACATCCTTAAGTAAAGAATATTAGAAATCCAGCAAGATGAAGTAATAGTAACCTGACCTCTATTTCCTACTAACTGCTATGAGAGAATATTATAGAACTTCAGAAGCCAAGTATAGAACTTTCCAAAAACAAAAGTTTCTCCAAAATATAGCTATTTCCCTAGATCATCAGTATAGAGCTGAAAAAAGACTTCAAAGGCCATCTAGTCCAGCCCCATTAAATGAGGAAACCGAAACAAAATGACTTGACCAAAGTCAAACAAGTATTAATCTTCAAAGGTGGGATTGAATTCAGATTCCTTGTATGATATGAGAGGTCATCAACGTGATTATATTCAGAACCCACCTAGGTCTTCTCATCTTGTACAAAACTCTTGTTCATAATGAATTGTAAATAATCCTGAAAAGTTCACTCAGAGGTCTTGTCAGTACAGCTCTTGACCTGATGTGGTTACCAATGAGCCGCAGTATCAATGGAAGAGAAAGACAGAGAGAGAGAGACAGAGAGAGAGAGAGTAAAGTGCCTATCTTGTTCAAGGAATCATACTAGTCACTGAAAAAAAAAAAAGGTAGATTCAACAAAGAACCTGCACTCAAGGAGTTTACAATCTGAGAGGGTAGAAGGGCACATCTACAAATAATGATGATAATAATAATAAAGAGTGAGATAAGGGCAAAGGAGTTCTCCAAGTAATGTGCCAAGAGAAATTTGAGGAAATAAGGATCACTTTCACTTGAGACGAGAAAGAGGGATTCAGAGATTTCATAGAGAATATGGTATCTGAATTGGACCTTGAAGAAAGGAGATATTTCAACAGTCCTAAAATGGGATGTGAGTTTATTTTAAGTATAGGGAGCAGCATGAACAAGAACACAAAAACAGTAGAGAGAAAGACAAGAATGTGAGAATGAGGATACAAATTTAGGGTTCCAATATAGTTGGAATGTAGAATACATGATGGGGAATAATGTAAGCTAAGGCTGGAAAAGTAGGCAATATCTCTAGGAAATAGTCATGTATCTCTGCCTAAACAAAAGATGTACTAATGGACTGACCAATAATCTCTAGCATGGGAACCCTAAAAAACATTTTATTGTTGCTTTTTGTTTTCTCCAACCTAGTCACTTTCCAAAAACTGATCTTCCTAAATTGAATCCTTCTTTCTAATGAAGAAAAACAGTTCAGCAAAAGTAAGAGATACAGTAAATGCAATATCCCCTACTTGTAGTCTACCTCTAACCAAAAAGAAGGGAGGATATTTTATCAACAGCTCTCTGGAACTTGTGGAATTTAATTTGATTTTTGATGCCTTTTAGTGTTATTTTATTTGCATTATGATAGTCATTATGTCTATTTTTTCTATAGTTCTGATTTCCTTGCTCTGTGTATCAGTTAATAAAAAGCCTACCCATTTCTCTGGATTCTTCATATTTGTCATTTTTATAGCATAGTACTATTCCATTATATTCACATACTACAATTCATTCACATATTCCCTAATTCATGAACACTCAACTTTATTTCCAGCCTTTTGCTACTATAGAAAATGTTGTTATGAGCATTTTGATATATATATGGGGCCTTTCTTTTATGTCTTTGGCCTTCTTATGATACATGCCTCATAGTAGGATCATTGGGTCAAAGATATTAAAATTTTAATAACTTTCCTGGAATCATTCCAAATAGATTTCTAAAATGGTTGCATTAGGAGGAACTGGGGGGGGGGAATAAAACAGATTTTTGTTTATTATAAAAAATTTAATTTAATTTTTTTAAATGATTAAAATAATTCCTAGATCCACCAATAGTAAATTGGTATACTTCCAGGTACTGCCATTTGTGAATGACACTACTGATTTTATCATACCTTGTAACACTACAGATTCACCTAAATCAACTCCATAATCATTCTAGGGAGTTCAGTCTAACTATCTTCATAGGAAAAAAAACTGAATGAAAAAATGCCTATTCTCCAGACAATAATATGCAGTTGGATAGACATGCATCCTATGCACTATACACCTTATATTTCCCTTGAAATCCCCTCTTTCAGTGGATTTCTTTTCTTATTGATAGAGGTGTTTTTTTCACAGCTCTCCTATGCAGACATTGAATTAACCCCACAGCACCAATATGTTGAAAAGGCACTACATATGAACAATAAACTCAATCATGAACTTAATAGAAGAGAATGTCTTAGATTGCATTTGAGAAATTGTGCAAAGGCTTGACCAATCTCAAGCCTCTTCTTGATACAAAAGCCCATCTTATTCACACCAGTATTCTTCTGCCAATGTTGTATAGCTGAGAATAATAGAATATATTGGGGAAATTGAAGCTGAGAATCACTCATAGGACAAAGGAAATGGAAGATAGGAAGAAACTTCTCGTTACAAATAAGGAATTATGTAAAAGAATCTATATAAAGGATATTACTAGAGAAATACATCATTAGAAAGGAAGAGGAAATATTCACATGGTGGGAAGGATTTGTTCAAGCTACATGCTCCACTAATATTCTTGTTATGTGGAAAGAATGCCAAGAAGATCTCCAGAACTTTGGGTGGATTTCTTGTGGTAAACTCATGGGGGGAAATGAACAAGAGGTGCCTCAAATGGGCAAGGATCTATAACTGGGGATGATAGGCTGGCTATAATACATGCCTTTGAAGAAAGTAGTCAGTTAGATGTGATCATCACTTCATTAGAGCTTTGGAGTGGTGTATGGTTAAAAAAAAAATACTGAGCTAAAATCATTTTTTGTTCTAATATTTTCAACAATTTTTTAAAAGAAATCTTTCTATTTTCCACTTACTATATCTCCAATGGTTTGTATTCTTCAATTTATAAAACACCAGGCTATTGTTCATTTACTTCTAGATGTTGCTTTTTCAATCTGATTTGCTTTACTATTTTTTAACCTGTTCTCAATGATTTTGATAATTACAATTTTATAACATAGATTGAGATCTGTAAAAATGTTCCTACATTTTTTCCTCATTATTTCCCTTAAAATTATTTACCTTTTTCTACCTGCCATCTGGGGGAGGGGGTGGAGAGAAGGAGGGGAAAAATCAGACAAAAGGTTTTGCAATTGTCAATGCTGAAAAATTACCCATGCATATATTTTGTAAATAAAAACCTATAATTAAAAAAATTTTAAATTAAAAAAATTATTTACCTTTTGTTCTCCAATTGGTTTCAAATTAGCCTAATTTCCCCACAGAGTAGCTCCTTACTAGTTTAATTTGTATAGTGCCAAATCCATAAATTAATTCAAACACTATTGTCGTTTTTTGTTATGTTGGTATAGCCCAGCCATTAACAATGATTCTCTAATTATTTGTCTTCTTTTATTTTTGTAGGAATCTTTTTTAGTGGTCATGGTCCAGATATGTTATTCTGTCTGTGAAGAGAATTTCCTACATAAAAACTCTCTTCACACTGTTACTCATCTATAACTTAGAGTTTTAGGGAGTTAATTGGGGACATTGAAAAGTTAAGTTATTTCTCCATGGTCACACAGATAACATGGGAGATAAGACTTGAATCCAGGAATCTTCCTTACTCTAAAGTCAGCCTTTTATCCACTACCCTCTGCTATCTTTATTTTAAGTGGTCTCAGTGAGTAGAAAATGAGTCCTTTAATTTATTTAATTTTTAAAAATGTATATACCTGACTTTTTTTTAGTGATAATGATACTCTCAGTACTTGACATAAGACTTTTATATTGTTGAAGGTGATGCTCACTGTATTGAAGGAAAGATTTGGGCCAAAAAGAGTAACAGATTCCTCAAATCCATCCAAATCAATATGAAAATTAAATTTTGCCTGACAAGGAAAAACATAACAGGAACAGAAAGAAACTAGCAGGGCTTCCTAAGGTGTTAACCTAAGATGGAAATAAAAGTAAGAACGCAATTTGATCTCTTAGGACTGGGAAGAGGAAGGGGCCTCCAAGGAAAAGAAGCTAGGACCCCCTGAGACATATATGAATAGAGCCTGGAATAGAATTTCTGTTTTAAGAAAAGTAAAAATGGAAATCTTTATAGAACATGCATTCTTTTTTAAATTATAGCTTTTTATTTACAAAACATATGCATGGGTAATTTTTCCAACATTGACCTTTGCAAAATCTTCTGTTCCAAATTTTCCCCTCCTTCCCCCCCATCTCTTTCCCTAGATGGCAGGTAGTCCAATACAGGTTAAATATGTTAAAATATATGTTGAATCCAATATATGTATACATATTTTACGTTAGCCTGCCCTGCTGCACAAGAAAAATTGGATTTAGAAAGAAAAACCTGAGAAGGAAAACAAAAATGCAAGCAAACAAAACCGTGAAAATGTGATGTTGTATTCCACACTCAATTCTCATGGTTCTCTCTCTGAGTGTAGATGGCTCTCTTTATCACTGAACACTTGGAACTGGTTTGAATCATCTCATTGTTAAAGAGAGCCACATCCATCAGAATTGATCATTGTATAGTCTTGTTGCCATGTGTAATGATCTCCTGGTTCTGCTCATTTCACTCAGCATCAGTTCATGTAAGTCTCTCCAGGCCTCTCTGAAATCATCCTGTTGGTCATTTCTTACAGAACAATAATATTCCATAACATTCATATACCACAATTTATTCAGCCATTCTCCAATTGATGGGCATCCACTCAGTTTCCAGTTTCTGGCCACTACAAAAAAGGGCTGCCATGAACATTTTTGCACATGTGGGTCCCTTTCCCTTCTTTAAAATCTCTTTGGGATATAAGCCCAGTAGAAACACTGCTGGGTCAAAGGATATGCACAGTTTGATAACTTTTTGAACATAAGAACATGCATTCTTAACTATATTCTTAACATGGAGCCCAATGAAGTCTATGAACCCCCTTTCCAACTATTTTTTAAAATTTATAATTGAAAGAAATACAAAATTTCAGTTAGAGATTAGTGAAAACAAAGTTGTAATCTTTTTCTATCCAAATTCATGGATTCTCTGAAATATACCCAGAGACCCACAGGGATAGATTGAGAACTGGAAGAAATATTAAAGTTCATCTAATCTATCTCTCTTCTTTTATAGATGAGGCTATTTAGCCCAAGACTGCTCTGGTAGTAGGTGGTAGAGATGGGATCTGAACTTACAGCCTCAACCACAAAATCCATAGTGATCTGTTGCATCACATTAATGCAGCAAAACCAATGATGTTCTGAGCAGCATAAAGCAACCTTGGGTTGACAGAATGCTAAAGGAGTTAATACTGCCCAACAGGTCAATGGGAAAATGGCTTTTTTTTTTTTTTACAAGTATGTTGGGAAAAATTGGGGGTTGGGAAGGAAGGGAATCTGCTTGTTAATGACTGAAGAAAGCCCAGGAAATTAATGATGATCCCCAAATCTATTGAACTGCTTTTAAAATTCTGTCTTTAACAAGAAAGGTAAATAGGGGGCAATTAGAAGTAAAACTCAACAATAACAATCAAATTCAGCACCTTGAAAAGATGAAGAAAGGAAAGGAAGAAAACACAAAAGTAAAGTATATTGAAGATAGAAGCAAATTTGAAGGGGAATTCTGTAAAAAGTGAATAACTTTGATTTTCTGGTAGTTAGCAACTTATTTTTAAAACTTTCTAAAGACATGAACAAGGACTTGGGTGGCTTGAAGAGGAAAATAGAAAAATTTATAGGAATTAATAGAAAAGTTAAGTGGAATTCAGAGTTGAATTGTGGTAAACATGCATAGAAAGCCAGCTTTGGAAACAAGCCCTAGATTAGGTTCTTCTTGTCCACACTAGATGTGTGATATTGGGCAAGTCACAATCCACCCCTAATGAAATTATAGATCCAGAAATTCCAACACACCCACACACACACACACACACACACACACACACACACTGGTGGTCCAGGGCAAAATGGCCTAATACCTGGCAAAAGTACCAATGGTTTATGAGACTAGATCCCCTTGAAACCTGATCTGAGTACATGCTTATTATGTAAATGGAAAAACTGCTTCCTGGATAAAGTTGTTATTATTCAGTCATTTTTCAGCCCTAACTTTTCATGACCCTATTTGAGGTTTTCTTGGCAAAGATACTAGAGCAAATTAGCCATTTCTTTCTGCAGCTCATTTTACAGAGGAGGAAGCTGAGCTAAATAGGGTTAAGTGACTTGCCCAGGATCACTCAGTAAATATCTGAGGCCAGATTTGAACTGAGGAAGAAGAGTCTTCCTGACTCTAGGCTATAGAATCTATGCATATACCTCCCAGCTACTCATCCTGGCTGAATTATGAATACTCAATAGCCATATGACCCTAAATAAATCATTTCCTTTCTCTAGGCCTCTATTTCCTCCTCTATAAAGTAAGAAAGTTGGGCAAAAGGAGTTCTAGATTTCCTCCCAGCTCTAAGATTGAATAATGCTGATCTTTGGAGGGGAAAATGCCAAAGAGGGAGCTAGTCGTTAATCATCTGATCTTTTAATTTAAATTTTTCTTTAAAAAGGACTAAAGAAAGCCAGTTGTAAAGTAGGAATATAGAATGAAAGGAAAAGGATCTGTCTGTAAGGATAAGTCGGGCCAAATGAGAAGAAATGGGAACAACTAAGTAGCAGAAGATAAAAACTCTGACAACACAGGGTGACATCTACTCTTTCTAGTGCAGCTGAACCAACGTTCAGTTTTTTCTTCTTCCAGACAGAGCAGATAGGAATAGTTGTGAGACTTTTTCTGACAGTTTTCCTCTGACAGTGCTTGCCTTCCTAAAAAAAGTCAATCATTTATCAAGTGTTTATTAAGCACTTACTATGTGCTAGATATGGTGCTAGTCTTTGAGAATACAAAAGCAAAGAATGAAACAATTCCTACTATGGAGGAGCTTATAATCTAATGAGGGAGACAACAAAAACATATACAAAGATAACAAGTAGAAACAAGGTAACTCAAAGATTTCCCATTTTGATGGAAGAACTAGAAGAGGAAGGAGCTATAATCTCTGGGATTAACTCTTACTCAGAAAATTGGGGCTTTTATGTTGCAATCAAATAGTTCTTCAATTAAGTTTCCAATAAAAGTTGATCTGTGGATTTTCAGTTGCACAAAACCCAACTACAAAACAACAGTTTAAATCTAAGGTTTGTGGAAGGCAGTACTGGGCTCCTAAAACATAAATAGAGGTCTAGAAAGCCACCAGACCAATTGTCAAGTTTTTGGGTTTCAATTGCATCAGGAAGATGAGAAGAGAAGACTAGAATTGGAATAGTCAGGAGAAAGTGGTCCAATGAATCAATCAGCATTTATTAATCATGTGCCAGGCATTGTGGTAGACATTGAGAATACACAAGCAAAAATAAAATAGTTCCTGCCCTTAAGGGCTTTACATTACATTAGGAGAGAGAAAATATTCATATATAATTATACAAAAAAAAAGAGAAAATTTTAAGAGAAAAGGCATTAGCCATAAGGGAGATCAGGAAAGACCTTCTGTGGGAAATGATGCTTGAGTTGAGTTTTGAAGAGTCCTAGGAATTTTAAAAGAACCTCAGAAGGAAGGAGGGAGTGCATTCCAGGTATGGGAGACAACCAGCATGAGGTCACAGAAGTAGGAGCATCATAAAGAAAGAATTGAAATAAGCAGAATTTGGCTAAACTTCAGTATATGTGAATGAATAAAGCTTAAGACCAGGAAAGAGACTGAAGCCAGTTTGGGAAGCTGGTATATAGGATAACTTATTTCTGTCCACTTCAAAGTCCAAATTCTTACTTTTCTCTTCTCATACACAGCCAGCAGCATAATATGATGGGCAAAGTCCATTGGGCTATGGAATTAGAGTTGGGGGATCTGAATTTAAATCCCAGTTTTGTTATTTACTTGAGAAAGGCTCCTTAGGAACCTTAGCTTATTCATCTATAAAATCAGAGGAATTATCAGCCTCTTGGGTCTGACATTCTTTTTTTTCATTTTTATTCTTTGATTCTGTAGTCCTAAATTTAGTTGGTCATTCACATCAAATGTCTCAGAATAGACATTAGCCTTAGAATAGAGAAAGGCTCAGGAAAGGCTCAAAATTTGTCAACAGTAATAGTATTTTTTATTTACTCAGTGCCTTTGTCCCAAGAATCTTGAAGATTCCCTCTCTATTCCTTCAACATGTCTATGAAATTGGAAGATGATTCAACAAATATTGATTAAGCTCCTACTATGTGCCTGGTGTTGTGCCAGGTGCAGAGAACACAAATACTATAGTGAGACAACCCTACACTAAAAAGAGTTTACATTCTATTTCAGATATATAACATATACAAAAGTAAATGAACATAAATAATATGCAAAGAAAATTAAAAGTAATCTCAAAAGAGGAGTACTAGCTACTAGGAATCTCAAGAAAAGTACCTATATATACGGGAGATGGTATTTGGGCTGTACTTTGGGAAAAGGCAGATAATCTAAAGGGTAAGAATGACAAAGGATTACAGTTCCAGGCAAAGAGAAAAAAGCTTGGAGATAGATGGAATGCCACATATAGGCTACTGTTTGTAGACCAGTTTGGTTTGACAATGGAGTGCATTGTCTAGAGAGTAAAACTGTGATTCCATTGGCAAAGGGAATTTCTATATGAGAAAACTCCTCTTATCAATGCAGGACAATGCTTTCTCTACAATTTATCATCTTAGAGTTTTACTTGTAGCACTGAAAGGTAGAATAATTTGTTCAGGGTCATAGAGTTAATATGTGTTCGAGGCTACACTTGAACCCAGATTTTTGGTCTAAGGCCATCTCTTCTTCACAATGCTACATTTTTTCTCCATGAGTGCAAAAAGAGAAGTAATGTGAAATAAGATAAAACAAGGTAGGAAGGGGGACAGGTTGAGGACAGTTTTTAATGGCAGGCTAAAGAGTTTATATTTTATCCTAGAAACAATAGGGACTCACTAAAGATTTTTGAGTAAAGGAATAATGTGACTAGATCTATGTTTTAGTAGTACCAAGTTGGAAGTTGGTGAAGGATGAAGGGGAAGATGGGAATGGAAGCCAGGAAACTATGGAACATGTTATTGTTGTCAGAACAGAAGATGATGTTAGCTTGAAGTGGATACACAGAATGGTTGAAAAGAGAAAGACATGCAGGAGGTATTGTAGAAGTAGAAAAGACAAGACCTGGCAACTGATTGGCTATGAAAGTTGAGGAAGAAACAAGAGTCAATGATAACTCTAAGGTTTTGAATTTCAGTGGCTAAAAGGATGATAATGCTGGGCTTGGGGGCAAATATAATGATTTTTGTTTGGAAGCTTTGAGTTTGAGATGTTTATTACAGGTAGAACTGTAATGGAGAATAAGAGAGAGAGGTTAGGACTGCTTATGTAGATTTAAGTGACATCTACATAAAGATGAGAACATGGAATCTGATGAAACTTATGAGAGACAGAGACAGAGACAGAGAAGACAAAAGATATTACCTCCATTTTACAGGCAAAATAAGGCTCTGAAAAAATAACTTGTCTAAAATCCAGACCATTAAGAAGAGGAGAAACTTTCCCTCTAATGCATACCCAGTCTTCATGTCTACACATCACATGAGATCTTTTCTATTTTTGGTAGTATGCATTAAAAATAACAGTTTTCAGCATAATTGTTGCTGTAGGGACTGGCTGTATGTAAATGTCTCATGATGGGGGGGATAGTGGGCTAGAAAACTTTATGCTAATTTCCAAGTGTTTTATCCATGAGTATACTCTACTTCTTAAAATAATAGTAACACATACATACAAAAAATGGAGGTCCATCTTTAGCCACAGGTAACTATCGGTCAATTAGCTGACTCAGTGATGAGATCAGTGCATCGTGAATAGATAGATGAACAAATAGGATGTAGATCTGAAAAAACTAGACATCAATAGATCTACTCCAATGTCAACCATTGGCTAGTTGTGTGATATTTAGGCAAATACCTTTCCCTTTCTAAGCTTTATTTTCCAACCCCGTAAATTGAATATTATTATAATGTTAGCTTACATGATCTATAATGTCACTTCCAGCTCTGAAAAATGTATGATGTTAATGATACTGAACCAATATATGCTGCCAGTAGGGAGCAGATGAGTAAAATATAGAAGACATCAGAAATTAAGAGTATCAGTGATTAGATAATAATTATAGTATCAAGAAGGAAAGAAAAAGGAAGACATACTGAAGAGGAAAATAGGACTCATAAGAGCAGAAACCACCAGGAAAACATGAAAGAGAGAAAAGTTTCCAAGTGAGAGAATAACAGGATGAGTCAAAATGGGACTCAGATCTGGACATGCAAAATGAGGAATTTCTGGATGTCACTGATGAAGTTGTTGTCAGACCTAACCTTTGGCTAAGTAAGGATGCCTGAAGCATAAGAAACAGTTCCAGAAGATTCCAAAACCAGAATGAGTAAGCAGTTGGGGGGACTTGCTCATGACAAAAGATAAGAACTAAATCTGTGGAACTTGGCTAATAGGTAACTAATGACTATCACTGAAGGTGTTGGGAAGAAATGATGTTACTAATAACTGACATTTGTAGTGCACTTTGAAAAAAATGCAAAAAATAACAATAATAAACCTCTAAGCATCCATGAGCTATAAATAATGGAAAGTGAGAATAATAAATTATGTCACCTCAAAGGGGCCTCAGTTGAACCAAATTAAAATATACAAGAAAGAACAAGAGGAGACAGTCGAGTATAAAGTTCCAGGAAATACTGAGGAAATCTGAAGGCCTTGAGAAAAATTTATGAGATGAAATCTAATTCAGGAGAGAAAATGGTCTAGGCTGTACAATAGGACATATGGATTTAGCATCATATGTCAACTCCTGCTCCATACAACGCCATTGGGAACCTCCAGTATTTCCCCCCCTAACATCCCTTCAATTAATTGACTAGCAAGAATATAATAAGCATAAATTCTTTGGATACACAAATACTTATTGGATAACTATTACTTGTTTAGAAGTATGCCAGATGTCATATATAGAATATAGAAAAAAATAAGCTCTGTTCTTAAGGAACTGACAGTGTAACTTGGGAGACAAGACTAAAACACATGCAACAAGACTTACAACCTAAGAGAGGACATGACTCTAGCTGGCTTAGAGTATTGAGTAAGGTAAACTCCATAAGAGCAGGGACTATTTTGTTTTAATCTTTGCATTTCCAAGATTCAGCACAGTGTCTTGCACATAGTAGACATTTTAAAAATGTTTGTTAAATTGAATGGGGGAAGAGATAGGATGGAAGAAAGGAAGGAAGAAAGAAGAGATGGAGAAAGAGAGTGGGAGGTGGAGAGAGGATGATCAAGAAAAGCTTTCTCAAAGTTTCTTTAATTACTTCAAAAGAGTTGTGCTCTCAGCAAATCACAAATTATCTATGACTTCTCATACTGTGCAATTCTTGCCTATGTTCTCCCATAGATCTTCCACAGATAAATCATCCAATCAGTTAATCAATAAACATTTATTAAACACTTACTATCTGCAGCCACTCTGCTACTAACTGAAAATACAAAGAAAACCAAAATATGGTTTCTGCCTTCCAGGACCTCTCTTTCTAATGGGAAAAACAACATGCAAACAACTGTACAAATATGAAATATTCAGTACAAATAAAGGTAATCTAAGAGGGAAAGTGAGAAGGGATGAAATTAGGAAAGAACTCTTACAGGAGGTAAGATTTGAGCTGAGTCTTGAAAGAAGTCAATGAAACCAGGAGGCAGAGGTGAAGAGATAGAGCATTCCAGGCATGGGGGAAAAGCCAGTGAAAAAACCACAGTTAGGAGAATGAATGTTACATGTGAGAAACCGCAAAGAGAGTGTCACTAGAAGCTAGAGTAAAGAGAAAAGAGTAAAGTATAAGAACAATGACAAAGTAAGAAGGGGCCAATGTTGTAAAGGGCTTTAAATATCAAGCAGCATTTTACATTTGCTCCTGAAGGTAATAAGGAGCCACTGGAATTTATTAAGCAAGAACAAGGAGAGATAACACAGGTAGACTTGTACATTAGGAAATTCATTTTAACAGTTTTAATGGAGGATAGATTGGAGTAAGGGAGAAATGAGACAGGGAAAACAATTTAAAGGTTATTGCTAGAGTACAGGCACCAAGGAAAGAAAGCCTACTACAGAATGGTAGCCATGTAAATGGAGAAGAAATGTTGTAAGGTGGAAAAGACAAGATTTGAAAACTTTGAATTTTAGGATGAATCAAGAATGCCTTCACCATGACCCATTCCCAAATACAACCAATTTATTGAGGAGTGAGGAACTGAGGCTGACACTAAGAATATGAATCTAGATGATTGGAAGGATGATAGTATCCTTAACAATAATGGGGAAGTTTGAAAGATGGAAAAGTCTTAGTAAAGAAAATAACAATTCCCAAGTCATAAATAATCTCCCTAAGAAAAAACTCAAGACCAGATGGATTGATTAGAGAATTCTACCATATATTAAAAAACAATTAATTCCAATATTGTATAAATTGTTTGGGAAAATAGGTAAAGGAGTCCTACCAAATTCCTTCTGTGATATAAAATATGGTTTTGATACCTAAAGCAGGAGGGGAAAACAGAAAAAAATTTATAGACCAATTTCCTAATGAATAGTGATGAAAAAAAATTTAATAAAATACTAGCAAAAATACTTCAGCAATATATATATATATATATATATATATATATATATATATATATATATATACACACACAAAGATCTTACACTGTGACCAGGTGGGAATATACAACTGATTCAATATTAGGAAAACCATAAGTATAAATGACCATGTGAATTAACAAAAACAACAAAAACCATATGATTCTATCGATGCAGAAAATGTATTTTGACAAAATACAACAGCTACTCCTATCAAAAATACTGGGAAGCATAGGAATAAATTTAATCTTTCTTAAAATGATAAGTAGTATCTATCTAAAATTAAGAACAAACTTTATCTGTAATGGGGATAAGCTAGAAGCCTTTCCAATAAGAACAGGAGTTAAGTAAGGATGTTCATTATTACCATTATAATTCAATAAAGTACTAGAAATGCTAGTTATAGTAATGGGACAAAAAAAGAAATTGAAATAATAAGCACAGGCAATGAGAAAGTGAAACTATCACTTTTTACAGATAATATGATGATGTATTTAGAGAGCCCTACAGAGTGAACTAAAAAAAAAAAAAAGAATCAAAATCATTAACAATTTAAGCAGAGTTGCAGGATATAAAATAAACCCACACAAATCATCAACATTTCTAGATATTAGCAACAAAACTCAACAGGAAAAGATAAAGAGAAGTTCTATTTATAATAACTGCATACAATATAAAATATTGGGAATCTACCTCAGAAGACATCCACAGGAACTATATACAATATATTATAATTGCAAAACAATCATCATATAAAGGATGGATCTAAACAATTGGAGAAATAATAATCGTTCATAGTTAGACCAAGCTAATATAAAATGTCAATACTACCTAAATTAATTTACTTATTCAGTGACATACTATACAAACTACCAAAGAATTATTTTATAGAGCTAAATATAAGAACAAAATAAGAACAAAATTCATCTGGAGGAATAAGATGAATAACAAGAATAACAATGAAGGAGGGGGAAGTAAACAAAACTAATCTAGCTAGATCTCAAACCATTCTACAAAGTGATCATTAAAACAACTTAGCACTGGATAAGAAATATAATGGTTAATCAATGGAATCAATTAAGCATATAATATATATAGAAATAAATGACCATAATAATCTAATTCTTGATAAACTCAAAGATCCAAGCTATGGAACGAGACCTCACTATTTATTTTTAATAGTATTTTGTTTTTTCTAATTACACGTAAAGGCAAATTTTAACATTCACTTAAAAATTTTTGAATTCTTAATTTTCTCCCTCATTCCCTAATATTCCCTGACCATAAGGCAGTAAGCAATTTAATATAGGTTATAAATGTGGTAGCATATAAAACATTTCCATATTAGTCATATTGTGAAAGAAGAAACAGATCAAAAGAAAAGACCAACAAAAAATAATAAAGAAAGTAAAAATAGTATGTTTTTAATCTGCATTCAAACTTTATCTTTTGAATGTGAATAGCATTTTTTATCATGAGTCTTTTGGAATTATCTTGGACTTTGCTTAGGATTATTGTCTTAGAATTATTGCTGAGAAAAATTAAGTTATTCATAGTTGATTATTTTACAGTTTTGCAATTACTGTATCCAATGTTCTTCTGGTTCTGCTCACTTTACCTTTCATCAGTTCTTGTAAATATTTCCAGGTTTTTCTGACATCTGTCTGCTTGTTATTTCTTGTAACACAACAATATTTCATTGAATTCACATACCACAACTTGTTCAGCCATTTTCCAATAGATGAGCAGCTCCTCAATATCCCAATTTTTGCTACCACAAAAACAGCTGCTATAGATACTTTTGTACTAAGAGGTCCTTTCCCATCTTTTGGGGGAAGGGGGATACAGACTTATTAATGGTATTGCTGGATCAAAGAGTATGCACAGCTCTTTGAGAATAAAAGAACTCACTATTTGACAAAAAAACACTGGGAAAACTGGAAAGCAGTCTGGCAGAAAGTAGGCACAGACCAATATCTTATACTATATACCAAAATAAATTCAAATTGGATACATGATTAAGAAATAATAAGTAACATTGTATTCAAATTAGAGGAGCATGGAACAAATTTCTTGTAAGGTCTATGGATAAGGGAAGAGTTTGTGACCAAATAAGAGATAAAGAGAATCACAGGAAATTAAAATGGATAATTCTGAATGCATTACATTTAAAAGTTTTTGTACAAAAAATAATTATTGTAGCCAAAATTAAAATGAAAGCAGGAAACAGGGTGGGGGGAGGAAACGGAGGAACAGGGAGAGAGTCTTTACAGTAAGTTTCAATTACAAAGGTCTCATTTCTCAAATATACAGGGAGCTGAGACAAATTTATAAAAATAACAGTCATTCCCCAAGTGATAAATGTTCAAGGGATATGAATTGGGCATTTTTTAGAAAAAGAAATCAAAGCCATCAATACTCATAAAAATACTCTATATCACTAATAAGTAGAAAAATGCAAATTTAAACCACTGTGAGATATCATCATCTCACACCCATCAGAATGGGTTACATGACAGAAAAGGAAAATAATAAATGTTAGAGGGGATGTGGAAAAATAGATATGCTAATGCACTATTGGTAGAACTGGTCAAAACCATTTTGAAGAACAATTTGGAATTATGCCCAAACGGCTATAAAACTATATATAACTTCTGACCCAATAATACTACTACTAAGTCTATACATCAAAAAGATCAGATAAAAATGAAAATCATTCATATGTACAAAAATATTTATAGCAATCCTTTTTATGGTGGTAAGGAATTGGAAATTGAAGGAATATTTATCAATTGAGAAATGGCTTAACAAGTTGTGGTATATAATTGTGATTAAATACTATTTTGCTGTAAGAAATGATGAAGTGGATGGTTTCAGAAATAATTGGGAAAACTTATATAAACTGGTGCAAAGTAAAAAGAGAAGAACTAGGAGAGCATTGTACAAAGCAATAGCAATATTGTAATGACCATCAGTGGTTGTTTCCATTGATTGAACGTAAGTTCCTTGAGAACCAGGACTGTTTCATTTTTGTCTTTGTATTAGTCAAGCATCTAGAATGTAATCTGCCCTAATAAATGTTAGTTGAATTGGGGAAAAACATATATTAGCCTAGGATATAGGACTCCTATAAAAGACTTAGCTACTGTGGTCAACACTGATCAACAGTTCCAAAGAACTCATGATGAAAACTGCTATCTAATTTCGAAGAGAGAACTGATGGGTTCTGAATGCAGATTGAAGCATTTCACTTTTTAATTTTTCTTGTTTTTTCTTTTATAACATAGCCACGTAGAAATATGTTTTGCATTATTTCATATATATAATGGGTATCATATTTCTAGCCTTCTCAATGGATTTGGAGGAGTGTAAGGGAGAGAATTCAGAACTGAAAAATCTAAATAAAATTTTAGAAGATAATTCTAGTTTTGGACATGCTGAGATTGAGATCCCCATGAGACATCCAGTTTGAGATATCCTAAGGGCTACTGGACAGCAAAACTGAAGCTAGAGTTTAGGGCAGGTTATATTGACCTGGGAATAATTTGCATAGAAGGGATAACTGAAGTTATGGGAGTCAATGAGATCATTAAGTAAGAGGATACAGAGGGAGAAGAAAAGGTCCAAAACAGAACCTTGTGAGACAGCCAATGTACTGATGGCCTTCCACTAGGTCTTTTTTTCATCTTTTTTATTTTATTTTTAATTTATTGAATAAAATAAGCATTTCCATAACATAATTTTTTAAAAGATGAATGTACATGAAACTGAAAAACTATTAATAATGTACAACTTTCTATTCCTTTTAAGGTTAAAATAAGTTATTATGTAAATTTCTTTCTTATCTTTTTTTCTTTTTTTTTCTTTCTTCTCCCATCCTATTTATGGCTATAATTAGTCACAAATAAGTGAATACTTACATAAAATTATTTTATATATAATTCTATTTATCAGTTTTTTATCTGGATACCAATAGTGTCTTTCTTCTAATATCCTTTAGAGTTAAGTTGGTTATTTATAATAGTTTAAATGACTTTTTAGCTCAAAGTCATTCTTAAAACAATATTGCTGTTCCTGCATACAATATTCTCTTGGTTCTGCTCATTTCACTCTGTTATTTTGTGCAAGTCTTTTTATGGTTTTCTATAATCATTGAGCTCGTCATTTTTTATGACACAGTAGTAGTCCATTATAGTCATATACCACAACTTGTTCAATCACTCCCCTTTAATGAGGATCCCTCTAGATCTTTCTACATTTTGCAAGTACCAATGCAGTACTTGGATTTTACATCTATTTTACTAAACTTTGCCACAAAATTTTCCAAAGGTACATTTCTTTTTTTTTCCTGAACTTAAGCAATCACTAGAAATATGCTATATTCTACTTGTATCCAGAAGAGATGTCTCCATTGCCTAGATAATCTGGGCCTTGAAAAAAAGGTCCTTCCAAAGAAGAGGAACAAACATGGTCCTTACAATATTACTCTCCAACTCAGTAAACTCCTTTGGCTCCCTATCATCTCTAGGATCAATTAGAAAGTCTACATTTGGGGGAAAGCCCTTTACAACCTGATTCTAGATTATATTTCTGACTTAATTATATATTATTTTCCCTTCACACACTCAAGAATCTATCCAGACTGACTATCTTGCTGGTCCTTACACATTAATTTCAATCTCCCATGGTCAAGCTTTTGCATGGGTTTTCCCTCATACCTGGAATGTACTTCTCTTCATCTCAGCTTCTTAGAATCCCTAACAATCTTCAAAGATGATCTCAAAAGCTACCTCTTCAAGAGACCTTTCTTATTTCATTCACCTACCTACTTCCTAACACTTTATCCTAGGAATTATCTTTTTGTCAACTGTGTGTGTGTGTGTGTGTGTGTGTGTGTGTGTGTGTGTGTGTGGTATTTCTTTAATATGTGAACATTTTCCCACTGATTAAATTTAAATTCCTTGAGAACCAGGATTTCAATTTTGTCTTTGTATTCCCCAGGCACCTAACATATAGACAGCACTTAACAAATGTTAATTGAATGGTGGAGACAAGGGCATTTTATTAGACTTGCAAATAGAAGATCTGGATTCAAATTGTAATTCTGATGCTTATTCCTTGTGTAGGACCATGGACAGTTCCATTCACTTCCCTGAAAATAATTTGTCTGTAAAATGGAGGTGATAATATTGGTTCTGCTTATCTCATGGGGGCTGTTTTGGAGAAAATGAACATAAAGAACATCATAGAACACAAAGTATTATATAAATATGAGTTATTACAATATTGTTATTTTACTGTGACATGTCATGCATGAATACAGGGGGAAAAAAACCCAAAAAAAGAAACTGATTATACTTTAATGGACAAGAAACAACTTGTTATTAATAAAGAAGTCATTCCTAAGTCAGCTGTATTTATCTTATCAGAGCAATAATTTGTTAAAAAGGCAAACTCAGCACAAAGCTAGGAGCAAGAAATTTTTTTTAAAGATATGATAGCAATTAAAAGAACTCTAACCTGATCTAATTCAACAAATTGTTACTCAGAAACACAAATGTAACTGTGATCTCACTGAACTGGGAATTCCTTCCAACAATTCAGATTGTCATACATTCATGTCTGACCATTTTACGCGTTTCTTGTCTATACCCTCCCATCAGTTCACCTCAAGGGATCCTATATGCTAGAGGTCTTTTTTGCTTTCTCCTAGTAGAGCACTATAACTTTCCACCTATCATCCCTTGCCATCACCATATACCCAGTCCATCCTCTCTTGTTATCATATATGTTCTTGATGACATCTTTTATTCCTATTCTTCACTGAAGTTGCTTATTGTTTATGTTGCAACCTTCTCATTGCCATCCTGTGGCTCTTCATTGCCCTCTGCATGACACTTATTTTTTAATTCTTCAGAAATGCTTATATTTCATGTCTTGCTGCCATCATACAACACCAATAGAATCTTGGTGTTAAAAAAGATGAGTCTTTTTTTTGATATACTTAGGGTCATTAAAAGGCTTTATAATTTCCTGCAGGCAATCCATCCTGCTCTTCTCCTCCTGTTCTACTCTAGACCAAGCCCATCACCCATCTGTACTAGTATTCCCAAATATATAGACTGACAGACAAGTTCTATAGGTAGTCCTTCTAAATGCATGTTGTAATCTAAACAAACATTTTTCATTTACTTCAAGAAATCTTAACCTGGGATCCAGGGATACATTTTAGGAGGTCCATGAATTTGGATAGGGGAAAAATTACACCTCTATTTTTAATAATCTCTTACTGAAATTTAGCATTTCCATAAATTATTTTTACAAATTATTCTGAAAAAGGGTCCATATCAGAACTGCCTAAAGAATCTATGACACATTCGAAAAATAGTTAACAATTCCTTGACCTTTCCCATGTAGATTGAGTCAAATTCTTTTAAGTAGTTACAGATATTTTCCAGGAGACTCTACAGTGTCAGTTAATAAGCATTTATTAAGCACCTACCATGTGCCAGGGAATATACTAAACTCTGAGGATACAAAGAAAGCCAAAAGATAGTCCCTATACTTGAGGAGCTCACAATTTAATGCAATTAAATTAATTAAGTCAAAATTTTCTTGATGCAACCAGCACAATGCCATCTACAAGATAGAATACATGGAGGGCCTCCCCAGCCAGTAAGATTCATTCTATCTAGATTCTTCTCCATGACAATGATATGATGAGCACACACATTTATTTTTTATGCTTCTCTTGATTTTATGATCAGAGGGTCATTGAAGCAGTTTATTTCTTTTTTAAAATAATCTTAAATAATTTTAATGTATGAATAGAAGATACTTTAATGGGGAAGAACCCTTAAGCTGCTGTTTTGTTTTAATGAATCAAATGCTTTTTCATATCTAACAAACAATAAACCCAGTAGAACTATATACTCTCTACACTTTTCACTAAATTGTTAAATATCTTACTGGTTTTTATCCTCCATGGTTTTTCTCTACTTTACAGTTAAGCCTGCTCATCATTCTCCATTATCCTTATCCTTTACAAATGAATTTATATATTTTTTAAATTGGTATTTCTTTGGTTTCTATCTCTCAGTTCTTGGAAAATAAATAAAATGTTTGCTGATAAAAAAAACTTTCTGGAGTCTTGTGGTCTTCTTTTAAACTCTATAAAATTATTGTAACTATGTCATGTCTTTTGTCCACTTCCCATTTTTCCATTGTCAATGATTACTTTTAAATAGATCAGGATTGGGTCAACAGTATTGCATATCATTCTGTTTTTATTATTATTATTTGTTTTTATTAACTCTGATCTTTGCTTTGCAAAATAGTGGTCTTATTGTATATAGATATTTATCCAGGAGTATCCCACACAAATTCATAAGTTTTTTTCCTGGTTATTAAAATATAGCTTATTTAATTTTTTGTATCATTATTTGGTGTTTGCCACATAACAATGTTTTTTCTCCAAGAAAGTAGGTCATCATAGAAAGGTGTGAGTAGTCTATGTAATATAGAAGTGTTTTGGCCCCTATTTGTCCTTCTTCATTTTTCTTGCTGAGGCAATTGAGGTTAAGTGATTTGCCCAGGATCACACAGCTAGGAAGTGTTATGTGTCTGAGGGCAAATTTGAACTCAGGTCCTCCTGATTTGAAGGCTGGTGCTCTATCCATTGCACCATCTAGCTGCCCTTATGCCTTCTTCTTAACATGCTTTTTTATATATTTCTCAAAAACGTCATCTTTTACCACCTCTGTTTTCATTGAAGTCACCAAGAATCAGGATATATGCTGTGTTTATTTATAAGATCATATTCAGATCTTCATAGAATCGCTCAGTTTTGGTATTAATAGGTAAAGCCTCAGCAACTGATATTGCTACAATTATTTTTATGGGATTCTTTTTGCAAATTCTTATCATGAGTACAGCAATATAAGATGACAAAATATCTCAGGTACATGTACACAGACAGTAAGGCAGAGTGGAAGGAACATCAAAAGATCTAGTTTAAAAGCCTTGCTCTGATGGTTACTGTCTATGTGGTCTTAGAAAAGTCACTTACCTTGTCTAGATCTCAGTTTCATCAACTATAAAATGGGAGGGCTAAACTAGATGATCTCTCAGGTCTCTTCCAGCTTGAGATTTATGATCCTCATGAAATAATGTTTCTTATTCCCATTGGACATAAACTAAAACCAGCTCTGCCAGCTCTTTTCTTTATCACTCCAAGGAGTATTTGTGAACCATCATCCCATTCACTGTTTCCTTCTTTTTTTATTCATTGTTACACCTTCAGTTTTACTGATATGTTTTGTTTTAACATTACATTTATAGATTATACCTACATCAGGAGAGGTCTCTTGTAACAAAGAAAAAGAATTAAGTAAACCTTATAGTGACCTCATCTGAAAGTTCATGCAACATTCCATATCTGTAGCATTTTTCTTTTTTAAAAAAAAGAACAGAAATCTATTTTCTTTGCTTCTTATTCCCCACTCTACTAAAAGAGAAAAAAAACAAATTTCTTATAACAAATATTCATAGTCAAAGCAAAGAAACCCCCCTAATATGTATACTGTATATGTAAATATACATATGTTTATTTATATGTATGTACATGTGTATGTCTATGTATGCCCTATATCCTATATCCATTATCTCTTTGCAATGGATAGCATGTTTCATCAACAGTCCTCCAGAATCACAAGTAGTCACGTATTAATCATAACTCTTAAAACTTTTGAAGTTGTTTGTTTTTAGTGTTGCTTATCACAAATATTTTTCTACTTCTGCTTGTCACTCTTCATTAGTTTATAAAAGTCTTCAAAATAGTTTCTTCTTATAATATTGTTGTTACACTATAAATTATTTTGTTTCTGCTCATGTCATCTTGTATTAGTTCATACAAGTCTTTCCATGTCTTTTTGATAACTAATATTTATATAGTATTTAGTATGTGACAGTTTCTATGCTAAGCATTTTATACTTACTATCGCATTGGATTATCACAACCCTGGAAATAGATGCTCTTATTACCCTCATTTTACAGATAAGAAAATTAAGATTGTGGCTTATCCAGTCTCACACAGCTAGTAAGTATTGAAAATTGGATTTGAACTGAGGACTTCCTGACTTGAAGTCCAGAACTCTGTCCACTACATCACCTAACAGCCTCTTTGCCTTTTTGAATAATCTATTTTCTCATTTTTATAGCAAAATAGTATTCCATCACATTATATACTACAATTTATTAAGCCATTCCTCAATTATTGGATATTTTTACTTTTTTTTTTTTTTGCCATCACAAAAAGAGCTGCTCTAAATGTTTTTGTACATGAAGGACCTTTACTTCCTTCTTTAACTTCATTTGAATATTGGCTTATCAGTGTTATAGTTGGATCAAAGGGCATGCACTATTTAATAACTTTTTGTGTATGATTCCAAATTGCCTTCCAGAATTGTTGTATCCATTCACATGTCCACTAACAGTGCATCAATGTACCTGTTTTTCCACAGCCCCTCCAACATTTGTTACTTTTATTTCTTGTCATCTTTTATGATTTCCTTTACAGTGAAAATGACAGGACTTATGTATACAGATACCTAAGCATAGAGTGACCCATCACTAGCAGACTGGTCACTCAATGATGACTTTTTTGGCCATGGCAACCCATGCAATAAAAAAGAATTACAAAATGACTGCTGGTCCTTCTATTTTTTTCTAAGATAGAGTCAAAATAGCAAGAAAGGAAGCAAGGGGTGGAGAAACACAGTTTTTAAACCATCTACAAATTTTAATTTGATTGTATATAATCTTATGACGATTATCCAATGACAAAATGAGTATATTTTTATACTACTGGAGGAACTAAATCATATCAATCAAGTGTTGATAATAAAAATGGAATATGGATGGAAGAAAAGATAGATTCACAAATAATAATAGTCCTGAAGATATTTAACAAATACAAATCAATTGGCATAATGAGAAAACAGAAAAAAAATCTTAAAATACCTTAAGGTTCACAAATACTTAATTCACCAGGCAAATGGAGACATGGTAGTCATTTACAAAAAAAAAATGTTAAATCTTATGGAGAAGGAAGATTAAAAAAATTATGAGCAGTGAAAATCAAAACTGGATTTTTAAAAAGTTCAGAAAAAAATACAATTAAGTAAAGGCATGCTGAGAGAATTTAAGAGAAACTGAAAAGAAAAGAACAAATAAAAGAAAGGTGAAGAACATCTGCAATCATTTTTTAAGATTATAAATTCTTATCACCAAGGAAAAGAGTCACCACATCATAGACTCACATGTATGCATAAAGGAAGTAGAAAGGATGCTAACAAGACTGAAGATGAGAAAACCAGTTAGATTAGACTGGATATACACAGACAAGATTTTTGTGAGAGCTCTGAAGAACTGGTTTATAAAGTATCTGAAGGAGGAGAAGATGCCAAAGTTTTGGGGGAAGGGGAAAATCTTTACCTATTAATACCAAAATAGAAATGATGAGAAAAACATCAATAACTATGGATCCATGTACCTAATATAAATTAAATATAAACCAACTATAAATTACAAGTTTTATGAGAATAATATAAACACACATTGAGGGTATCATTTAATAGAAATATCATTAGAAAATGGGCAATATTACAGATTGGGCCATAACTTTACCATCACATAATTATGTGGAAAAATATAGAGAATATAGGATCCCAATGTACTAATTGTTTGTTCATTGTTAAAAATAAGTTTTTGATTTGATAGAGCAAAGTAGTGCTACAGAGGTGTTCTTCCAACAAGCTATTTCAAATGCACAGCTCAAAATTATACAAGACTCACTGACAGACATAGTAACAAAGATAATATAATTTGATTATCATACCCATTAATATTAGATGAGACATAAAACAAGGTTTGTGTATTTGCCAAAGATATTCATCACTCATGGATGAGAGTTAGGACAAAAGCCAAGTTAAAGAACAATTACATGTAGATGGTGAGGTCCTCCAAATGACTCTCTTTACAAATGACACTAAGCTGCTGAGAACAAGAGATTGATAACCCACATGTTACACTGGTATCCTTACAATTTTAAGAGAAAGCAAGGTAGAATCATTGCACATTGAAATCATTGCCCGTGTTGAACTTTTGGTGAGACATGAATAAAAAGTGCACCGAATGAGCAGATGTGAATGAATTGAAATCTGTGCCTTTGAAAGGAACATTCACATTGGTTAGAGTACAGATTCATTTGTCAGGTTATTTTGCATTAATCATATTTATATGGTTTTGACAACAGAAGTATTTCTACTATTTAGGACACACCAAGATTAGAACAAAGAAGTTTATTACCAAAAGGTTGCCAACTAAGTAACTGATTTTTAACTTTACATCTAAGTTAACTTTTCTTTAGATCATTTTGTTTTCATAATATATTCTTCCACATCCTCTACAAAGTGAGCCTTTCTTTGTGAGAGAATAAAAAAAGAAAAAGTGGACCAAAAAAGTTCAATAAAGCCAGCCAACATATCAACCATTTATGATAGTATCTGAGGTCAAATTTAATCATTTTAACTATATAGCATTCAGTTTCCATTTTTTTTTCTATTTTCTATTTACATTGGATGTTGTAGTCATACATTGTAGTCATTTTCTTTATTTTTTATCTCTGTTTATCTCATTCTGCATCAGTTCATTTAAATCTTCCCATAACTCTGAATTCTTCATATTTACCATTTTATAGCAAATAATATTCCATTATATTTATATATTATGATTTGTTTAGCCATTTTCTAATTGATAGACATCTACTCTGTTTCCTTTTCTTTATTACCACAAAAAGTGTTGCTATGAATATTTTATACTCTTTAGAGTATGTGCCTAGCCATGGTATCCCTAAGTCAAAAGATGGTCACTTAATTAATTTTTGGCATCATTCTGAAAAAAGACTAAATCAGTTCATAGCTCCACGATAATGTATTAGTGTCCCTGTCTTCCTTACAGATCCAAAACAGTGCACTTCTTCCATATTTTGTCAAAAAAAATAAAAAATTTAAACTGATCTTCACTTCTATATAGTCTCCTTCCATTTCCACAAGGATAATATTCAAGTAGTAAGGAAAAAAAAAAGAGAAGATGCTAAAGATCACACAGTTTTTAGGTCAACTATAAACATTAATGTTACTCATCGTACCCTAAATGTGAGATCTTTGTACAATGACAAAAGAGTTGATAAATTACTGGGGGGGACTGAACCCACCATTATTGACGTTTTTACAATAAAAGCAGAGGACAAAAGGAAGTTGTAGCTTACTATAAGAATGACTCCTGAGTTCTCTTTGGAAAGACAAATTAAAGAGACAACAGAATTATTGATTTCATCATCTTCCCAAAGGCAACATAAAACTTTATGTCATGAGGTGCTTGGTCATCTTACCTTGCTCATGAGGAGAATAATAATTTTTAAAAACCACTATGAAGACAATTACAACTTTAATATTTCAGAGGTTGAGGAATTTTTAAAAGTCTACAAAATACTTGACAAAAATCCTCTGATTCAAGTGTGATCAATAATTTCAGTATAAAGAGGAAAAGGGGTAAGAGAAGTTTTTTAAAAAAAAAAAGAAATAGGCTGGACATTATACATTTAAAATAATGAAACTTCGCTTGAAAGAAAGGATGAAAAAAGTATATTTCTCTTACTTCTTTGTGGGAAAGTAGAAAGCAAAACAGCTAGATATCAAACAAATATGGATGTGGAAGCCTATACATACTGTTAAATTTGGTTGGGTTTTTTGAATTTTTTTGAATTCTTTTTTTTACTTTGTTTATTTAAAATTCTTTTTTTTTTTCAAGGAATGGTTTCCTAGGTAAAGGAGAAAGAAAAAGATACATTTGGAAATAAAGTTTAGGAAAAAATAATGATGATTGTTGGAGGGGATGTGGGAAAACTGGGACATTGATTCATTGTTGGTGGAGTTGTGAACGAATCCAACCATTTTGGAGAGTAGTTTGGAACTATGCTCAAAAAGTTATCAAACTGTGCATACCCTTTGATCCAGCAGTGTTACTACTGGGATTATATCCCAAAGAGATTATAAAGAAGGGAAAGGGACCTGTATGTGCACGAATGTTTGTGGCAGCCCTTTTTGTAGTGGCTAGAAACTGGAAACTGAATGGATGTCCATCAGTTGGAGAATGGCTGAATAAATTGTGGTATATGAAAATTATGGAATATTACTGTTCTGTAAGAAATGACCAACAGGATGATTTCAGAAAGGCCTGGAGAGACTTATACGAACTGATGCTGAGTGAAATGAGAAGAACCAGGAGATCATTATATACTTCAACAACAATACTATATGATGACCAGTTCTGATGGATCAGGCCATCCTCAGCAACGAGATCAACAATCATTTCTAATGGAGCAGTAATGAACTGAACTAGCTATACCCAGAAAAAGAACTCTGGGAGATGACTAAAAACCATTACATTGAATTCCCAGTCCCTATATTTATGCACACCTGCATCTTTGATTTCCTTCACAAGCTAATTGTACAATAATTCAGAGTCTGATTCTTTTTGTACAGCAAAATAATGTTTTGGTCATGTATACTTATTGTGTATCTAAGTTATATTTTAATATATTTAACATCTACTGGTCATCCTGCCATTTAGGGGAGGGGGTGGGGGGGTAAGAGGTGAAAAATTGGAACAAGAGGTTTGGCAATTGTTAATGCTGTAAAGTTACCCATGTATATATCCTGTAAATTAAAGGCTATTAAATAAAAAAAATTAAAAAAAAATCTTTTTACGTAAAAAAAAAAAAAGAAATAAAGTTTACACAAAAATAAATGTTATCAATAATAATTCAAATTTTTTAAAAAATATGCATATTGGAAAACATGATATGAGATAAAGCAATTAAAGCTCCTAACAGCTTGTAAATTACTCAGAAGCCTTATGGTTATGTATCAAATATTTTCCTCAAAGAAAAAAAAATGGAAAATACTGTCACTCACACTCCAAATTGGCTATGTCTTAACAGGTAAGAAATGACCTGGAATCCATTTTAGAGCCTACTATCTCTGTGCAGTTAGATCATTCTGCTTAATTGTCTAGTTAAAACAAAGGTTGAAATTAGTACCAAATTAGAGGGAGAAAGGATAAAGATGAGACAAAAACATTATATGCAATGAAAGTAGTTTCAACTTGATGTTTTCAAATAACCTATTGATGCTGAAAAATAAGAAATGGATATAAGTAAAAACATTATTTCTGACTCCAGTAAATATTTGATTTTCTTTCTTGTGAGGTGGAGAAACAAAGCTGCCAAGTTTAGAGTACAAAATCACGTATGAAATGTTAGCAAGGAGGATGAATTAGTTCTATGCACAAAACAATGAAAAGCAATGGATGGGAAACTAAGTCAAATCATCTCAAGAAAGTTTATAGATTAAACTGAAAGGAAAATAAATGTGCCAAAAAAGGGGAAATATTTTGTCAGTGATTCTATAGCAATCAATTCTTATCCTCAATGACAATGGAGCTACCGTATTAGATAGTTCTAACACCTCAGCATCCAATATGCTATGAAAAAGTGGAAATAGCCATTAAGGAAAGGAAATAGGCAAAGACAGTTGTCCCAGAATAAGTACACACAGAAAAAATTCATGCTGAAAATGATACCATTTTGAAGTAACTGAGGGCTTGATTTGCAAGATTGTAAGAAGAGGGTAAGTTATCACCTCCAGTGTAAAATAACAAACAATTTTTTTTAAAAAGTGACTAAGAAGACAACCCCAACCATCAACTCTCATGCCTACATTGTCTTTTCAGTGTGTATATGGTCTAATGAAGGCATCCTCAAATACTTGGATTGATCTCATTGATGTCCCTCCTACATTTTCTCTAATGAGGAAGGAGCCCTCCACATCTGTGCATTGCATATAATTCTTGTCCATGCTCTCAAATGTTCACCAAACAGGTCTGGGAACCTCCTTCATTTTCTTTTGAATGAATAAAAAACCATGTATTAAATATTTACTATGTGCAAAGTTCTGTGCTATGTGCTGGAGATACAAACAGAAAAACAAAACAGTCCCTCTCTCAAAGAGCTAATGGTTGAGACAACACATAAGGCAGGTTTCAACTGAAAATCAAATGGAAAGATCCCATGGTCCTTAGAGAAAGAGGCAAATTGATGATAGATACTGCCTCTTCTTTAGGGTGATTTCCACTATGATGTGATGAAAATCATATCAGTTTTTTGATGTGGAATTACTTCATACTGCCAAAGACTCTGGTGGCAAGAAGTCTTTTCTGTGTCTTCACGAATTTGAGCTCAAGCAAGTAAAGGAGCAGTTACCATACTGCAGCTCCACAGGCTTTGCTTCCCAGGATGCTACAGAGGGCACTAGACTAGAAGCATTGTTATTCCAAAGATTATTGTATTTGAAGTCCAGAGCTGTTCTCATCAGGCCCTGAAGGAAGATGTTGGTCAAGATAATAATGGTGATTTAACTTGCCTGGCATATGCTGCTTCCTGTCTCTCCTTCAGGGTACCTTTGGCTAGGCTGGCGTGCCTATCTTGTGAGTGGCAGTTGATTAGCAGTTGGTGGGTATGATGGCTCCTTCTACACAGGAGGATGGCTATGAGGACTAGACTAGAAATCAACTGAAAACTGCCATAGACTCCCAGTGATCTGAGAGATGATAGGATTTATGCACAGGGCTCTTTTGCCTGTCTGTTTTTTGGTGGCAGTTGTTCAACATTTGTTGCAGAAACTGTTGAAGAATATGGACTCTTTCTCCTCAACAGTTTCTTCCCTCAAGGATGCAAAATTGCAAGAGGTGGGATAGAAATAGGTCTGGCAGTTTGGAGTATACTGCAATTCCCAAAACTATTAGGTTCAGGCTTTGGGGATGTTCTCATCAGCATCTGAGAGTAGATAGTTATAAAGGTGATAGTGGTGGTTTAACATGCTTTAGCCCATGATGCTTCCATCTCCCTCAAAAGAAGGAAGGAAGGAAGGAAGGAAGGAAGGAGGGAAGGAAGGAAGGAAGGAAGGAAGGAAGGAAGGAAGGAAGGAAAGAAGGAAGGAAGGAAGGAAGGAGAGAGGGAGAAAAAAAGGTTAGTCTGATACAACCTGTACGTGATGAAACTATATTAGAAGGAAGGGAGGAAGGGGGAGAAGGGAGGAAGAAAAGGAGGAAGCAAAAAAAGAATATTTACCAAGGGCAATCCATCCTTATCTCCTCCTCCTGTTCAATTCTGGGCTGAACTTAGTGAGGGTCTTCTTGATGAAAACAAATGAAAGGAGCTAGCAGGTTTCTGCAAATAATTTTCTATAGTCACACAATTGATTGAAATCTGTAAAAAAAATACACAATTTCACTGTGTCTATTATTTGTTGACTGCAAAGAAGCATTTTACATAGTACAGCAAAATTTAGCCTTAGCGACTCTCCTGCAATAGTTTTCCATGCCTATGATAAGATTGTGTAGGATTCCTTGGTAGAAATAACCAAAGATCTTTGTTTCATGATCCTCTGTTACCAAAATCAAACAAAGCATAAAACACAGAAATGTAAATTCATCAGAGGTATTTGTCCCTGTGATAGAAGCTGTCCTGCAGAGTTCAGATGGAAAGAAAAGATGGTAAGGACCTCCAGATGTCCCTGTTTGCAAACAATATTGTGTTGATTGCATCAAACCTTAGACTACTGCAAGGCTTCCTCAATGAGATCTAAGACCAGGCAAAAGAAATCGGCCTACCAATCCACATAGTAAAAGTCAAATGGCTAAAGAATGCCTATTGTCCAAATTAAAACAAGGAATTGGATGGACAATACATTGAGTCAGCCTTAGAATACAAGTATCTAAGGCAAGTACTACACAAGAACAATGAGGTAAATCCAGAACTTAACAGAACAAAAAATCCAGATTAGACTCCATTTGAGAAAGTACACAATGCTTTCAACAATTCTCACACACACACACACACACACACACATACACACAAAACCACTTTAAAAAAAAAAAAAAACAATATTCTCCCATTGATGCTATATGGCTACGAATAATAAAATATCATGATTTCAAAACAACAACAAAACTGTGGATGACACAAAAGAGCACAGTGAAGGGAAAGGGAAGGAAAGTTAAGACTGGATTTAAGCTCAATATCACTGCTGGTTTATGCACCAAAAAATAAAATGTATCATTCTGGAAACAAATTATCTGAAAAGGAGGTAAGGTGATCAACTGTATATCAAGATTCAGCAGAAAGCAATAAACTGACCAAATGCTGTACTGATATTCACGGAATGTTCAAAGACTTAGAGAAATAGCATGTTAGGTGGGTCTTCAATGGAGAATTCATGGAAGGATAAAGACAAGAATTACACAAGGTGAAAATATGTGAATAGGTTGCAATCTGCACAACTGGAATGACTATCCACATTAAAGAGATCACAGATGCACCAAAATCCATTGGCAGTGAAAAGTAGTCCTAAGTTCAAATACCAACTCTACTCTTACTTCTACATGACCTTTGGCAATCATTTCACCTCTGATGACCTCAATTTCTTCACCTGTAAAATGAAGCAATCAGATTAAACAACCTCTAACTCTATGAACATATCAATATTAATTTTCTGACTTACAAAGAGAAATTGTTCCATCCCTAAATATGATTATAGCCCAAATGTATTCTCACTACTGGAATTTTTTGTCACAGGAAAGTTTTTAAACTTAACAAAAAATTATGAATTAGCACTCTATGCCCTATGACCTTAACAAAAATGGGAAGTTTATGAACAACAAAAGGCTCATTGATATGTCTAAATTATTCAAATTACCAAAAAAAAACAAAAAGCCCACGTTTGTATATATATATTTTTTTTTTTTTTTTAAAAACAAATTCATTTTATGTAATAGGGGAAAGCATTCCATGGAGAAGTTGGTGTGATGGACTGAAAACCAAAAGGGGCAAAGGGAACCCATTGCCTTAACTTGGAAATATACACTAAAGGCAAAATTTTAAGAGAAACCTTCATATAAGTTTCTTTTCCCATGCCTAATATAGACTTGTTTGGGTTTTAATTTCCCTTAAAAGCATCAGCAACTTCTGGAACTCAGATAGAGAAAGGTGAATTTGGTTTGGGTTTTCTGCTATGGAATGAAAAATAATTTGTTTAAGGCTTTTAATTCTATCTGAAAAGTTACCCCGAGGCTCCTGATCCCACAAGTGATCCTTCATGCTTGCAGTTTGTCAGTTACCAATTTAAAGATAAAAATTGACTGAAACATTTAATGCTAGATATCCAGTTTTTCTTAAGTCATAGGAAAATATGATTCCTCCATGGTCCTCAAAAAGTTGATTGGAGGGGGAAAATATTTTACTGTCTATTCTACCTACTCTTAAATTTTTAGCTAATATCTTCTTGAGGATCCTCCTAAACCTCTTTCTGACAAAAACTAATGAAGGCATCATATCAGGAAGATCCTGACCAGTCAAACAACAGGTATCTATGGAAAGGGACAATGGTTTGCCAAGTTACCAGTTTTTGTTCATGCAAATTCAGGACCTTGCATGTGCCAGAGTACAAACTCCCTGGAAAGGAAAAGAACCTAATTCAGGAGCATCCTTTCAGAATACTGTTCCATTTGGAAAGGGGGAGGGGGGAGCGATGAGAAGGGGGGAAGAGGAGAAAAGGCTAGTTGAGGGGGGAACCTTGGACAGACAAACACCTACAGACCAGGTGCTCCTATCTGCTGAAAAGAACCAGTATTTTCCTTTTTCTCTGAGGCTGAAGCGCACATTTCAGATAGGACACGCGTCTGCTTATCAGGAGAACAGGCGAATATTTCCGCAACATAAGATTATTGTGGTGCCTACGATTTTCCTAACCTCCAGCTACAATCCTCACAACCAATCTCTCAAAGTGGAACAGCATACAAAATTTGCTCCTCCCGCTCTCAGGTCTCCCCCCCACCCCAACACACACACACACACACACACACACACACAAAACAATTTTGCATATATTTAAATCTCCTTTGCTGGTTTCCTTCTCCACATTCCCCAACCCCCCAAAAAAAGAAATTACAAAAATCCGTCATTTATCTCTTTTCCTTGCACCTCCATCTATCAGTGTTTCAAAGCCAGTCTCCTCGAATGTACAGCGGAGCAGGAGATGGGAAGCTTAATGGGAGTCTGCTCCTGACTGTGCAAACCCACACAGAGAGAGGACAGGAGCGCCTGCATTTGCATACATATTAAACGAGAGCAGTAAAAAATGCAGACATGCAAACCATTTGGACAAGGCTTGCCTCGGCAATGCGGCCTGCCAGGGAATCAATCTTCTGGTTTCTTAAAGGAAACCTGCTTTGGAAAGGGAGGCTAAGTCAGGAGGGGCTCTAGCTTGGAGGGGGAATTAAGGGCTGAAGAGAGAAGCACGTTCAATCTTCCAAGGGGGAATTAGGAGAGGGCCTCCTGGTTCTTACCACATTTTAATTCCAAGGCCAGAGGAGCCAGGCAAGAAGAGGCAACATAGTCTGCTGCAAAGAGCAGTGGACTCTGGGAATCAGGAGAGCAGGCTTGCTCTCCTCTTAACTCACTTTACAACCTTGAGCAATATACTTACCCGCAGCCTTAATGTCCTTATTTGTAAAATAGAGGATGGGAGAGCTTGAACCCGGTGATCTTGAAGGTACCTTCCCAATCTAACTTTTCTATTTTATTTTGAAGGCCAAGTTGAGGCATTTGAATTCTCCCATTTGCCCTAATTTCCAATTCAATTGAATATACTTAGTATGTGCAGGTTCTATTCTAAACTCTGGACACACACACACACACACACACGCATACACACAATCACACCACCATCACCACCACCACCCCTCAAAAAAAAAAAAAAAAAAAAAAAAAGGAACCAGTTCCTGGACTCATTCCTTCCTTTCACTTTTGGATGGCTCTAAATGTTAAGGATTTTTTTCCCCTGATATCAATTCTAAATTTGCCTCTTTGCAACTTCCACCCACTGCTTCTAGTTCTCCCTACAGGGCCAAAAGAACAAGTCTAATCCTTTTTCTAAAAGGTATCCTTTTAAGTCCGTGAATACAACTATCACATCCCTTCTCCATTCTCTTCCCCCTTTATCTTAGCTAAATGTCCCCAGTTCCTTTAACTAGTCTCTATACGGAATAGACAAAAGTCCCTTCTTCATTCTGCTTGCTCTTCCTCTGGACGCTCTAGCTTACATATATATCCTTCCTAAAATATAATACCCAAAATGGAACACGATACTCCAGATGTGGTTCTGGTCAAGGTAAAGGAGAGAAAAATGAGTGCTTCCCAATTCCTGGTAGCTGTACTTCTCCATGTAGCCTAAGATCACATTCAGTTTTTTGGCTGCCATATCCTACTGTTGACTCATACTGAATTTGCAGTCCATTAAAACCCCCAGATCTTTTTTCAAACTGTTATCGAACCATACTTCCTCCATATTGTATTTGTGAAGTTGAATTTTTGAATGCAAGTGTAAGCCTATATTATTTATCCCTGTTAAACATTAGCTTATTAAATTCAGCCCAACATTCTAACCTGCCAAGACCTTAATGGATCCTGACTGTCACCAAGAGTGTTAGCTATCCCTCCAAGCTTTGTGTCATCTGCAAATTTGATGAGTGTCACTCTATGTCTCTATCTAAGTCATTGATGAATATGTTAAACATTATAGGGTCAAGTACATTTGCTTGACATCCAAATTGGTACTCTTTTTTTTTCACCTTGACTTTCAACCACTTCTAGATTTACTCTTGTCTGCTGCACATCCCTCCACATTTAATGTTAAGAATAGCATGAGATATTTTAGGAAATGTTTTGTTTAAAATCTAGATAAACTATATTTCTAGGATTTCTTGTCAGCTAGCTAGTTTCACTGAGGAAAGAAAGAAAGAAAGAAAGAAAGAAAGAAAGAAAGAAAGAAAGAAAGAAAGAAAGAAAGAAAGAAAGAAAGAAAGAAAGAAAGAAAGAAAGAAAGGAAGGAAGGAAGGAAGGAAGGAAGGAAGGGAGAGAGAGAGAAAGAAAGAGAGAGAAAGGGAGGGAGGAAGGAAGGAAGGAAGGAAGGAAGGAAGGAAGGAAGGAAGGAAAGAAGAAAGATTAGTCTTATACAACCTGTTCAAGATGAAGCTATATTAATGCTTTGTAATCAATAATTCCTTTTCTAAAGAGTCAGGCAATAAGCATTTATTAAGTGCCTATTTATAGGAGGCCAGGCACTATGCAAAGCACTGAAAATACAAAAAGGGACAAAAGGTAATAACTGCCCTCAAGGAGCTCACAATCCAATGGGGGAGACAAGTGAACAGATATGAACAAATAAACTATATCTCTCTGTGTGAGCATATATATGTATGTATATGTACATGTATATATGTGAAAAATAATTAACAGTGGGAAGACATTAGAATTAAGAGGGTTTGGGAAAGGTTTCCTGTAGCAGGTAGGATTTTAGCAGAAACTTGAAGCAAGCCAGGAGGCACAGATGAGGAGGGAGAACATCACTATCAGTGGGAGACAATCAGAGAAAATACCTAGAGCCAAGAGATGGAATGTCTTGTTTGAATAACAGCAAGAATCCATTATGATTGGATCCATTAATAATTAGCTTTGGGATTTTTCTAGAATTTGAAGTTTCCATTATCTTCCCATTTTTGAACACTTAGACAATATTTGCTCTTCTTCAGTCCTACTGTAGCTCTCCTTCTTGCTACTACATTTCAAATATTATTGACAATAGTTCGGAAAGAAATAACTGCCAGTTTTTTCAATATCCAAATGGATTTAGTCTTCCTACTCCAGATCTCTTGAATTTATCAATGGTAGCTAAGTTCCTTTTTAGGATTTCCTTGCTTTTAAGTAATTCCTCATTTATTTTGACCTTTTCATAAGACAATGGTCCTTTGCAGAGAAAACAAAAGCAAATGTGAATTGAACAGCTCTTGTCTTCTCTATGTTGTCAGTTACTATCATTTCATCCACCTCAAGTAGTAGTCCTCTTCTTTCTTTCATCTTTCTTTTTTCTCACATTATAGCTTTTTAAAAATTTGTCATCTTCACCAGCCTCAATCCATCCTAAGCTTTAACACTATTGTTAAAACTATGTCAAGCTTCTGTTTTCATCCTCACTTTACTGCTGTTGCTTCCATCTTTAGATATCTAAAATCTGAGTTGATTGGTGAGATATACATCCTCCCTTCTCTTCCACCCCCAACTTCAGTACATCCAAAATGGTTTCTTCAGCCTACTCCCATTTTCACTCCTCTTCATATTTTCTTCTGTCTTCAAGATTTCGTTCCTTAAAATTTCTCTTCTCTCCTGGGTTTACTTTGCCCTACAGACGTTTAATTCACGGGGTCCAACCTATATTTTCCTCTGAACCTTTCAAAACCTAAGGCTTAAGTCAGAGTATGCTCAGCTGTACAGTCCTTTTCCACATACTCTAGGGGAAAATGGTCACTTCCTCCCCAACCTTTCTATCATTTCTACCCCAGAAATGTATAATTGATGAGAATCAAATCCACAACAGATTTCTCCCCCATTCCTTCTTAGTTCTTCCTTTCAATTAGTATTAAGGAAAATCAAGAAGATATTAGTTGCACTGTTGTACACCACTTTTGGGGAGGTGAGGGAAAGAGACAGAGATAGAGAGAGACAGACAGAGACAAAGAGAGACAGAGAGACAGAGACAGAAACAGGCACAGAGACAGAATTACAGAGACAGAGAGACAGAAACAGAAATAGAGAGACAAAGATAGAGACAGAAAGGGTATGTCTTTGGATAATTGAAGTCCCTCCTAATTAATCTATGCTGTCTGTGCTAACTGCCGTCTCCAATTTAGCACATTCCATCAGAAGTAATAACTGAGGGAAGACTCATGATTCACCTAAGCTCTAAATAGATCTACAATGATCCAGCCTGGTAGGAGAAAAGGCAGACATATTTTTGACTTCTCTGGGGAAGGAAAGTTGCTACCAAGAAAAGGTATCCACATCTCTACAAACAAGAGGACCTTGCACATAATAGAGGCTCAGTATAGTGTTCTACTACTACATAGTAGGCCTTTAGCAAATGTCTGCTAGATGAATGAATATGTTAACTAATTAGCCTTATATTCTAGATTCTGAGACAAAGTTGTATTTGTCATAGTATCACAGACTCTCAAAATTGGAAGAAACTTCAGAGATCACTTGATCCAGCTTACCCCTGGGGCAGGAATTGCTTCCACATCATTGACTGTCACATGACTGTTATCCAGCTTTTGCTCCAAGACTTCCAGTGGGAGGGAACCCACCATCACCAGAGGAAGCCCTTTGCATTTTGGATACTTAAAATTATTAGAAAGTTTTCCTTAACACTGAGCCAAAATCAGCTTCTCTGAAACTTCTGCTAATTACTTACAAGACCACACCTTGGGGCCAAGAAGAACAAGTCTATCTTTCTTCCATGTACCAGACTTTCAAATACTTGAAGATCACTATAATATCTCCTCTGAGTTTTCTCTTCTGTAGACTAAAGAGGTCCAAGTCCTCCAACATCCTAACATAGTATATTCTCCAGTTTCTTCACCATCCTGCTCAATCTCCTTTACATACTTGCCAATATACAAACATTCTTCCTGAAATGTGACTCCAAGAATTAGTCTGATCACATTAAAGTACAAAGAAGCTGTCACTTTCCTAGATTTCCTTTTTCTTTTAATTTTTTTTATTATGAACTTAATTATCAACAGACACAAACATTTCAACATACAAAGACCAAAAAAATAGAATCATACATCAAATTATGAACTTGTTATGAACACAGCTCGTTTTTTTTTAAAAGGCACATGAAATTGAGCAAAGTATTAACAAAATTGCTTGTTTCTCCTTCTGAATTTTTTTCTGCATAATTTTTAGTTTAATGAAATCTTTTCTTTCTTTGTTATGTTTTTTTAAATGCAGTCCCAAGATCACATTAGGGTTTTTGTCTGCTATCTCACACTACTGACTACACTAAACTAAAATTCCCAGGCACTATGTTAGACCCTGGGAATTCAACAAAAATAAAACATGCCCTCCCATAAAGGTGCTTACAGTCTATTGAGGCAAACATGTATACATATAAGCCCTTTATTCCCGAGACTTCTAAGGAAATCCTGTTTCAGCCCTGGATCCCAGCCACCTGCCTCTGGCCTCTTTACCCCAGGGTCTTCTCCAGTGCTCCAGAGACCTTTCTTGGATCAAACCCATTCCAAATTGCCAGCTTCTGACTCTTGTCCAGACTCCAAGTATGTTACCTTTATCTGTCTCTGGCCTCTTGGGTCTTGCAAGACACAGTATCACCATCTGCTCTGAGGTTGGATCTCAAAAAGTCCCTTGGACATTTCGATCATTTGTGTCCCTCAACAGACCTTTCTCCAGCCACTGACCATCTGCCTGGATGCATTCCTTCATGGTTAGTATAGCATTCCTGTCCTATTCTACCCTCCCTATCCCAATGATTCTGAACCCTACCTCCCTACCCTGAACCCTGCCTATTCACTCTCTTATCCCCAACCCCTGGCACCCATTGCCCAGCTCCAGATCTACTTGACCCTTTCACTATGCTAGAATTCCTGCACAGTTATCAAACTGGCTTTCATCTTAATTTTCTTTCTCCCACTTCTTCCAACTTCTGACTCTCACCATGACCAGGCTCCCTCCTAGTGACATAGCCTCTCTCATGATCTTTTTGAGCACTGGCTACACTTTCACTCATTCCTTTTTTGACCCTCTTACAGAGCCAATTCAACTCTACATCATCTTCTATACTTGAATCCCTTATTTGTTCTATCACTTAGTATATTTTGCCAAGCTCCAGCTTTGGTTTACTCCTACCATCCAATGTTTTTGTTCCTATTCACATGCTACTTAATAGATACGGAAAAAATCACAAACTGTGCTGACTGGATTGGCTACAAATTTATGTCATATAATCTCAATGTAACATGGCAATTAATTAAATAATCTACTTACCACATCAACTATTCCAAACCTTTTCATCCCTCTTCAAGACTATTATAGGATATCCTCCTATTATTCTTTTAGCCTTATATTTCACCAAAAAAATTGAGACCCTTCAGCAAGAGTTCATTCTTGTCCTCTCATCCCCATCACATATTGGTCTTGTCTTCACCTTCTATCTCTTCCCCACTCCTGTCCCATGTAGAGATGACCTTTTTCCTTGCCAAGGCAAACCCTTTCATATACATAAGTGATCCCACTCCATTCCATCTTCTCCAGCAGATTGCCACTCTATCACCCTTAATATATCATTAATTTTCAATCACTTTCCACCTACTGGCTACTTCCCTATTTCCTACAAATATGCTTATGCCTCCCCCATTCTAACGGGGAAAAACCTTTCCTTTGATTCCATTTCCATTTCCAGCAGCTATTGTTTTATATCTTTCCTCCCTTTAATGACTATGTTTCTTGAGAAAGTTATAAAGATAAGAGGAGGGATGTCATGTGTAAGGAACAAGTCAATCAGTTTGACTGGACCACAAAATCTATAAAGTACAGTAATGTGTATGATGCCTGAAAATCCTTGAAATCCTGACCCCACTATTTAACTAAAATTGCTCTAAATTTTTTGTTTTTTTGTTTTTTTAACAATTTCTTAATTGCTGATTCTGTCAATGAAACAGTCATTCTTCCAGTCAAACAGGTTTGGACTCTACTCTCTCTTATTCCAGCCATATTCAATCAGTTGACAAATCTTTCAATTCTACTCCTACATCCTTTAAATCTGTCCCATTTTCTTCATTCACACAGCCAGCTCTTTAGTTCACTCTAACCATCTCTCATCCAGACCTTTGTAATAGTTTCTTAACTTGTTTCACTACTTCTAGTCTCTCCCTTCTTTATTCTTCATGCAACTGTTTAATTGATATTTCTAAAGGACAGATTTGATCAATATCACTCCCTCCACTCAGAAATTCCAGTGGTTCCCTATTACCTCTAGGCCCAAGTACAAACTGCATTTAATCCCTTCCCCAATCTGGCTACAACTTTCTTTCTGAACTGATTTTACGTATGTATAAAAAAGGGGATAGATGCAAGAAATTTGGGGAAGGTAGATTCAAGTCTTGTCACCTGATTGCAACATTAATTGTATAGAGTGAGAGATACAGAGAAGTCAGAGATGATTCTGGGATTGTAAACCAAGGTGACTAGAAGAATGATTTGAGTGATTTTATCAGAAGACTCCAAGGATTTATATATCAAATCCAAATTTCTGTCCTGAATTTTAGTCCTACATCATCACCTATCTGTTAAACATCTTCAATTAGATGTCCTGTGGACATCTCAAATTCAACATATCCAAGCCAGAATTCATTATTTACCCCCAAACTTTTTACTCCTCCTAACTACCCTGTTTTTCTCAATGGCATCAAAGACATTCTAACCAAATAGGCAACAGCAGCATCTACTCTTCATATCAAATCAATTACCAAAGTTTATCAATTCTATCTCCATGATCTATTGTATGTAATGGATGTAAATCCATTCCCTTCTCTCCATTCACAGAGCTACTACCTTAGTTTTAGGCCTTCTCCCTCTTTTCTTTCTGTTTCTCGTGTGTCTCTGTCTCTTGTCTCCCTCTGTTTTTATATATATTTCTCTCTGTTTCTGTCTGTCTATCTCTCTCTCTCTCTGTGTCTCTCTCTCTTTCTCTCTCTCTCTCTATCTCTCTCTCTATCTTTCCCTTCTTTCCTCTCTCCCTCCCTCTCTCAAACTATTGCAATAACCTACTAATTGATATCTCTACCTTTAGTCTCTCCCATTATCAAGCAATTCTCTGCATAGCTGGCAAATCGATAACCTCAAAGCACAAGTCTGACTGTTACTCCCTAGCTCAAGAAGCTCCCATGGTTCCCTCTTGCCTCTAGGATAAATAATTAACTGCCTGTTTTGGATATAAGTCTTTCCTGGCTTATCATACATGCTTTTCCTTTACCTGATCTATAGACCGGTCTTCTATTCTGGTCTTCTCATTATTCTTCATAAACATGTTCCATCTCTTGTTTCTGGATCTCTGCACAGACTAGTAGATTCTCTACTTACCTCCCCCACTTAGAATCCTTAGCATCCTCCAATGCTCAGCTTAGATACTATTTCTAACTAGAAGCCCATTGCCATTCTCCTAGTTGTTTCTGTCCTCCTCCTCCTCCAAAATTCTTATGTATTTTGCATTTAATTTACTATCAACATGTGGTCCCTACCCCATCCTCTGATAAAATATCATCTCCTTGAGGAGAAAAACAATGGCTCACACATAAGAGTTACATAAATACATGATTATTGAATTGAATGGAACTGAATTTGGGTCTTGAAGGAATGATCTTTCTCCATTTCAGTAAAGGACACCAGGAAGACCCAGCATATTTCCTATATTTGCTATGCTAAAGTCCATAATCAAATCCATTTCTTCCTCTACAAGTAGAATTCTGGAATGTGTTAGTAAAAGGATGTTTTGTGAGCTTTTATGAGGGGAAGCTGTGATCAGCAAGAGCTAGCATAGTCTCATCAGGAAGAGGTCATGTCAATCTAATATCATTTCCGTTTTCGACAGGGTTACTACTAGACTGATAGACCAGGGAATTCTTTAGGCATAGTATGTCCAGATTTCAACATTTGACAAAGTTTTTCTTGCTATCTTTGTGAGCAAATTTCAATAATTATCAAAGATTAAGTGACTATACCATGCCAGGCACTGGTATCACAAAAAATAAAAAGCTTTCCAATTTACAAAGCTTTTTGTTACCAGTATATCTCCCTAATGCTCACAGTCATCCTGTAAAGTAGGCAATTCGGGCAGTATTATCCCCATTTTACAGATGAAGAAACAATTGATAGATTTTAAGTGACTTGCTCAAGATCAGAAACCAGGATGATAACCTGGGTCTTCCCACGAAACCATTTTTTTTTTCATTCTCCCCACACTATTTGTTTTCTTCTTTCATCTTTTAAAGAGGCTCTTGAGATTTTTTTCTAAGAAGTTCCTGTGCAGCAGCAGTAGCAAAAAATTTTCGAGAGCCCACTGTATATAAAGAACAGTGGTACGAGATACAAATAATAAAAGATATATTTTCTGACCTCAAGAAACTTAGTGTATTAGAAGAGATAAGTACACACATGTACACACACACACACAGAGATCCATGTTAAGATATAGTATCAAAGAACATTAAGTTGAAAGGAACCCTAAAGATCATTTTATCCAAACTCCATATTTTAAAATCAGGAAATTGAGGTCCAGAGAGATTGAATGTCTTGCCCAAAATCATACATAGTTAAGTGCTGGGATTTAAAGCCAAATCTTCTGAATTAATTATTTAAAGACATTTGCTTAATAACAAATAAGAAATAAAGACACAAAGTATTTTAAGGGTGGAAAGGAGGCAGAGATCAGTGTAGACTATAGGCTGAAAACAGGGAAAGCTTCATAGAGGAAGTGAGATTTGAGCTGAGCTTTGAAGGATGGGTAGGGCTTAAATAAGTGGAAAGGGGAGGATGAGTGTTATGAACAAATGACTCTTTTGTAAAATGCTCGACCTGATCCTAGCACAAATCAGCAAGTAAAGATGGTGCTGGCTTAGACCAAGCTGCCTCACCCCTAAGCCATAAACCTAAAGATCCTGTCTGGATATGATCCTATGTCTTCCTTAGGATATTAACCCTGAAACAGGTTAGAGGCTTTGGGAAGGCCACTTGGTCTTATTTCAGGCATAAAGTTTATCAACATTGACTTTCCTACAATTTAACCCATTTGGGTCTTAGGACATACAAAGAGGGAGAGAAGACTATAAGCAGAGAGATGAAGAGAGAGACGTGCAAGAGAGAGACAAGCATGGGGGTGGGGAGGGAGAGAAAGTCAGAAAGACAGAGAAAGAGAGACAAAGAGAGAGACAGAGACAGACAGAAAGAGACAGAAACTAAAGAGAAGAAAACCATTGATTCAGTTTGCAGAAATTCATAGCATTCTAGAGCTAGATAGAACCTTTGCAGACCATCTAGCCCAATTCACTTATTTGTTGTTATTGTTCAGTTGTTTCAGTAATGTCAAACTTTTCACAAACCCATCTGGGTTTTGTAAGTAAAGATACTGGAGCAGTTTGCTATTTCCTTCTCCAGCTCATTTTACAGATGAGGAAACTGAGGTAAATAGTGTTAAGTAACTTAGGGCAGATTTGAACTCAGGTCTCCCTAATTCCAGGCTAATCCACTGAGACAGCTAGTTTCTTTTATTTTGTCAATGAGGAAACTCAGGCCCAAAGAAAGAAAGTGACTTGCTAGAGTTCAACTAATTAATTAATAGAAAAGCTGAGACTAAAATCTGGTCCCTTAACTCTCACTCCAGTTTTCTTTCCAGCAGCAGTTCAACTGTCAAAGATTGAAGGTTGATTTCTCTCTCTCTCTGTCTCTCTCTCTCTTTCTCTCTCTCTCTGTCTCTCTCTCTCTGTCTCTCTCTCTGTCTCTGTCTCTCTCTCTCTCTCTCTCTCTCTCTCTCTCTCTCTCTCTCTCTCTCTCTCTCTCTCTCTCTCCTCTCTCTCTGTATGTGTGTGTCTCTCTCTTTCTCTCTCTCTCTCTCCCTCCCTTCCTCTCTCCCCTCTCTTTCTCTTTTCTCTGTTTCTCTCCCTCTGCATGTGTCTCTACTCCATCTCTGCCTGTAGTCGCCTCTCCCTCTGCACACATCCCCACTCTAGCCCCTCTACACAAGCCTGTAAGGAATATAGCTCAGATTCTGCACCCCAACCCTGTCTGTTTCCTTGTTTGGCTGCACCAGGGCTGTGGGTGCTTAAGGAAACTGCTGGGGTGAGAAATAGAAGAGGAGAGGCACCAAGTTACAGGAACAGAGACCAATTTCACATCCTACTCAGTGGATTGCTCAACACAGAGTATCAGGCAGAAGTTGTTTCCCGGCCTACTGGCCGGCCCTACCACCCACAGCCTCTCTCCGCATTGCACACATTCCAAGCAAACCTCGAAGCACAGCAGCCCCGGAAAGGGGGAACTGCAGCAGACAGCAGTACCAAGGCCAACGGAGCCAGAAATATTTAACCCTTTCCCTACAGCAGTTCTCTATGAATCTACTTTCTGCTTTTGGAAACTGGGCTGCACTCCCTGCCCTTTCTTAATCAGATGTCCACAGAACATCACTCCAGATGGAATAGGACACTGCCAAGCAGAGAGAGAAAGGGAGCTGGGATTTTAGGCCCCTACATTCTTTTTCGGGAATACCATTTCAGCAAGCATGCATGAAGTGCTTCCTAGGTACAAGGCATTATGTTAGGTCCCAGAGATAAAAAGATGAAATTTAAAAACAGAGCTTACATTCTAATGAAGGGGATGCGACATTTAAATAGATATATAACAGATACGTTCCCGAGAGAAAAAACTACCAAGGGAGGGGCAGAAAAGGCTTCTGGTAGAAGATGGCCTTTGGGTTAAGCTTTGAAAGAATTTGAGAATTCTGAGAAGCAGCAGTAAGGAAGGGGTGCCTTACAGGCATGGAGTCAGGAGATGGGGTACTGTATTGAGGGGAATAGTTGAGTTGAAATGGAGAATGAATAAAGGGTACGTGTTCCTTTCCCATTCACTCATTGGATGAGATTCGGTAAATTGTTTATGGTCCCAGAATCTCAGTTTGCCAATTCGATCCAACATTTGCTGAATATCTGCTAAGAATTAGGCAAAGATGGCAGCAAATGCAATCCCCTGCTAGGGACATGAGGAAGAATGAACAAAATGTGATCCCTGCTTTCTGGAATTTCCAATCTAGGCAGGGAGATAAAACATGGACAAACTTTTATCATACAAGATACTACAATAAGTGTCACAGAAGACGTATGAAATGTTAGGGAAAGGTTCCATCAGCAGTTTCTCCTTCAGAATCATGGGGATGTTGCAACATCAGCTCTAGGTCTCTTTATGGTGGAGCTTGGTCCTTTAAGAGAAACAAGGAAGTAGTGTGCCTAGTTGTGCAAACAAAAGCAAAAAAAAAAAAAAAAAAGACATTGTTTTAAATTCTTGCTCACAGGATGTTCATACTCATGTTTCTAGTTTTAGTCTGTATAAGTCTCTATATATTTGGAATGCTAGCGTTGAGCTCCCCCAGTGCCCACTCTTGTGTTACTAGGTACACATATTCCTGTGTCAGAATAAGGTAGAAAACATGTATAGAAGAAGTTTCCCCTAACTAGGTCATAAACTGTCCAAGGTTAGTGAACAAGTCTTCTAAGAGTCTCATAAGAAGCTTCCTTTCTACCTAATCCCTCCTCACAGCTAAGTAGCACTGCGGCTAGATTGCTGAAGTCAGAAAGAAGTTTCAAGTTCAAATCCAGTTTCAGACATTTACTAACTGTGTGATCATTGGCAAATCACTTAACCACTGTCTGCCTCAGTTTCCTCAACTGTGAAACATAGACAACAATAGCACCTACCTCCCAGAGGTAGAATCAAATGAGATATTTATAAAATACTTAGCTCAGTACCTGACAGAGTAGGCTCTTAATAAACATTTGTTTTGTTTCTTTCTGTTCTTCCTTCCCTTTCCCCACCCAAGGCTCTAAAAACGTAAGCGTTATATAAATGTGGTTGATAATCAGAATGTCAGAGCTGGGAGGGATTTTAGAGATCATCTAATCTGACCTAGTCATTGAAAGGATGGGAAAGTAGAAACCCATATAATAACTGACATTTATAGTGCACCTTAAAATTTGCAAAGTGCTCCACATTTATGATCTAGTTTGCGCCTGACAACAACTCTGTGACATGGGTATTACAGACATCATGAACCTCATTTATAGATGAGGAAACTAGGACTCAGAGCAGCTCAGGTTTGCTCATGGTCAGAGAAATGACAAGTTTCGGATGTGAACTCAGGTCTTCCTGACTTCCAAATTAGCACATTATTCACTCTACCAAGATGCTGGAGCATCTTGAATGCTGCTTAGTCAAATATCACATAGTGATCTGAGGCTATCAACTGATTATCAATTCCTGTTCACTAGACTCAAAGGTAACTAGAGGTATGAATTCCAAATACTAACACCAGGAATCCTGTATGGAGGATTGTAGTTGAGAATGGGGACAATTTGTGTGATGGGAAAACAAGGTGATCCTGCCATTTTCACTGATATTGACAGAAAGTTGATGACCTAGGATTCTCATTTCTGCTTAATTCATGTAGCCTAGAAATACCAAGGTCAAAAAGGAATGAGATCTAAACCCATTTATTCATTTAATTCCTCTCTCTGACCACAATTTCCTGGTCTTCTTAGTCTCCTACTACCTCACTCTTCTATAGCTGTTTTCTTCTGTAGCTCTTATTATAATCTTTGGATCCTCAATTTGTCCTTATTCTCCTGGTCTATTAAGTCTGTTGTTGCTTCACTTTGTCAGTCAATAAGCATTTATTAAGTTCCTACTATGTGCTACTACGTGTTATTTTGACACAGGAATATGTGACACTGTGCTAAACATGGGTGATACAAAGAAAGGTTAAAAAAAAAAACCAGTCCCTGCTGTTGAGGAGCAGAGTCTAAGGGGGAAAAACATGTAAACAATTATGTATGAACAATCCATATACAGAATAAATAGGGAATAATAAATAGAGGATAAGCACTGGAATAAAGGAGGTTTAGAAACAACTTCCTGTAGAAGTTAATATTTTATTTGGGACTTGAAGAAAGCCAGGGAAGCTGGGAGATGGAGATGAGGAGGGAGAGCATTCCAGATATGGGGAATAGCAAGAAGAAAATGTTTAGAGTCCAAAGATGGAATGTCTTGTTCTAACAATGAGGTCATGGTCACCTAGATCACAGAGGACATAGCAGGGTATAAGGTATAAGAAGATGGGGGTAGGGTGGATCGGGTTATGAATACCAAACAGAAGAGTTTATATCTGATCCTGAAGGTAAGGGGGAGTCAATGGAATTTATTGAGAAAGGGGGTGAGGTAGACTTATATTTTAAGAGAATCACTTTGATAAGTAAGTGAAGAATGGACAAGAGCGTAGGGAAAGACTTCGTGGCAGGCAGACTCACTAGTAGCTATTGCAATAGTCTAAGTATGAGATGATAAGGGTTTGTAATAGAGTGGTGACAGTGTCAGAGAAGAAAAGGATACATATTCAAGAGGTTCTGTGAAGGTAAAATCATGAGAGAGAGTGGAAAGTCAAACTGACCTCCAGATTGCAAGCCTAAAAGAGTGGGAGAATACTTCTTGAGTAATAGGGAGTTAGATAGAAGGGAGAGTTATGAGAAAAAGATAGTGAGAGGGGCAGCTAGATGGCATAGTGAATAGAGCACTGGTCCTAGAGTCAGGAGGACCTGGATTCAAATCCAGCCTCAGATATTTAACACTAGCTATGTGATTCTGGGCAAGTCACTTAACCCCCATTGCTTCACACACAAAAAAGTGAGTTCAGTTGGACATATTGAGTTTAAGATTTCTTTGGGACATCTAACTCAGGACCTTCAAAAGGCTGATAAAAATATGAAGCTGGAAGGATTGAGAGGACTGGATAAGTAGATATGAGAATCATCTGCTTGATGGTATACTTAGAGAATCCCAGAGATTCTGCTAAAAAGTTATTAGAAATAATCCACAACTTTAGCAAAGTTGCTGGTTATAAAATAAACCCACATAAGTCATCAGCATTCTTATATATCACTAACAAAATCCAACAGTCAGAGTTACAAAGAGAAATTCCATTTAAAGTAACTACTGATAATATAAAATATTTAGGAATCTATCTGCCAAGGGAAAATCAGAAACTTTATGAGCAAAATTACAGACCGCTTTCACACAAATTAAGTCTGATCTAACCAATTGAAAAATATTAAATGCTCTTGGATAGGGCAGCAAATATAATAAAGATGACAATATTACCTAAACTAATCTATTTATTTAGCCTATACCAATCAGACTCCCAAAAACTATTTTAATGACCTAGAAAAATAACAACAAAGTTCATATGGAAAAACAAAAGGTCAAGAATTTCAAGGGAATTAATGAAAAAATCAAATGATGGTGGCTTAGCTGTACCAGATCTAAAATTATATTATAGAGCAGCAGTTACCAAAACTATTTGGTATTGGCTAAGGAATAGATTAGTTGATCAGTGGAATAGATTGGGTTCAAGGGATAAAACAGTCAACAAATATAGCAACCTAGTCTTTGACAAACCCAAAGATCCCAGCTTTTGGGATAAGAACTTACTGTTTGATAAAAATTGCTGGGAAAATTGGAAACTAATATGGCAGAAACTAGGCATTGATCCATACTTAACGCAGACACCAAGATAAGGTCAAAATGGGTTCATGACCTAGGCATAAAGAATGAAATTATTAATAAATTAGAGGAACATAGGATAGTTTACCTCTCAGACCTGTGGAAGGGAAGGTCTTTATGACCAAAGCAGAACTAGAGATCATTAATGATCACAAAATAGAAAATTTCGATTATACCAAACTGAAAAGCTTTTGTACAAACAAAACTAATGCAGACAAGATTAGAAGGGAAGCAATAAACTGGGAAAATATTTTACAGTCAAAGGTTCTGATAAAGGCCTCATTTCCAAAATATATAGAGAATTAACTCTAATTTATAAAAAATCAAGCCATTCTCCAGTTGAAAAATGGTCAAAGGATATGAACAGACAATTCTCAGATGAAGAAATTGAAACTATTTCTAGTCATATGAAAAGATGCTCCAAGTCATTATTAATCAGAGAAATGCAAATTAAGACAACTCTAAGATACCACTACACACCTGTCAGATTGGCTAAGATGACAGGAAAAATAATGATGATTGTTGGAGGGATGTGGGAAAACTGGGACATTGATTCATTGTTGGTGGAGTTGTGAACAATCCAACCATTTTGGAGAGTAGTTTGGAACTATGCTCAAAAGTTATCAAACTGTGCATACCCTTTGATCCAGCAGTGTTAATACTGGGATTATATCCCAAAGAGATTATAAAGAAGGGAAAGGGACCTGTATGTGCACGAATGTTTGTGGCAGCCCTTTTGTAGTGGCTAGAAACTGGAAACTGAATGGATGTCCATCAGTTGGAGAATGGCTGAATAAATTGTGGTATATGAAAATTATGGAATATTACTGTTCTGTAAGAAATGACCAACAGGATGATTTCAGAAAGGCCTGGAGAGACTTACACTAACTGATGCTGAGTGAAATGAGCAGGACCAGGAGATCATTATATACTTCAACAACAATACTAGATGATGACCAGTTCTGATGGATCAGGCCATCCTCAGCAACGAGATCAACCAAATCATTTCTAATGGAGCAGTAATGAACTGAACTAGCTATACCCAGAAAAAGAACTCTGGGAGATGACTAAAACCATTACATTGAATTCCCAATCCCTATATTTATGCACACCTGCATTTTGATTTCCTTCACAAGCTAATTGTACAATAATTCAGAGTCTGATTCTTTTGTACAGCAAAATAATGTTTTGGTCATGTATACTTATTGTGTATCTAAGTTATATTTTAATATATTTAACATCTACTGGTCATCCTGCCATTTAGGGAGGGGTGGGGGTAAGAGGTGAAAAATTGGAACAAGAGGTTTGGCAATTGTTAATGCTGTAAAGTTACCCATGTATATATCCTGTAAATAAAAGGCTATTAAATAAAAAAAAAATAAATAAAATAAATAAATAAATAAATAAAAAAGAGAATCATCTGCTCAGAGTTGAAAATTGAATCCCTTGCTGAGTGAAATGAGCAGGACCAGGAGATCATTATATACTTCAACAACAATACTATATGATGACCAGTTCTGATGGACCTGGCCATCCTCAGCAACAAGATCAACCAAATCATTTCCAATGGAGCAGTAATGAACTGAACCAGCTACGCTCAGAGAAAGAACTCTGGGAAATGACTAAAAACCATTACATTGAATTCCCAATCCCTATATTTATGCCCACCTGCATTTTTGATTTCCTTCACAAGCTAATTGTACAATATTTCAGAGTCTGATTCTTTTTGTACAGCAAAATAACGTTTTGGTCATGTATACTTATTGTGTATCTAATTTATATTTTAATGTATTTAACATCTGCTGGTCATCCTGCCATCTAGGGGGGGTGGGGGTTAAGAGGTGAAAATTGGAACAAGAGGTTTGGCAATTGTTAATGCTGTAAAGTTACCCATGCATATAACCTGTAAATAAAAGGCTATTAAATTTAAAAATAAAAGAAAGAAAGAAAGAAAGAAAATTGAATCCCTGTGAGCTGATGAGTTCACCACGTGAAAGAGAGGAAGACCACCTAGGAGAGATCTTTGTCTGCTAAAATAAAGGAAAATTTCATAGAATGAGATTTGAGCTGAGTTTTGAAGAATGTATAGGACTTAAATAAATAGCAAGAAATAGGAGGTGGTTCCAGATTGGGGAATGTCATGAACAAATGATCCTTCAAGACATCCTTGACCTGATCTTAGGATATGTTTTAAAGACAGTGCCAGTTTAGTCCAAAGCTGATTAGCAAGCATACCCAGAATGACTTTAGTATAAGAAGGAGTTGGATAAGGAGGAGGAGCACCCTAAGAGAGCAGTCACATGAAAACCTAGAGAGAAGAGAATATTAAGAAGAAGAATTGAGCCTTGATGGATTGTTGTTTTTGTCCTTTGTTCTCGAAGAGGACCCATGATATCAGGGAGGTGATGCCATGACATGCAAATGAATTGGATTTAAGTGAGGGAGGGCTGTGCCTTGATGAAATCTGAGGATTCTCAGAGGCAGGAGTGAGAAGAGGGTGCTTTCCAGGCATATGGGATAGTGTGTGCAATAGCACAGAGGTGGGAGATGGGATCCTGAGGAGAGGAAAATAGCCATTGGCTAGCTGGGATGGACTGCTCTCTGATCTCTGCTCTTGTGCTTCTCTAACACCTCCCATCCTTCATGCTTGAAATAGCCTCCCATCCCATCTCCTCCACAAATAATTAACTAACTCCACCCCCACTGTCTATCTCCAAGTAACAACAAACATCCCCTCATCAAATTTCCCATAATTCTTTGAACTTATTTTATTCATCTTTATATCAGTTATATTGATTTAGAGCTGGAAGATGCCTTAGAAATCATCATTAAGTCTAAATTATTTGTTTTGCAGAGGAGGAAACTGAGATCCAAAAATGTTGAATTGATTGCTCAGTGATACAGCTAACATGTCCAAGTCAGGATTTGAACTTGTTTAGTGTACTTTGAACTCTACCCTAAAGTCCCCCAGATCTGATGGGTGAACTTTCATCTTATCTCACCAGAAACCAGGTCTCCCTGCCATTTCCCAGTTATCTCCTCACCATGTTGTCAAACTCAAGTTGTGATCCTCATCTTCCACCCATTGCAACCCTGGTCTTGGTCCCTGGTTCCTCCAGCTCTAATAAATTAGTTTTCACTTTATCTTGCCAGGAATCAGGTCTCTCTACCATTTCCCAGTTATCATCCCAATATGGTGCCTCTGTATCCCTCTGACAGCCCCTCCTACTTCCCCATTTTGTGCTGTCTTCCCCCTTTAGAATATAAGCTTTTTACGGGCAGAGACTTCTGTTTACTAGTATTTATAGCCTTTCAGCATATTGCTTTGCACATAGTAAGCTTTTATTCAACTCTTTTACTATTTAGCTGTCCCCATTATGCTATGCTACCCTCCCCCAAAACTCTCTCTCACTGGAATAAGAGGAACCTCCCTAGAATTTGAGGCAAGTCATTTGGGATAAATAAGAACGTTATAGCTCTATATAGTCCTATTAACAAACTATGTGATTCCTTTCCTCCAGAGATAGTTCAGGTAAAACCTTTGAACAATAACGAAACTCTACGATGACAAGAAATATCACAAGTTATGAAGGAAAACTGAAAATGATCAGGACACATTCCCTACTGTACTGAATTTGGCGTCATGGATCTCTAATCATTTCTTTTCAATGTTTTTGTGAGGCTAGTTCAGGGTTTTCCACCTACTAAAGTATTCCTTCTTTCCAGACAGAAACATCAGCAAAAACCAAAGATATCATGTTCAAAGAATCATGAAATGTTGGAACAAGAAGAGACTTTAGAGAGCATCTATCCAACCCTTTCATTTTACAGAAGAGATAATTAAAGCACAGACTTGTCCAAGGTCACGTAACTAGTGAATAAAAGAACAAGGATGAGGCAGCTAGGTGGTGCAGTGGATAGAGCACCAGCCCTGAAGTCAGGAGGACCTGAGTTCAAATGTGACCTTAGACCAGTGGTCCTCAAACTTTTGTTCTCAATATCTTTATGCTATTAAAAATGATTGAAGATCTGTCCAAAGAGTTTTTTATGTGGTTTATAGTTATAGATATTGATCACATTAAAAATAAAAACTAATTATGAATTTGTAGACTCTCTGAAAGGATTTCAGAGATTTCCAGGATGCTCTGGACCAGTAGAGAACTACTGTGGCTTAGATACTTAACACATCCTAGCTGGGTGACCCTGGACAAGTCACTTAACTCCAATTGCCTCAGCAAAAATAATAATAATAGAATGAAGACTATAGTCCAGATCTTCTAACTCCAAGTAATACTTTTCCATGGGTTCTACACAACAGAAATTATTGTTCTACTTTAGTAGAGGGCAGGTGCACAAACTTAAATTTCTTCATATCTCCACACCACCACTACCCATTCTTAGTACTCAAGTGATTCACTTTTCTTGGTTTCTTCATTTATAAAATGAGGAGATTGAATTTGATCTCTTAAATCCCTTTGTGTTCAGGCAACCTGTGGTTTTGACAGCCTTGATCTTTGCTCATATTACCTTCTGAAAAGGGGATATTTTTGAGTAGGGAAACCTTGAACTAGCCTCACAAAGACATTATGTGATATTGGGTAGAGTTGGAAGAAGAAATAAAGTGAGAGAACGTGAACATGAGAATTGCCACACTGTGTTAGATTCACTATTCACCTTGCCTTGTTTTCTAGCTAGCTGAGATGACAAAAGATGGTTTAGAGAAGGTCATAGTTTGGCCCTGACATTCTGGGATTCTATAACATATTTGCTGAATTGAATACCTTTATACCTTGGGCAGTGGAGACAGGGATTCATTTGGGCAGTGTAGGGACAGCCTCCTTCCCACCCCCACAACCACCACCACCAAGTTCTGACTTGCTTGCTGTGGCCTCCAGGGGAAAATGCTAGGTTAAGTGTCCTCTGTTGAAAATCTTGTTCAGACATGAAGAGGTTTGAGGGGGTCTCTCTCCATGCCTCTACATGCTCCTGGCAATTAACATGGGTGAGAGATGGTAGAGTGTCACTCTAGCCCTCAGACATTACTTCTAAAATAGAAGTGAGAAAGGATCCCAGCTCCAATTCCTGGGACCAAATCAGAGTTCATTCTCAGCAAATTAATTCAAATTCTTCCAAGGAGCATCATAAGCAGAATTCCCATTTCCTCCAGAAAGTCCTCCCTGACTAACCTGAAAAGAAGTAATCACTCCCCAAATATCAAACTAACAACTTTCCTTAATCTCTCTGAATTACTATCATAAGATTTAGCCTATAAATTAAAAGAAGGCAGACATCATGTGTATACAAGAAGTATCCTTCATCACTGTAAATAGTAAACTCATTTTGTGAGCTTGATATACAAGTACTAGATTTCAATTAAATTCTATTTATGAAAATTTGTTCTACCAATTTATAAAGCAAGAAATTTAGTATATATTCCCTAAGATTCATAAGTTGAAAAAACTTATAGTGATCATTTAGTCCTTCATTTTATAATTGAGGAAACTGAGGCCCAGAAATATGAAATGCCCTGCCCAAAGTTACACAAGTAGTTAACTTGGCTTCAAACAAAAAGCCTCAGACTCCAAATCCAATGCTTTCCCCACCACTCTGTCTTTCAGTACTGAGGAAGAGGCAAGATGAAAATAGAAGGACTCTTCAACCTCTACCAATAGTCAGCGATTTTCCTTTGAACCTTTAAGCTGCTATACCACACATAAAAGAAACTCCAAATTATCTTCTATTCCAATAATTAATAATTAGAGAATGGTATTGAATGGTAGATAGATAGTTGGTTTCCAGGAAAACCAAGGTCAGTATTTGTTTCTGACACATGCTGATCATATGACCCCAGGAAAATCACTTAACTTTTCATCATTCTAGATTCCAGATTTTCAAAATGTGCTCCAGGGTCTCCCCAAGGATCCAAAGTCAACATGACTTTCATAATAATAACTAAGGGACTTCAATTTCTAATATCAAATATATATATGTATATACACTCATAAATTGTTATTTCTGTGAGTTGTTTCAGTAGTGTCCAACTCTTTATGACCCCATCTAGGGTTTTCTTGGCAAAGGTACTGAAGTAGTTTGCCTTTTCCTTCTTCAGCTCTTTTTATAGATGAGGAAATTGAAACAAATAGGGTTAAGTGGCCTGTTCAGGGTCACACAGCTAATAAATATCTGAAGGCAAATTTGAACTTAGGAAAATGAGTCTTCCTGACTCCAGGCCCTACACATTATACACTGCTCCACTTAGCTGCCTAGTACATATCTATATTTGAATATAAATATATATGTATATGATACATTTTAATGTGGGATTATATATATCCCACATAAAATTATATTTATGGTATCCTCAATAATTTTATAATTTTTTTTATTTTTCTCTGGTTACACTAAAAACAATGTTTTTTTACATTTGTTTTTAAAACTTTGAGTTTCAGATTCTCTCCCTTAAACCCACACCCATCCCCCATTAAGAAAGCATATGTGAAGTTATGCCAAACATTTCCATAAAAATCATGTTGCAAAAGAAAACATAAATCTCCCCCCATCTAGGAAAAAAAAGCCCTGTAGAAAAATGAAAGTGAGAAAGAGAGAGAGAGAGAATGCTTCAATTTGTATTCAGATATAATCAGTTCTTTCTCTGGGTATGGATAAGATTTTTCATGTTAAGTCCTTCAGAGTAGTCATGGATCATTATATTGCCAAGAATAGCAAAGTCATTCACAGCTGATCATCCTACAATATTACTATTACTTTGTAATACATTTCACCTTGCTTGAGTTCATGGAGGATTGTTCAGGGTTTTCTGAGAGCATCTTGCTCATCATTTCCCATAGAATTGTAATATTTTATCATAATCACATACCACAATTTATTCATCCATTTACCAATTGATGGACATCCCCTCAGTTTCTAATTTTTTGCCCTGAGAGTTGATATGAATATTTTTGTCTATATAGGTTCTTTTCCTATTTAAAAAAATCTGTTTTGGGATTCATGCTTAGTAAGGATATGGATGGTTTTATAGTTCTTTGGGTATGATGCCTATCTTTTGATCATTTATCAACTGAGCATGGCTCCCATTTTTTTATAAATTTGACTCAGTTCCCTTTGTATTCCTTCAATAATTCTTAAAAGTACAAAGGGATAGCGAGGCCAAAAAGTTTGAGAACCATTACTCTTGGTAACTCTCTAAGACTATATAATTGCATGTTGCTAAGAAAGTGTTTTATAGATGTGTTTTGACTTTACTTCAAAATCATTTCTAGGGGGAAAATTTACTCTTCTGACTGAACGCTCCCTTTTGATAAAAAAAAACTATCAAATAAAAATATATAATATAATGGCTACATCTAATAGTGTATAAAATAATCTGTCTTCCCATCTTAAGTAGGAAGAGATTTTTTTTCATCATCTATTCTCCAGAGTCTTCAATGCTTTTTAAAAATTATTCAAAATTTAATTTTCTTTTTGCATTTTTTCATGCATATAGAAGTCTATATGTATATGTTCTTTTAGTTCTGGTCATGTTACTCTGCTTCAGTTAATACAAATCATCCCAAGTTTCTCTGAATTTCATATTTCTTACTGTATAATGATAGGTACATCTCTATGCCATAGGCTTGGTTATTTTTGTTCTTAGTCATTTCCCAAATTTTCCACAGATATCCTCTTTATTGCCAGTTCTTTGTTACAATAAAGACTGTTAGTATAAATTGTTTGGCATATACTGTATCTTTGTTACTATCTTTGAGTAAATGCCCAATCGTGGCTAAAGACAACATTTTCAGAGGATGTCTGCTCCATACAGTAACATATGCTTGCATTTTGAAGATAGATATTTTCAGGCTTATAGGTTTATATAGAGCAAAGAGAATTTGTAAACTAGAAAGTATGGGTATTTTTCACTTATCTATATGACATTCATGCTGTCCCAAAAGTGTTAGTATAATCTTAAGCTTAAAAAGTTTAATATTGCATTCAACTATAGTATTTTGAATCTGACCTATTTAAATAATTGTCTACTCAAAAAATTAGAAATGGATAAAAGTAAAAACATATATTCTGATATTTTCTTAAAGAAATGTAATCAGTGCAAATCAGCTACTGCAAGGAAAAGGTTAAAAAAAAAAAAAAAAAAGAACCTGTCTCTGCCACCACATGTCTGAGCTCTATGAAGCAGAGAGACACAATATTAGTACAGAGTAAAAACTTAGTTGAAAAAACATAAAAAATGAAAATAAAAGATTATGAGCAATATGACCTTATAAGGCAGTGTAAAAAAAAAGTTGCTGAAATAATAATCCTTCAAAGAGCATGGAATTAGATCCAGATCATTTCCCATCAACTCTTTTTTCAACATTTTATGAGATAATATCATTAGTACTCTATATTTCTCCTAAAAGCATTTGTAGATGAAACTGACAAGAGGACAACAAATATATATGAAATGGAACAGATCTACTGGCATATATATTCCATCTCTTCTTGTCACCTACAAAAGTGGAACTACTTCTATAATCTCAATAATATACTATATGAAGTAATTGCAATGTTACTTAAGAAAATTAAGTCAAGAAAAGCAGATGAATGTGATCCAATACATACAACATGCATTCATGCTGCAAAGGATCAATTTTCATGACATCTCTAAAAAGGGAAGATTCCAACAGAATATACTACTACTTTTTTTAAGTGAACGAAAAGATGTCCATACCAGTCCTACAACTGATAGAAAATGTAGAGAATATATAGTCTCACTTTATCTATTGTTTGTCAATTACCCCAAAAATTAAGAAATAGAATTTTTAAACATTTGACTCAGTAGAACAAAATACACTTTAAATAAGATGCTTTTCACACATATGTTAGCGTTACAAAAGATTCTATTAGAGATATGTTTATAAAAATAACTTTATTCAACAATCCTATTAGTATCTTCTTGATTCAACAATTCTATTGATATTTTCTTGGTTATGTATAAGTATATAAATATATATTTAATTGGATAATTTCAAACCAGCTATAATATTCCTTCCTTTTCTAAAAGGTCTCATGACCTATTTGACTCACATAAAATAGAGGGCCTTCACAACTTTTCTGCTTTATAAACCAGCAAAAGTCATCAATTATTACACAGAATAGTGAGTGGGAAATTGTAGTAACACACTTATGGGACTTGGGTTCTAATCCTAGTTCTACCATTTACTATTTATGTGACTTTGACCAAGTCGGTTTTTTTCTTTTTTTACCCTAATTTCTTCCTTTGTATTTGAACTCTAAATTCATGAATCTATAATGAAGAAAGACATGATACATATATTGTGGTTAACTTATGTTTCAACATGTTTAACATGTATTGGTCAACCTACCATCTGGAGGGGGAAGGGGGGAAGGAAGGGAAAAATTGGAACAAAGAGTTTTGCAATTGTCAATGCTAAAAAATTACACATGCATATATCTTGTAAATAAAAAACTATAATAAAAAAATGAAGAAAGACATGAACAAAGATACACATGCTTGCCAAATGTGCTCACCAGTCATACAGGATGTTCTACAAAAAGTCCAAGGGGATTCCTTTGTAAGGCAAAGATGACATTGTGCTTATTACAACAAGCCCCAGAAAACTCTTTAAGACCTATTCAATACTCAAAATGCTCAAAAAAATCAGCCTAACCACCCACATTCAGAAAACAAAGTAGACCAAAAACATTTCTTGCCCAAACTAGAAAAATGAAGTATTGTCAATCATCCTAAAGTAATTGTTGTATCAAAAGTCTATCTTTTTAACACTAATATTCTCCTAGTCATTACATGCTAATAAGTTGTGATGATATCATGATCTTATTTTGATTACATATATTTTAAATGTTTTGCACAAACGAAACCACTGCAGCTAAAATTAGGGAGGAAGGAGATAGCTGAGAAAGATCTTCTCTTTAAAGATCTCCTTTCCAAGACAAATAAGAAATTTATTCAAATTAATAAAAAGAGCCATTTCCCAAACAATAAATGGTCAAAGAATACAGTCAGTTTTCAAAAGAAGAGAACCAAGTTATTCCTAGACATGTGAAAATTTTTCCAAATCACCAATAATTAGAGAAATATTAACTAAAGCAATTTTCAGACTCTATATCATACCCATAAAATTGGCAAAATTGACAAAAATGGAAAAATGCCAAATGTTGGAGGGATTATGGGAAAACAGGAAGCTGATGTGCTTTTGGTAGAACTGTGAATTCCTTTAGCCATTCCAGAAAACAGTTTGGAACTAATCCCAAGAAGTTACTAAACTGTGCATACATTTTGTCCCAGCCATTGCAATATGAGAGCTATACCCCCAGTCATAGAGATCATAGAAAGAAGAAAAGAACCTATATGTATTAAAATATTTATGACAGTTCTTTTGGGGAAAATGGCTAAATAAATTTTGATACATGGATGTAATGGAATACTATTGTCTTAAGAATTAATAAAAGGTCCAAAACAATTTCAATAGATATTAGACAGAAAATGCTATCTGCATCCAGAAAAAGATCTAAAGAGACTGAATGTAAATCAACACATGCTATGTTCATTTCTTTTTACTGTTTGTATCTTTCCCATGTTTTTTTCTCTTTTGCTCTGATTTTTCTCTCCCAACATGACTTATAAAGCAATGTGTATTAAAAATAACCTCACCACAATAAAAAAAAATTTTAAATAAATAAAAAAGAATTAAAGGAATAGTTTCCCAAAAAAACCTGGAAAAAACCTGTATGAATTAATGGAGAAGTGAGAAATAAAACAATTCATATAATAACATGGCAAAGACAACAATTTTGAAAGACTTAAGAATTCTGATTAAGGCAATGACCAACCACAATTCTAGAAGACCTGTGGTTTATGCTATCCACCACCTGAAAGAGAAGTGATATATTCAGGATGCAGAATATGCATGAGAGAGAGAGAGACAGAGGGACAGAGATAGAGACAGACTGAGAGACAGACAGAGAGACAGAGAGAGACAGAAACACAGGCAAATAGAGGCAGACACAGACACAGAAACCCAGAGACACAAACGGAGACAAACAGCGATAGACAGATAGAGATAGACATTCACAGAAAGAGAGTCAGAGACAGAGACAGAGAGAGACAGAAAAAGAAAGACACAGAGACAAAGACAGAGAGAGGCAGGGACAGTGACAGAAAGTTACATAGAGATATTTTTTTTTAACATGGACAATGAAGGAATTTGTTTTGTTTGACTGTACATTTGTTAGAAAGGTTTTGTTTTTTTCTCTTTTTAATGGGAAGGGGATTTATAAGAGGGAGGAAAATCAAATTTTTTCATTGAAAAATATATTAAATTTGAAAAATATGAAAAATATCATAGTCTTAGAATTGGCATTTCAGGTGACTCAAAGATCAATGTAAATATGTATGGTATTAGCAGGTTGCAATATATTGTCAATGATGACTTGTAGATAAAGGACATCATCCCAGGCACACAGGACCAAAAAAAATAAATAAGCCAGGCATGAAGTCCTAAGTGAGAAACTGTAATTGGGTGATGACCTGCACTGGTGGAAGGAGTTTACACACTGATGAAGTCACAGTTTCATCAAAGTAAAATATCAGCTACAGTCCCACAGATGTAATTTTTCACAGGATCTAGAGATAGAGGACACCTCAGCAATTAACTTATTAATCTCTTCACCTTAAAGATAAAGAAACTAAAATCAAGACAGATTAGATGAATTTTTCAAAGCTAACTAGATAATAACTAGAAGATTTGAATCCAGGTCTCATAACTCCAAAGCCAATACTTTTTTTTTTTTTTTTTTTAAGGCACTATGCTGCCTCCATTGCCTTACAGTTAATGCAAAGTAAAAGGAGCAGGAAAAAGAAAAAAGTAAGGCTCATTGACTTCTTTCCAATTTTCCTCCTGACCTAGCTGCTCTGACTCCTGAATTATCTCAGTTGCGTTTCCTCAGGCTACTCTATCTCTACTTGGTGCCTGAGCTTCCCAAATCTGTGTCACTAGTCTTGGTCCTTCAGAGTCAATCAATCAATCAATCAATCAACAAGCATTTATTAAACATCTACTCTGTGAAGACCCATGAGCGTGCTACCCACCTCCTGACAGGGTGAAGATTGAGACATTTTGGGGACATAGCTAATGCATAAATTAGTTTCGCTTGAGTATGCATATTTATTACAAGGAATTGGATTGTTTTATTTTTCAATGGTTAGGGGGGAAGGTGTAAGGAAGAGAAAATAGATTTTCATTCACTGGGGAGGGAGATTATGTTTTTAAAGAATTTACTCTGTTTCAGGCATTGTCCTAGCTACTAAAGATAAAAAAAATACACACACAAACACATATCCCAAATGTTAAGTCCTTGTCCTCAAGGGACAAAAACATATACATGTATCAAGATATATGACAAAACAATACATATACATATCAATAGAACATATACAAAGTAAATACAAGCTAATTTGTGGGAGAAGGAAGCACTAGCAACCAGGAGGAATCAGGAAAGGCAGAGCTTAAAGTAAGCTTTGAATGAGTCTAGGGATTCTTTGAGGCAGAAGAGAGAAAGGAATGCATTCCAGGTATATGAGACAACTAGCATCGAGAGGAGTTCTGTCTATGATTTTCATTCTGGGGACAAGTCCAGGACAACTATGCTTCATTTCCCTCTGTTTCTGATTCTTCTGAACCACCATGACTCAGCTGGCCCCTCACCCTAGAACATGCTTCCACCATCCCAACTTACTTGTTCCATTAGTAAGTTTTTCCAGGATGGACGGAAGGGGAGGGGGGAGGGAGGAAGAGAAAGAAAGAGAAACAGAGAAGGCATTTTTTAAAGATAAACCCAGACTAACCATGTTTCATTGTCCTGTCTGTGTTCCAGATTTTGCCACCATGACTCCACAAGCACTGCTCTCCCCACTACCATCTTTCAACTCTCTTTATGTGCTGTCTTCCTCCTTTAGAATATAAGCTCATTGAGGGCAGAGACTATTTTTCTTTTAGTTTGTCTTCCAACTTCAATCTTCAGTTCTTAGCACCTGTCATAAAGTAAGCTCATAATAAAAACATATTGCCTACCTGTCAAAGGAACAAAGATGGGGCTTGAAGTGCGTATGAGGCAAGAAGACCAGTTTAGCTGGTGTAAAATTTATGGAGAGTAATAGGTAATAAGGTTGGAAAGGTAGACTGGGTTTTGAAGGTTGTGAAGGACTTTAAATAATGGGGAAGCATAAGCTCCTTCCTCTGGAACAGGGCAAGGACTAACCATGTGGGCATGGAGATGAGGTTGTAAAGAAATCTTGCTAACCTACCAAGTATACCATATCACCAACATCCCATTGGGCATCTCCACCTTTTTGTCTCCACCAGCATGTCCAAAGAAAACTTAATATCTTCTCCCTGAAACCTAATTTTTCTGGACATTCCTAATTCCATTGGAGCAACATAATCCTACCAGTCACCTCTGACTCTTCATTCTCCCTTATCCCCATATATACATTCAATAAATATCAGGTCTTATAATTCTTTCTCCACATCTGTCACTTCCATTCTCTTCTCTCTACTTATGTGGCTACAACCCTGGTTCAGACTCTCCATTGCCTCTCACGATTTGGTTTCCCTGCTTCCAGTTTGTCCCCCTCTGCAAATCATCCACCCAACTGTCAAAGTGAAATTCCTGAAACACAGATCTGTCTGCTCTCTGCTGCTCAAGAAACTTCATTGATTCCCTTTCATATACAAATGTCTCCTTTGGCATTTAGAACCCTTTATGTCATGGTTCATGGCATTTTTCCAGAGGGCTCTCACGTTACTCCCTCTCATTCACTCTACAATCCAGCCATATTACAATCCAGCCATATTGGGCTACTTGTTCCCCCATATTAATGAATATTTGTTTTGCCTTTTCATCCTCTGCTTCTAAAATACTTAGATTCATTCAAAGGACAGCTAAAGAACCACCTCCTACAACAAGATCCCTCTGGTTGTTAGAGTTTCTCCTAATCACATCCCTCTATCAAAATTATTTTATTACATATGTACTTGATATATATTCCATATATATGTGTGTGTGTGTGTATAAATTTATACAATTTGTCTCCCTAAAGTAGAATGAAAGATCCTTGAGAGAAGAGACTGCTTTCATAATATCTAACACAATGCCTGGCACATAGTAAGTTCTGAAAAAGTGCTTATTGAATTTACTTGCCACATAATGTAATAAACACCCATCTCATTTGTCACCTACAAATGAGGTCTTTTTCATGTGACCTTTAGTCTTTCCCAAATCCCTCTATAAATTTATATATAGGTGCTATATATTTAGGGGTATTTCATTCCAGATATGCTTGCTTGAAGGTGTTTGTTTTTTTTTAATAGCTGATATCACCAAAGAACTTTTATATATTCAAGTGAAGTTTTGGAGAAATTCCTAATCCTTCCAAGTCCCCTTCAGAGTGACATAATGAAACAAACAAACAAAATTAAATTAGAAGTCAGAATACCAGGATTTCAGCCCTGCTTTTGACATCAAATCATTGTGTGATTATGATGTCATCATAATCTTTCCATCTGTTAAATGAGACCATTGCACCAAATGATCCATAAGCACAGTGCCTGACACATAGTAGGTCTTAATAAAAGCTTGCTGGTTGTTATTTATTTGACAAAAACTGCAGAGGGACCTGAGCACTATATTACAAGGCTTCCTAGGAAAGATGTAAATATAATCTCATGCTATTTAAATCACATCCAATTTACCAAATGAGATAGGTCTTTGAGAAGCATTTTGAGTAAGGTAGAACATGGCATATCGCTTATTAAATGGAAAACTGAAAATTGAAATATTGCTTAGGATTGTAACAAGTGGCCATAGAATTAAAAATTGGGAAGGACCAAAGAGATCAACTAGTTGATTTCCCTCATTTTACAGCTGAGAAAAATGAGGTCCATTGAAAGGGAGAGTAAGCCTGTTTGTGGCCACACAACTAAAGTAAATTCTAAGTGTCAGAACTGTGATTCAAATCCAAACCTCTTGACTACAAATCTAACCTTTTTCCCATTATACCACACTTCTTCTGGAAGAAACCATGGAGGTGAGCCCCCCACCCACCCACCCTCACACACACACACACACACACACACACACACACACACACACCCTAAAAGAAACAAAAAAAAGTGAATGGCTCACTTGACTTGAAAGAAGGAAGCAGGTGCAGATTAAAGAAAGTTGAAGGGAGACACACATCACAGAGAAAGCAAGAAAAGCTGAATCCATTAAGGAATCAGAGTGGTGAATAAAGGCTATTATTCTCACATTGCTACCACCAGTTAAGAGGGGGAAAGGACCAGAAGGAATCAGGGAAGCGGTAGAGGGATCAATTACAATTGTCTAAGGATGGAGAATCACAAATCTCAAGCAGCATCCAGGCAATGGGGAGGGATCTCTGGAGAAGCTGGCAAAGAAAAAGCTGAAATCATGCCAATACAGATTAAGTAGTCCATATATTTGAGCTCTCGGCAGAAACTGGCCCATTCTCCAAGAGACATTGCACATTGACAGAGAAGAATTCAAATTGAATTCAAAGAACAGTATTTTTTTAAAAATACAATGACGCATACATTTTACAAAGTTTCCAAATACTTTCAAATTTTGTTTCCTAAACTCAGTTGGTATTTTATTAATTTTATTATGCTTCTCAGTCTTTTCACAAAATATAGATATTTATAAACTAACCTAATTGTTTTTAACTCATTAAGAATTTGTTATTGTTTTGAAACCACACTGAATCAAATTTGCTTCACCTCTGGGCATGTCCCATCTGTCATTTTATATTTGGGTCATTTTCTATACATATTAACATATTCCTAGAACTACTCTATCTTGCTTTAAAATACTAGAAAGTAAGTTTCCCCTTATAGAACCTCAGTTTTCTTATCCAAAGAATGAAGGAATTAAACAACAGAATTTCCAAGACTCTGTAAGTTCTAAGAGTCTGTGATTTAAGGAAGGGACTCAGAGAAAGTTCTATGGAGCAGAAGGCAGTTGATCTGAGAAGAGAAGGCTTTCAATATGCAGAAGTAAAGAAAGACCACATGCTAGGCATGGGGATCACAAATGCATAAAGGTAGGAGACCTAAAGATAGGAGTGACAAACAGCAAGAATAGTCCAATTTGGCTAAATTATAGAATGTATAAATGGACATAGTGTGGTGGGGAAAGTCTATAAAGAGATGCCAGAGTCTAAGTGCCAGGTGGAGGTGTTTTTAATATATATAATGTGTATATATATATATATATATATATATATATAGAGAGAGAGAGAGAGAGAGAGAGAGAGAGAGAGTATTTTATACTAAAAGCCACAGAAGTTGGATGAGCTTCATAGAATTCATAGCAAGAAAAAGATGATTGTGTGCTGGGGTTTGTTTATAAGTCAACAATGCATTGGGGAGATTGCCCTTGAAAAACCTGGAGGACTTGGACTAAAGAAGAGGAAAAGAGGAGAGGGCTCTGATACCTGACCCACGATATTCCAAAAGTCTTACTAGTAATCTTTAAGGGGAAAAGTTACATGGAATATGGAAGAAAGCTCACCTGTAAGTCCCATAGTTTCTTCTTCAGGAAGAAGACAAGGAGAAAAGGGAAAGTCAGAACTTGGCTTCAAATTATCCCAAATATCAACCAACTTTGGTTGTTGCTGATCTTTCATATTCAATAGGACCAATGACCATTATAAGTGATGTCTTGACTTGCATACGAATTGTATTTAAGTGAGGCAAAGTTGCTCACGTCGTTGGCTTCACTCTTTCTTCTAAGTCATAGAAATCCTATGGCAGGAGAAAAATCAAGATGCCTGGTGATGATCCAAGATACCGTGGATACACATGGTGTCTTCAATGTCTGACTGATCTCTAAGTGTTCCACAGCTCTTGCTTCAGCTCTCTTTTTGGATATTGGAACAAATCGTTCTCAACCACCCATTTTACACTTGAATTCAAGAGGGGGAGTCTTCATGTTCCTGGGGTACACATCCCTTTAATTCATGGATTAGTTTGTGACCCATTTAGCCAATTGGTTTAGTCAATCTGTCAAGATATTTTGGGAATGTGAGTGGTTTGGGGAGGAGTAAGACTTCTGGTGTAAAGGTTGCTGAACCTTTTTCCAGAGCTGCTCATTCACCTTTGATATCCACTTTCATCCAACTCTCTTCTGTGGTTCCAAGAAGCCATCGCACGTACAGTGGAAACACCTTAATATGTTAGCTTTAGTATTTCCAATTTAAGAGATGTATTTGAAGGAAAACCAGAGAGTATTAGGAGGTATTTATTAATTTATTTCAGGATATTAAGTTCTCTGAATATCAAAGATAATTTTCAATGATTGGAATTGAATTGGAAGCATGATAAAAAGGAAAACATGCCTGGATTTAGAATCAGAAAAGAAAAATTTGAATCCAGTTCTACTAACAATGTCTATGTGAGTGTGGACAATTCACACAACTTCTCAGGTCCTCAGTTTTCTCTTTTGCAAAAGGAGGACCTGATCTAAGGGCCTATCTAACTATAAATCCTATGACCTTCTCCAAACTAGAAATTCAATCTAGACTCCTTCAACCAGTTATTTGCCAATCTGGTTTGACTACTAGACAACTGGAAGAATCTCCAAACCCTCCAAGACCTGACCCGGAGCAAATACCAGCTACTCCCAGAAGTTGATAAACTGGATCAAGACCTGTAACATAGTTTGAGTATTTCTGTTGCTTGGGGGGAGAGGCGGGTTGGGATGAGAGAGGGACATACATGTGTTAAAAACTCTAAATAAGTTATGAGAAAAGAAAGAGATGAAATCCTAAACCTTAACAGGTCACAATACTTTGTTCTGCTACAAAGATAAAACATTAGGAGGACCAACAGAAAGTGGTGGTAGCATCTCCCTCCCTAGACTGCTTCAGGAAGACAATTAATCACCCCTTGTCCCTACACCCAGTTTAGACATTTGACTGCTGGGAGGCAAGGGGCTGATCCTGCCTGTTGATCAATTTCTAGAGATTCTCTCTAGGTTTATGATTCTAGTTCCAGCAAGTTATTCTATTCTCTAGACCTTTGTTTTTCCAACTGTAAAATAGGCACAATACCTTTTTTAATGGTGGAGGGAGGTTGGGGGTGGGGAATGCATTTGATTCATAATGCTTGTGTGTTGGGTGCTATCTTGCTCTGATAAAGATTCTTCTTGATCACTCACAAACTTCTGCATGTGTTTTAGAGAAATGAGAAAGGAACCACAAGTAACTACCAGGTCCCAACCAAAAAAACTACTTAGATAAGCAAAACAATGAGACTCAGGAGCAATAATTTCTTAATAGTTCCTTGTTAGCACCCAGTTGGGATTCTCTATATGAGTTTCCATTTTTCTCCATAAATTAATTTAATATCATTGGTTTAGATCAGATTACTAATGTTCATTTACTGTGTTCATGCATTAGACTTACTCTCTCCTCTTCTTCCTCACCAAGGACTTTTCAGCCTGAGGACTGCCATTCAGAGTAGGAACATTTTAGATTTCCCATTTCAACAATATATGGACTTCAGTATGTACTTTTTACTTTATCTCAGCATAAAAACTTTTCTTGTTGAGGACGAAGAAATTGATTGGACAATAGAATGTCAGAGCTGAATGAGGCCTCAGAGAGCAGCTTGTCCAGTTCCTTCATTTTGAAGAATAGGAAACTAAAGACAATGTTGAAGAAGTGACTTCTCCAACCTTCCTACAGCAGGAAATCACATTAAACTAGTTATTAGAATCTAGGCCTATTGACTCCCATATTGCAACTCTTTCTACCATTTCTGAATGTACTGATTCATTTTGGATTTTTTCCAGGCATGTCTCAAACTTCCATCCAATAAAAAATTGCATCTCTAAGCCTATTACCCCAAAATACTCATTTCATGGGCAAGAAGCTCTCAGGGCTATAAAATAGTAATGGAGTTGGGGACAGGGGCTCAGCAGAATCCAGCACTTAGCTTGTACATATTTTTATCTGGCACAGACGTCCCAGGGTCCTCTGGGATTGAGAAGAAGACAACCCTAATGATGTCTGAAGACTCACTCTTTGCCATTTCATGACAGGATCTGTAAACATCCATCCAAGAGCCTTAGAACAAAATAGTATAGCAAAAAAGAGGAGGAAGAACCAACCTCCAAATGAAACTTCAAGGAGAGTTTATTTCCATCTATGAACAACAGTATATCCAATGCACACAATGAAATCTCCCTGGGATTCTGGCAATGATGGAATAACGCTCCAACTTTTGCTAAAGACACTAGAGGATATTTCTTTTTGTGTGCAATAACTCCAGAAGCCAGGTCCTAGGCAAAAAAAAAAAAAAATCCTGGAATACAAGGGACAAAAACTTGTATTACATTAAAATATCAGACAAAAAAAGGAAATTATTTTTATGTTTCCAAATAACCACATAAGTAAGCAGAGTATAATTATGACTTTTTGGAGGTTTTTTCCCAGGATTTTAATTTAAATTTTTTAAAATTCTGAAACTTGACAAGCATCAACAAACATGATCATTTCCATATAGAAAGGACAGGTGAAGATTGACTATAAAACTTTAAAACTCTATTACTTACAGCTTGTAACTAGAAATTCTTACACCAGAGCTAGACAGCCCAAAAGGTACCCTCAAATCAATTTTTTTTAAAAAAGAAGAATTCAGCTGCAGAGACCTCAGGGAGAAATATTAGGCCTTGGAATACAAAGCCTTACAGCCTTACATGTCCTCATGAGAGAGACTGATACCCCTGAAATATCCATGAGGTAGCTTCTAGGAAGGTCATTGCCAGGGGAGGGAAAAGGGTGAGGCCGGGATGGGTTTGAGTGGGAGGATACTGTCAGCTAGTAGTTTTCTATTTTCCTATTTTAACTAATTATTCTTACTACCTAGGTCCTAAGCTCAGTCCTTTCTGCTGATGGAGTACAAGCACTGTCAGCACCCTCTCGATGTTGGCACCCTGAGGTGTAACTCTGGTCAGCCTGACCTAGTTATAGGCTCTCATGATTGCTCAGGACATGCTCAAGTATAACTTCCTGACCCCAGATCTTTCTTAATCTTCCCCAGGGTGTTAACACCATCACCCTTCCAAACGATTTTGTATTTAATTTGTATGTGTATAATACATTTGTTAACAATAGTCTTCCAATTTTTGCTATATTTTATAGATATAGCCATATCTATAAAATATATATTATATGTAGTTCATATTTGTGCATCTGTGTGATTTCCCCTGAAGCCAAAGTAAACTCCAGGAGGTCAGGTATTGTTTTGATTTTGTCTTTATATCTCGAGGGTCTAGCACAGAATCTGGCATAGTAAGCACTTAATAAAACTTGCTGATTGAAAAAATGTTGTTGAATACCTCCTGCCTCAATTAATAGAAGTACAGCAAAGTAGAGGGTTTAAGTTAGAAGCCTGCAGGCAACCTCCCTCTCTTCTGACCCAGAGTGATATTTCACTCTTTTATTGATGAGGGTATCCAAAGGAAGAATCCAAGTGAATTTACAATGTAGAAGTCAAATTCAGTTGCCAATAAGCTTCCTTTAAGGGTGAGTGTGGGAAAAGGCAACCTGGCATAGTGGGTAGAGAAGTGAGCCTAAATCCCAATACAAGTATTCATAGGTTCAAGTCCTGCCACTGACATACTGTCTGTCTGACCTTGACTAAGTCGTTTAATATCTTGGTTTCCTAGGTGACTCTAAGTTAAAGAGAAGGTGCTGTTTTATATTGCAATGTCAAGGGAGTAGCCTCACCTGAAACTTCTCTCTATCACTGAAATCAGAGGTCTACTTCCTATATCCTTCCCAATAAAAGGTAAATTCTCACCCTCCCTTAACACAAAGTACTTTTCACAAAACACTTCCCTACCTCCCCCAGCCCATTGCCAGAAAGGATAAGTACCCTGGAAAGAAGCTAACCCAGATACCTGCTGTCAGAAGGCAGGGACTTGATCTTCAGCAATTATTCTCCCTAATGCCTAGAAGAGCATGAACACTTGATGCATGGAGAACAAAATGATCCAAGGCTAACCACAGATGGCTGCTGTGATTCACTTGCATTGCTACCTGGACCAGCTGAATTTACCAAAAAAAAAAAAAAAAAAAAAAATTATGTAATCTTCCATGAAGAAGCAATGTGATGTGCTGGGAAGAATACTGACTTTGAACCAGGAAGACCTAGCTTCAAATTCTAGTTCTGCCACTTATCACCTGTGTGACTTTAGAAGAGTCCCTTAATTCCCCTGAGCCTTCGTTCCCTTATCTGCAAAGTAAAGGGGTTAGACTAGATGACTTGAAGGTTCTTTTCAGTTGTAAATCTATGATCCTATTTCAGATTTCAACCAACTATCAGATGAGAGGATATCTCTTGACCAAAACATCAGAGAAGCATTGAACTGAAAGATTAGAGCATCAGAGAGACAGAGAGAAACAGAAACAGAACGAGAGGCAGAGAGAGAGACAGAGAGACAAAGAGACAGAGACAGAGGGACAGACACACAAAGACAGACAGTGACAGAAAGATACAGGCAGAGAACCAGAGGCAAAGACAAAGAAACAGAGACACAGAGAAAGAGACAGTGAGACAAAGAGAGACAGAGAGACAGAGACAAACAGAACAGGATGCTGCCATCTCCGTTTTCTCCAGACTTATGGGCTGCTCCAATAGCATTCTCTTGCAGTGCATTGTGACACACACAGGAACGTAGTTGACACCATTCTGGTGGGGCCATACTTGGTATACACCTATCAAGCTGGGAAGGCTTTGTAATGTGCCTGGTGATGGACTCCCTCTCTGTTATCTGAGCACAAGCTTAGCTACGTTTACAGAGGCCACCCCATCATTCCTAAAACCCATATCATTTGTTTTCCCCCATCTCCAGTAACCCATGAAGACCATTTTCTAAAAGGCATAGGAGGGATTGGGATCACTCTTGGATCTGACCTTTATTAGTTGTGTAACTCCTTGGCAAGTCACTTGCAATATCTGTGGTCCTTTCTTCTCATCTGTAAAATGGGAATGGTAGCACTTGCAGTACCCACCTCAGAGGGTTGCTGTGAGGTGAACTTTTTAATCCTTCAAGAACTGTATAGATGTAATTTTATTATTGTTACCCATGCCAATGAAATCCTATACCCTTGAAGTATTAAACTATTTAGACATCCATATGTCACAGCTGAGGGCACAGGTAAAAAGGGTCAAAGAGTTTTTGCCCAAGGCTACTTGCCCACTTTAGCAAAGTAATAGCAAACGCATCAGCAATAAATCATGGGAGTGCAAGATCCCAAAATGGGCAAATTCTTCTCTAGTCAACAAAGTGAATTCATAACCCTCTGGCCCTCATTTTCCTCATTTGCGAAATGGAAATAATTATATTAATATTTCCTGTTTTCATAGAGTTCTTGTTAGTATCAAATGAGATAATACTTAGGGACTCAAAATGATGCACTATGGAGAGAATATATGGACTTAAAGTCAGAAGAACTGGGCTCAGTCCTAACTCCAACTCTTCACAACTCTATAAAACATAAACTTTTTGAGGGCAGGAACTGTTTCATTTTTATCTTTGTTAGTATGGAGACTAGCACTAGCGTGGTGCCTTGTGTGCTTGGGTTTTGTCTGCATCTGTGATTTCATCTGTGGACGGAGCTTCCAATGAGGCCATACCAATGATGATGTCAACTGCTTCGTAAGCTGTCATCTTGGAGAGTTGCTTAGGGCAGTTGAGAGGTTCTGGCTTAGCATGCTGTAGTAAGCCTCTGTGATCCTGAGCAAGGCTGGCCCTCTCTCTCTTACATATAAGAAGTCCCTACTTTGTTGTATTAAATTAGACAAGTTACTTAGCCTCTCAGTTCTGATATCTTCATCTATAAAATGGGGATAATTCTACCTCTCCGAGGTTGTGAGGAGGAAAGCACTCTTCCCACCTCATAGTGTTGAGTAAAGGATCTGTTAGAACTCTGCTGCTCTAAGGACGACCCTGCAACGTCAGCTCACTGCTGGAGGTGCAGGGTGGGGAGCAGAGCAGCATCCCAAAAGATCGTGATTCAGAAAGTGTCTGTAAGGTCCCTGGAAGGCACCTGAGAAGACATCCAGTACAATGCCCCTCATTTTAGAGACAAAGAAACTGACATCAAGAGAGATTCAGTGTCTTACTTAAGGTAAAACATATAGTAAAGAACAGCCAAGATTCAAACCCAGGTTTCATGATAGATCCTATAAACTGTATATGCATATGGAAAAAAGGTAGGAGGAAATCCTAGTAGTCTAACAGTAGAAGAGGGCAGGTACCTCCTTAAAAGTGTTCCCGTGCACAATTCAAGGAGGATGAGGATGGAGATGAGCAAGGTTTTTCCTCTGAGGCTGTTTTATCATTTCCTAGAAGTGATTTTGGCAGAATCTCACCCACTCCAAAGAGGAATAAAAGCAGCAAGGCATGAACTGGGTTCAGAAGGACCTAAACAGCTTCCAGAACCACACAGGCCTTCCACCAAGAAAGCTTCACCAAAGCTTCCCTGGGCAAAGAAGGAGGCAACCCACGGGACCCAGTATCCTGCCTCGGGAATACCCAATCAGGGCCAGTTCCCAAATTGTGAGACGAGGACACAGCCGAGCTTCCTGCTAAACACCTCTTCCCCATCTTAGTCCCCTATTTGCCAGCATCCAAGCGACCTGAACGGGAGGACATGAGGCATAATCACAGCCATCTATTAATTTAGACTAATTTCCTGCAGTTCCATCCTAAGTTTCCCAACAGATTCAGAACTTAAAGGTTAAAACATAACCTTGTCTCAGCAGCTCTCAGAGAGCTCTACATGCAAATGTCTACCTACAGCTAGTTCCTGGTAATTATATGCATTTCCAAACAGCCAATCAGCTGTCAGGCTGACAGATACTGATCTTTTCGTTTTATTTTTAGCTCTGTGCTTCCCCCTCTAGATGCAAAAAAAAATTCTGTTTGTTCTGTTTGCTGCAGCAGCCTTTTCCCCCTAGCACTCCAACGAGCTCTTATCTTCCCGAGGCTGGAGTAGGGAGAGTACAGAGCGGCAGACTGACTTCCTAGCCCCTGGATGCCTTCACTGCTCCCCACACAAGGTGGAAAAAAAATCCATGCTTCCCCCCAAGTGGCTGGAAGCATCCCCCACCCCTCTTTATTTATTGCTGCCCTGGGTGTGCGCTAATCTCTGGGAAAGGTCTGGGTGGAGGAGAGAAGCAGAGAGAGCTGCATCTGAGAGCCCTTTAAATTTTAAAACCCAGCCGGAAGGCAGAGAGGAACTTCCAAACATCTTCAATGGCACATGCTTGGGAGGGTCTGTACCTGGGTTTGAAGCTCTTGTACACCCATGGGCAAGGGACAACGGGAGAAGAAAGCAGCTTGCCATCTAATGTTGTTCCCCCTCCAATGGAAGGAGACAAGAGGGACACTGCAATAGGTTGTTTTGTTTTTGTTTTTGTTTGGGGGGGGGAAGAAAATTATATTCATGAGACACAGCCAATCTCTAGTCAGTCTGGGGGACTAATGGCCATTGGGCAAGGAGTCCTTGTCCACAGTCCACATGCAAAAAAAATTTTTAAAGGCAATGGGAGGAGCAGCTAGTTGGTGTAATGGATGGAGCATCAACCCTGAAGTCAGGAAGTCCTGAGTTCAAATCTGACCTCAGACACAACACTTCAATACTTGACCCTGGAGAAATGGAGGGAAATGCTCCAAATTGCTTGGGTTATATATTTCTCTGTTTCTACAAAGTGTGGTAGGATGCACATAGACTCGGAGAATATGTTAAGAAAAAGAAGCCTCTTCCAAAAATGAGGTAGAAAGGGCGAAGTGAGTAGACAGAGCAAGAAACTCATAGAATATGCAGTAACTGTGTGATCATGGGAAAGTTATTTAATCTCTCTGAACCTCAGTTTACTCTTTTGCCAAATAGAGATAATGATATAATAAATATAATATTATTGTTATGTTATGAAGCAAGTGCTCTGTAAACCTTAAAGTGGGATACAATTTAAGCTACTGTTACAGTCTGATTATATGATTCTAAAATGGGAGAATTAGGCAGAAGGAGGAAAGAAGATGAACAAGGGGGAAAAAAGACAAGAATAGGAAACTGGGGAGGAAGTAGCAGTGCATTGATCTTCTACCCTCCTAGAAGTTGTGTCAACATAGATGCCAACAACTTGTTGAAAAGTGAAATTTTAGCCAAATTACTTTATTGATCCAAATAAATAGAAGAGACACCTTCCCCCTAAAACCGGTTTATATAAAACTTGAGTGCAGCCTATAATCAGTGCTGTTTTTCAGTATATGTGTTTGCTTCAGTTTTTCTTTTCCCATTTCAAAGAGATCTGACTAATACAGTAATTGAAAATACTGTCTATACAACACCAAAACACAATGTCAGAGTGATTTTTTTCTTTCTCTGAATTGACGGGTTGTTTTGGTGTCTTTGTTGTGATGGGAAGAGGTTCTCTCTCAAACCAGAGAGTATGTTACTAGTTCCTTGGAGACCAATTTTATTTTTTCCAAGAGCTGTCATTCACATATAATAATGTACATTTATTTAAGGTTTGCAAGGCGCTTTCTTTACAGCAACCCTATGAACTAGATGGTTCTAATAACCATTTTACAGATGAAGAAACTGAAGCCCAGAGCATTATGGTCTCACACAAATAAGGAAGTGTCAGAGACAGATTTTGAGCAAAAGCCTCCTAAATCTCAACTCTGTTCTCACTCATTCTGTGAATGAATGAGATTTAATGAATGGATGTGTTAAAGTTCTTTTACATGCTATAGTTACTTAAACAGTGCCCCCCAACAGTGGGGATGATTTGTGTTGATCTGTCAATAATTTCCCACTTGTGACCATGATATGAGTTTTTGAGATGGCTGGTTTTGATCAGTTTGATCTATGGACTAAGAAGACCAGGGCAAAATTAATTGGTCCAGCAATCAAATCTTTGATTTGGGGCAGATTATTAAGATAATAGTTTGTGCTCATGACCCTTTTTCAAAGCATCTTTCTCACAACAGATAATTGTTGCAAATATTTTTATTCTCATTTTACAGATAAGAAAACAGAGACTCAGGAGAGTTAAGTGATGGTCTACTAGCGAGTGTCAAAGTCTCAAGTAAAAAATTTTTCACTCCAAATCTGGGGTTCTTTTCACCATTTTCTTTTCTAACTACCTCATCCTAGCAACCAGAGACAGAGGCTGCTCAGCATATCCTGGGAAAAGAAATATTTATTATATGTTGATGGAGAACAAACCCAAGCTACAGAAGCAGCATGTCCTTCCCCAACTACTCACCTCCCATTCTAAATCATGATAGGTTCTTATTATCTTATCTTAATGCCCAATTCAAGAAGAAAACCTTGTGTGAAATGGAAGAGGACAGCCAAATAAGTGAGTTCTGAGAAGATCCTAGAGAACAGAAAAATTAATATCATAGGAAAATTTTCATGGAGAAAGGAGGAAATGTCTATCTTGAAACTCTTTTTCCTTAGTTGTCTTTTCCCTTTGCCTTAACTCTAGTTCAGGTCTTCCTTATCTTTCACTTTATTAGCCTTCTGGTAGTATTCTTGCTTCCACTCTTTCCCCTTTTCCAATTCATTCTTCACTCTGCTGCCAAAATAATTTCCTAATGAGAGGTATCTGGTTTGACATGTCCAGTCAAACCTTTTGGGCAAAAGACCTGGATTCAAATCCAGTCTCTGCTGTATACAGGCTATGTGATCCAGGATAAGTCACAATTTCTTGGTCCTTCCAGACAACTTTCTTAATCTATAAATTTCAGAGAAGGCACACATCTTCATGGGTAAAGGGAGTTTCCTCAGTAGGCATTTCCTATGGCAATGAAATCACAGCAACTATCCAAAACTACTGCACAGATCTGAGCATATCCTGCCCCTCTTCCCGTAAAAAAAAAATTACTTTTCCTGATTCCCCCTTGATTAGAGGATTAAACAGAAACGATTTAGTCTGACATGACACCTTTCTTGGTCCCTTTAGTGCCCCCTTAATGGTCATCCCTCTGAGATGAATTTATCTTGTATATATTCTGTCTGTACCTTGTTTGCATGTTGTCATGTTGTCTCCCCCATTAGAATGTAAGTCCCTTGAGGGCAGGGACCGGTTTTTGCCTTCCCTTTTATCCTCAACACTCAGCACATTAGCATATAGTAGGGACTTAATAAATGCTTGCTATGGTTTCACAGCCTCCACTTTGTCACTTTTTCACATTATTCTATTTTAGACACCCAATTTTCCAGTTAAACTGGGCTATTAACCATTCTTCCTAAGTCTCTTCCTAACCTCTCCCAATTGTATGTTCCAACTAGGATTGTACCCCATTTACATTGTAATTATATATGTTTTTAAAAATTCAGGGGCAGTCAGATGGCGCAGTGGAAAGAACACCAGCACTGGAATAAGGAAAAAAGACTTCAATTGAAATGTGACCTCAAGACACTTGTCACTTACTAGCTGTGGGACCCTGGGCCAGTCACTTGTATAAAAGTCATTTCAGGGCAGAAGCAGCCTTAACAAGGGAATCAGAAAGACTTCAAGAAAGATCATAGATTTAGAAGCCATCAGGTCCCACCTCTTCATTTTACAAAGAAGAAAATTTGATGGCCCAGAGAAGTTAAGTACCTTGCTCAGAGACACACAGGGAATGAGTGATAATGACATGATGTGAAGTGAGGGCCTTTGATTGTGCAATCAGGACTTTCAAAACGGTGGTTTTCCTTTTCCTTTAAAATTCTGTTCAAACTGGAAAATGAATGGATGCCCATCAATTGGAGAATGGTTGGGTAAATTGTGGTATATGAATATTATGGAATATTATTGTTCTGTAAGAAATGACCAGCAGGATGAATACAGAGAGACTTGGAGAGACTTACATGAACTGATGCTGAGTGAAATGAGCAGAACCAGGAGATCATTATATACGTCAACAATGATACTGTATGAGGATGTATTCTGATGGAAGTGGATTTCTTTGACAAAGAGACCTAATTCAGTTTCAATTGATCAATGATGGACAGAAGCAGCTACACCCAAAGAAAGAATACTAGGAAATGAATGTAAACTGTTTGCATTTTTGTTTTTCTTCCCGGGTTATTTTTACCTTCTGAATCCAATTCTCCCTGTGCAACAAGAGAACTGTTTGGTTCTGCACACATATATTGTATCTAGGATATACTGTAACCTATTTAAAATGTACAGGACTGCTTACCATCTAGGAGAGGGAGTGGAGGGAGAGAGGGGAAAAATCAGAACAGAAGTGAGTGCAAGGGATAATGTTGTAAAAAAAAAAAAAATTACCCTGGCATGGGTTCTGTCAATAAAAAGTTATTATAATTTTAAAAAAAACTCTGTTCAAGCACCACCTCTATTCATTAAATTTTTCTAGATGTCAGCCCCATACCTTTAGAAGAGATTTCCCCAAACCCAGATTTCCAAGGGTACTTTACCTAGACATTCCATGCCCCATCTCATTTTTTCCTTATACCCCATTGGCTAAATGTCTTAATCTAAATCACATTATATTAACCTATATACATTGACTTAAGCTCCCTAGGGTGGGGACTATGTCATTCTTCATCTTGGTATGCCAGTCCTTTGCACATATTAAGCACTTAATATATATTTACCAATGAGTTACTGCTGCATTTACAAGTGAATGCCTATGTTTGCTTCAATTCTAGTACCTTGTGAAATGTTGACGCACAAAGCCATGAGACAGATGCTCTGAAGTTCAAGAAGACTAGGAATTTGACCACCAGTGGACTTCACTTGAAGTAACAGGTTTATCTGAAGACCTGCATATAAGCTATTTCTTTATAAATTATAGAATAATATATCAGAGGCATTAAAAGATCTTCCTATTTCAAGGGATCCAACAGTGGGCCTTTTCTTAAAAGCAGATAATTACTTTCTCATTTATCTATTTTATAAATCCTTCATTTTTGTAAATTGGATTGTTCTTTACAAACAGTTCCAGTGCGTCCCTTTTCTCTATTGGATCCAATATAAACTCTACTGGTATTTAAAGTCTTTCACAATCGGACCCCAGTCTATCTTTCCAGAATTATTACACATTGATCTTCACACACTCAATGGTCCAGCCAAAGCGGCCTGCTCATCACTTCTCACTGACATACAACGTTCACTCTCCTGTCTCCTTTTCTTGCATTTGCATTGGATCTTCTCCCTTGAATGAAATGTTCTCCTTCCTCATTTCCAACTTGTAAAAACTCAATTTAATTACTGCCTTCTAGATAGAGCCTTTCCTGGTTTCCCCCCCTTCCTGCTGGGGTCTTCCCTGCTCTGAAATTAACTTTTACTATTTGATAGATGTTATATCTATTTATCTGTATATATATCATTTCCCCCATAGAACTGAAGACAATCAATCAGCAAGCATTTATTAAACACCTAATCTATTCCTGAAGTGTACTAGGCAGTGGGGATACAAAGACAAAGCATGAAATAATCTTCCTGTCCTTAATGATCTTATATTCATTCTATTGAGAGAGGCAATGTGTCCATAAATTAAGTACATATAGAATAAGTTTAAGGAGAATAAATAGAAAATACAAGGTACCCAAGTAGGAGGAACATTAGTGACTGAGGGAATTAGAAAAGGCATCATGTAGAGAATGTGATACTGAATTATATTTTCCAGAAACTAAAGTTAAAGGGAAATAAGGTGTAAAGGAGGATTAAGTGGATTCTGGATATGGGAGATGATCAGTAAAAGGAATAGAGATAGAGGCGGAGTGTCGTGTATAAGAAACAAAAGTCCAATTTGGCTGGACCATAGAATGTGGGAAAGAAAGTAAAGTAAAATGAAAGCTAGATAGGAATAAAGTTGTAAAGGACTTTAAAAGCTAAACAGAAAAAATTTATGTTTTATCCCAAAGGCAATAGTAATTTTATTGAGTAGGAGGATGACACGATCAGATCTGTGCTTAAGGAAAATCTCTTTGGCAGCTATGTGAAGGATAGATTAGAGTGGGAAAGACTTGAGACAGAAAGAACAGCCAAGAGTTCATGGTAATACTCCAGAGAGATGGTGGTAAGGATCTGAAGTAAGGGAATGATTGTGAATAGAGAAGGGACAGACTATGAGAGATATTATAAAAGGAGAGATGGAAATATTTGGCAAATTATTGTATATGTAGGGTGAAGGTAAGGATAACACCCTAGTCACAAAGTTATAAAATTGGGAAACTGAAACAATGATGGTGCCCTCCACAGAAATAAGGGGGTTTAACAGAGAATTGGTTTGGAAGGAAGAGATTCTGTTTTAGATGGGTTGAGCTTAGGAGATCTCTGACATATCTAGTTGGAAATGTCTGCTAGATATTGTAGTTAGGTTGCCAAGCTCAAGAGAAAGACTAGAGTTAGATACATAGCACTGTGAGTCATCTGCATAGAAATGATAATTAAACTCAAGACAACTGACTGAGACAGAGACAAAGATGGAGGGAGGAAGACAAGAGAAACAGAAACGTCATGTAGAGAAGGTAGTACTTGAGCTATAGTTTCAAAGAAGTAAAACTAAAGGGAAATGAGATAGGGAGAAGACTGATAGATTCTTAGTGCGGGAGATGGCCAGTAAAAAAGAAACAGAAATAAGAGGTGGAGTGTCATGTATACGAAACAAATAAAACTCCAGTTTAGCTGGACCATGGAATGTGGAAAAGAAAGTAACATAAAATGAGAGACAGAAAAAAGAGAGACAGAGATAAAGAGATAGAGAAACAAAGACACAGAAAGAGACAGAAAAAGAGGAAGAGAAAGAGAGACCATGAGAGCCAGAGAAGGAGAAAGAAAGAGGGAGCAAAAAGAAAAGACAATGTATAAAAAGGAGAGACCCAGATGGAAGCCTGGGGTACACTCACAATTCCAAAATGTAATATGGATGATGAGCTAGCAAAGGAGAGTAGGAAGCAGAGGTTGGACAGGGATAAGGTAAACCAAGAGAAAGTAGGGTCACAAAAAATTGAAAGAGGAGAGAGTATCCATAGGAGAGGTCCATCACAACTGGCAAATGTAACAGCAAGTTTGGGAAGAACGAGAATGGGGGAGGAGGGGAGGAGAGGGGGAAGAACACATATTTGGCAATTAAGAAATCAGTTTCAGTTCAGTGAAAGGGTCAGAAGCTACACAGTTAAGGATTGAGGAGTGGTAGGAAAGAAAGTAGAGGCAATTAGTTTAAACAACTTTTTTTTAGGAATTTGGTTGAGAAAAAGAGGAAAGACAAAGGGTGATGGCTTGAGGAGATTGTAGAGTTTAGTAAAGACTTTTTGTTTTTGTTTTTTGTATTTTAAAGAATAGGAAAAACTTCAGGCATGTTTAAAGGCAGAGAAGGAACAAGTATATAGGGAGAGATTGGAAATTAAGGGGCTGAGGGAGCATTTTGCTGAAGAAGATAGGAGGGATAGATGGGATCAAGGGCACATGAATGTTTCCCTCATTATCTGAAAGGAGGAAATAGAAAAAATAGAAAAACAGAAAAACTTTGACTGAAGTGATGATTTTTTTTATGAATTTTTTTTCTTTTTTCTCATTTTATATTCTTTATTATGAGGCATGACTGATATTGGAGGGGATGATAAAAACAAAGATTTCAATAAAAATTATAAATGAATAAATGCTTTGGCTTATTGATACTTCATGTGAAGTATACTGGTACCTAATTTTCTTTAAGCAAGAACATACCTGTACCTACCTAATACCATGGACTTTCCCTCTGTGAAGCTCAAAGAAACTTGTTCATTAGTTCTTATAGCTTCAGAGGAAAAGTCAAGGGTCTAATACAAAGATAATTCGGCTGAAATCCAAGGGCACCACAACTCAAGCACTAGCTAGCATCCCAGCCTCCCTCTCAATCATACCCTCAAGGGATTGTAGGAGGCACACCTGAGATCACATGGGAGTACTAACAACCCAGAATGAGCTGACAATGAAATCAGCCTGAAGCTTTGGGGCCTATTCCTGGAATACAGAAACCCCCCAAGATGAGTTGACTTCCTTAAGACACACTGCCAAGATTTATAGGAAAACAAAGGGAAACACATGCTATAGTCTCTGTTTCTTGTTATGTTCCTCCTAATTTTCTACCAGCCCTCCCCAGCTAGACTGGAAGTTCCATGGGGAAGGGACTCTCACCCCTATCCCTCGCTCCCAAAGAGTACCTGGAGCAGTGCTGGGTACATTGTAGATTTATAAGTGCTCGATGCGTGAGCAAACTGTAGATTAATGTGAGCTTTCTGGAAGAGGAATTTTGGTGAAGGGAGAGGAAGCTTAAGGGGAGAGTAGGGAGGAGTGAATGTATAAGGATCAAGATTAGTCACAGGAAGCCTGGGAGAGAAGTTGGAAGAAGAAATCATTTCATCCCCCCAAAAAAAGAATACATTACTCAATCCTTCACAAATAGGTTGTATTTGCCCCCCACCCCTTTCAACCACCACTACCACCCTTAGGGAAATAAAAGAGCATCCCCTGACTGAATAGAACCATAGAATTTTAGAATGTTTTGAATTTTAGACCTTAGGGACCACACCGAGACCAAAAAAAAAAAAAAAAAAACCCACAGAAGAGATGGCAGACAGCTGGGATCTGGAAGTCTTGTAAAAGGAAGAAGAGAGATATAGGGAAGGAGGGGCTAGAACTATATTCATCCATCCATCCCCAAACTGAGTTGCACAACTGTTGTCTTTGAGGATTCTGAAACAAGAATGGGGGAGGGAAGGAGGGAGAAAAGAAAGAGGCACATGGGAAGATTAAATCTATATAGAATAGAGAAATCAAATGGGAGATCTGCAAGTTTAAAAACAAAAAATTAACTAGGTCATTTCCTGTAAGATGTCTGAAGAATGGGAAGGTGCCATCTGGCTGGAAATGCACAACAGTGATGCTATTTTCTAAGAGAGAACTATGCCAAAAGGATTTGGCTCTACAAAAATTACAGACCAGTCCTTACCCTTCTTCCTCAGTTCAGAAGCCTAAGAGAAAGAATAAGAGTAAGACTACTGTCCCTTGTAACTGAAAGTCACCCTTTTGACTCACCCTCTACTTCTAATCTTCAAATCATTTTCTCAGGAGCGGGGATGGGTTTGTACTAATCTGCACATCCTCAGATCTCCTTTGTTAAGAGAGAGCTGGCTTGAATTTAGAGGTGCCCATGTGGAGGAAGAGTCTATGACATTAACCTATTAAAACACAAGGTACTTATTGAAAATTAAACTGTGTTGAGTGGATATCAAGCAAGAACATAGGCTACACAAACACAGACTGAGCAATCCTGATTCTCTTATACAAGCTTTTTTTCTCTTTATACAAAGACTGTGGGTAGGGGGCTTTGTAACTGAATGTGGGGGGTCATGGAATTATGATTTATTATCAAAACATGTTTGATTTGTACATGTACCCTATTTTATATATTTATATACCTGGGGTTGCAAGAAATTTCTCAGGTGTAAAGGGGTGGTGAATGGAAAAAGTTTAAGAAGCCCTGCTCTAGTAGATAATGACCACATTAGTTAGGCTCCATTCACTGCTCCCAGGATGATGGGACATTGGGGAGAAAGCACAACCCAACTCAAATCCTGTCTTCCCAGGACTACATGTTTCACTGGAGAAACATTGTTTTTAAAAAGTATGTCAAAATCTCACTGACAATCCTTGAGAGTGGGAGGCTATAGAGACAAGAGACAAAATTAAAACATGGAATTGTATAGTCTTAGAACTGGAAGGGGCTTAAGAGATCCTCTAGTTATAGAATCATAAGTTTAAAGCTAGGATGGACTTCATAGGCAGTCCAATCCCCTCCTTTTATGGAAAGGAAACTGACACCAGAGAGATTATTTACTTTGTCCGAAGTCATAAAGATAAATAAGTGTCCAAGTCAAGATGTAAACTCAGGTATCTTGACTCCAGAATCAGTGCTCTTTCCACTCATAGCAAAGTGCTTATTTTCCCCTTACATTACAGAAACCTGGTTCTGGAAAGAAAAAGTGCCTTCCTCAAGATTACGTGGTGAGTGAAAGGAACTTGAACCCAGATCTCCTGGTTCCTTGGCCTAGCATTCCAGATTAATTCTTTTTTTTTTTTTTTTTTCCACAGAAAGAGATGTACCTTTGAAAGGAAGAGAAGACTAGAAAGCAAAAATCAGGGCCCACAGGCCATTTCCTCTGACCTTTCCTCATCCTCCCAAGTCACACTAAGTGACTAAAAATAAGTTTCTCCTTCAGAGCCAATCTTATCTATAGATATATGATTTTCAGTTCCTCTCTACATTCTTCCCTTCTCCCAACTTCCAATGCTGGTGCTGGCAATTCCCTCAATGGGAGCCAGAATCTTTTAATACATATTGCGAGATTAAAAAGTTTAAAATGGAAACAGCTGGAGTGACCTTAGATTAAAATTCATTCCCACTCAAGTAGAGTCGATTCCATCATCAAGTATAAATAACTGGCAAATTCTTTCCTATTTTTATGTAAGGAATCAGCGATCATTGGGTCTTTGAAATGGGGGAAAGGGGAGAGAAGAAGGGAAAAGCTAGAGAAATCAAAGACTAGCTTCACTGTTTTCAACTATGTAGGGACAATTAGAAACTGCATGAAAAGGAAGTTTTCTTCTTGTCCATGGTTTAATTGCATAATTTGTTGATGTAATATTTTGTTCAGCATTTTCCATTTCATTGTTTTAAAAACAGTTTTTCTTAGGGACAAGGGTGTGGGTATTAATGGAGGAATTGCCCAAGATATGGTCCCTGCCCTCAAAAAGCTTATAACTGACTTGGGGAGAAGGGGCACATGTGCATGAATAATGAAGCAATATAACACAATCTAAGAGAGGTCAACAGGTAGATTAAGGGCTAAATGAATAGGATAAGTGATGAGGTGAAGAACTGGATTTTCCATGAATAAGTTTTCTTTAAAATATTCTGATGGGACTTCCAAGAAGTTGGAGCTGAACAGAATGGGACTTCCAATCCCTTTGGCACTGACTGGAGAGGAAGAAATATGTAGGGCTGGAGAACTTCCCCAGGCTCCCCGGAGCAGGTGATCACAAGCAGTCAAGGAGCAGAACCATTACCACTATCAACAGCAACAAGAAAAACAGCTCCTACACTATGGGAAAATATTCTTCAGAAGAAAAGGAAGTGTCTTGGGCACTTCTCCATAGCTTTCAGCACTTTCTCTCCAGAAGAGACATCCCGCCTTTCACAGCCAACCTCACCTCCACTCTTACCAAGCTTGGCAACAGCTGCCTTTAACACAGAGGATTGTTTATCAATGCACATTATGAGGTGTGAGACTTTTTAAAATGTACTTTCCAAGCAAGGTGTTCCTTGCTGTCTCCAAGTCTAGTACACGCAGATAATAACCTCTCCCTTCTTTCTGTCTGGAAAGCCATTAGCTCTCATTATACAACCTGGGCTGGAACCGTTATCTAACATCCTCTAAGCACAGTGCCTGCCCTCAGGGAACATCTAACTAAGACATAAGCAACATAAACAACACATTTCTCCTCTGGCCAATGCAAAGGGCAGATCCAGTTCAGTATGGTATAGCAGTAGTCATTGATAGTAAGACAAAGTCATAGTCTCTTTCTTGCAGCAGTTTACATAGGGTAAATTAAATGTAATTAGCATTTTTAAGAGTTTACTATGCACATAGATGTTTGATGATTCAAAGACAAAAAGAAAAATAATCTCTGTCCTCAAAAGAATTTATATTCCACTCCATATTGCTTCTGCTTTGACTAAAAGAAAGATTTACTCTAGATTCCTTCATGGGACCTCTCAAGAACAGAAAAGCATATTTATTACTTTCTTCCCATATATGAGAGAGACAGAGACAGAGACAGAGACAGAGATGGAGGGAAGGAGAGAGGAAAGAGAGGGAGAAGAGAAAGAAGAGGGAGAGGAAGAGGAAGACAGAGAAACACACAGAGAGAAAGACAGAAAGAAAGAGTGAGTTTGGATCTTTCATCCATTCCTATACACAGTATGAAGCCTTGAATGGCTGGGTATCATCTGCTCTATGAATTTTCCTTTAACACTTAAATAGACTGTGATTTCTTGAGGGCCAGAACTGTTTTCGCTAGCACTTTAGCAAAGTGCCTGGCACATAGAAGGTGCTTAATAAATTCTTGCTGACTTGATTAAATAAATAGAACAGAATTTGAGAAAGGGGAAACACTAACAGCTAGAGGAATCAAGAAAGGTTTCATTTTGGAAGGGGCGCTTAAGATGAATGTGAAGGAAGTTAAGGATTCTAAAAAGTGGAAGTGTATTCTAGGCATGTCTGCAAAAAAAAAAAAAAAAAAAAAAAAAAAAAGGCAATGGAGAAGGGGAATGGAATATAAAATTCCTGGAATATCAAGTAGGCCTGATTGGCTGGAGAAGAGAGCATACAAAGGGAAATAATTTGAAATAGTCCTGGGACTAACAGAGAAATAAGGCTTTTCCTTTGTACTTACAAAGCTTTCATCAAGTTATAACTTGTCTTTCCCTCCCCCCTTACAAAATGGGGAGGGAAAAAACAACTTCACCTTGACACAAAAACTTAACTGAATTTTTGACTTAAGAGTAACATATATTAATATACATATATAACTTTATAACTCATCATCTTCATCATTTATAGACATTATTGAGCACTTGCTATGTGTGGATATTCTATGTTAGTCACAAAAGATTCAAAGAGGCTTAAGTCAAAGTCCCTGTCCTCAAGGAGCTTATAATCTAGTTAAAGAAATAAGAAAGAATCTTAAATAGTAAGAATCAAAGTCTGTAGACAAAATAATAAAAGAAGTGGAATAAAAGAGATCACTGACTATTTATTGAGTAATAAGGGAAGTCAAATCAAGAAACATTGATTGACTGTATACCAGGGACTGTGCTAACTTGTGAAGATACCAAAAAATAAAATAAAATAAAATAAAATAAAGAATAGTCCTTATTCTCAAAGAATTCAGTCTAATGGGAGGGGGGTTGACACAAACAACTATACACAAATAAGAGATAGTCAGAATAACTTAGAGGTCATCTCAGAGGGAAGGTACTACCATTATGGGGTGTTGGAAAGGCTCTTGCAGAAGGTAGGATTTTAGTTTAAACCTGAAAGAAATCAGGGAAACCAGGAGGTAAAGATGAGGAAGGCAAGCATTTCAGGGTATGGGAGACAGCCAATGAAAATGCTTTGAAGCTAGAAGATGAATGTCTTTTTCAAGGAACAACAAGGAGGCTGGGGTTATAGGATTACAGAATCCATGCTGGAGTATGAGGTACAAGACCGGAAAAGTTGGGGGATGAAACAGATAATGAAGCTTTTTTATTTTATTTTATATAATATAGTATTTTGTATTTAATCCTGGAGAAATAATATGGACGGAAAGAAAAAGAGAGCCCAGCAGAATTTTGATGATCACTCATAGTTAGCAGATGCTATCTGGATGGAGAATCAGCAATGGAGACTGAGAAAGACAGTCCAGACAAGTAGGAGGAGAACCAGGGGAGAACGGGGAGGGTTTCTGTGGAAGTTGGAACTTGAGCTGGGCTTGAAGGATGAAAAAGATTTAGAAAAACAGAGGGAGGGAATTTCTAAGTGCCCAACAGTGAGAACTATAGAGTTGGAATACAAAGACCTGGCTTCATATCCAAGCTCTAGCAACTCACTAGTTAGATTATCACCAAACCTCAGTTTCCTTATCTATAAATAATAAATATAAATTTTAACTACCTTCTTAACATGGTTGTTTGTGAGAATTATTTTGTAAATCTTTATGCACAATGTAAATGAGCTGTTATTATTATGAAGGGGAAAATGTATTTTCAGGGAATATATGGATCTGTTTGGTTCAGGCAGATGTTTTTATAGAGAATGGCAATAAGAACATCATCCATGACGCAGGGCGGGGGATGGGGAGGTAGGGAGAAGAAGAGATAGAAGGCACAGGTACAAGGAGCAAGAACATCTCAAATCTCAAAACAGAAGAACTTGGCTTTAAATTTTCAAATCTGCCACCAACTTGTTAAATTGAATTTTCCCCTTTAATGACCCCCACCTTTCTCATTCATCTTTGATCTCTCTGCCTGCTGCCTCTTTCCCTGATTTCTAGAAACACACCCAGGTATCCCCAAGCTTAAAAAACTGTCTCTTGACTTCAAATTTGAGTCTATACCTCTCTTTTCCTCCCTTTCATAGCCAAACTCCTACAAACAACATGTTGTAATCATTGACTCTTATTTCCTCACCTCCCACTCACTTCTCAGTGTTTTATAATCTGACTCTGACTTCCAACCCAGCCATTTCATAGAAATCATTCTTTTCAAGGTTATCAACTATCTCTTATATGCAGAATCTGATGGTCTTTTCTTAATCCTAATTCTTCCTCATCTCTCCGCAGCATTTAACATTATTTATCACCCCGTCCTCCAGGACACAAGCGCTAAACTTTTGTGCCTGTCTTTGGGAAAGAATGACCTTTTCTGGCTTTCTTCCTGCCTGGAGTGTGACGCAGAGCTCTGTCCTGGGTCATCTTCCCTTCTCTCTGCAGGTTCCTGTAGACTCATCAGCTCGCATAGGCTTCACTATGATTTTCTATGCCATTGACTCCCAAATCTACATATCTAGTTCTCATCTGTCTGCTGAGCTGCAACCCTATATCACCAGCTGCTCGCTGCATATCTTCACCCTGGTGTTTCATACAAGTCCCAAACCTGCACATATACAAGATGGAATTCTGCGTCTTTCTCCCAAATTTACCCTGCTTCTTCATGTTTTGCTATGTTCTGTTGAGAGCTCCATCACCCTTTTAGTCACTCAAAGGGCCATCACCGGGTGTCCTGATCTATGTCTTGCCACTGGATTCCAATGACTCTGCAGGAGAAAGTGAGCTCTCACCTAAATCCAACTCATCAAGACATCTCCCCCATGATATCATTGGTCCTCTTCAAATGAAGGATGAACAGTAACAGCAGCCATTCAAATTAAAAGTCAGCTTTGTTTCAATGGAAAGAAAGTGCCCTGGAGTCAAAGGGCCCGAGTTTAAATCTTTGTGACTTTTACTTAACTTTCGCACGCATCATTTTTGTTGGAGGGGTGAGTGTGTGACAATTGGGGTCAAGTGACTTGCCCAGGGTCACACAGTAAGTATCAAGTATGTGAAGCTGGATTTGAATTCAGGTCCTCCTGACTCCAGGACCAATGGTCTATCCACTATACCACCCAGCTGCCTCCTTCAGTTTCTTCACTCAGAAAATGAGCTAGTGAAACAAGATAGCCTCCAATGTCTCTTTTAGCTCTGAACCTATGATTCTTCTCTTTCATACACTTTTATCTAATCAGTTGTCAATTTTACAAAGGAAATGCCCTCCTAATGGGTTATCCTGCTTCAGCTCTCTCCTTTTTCTAATCTAGCCTCCAAACAATTCCCCATTTGAAATTCCTAATATATGTCTGACACTAACCACGTCATTCCCCTGTTCAAGAAGCTTCTATGACTCCCTCGTGTCTCTAAGTACTAACTCCTCTTTTTAGTATCGAAAGCCCTTTACAGTCATATCTCATGCTGCTCTACCTCAAGCCCTCCACACTTCAGCCAATCTGGAGCATTGGCTGTTCCCTGCATTTGTCTATCTCCTACATCAAAACCTCAGCAACACCTGTATTGGTCCCTTCTCTTCATCTCTGTCCCTTGGACTCCCCAGATAGTTCCATTAAAGCTCAGTTCATGTAACACATTGTACCTCAAAGCTTTTACTCATCTCCCTGGGTCACACCCCCTATAAGTTGTTAGTACCCTCCTGCCACCCCATTCCAAATTGTTCTGTGTTAATCAATCAACAAATATTTATTTAGTGTGTATGGTGTGCCAAGCATTGTGCTAGCTCTAGGGGGGATGAAAAAAAGTGATATGTCCCCTGCCTTTCAAGAGCTTAGCAGAGGAGGATAATACCTACATATCTCTGTACATACTAGACACAGGGGAATTTACCAAAGAGTGGGAAAGCACTAGTGGCTGGAGGATGGGGAAATTGTTGTTCATCCTTCATTCTCGAAGAGAACCAAGGACATAAGGAAGGTGATGTCTTGATTTATTCATCGAGGCAAAGCTGTACAACTCAGGTGATCAAAAATAATTCATTACTTTAATTGAGCCTGAAAGTAAACTAACAATTCTAAGAAGCAGAAATGAGGAAGGAATAGATCATTTTAGGCTTGGGGTCCAACAAATGTAAAGGAACAGAGAATAGCCATAGACTATTATATTAATATGAATGAAGTAGAATAATATGTGAAAAAGACTAGAAAGGTAGAGTTAGGATCAAGTTATGAAGGAAATTAATTATCAGACAGAGAAGTTTCTGTTTGATCCTGGAGGCAATTGGGAGCCAGTGGAGTTTGTTGAGTAAGAGAACAAGATGGTCAGATTTGTGCTCTAAAAAAAAAACAACATTTTGGCAACTGTATAAAGGATGGTTTGGAGAAAGGAAGGCTTTGAGGCAAGGAGATTTATTGGGAGGCTATTGCAATGGTCCAGGATGAATGAAGAAAAGAGGAGAGATAAAAGAGATATTCAATCAATCAGTTAACATTAATTAAGCACAAAGTGCTAGGGATACCAAAATAAAAAAGGCAAAAGATTCCTGTCCTGGAGCTTACAATTCTTATGGGGCAGACAACATGTAAACAATAAGAGATAATTAACAGAGTGAAGGCACTGACATAAAAAGGAATTAGAAGTGATTTCCTATAGAAGGTGGAATTTTGATTAGCCCATGAAGTCAGTACTAAGAGCCAAGGAGAGAGAGAGCATTCCAGGTATGGGAAAAAGAGAAAATGCCTAGAGCTGAGAGAGGGAGTATTTTGTTCATGGAATGCCAGAAGAGGATGGATTAGATAACCGACCAAATATGGAGGATGTGGAGAGGGAAAAGAGTAAGAAACTGAAGGATAATACCAAGATTACAAATCCCGGTGACAGAAAGGATAGTAGTATGGTTGATAAAAATAGTAATTTTTGAAGAAGGGAGGGGAAGGATGGATTCTGATTTTGGACATGATGAATTTGAGATGTGTATAGGAGAGAGAATTGGAAACATCCAATAAGCAATTGTTGAAACAGGATTGGGGGAAAAGAGAGACAGAGACAGAGGGGGGTAAGGAGGAAGGGAGAGAGGGACAGAAAGAAAAAGAGAGAGATTGAATTAGGGCTGGATACATAGACCTAAAATAGAACACCTGAATAGAGGATATTTTAGACCCATGTGAACTGATGAAGTTACCAAAAAGGAAGATAAAAAAGATAAAAGAGTCCTAGACAGAGCCTTGAGGACCCTGAGGCCACCTGTTAGGGATAATATTATAAATGATGATCCAGTAAGAAACTGAGAAAGAATGGTCAGAAAGGAAGAAAAATCCCAAAAGGAAAGGTCAATGGCAATTAAGAAAAAGCCATCAGACTTGGCCATTAAGAATGCATTGGTATTACTGTTCTGTAAGAAATGACCAACAGGATGATTTCAGAAAGGCCTGGAGAGACACAAACTGATGCTGAGTGAAATGAGCAGGACCAGGAGATCATTATATACTTCAACAACAATACTAGATGATGACCAGTTCTGATGGATCAGGCCATCCTCAGCAACGAGATCAACCAAATCATTTCTAATGGAGCAGTAATGAACTGAACTAGCTATACCCAGAAAAAGAACTCTGGGAGATGACTAAAAACCATTACAATGAATTCCCAATCCCTATATTTATGCACACATGCATTTTTGATTTCCTTCACAAGCTAATTGTACAATAATTCAGAGTCTGATTCTTTTTGTACAGCAAAATAATGTTTTGGTCATGAATACTTATTGTGTATCTAAGTTATATTTTAATATATTTAACATCTACTGGTCATCCTGCCATCTAGGGGAGGGGGTGGGGGGGTAAGAGGTGAAAAATTGGAACAAGAGGTTTGGCAATTGTTAATGCTGTAAAGTTACCCATGTATATATCCTGTAAATAAAAGGCTATTAAATAAAAAAAATAAATAAATTTAAAAAAAAAAAAAAAAAGAATGCATTGGTACTTTGGGAAAGGGCACATTTCCATTAGTTGATTATATATAATTTGTATTTTGCTTCTTTGTATATATTGTAATCTCCCAGTATAATGTAAACCCCTTGAGGACAGGAACTGTTTTGATTCTGCCTGGACACAAAATCTTTTTTTTTTTTTTTTTGGTATTTTTGTATCCCTAGCACAGAATCTTATGCATAGCAGGTGTTTAATAAATGCTCTTTTGCCAAGTCCATGCCATTCTTTTATGCTTTTTTAAAAATTATTTTAACTGTGATCTAGACTATTAAAAACACATAAGGTGGTCTTATATCACACATGTTTTTAAATATTTAAATATAAACCAATACTCTTATCAGTTTGATCTTAATGGATAGGACTTTTTCTCCCTTTGAACACTTAACAAAAATTCTTCATAAATAGTGGTAATTCAAAGCACTTTATAGATTTTCATCTACAAACATTGCTTTGAGATGAAATCTAGAAATCTTATTCCTGTTCAAAATATGGGAGAACTAATGAAGACAAAGGGAAAATGTCTTTCCCAGAACTTGGTAGTAAGGAAATGATGGCTTTAGGAGTTAATCAACAAATATTTATTAAGCACTTGACTACTAGGTTCATACAAGAAATACCAGATAGATGAAAGGTAGTTTGAGAGGGGAAGGCAAAAACAATTGAGTGGAGTGAGGCAGAAATAAGGGAATAGAGCAATCTGGGTATGAACATTAGCCACTGTAAAGGCTTGGAGACAATTGATGGACAGTTCTGTTCAAGGAGAACTTTATAACAAGACTATAAGGATTATGAAAATCTTTAAATACCAAAATAAGAGTTTATGTTTGATCCTGAAGGTAGTAGGTAAAAGTCAGATGATCTAATTCCCAATCCAAAATAGCAGCTCTAGTAACAATAATAATTAAAATTGTAATAATAATAGGTCACTGCTACTTGTATATATATATATATAGTGTATTATTTACATACACATATATACATATATTACATATACATGGGAGGGAGCACTTTCCTCCCAAAAATTCTCTCCAAGCTTCAGTTTCTTAATCTAGGCCTATAAAGTAGATAATACAAATAGCATTGTCCCCATTTTCCAGAAGAAATTTGATAGGTTATTTGACCAATTGCACATAGCTCATAAATACCTGACCAGGTCCTCTGATATCAAGTCTAGTATTCTTTCTACTACAGCATTTTGCCTTAGATGGTGATGGGTAGGGGTAAGATTAGGATTAGCATTTATGATATAAAAGGAAATTTTAAGCCATTTCATTATTTAGTCTTAAGCAAAAAAATAGCTTCCCTTTCAATTCTGCACAATTTCACTTAAATTAAAGCATTTATCAAGTAAATGTGTTTTAGTAAACACCAGTTCTTTGCCTTTCCATTCAACACCAGCAACATTGAGGAGCTTATTTACCATAGGTAAAGTTCTGGGTTTGAGAATGAGCATTTTAAGATCAACGATAACATAATACCTGACTTTGAGGAGCTTATAATATTACATATTTTTACTAATCTTATACACTCTTCTTTTTAAAAAAATGTCTTTTTTTATTTCAAAGGGCATTGAAGCACAGTCCTACTCTGCCCCCCCCAAAATAGACCTGTTATGTATTAGGAGACTGAGAAGGAACTATCAGACAAAAAGGAGAGCAAAATTCATTAAAATCCAGAGACGGGAGAGTAGCCGAGAGAATACAAGCAATACTAATCATGAGCCTCTGTCCTCAAAGAAATCCAATTTATTTTAAGGCATTGGATCTTCTCAGTATCAACAAGCTTCAAACTCAAGATCTTTCCAAGACATCTGGGTCTTCATCATATTTTAGACAAATCTATTCCCATCACCCCCTCCTGCCCATGAAAGTCCTTGTGGTCCTAATGGTCTATGATTCTCTGACCTTCAGGGGGTTGCTCTTTGCTTTTATCAGACCAGCGACTGACTGAGTTCTAGCAGACGTGAAGGGGGCTGGGCTCATTTCCTCAAAGTGACACATTTGAGAACCCTTGAAAAAGTTTTAAGTGTTCTTCTCTAAGTGGATGGTATCATTATTAAATCAATAAAGTTCTGTCAGTGACCAGGCAGGGATAGCCAGTGACCATTAGACCCCCTCCACTTCCCTTCCCAGCAGAAAGGCCACTGGATTTGCCCCATAGTGTCTATGGCCATTCATGTCTGAATACATTCTTCCCTTCGGCACAGGACAATGTGACCTGGAACTTTCTGAGGAGGAAAAAAAAAAAAAAAAAAACAAAGGAAAAAAATCCCAACCCTCTCTCTCCCAGGGTTGTGTCCCGAAGACAGGTGTAACTCTCAGCCCAGGAGAAGCAGGTGTGTCCCGCTGGGCCCTAAGCAGCTGGTTTTAGCATTCCTTTCCCAACACCCAGAAACCCCCCAGGGAACACAGCCATCTGAAACATCAAAGAAACGTCTACAGACTTCTGAGCACTGCCACAAAGGGCTGAGCCAGAGGGGACCCGGCTGGGGCAGCAGTATTCCAAGGCGTGGAGTACAGCCATCCTCATCCTACAGTGGGATGTAGCATATTTTCCTGGCCAGCACATCCGGCAGAGAGATACCCTTTTCTGTCATAATACATACACACAAGGGGGCAGAGTTAAGGTTTCTGTGGGAGGCTTAATGTAGTTTTTTTGGCAACAAGTTCTTCGAGAGCGTCTCTCCTTTTCTGCCTGTTTTAAGAAGAGAAATGAAAAAAATAGCTCTGACTTCCCATCACAGCCTCTACCAGAGACTTTAAAAAAAAAAAAAAAAGGAAAGGAAAGAAAAGGAAAAAGTAAAAGATAAAAAGGAAAGAAGAAAAGAAAGCCTTTTACAATTATTCCTAATAAGTATAAAGTAAAAAATCATCCTCTGTTTCCTCCTGCCAAGACCATGGTTCGCAGATCCCTGAGCCCATTAAAGCCTAGATTATCCTTCAGGGATCTTTTCAGAGCCACACTGAAACCAGTGCCCGTCATAAGAATGATTATTTCTCCATTGGATGCTTACAGCTGCAGAGAGCATTCGGTAAAAATGGCAATGTTGGATTGCACCTGAGCCTGAGCCGGTAAAACTTCAGAGTTCTAAGGCTAAGTTTATTCACTTGTCAGGAGACAACCGAATGCATGCATATCTGCATCCTCCTCCTCCTCCTCCTCCTCCTCCTCTTTCTCTTCCTCCTCCTCTTCCTTTTCCTTCCCTCCTCCTCCTCCTCCACCATACCCACCAACAAAGCCAAATCATCACCTAACAGGTTGGGCACCTGAATTTAGGCACCTCTCCAAAAAGCAGTTAGGCACTCAAATCTCAAGGAGGAAGATGAGAACAAAGAGGAAGAGAGTGGAAAGAGCTCCAGATGTAAAATCAGAGAACCTGGCTGCATATCTCTGCTCTTTGTAGGGTCTTAGGAAAGTCACTTCTGTTGGATGTTACCTAGAACAGTGGAAAGATCTCAGTACAGATCCTCACTCTGCCACTTACAATACACTCCTTAGTTGGCCTCCGTCCAATCTGTCACTTTGCCAGTGTTCAGTCTGTTTCCTCATCTGTAAAATGAGAGGGTTGTTCTATTTGACATCCAAGATTCTTCCCCATCAGCCATATATCCATGTTTCTGGGCTTCAGATCTTCCAACTCTAAAAGACTGTGGTTCTAAGGCAATCAGGATGAAAGCCTTTCTTAATAAGAAGGAGCTGAGGGTGGGAGGGGTTATCTATGTGGCCAGGTAAACTTATCATGATGCTAAGCAAGGAGACATTTCCTAAGGATTCAAGAAACTGCTGCTCCTGTTTATCCAAAAGAAAGAAAAATAGAGGCTATCCCATAAGCCACGAGTCTAATCCTCTAGAGGCAATCCAGTCCTGCGAGGGATTTTAAGAAGGGGCTATTAGAGACGGGTTTGGTGGCCTAAGGGGTTGAGGAAGAAAAGCCTCCTGGATTAAATTAAAGCAATGGCTGCTGCTGGTGAGTTTCCAGTTCAATATCATCAGTGAATTTAATGAGGATGCCAGGCCCTTCTTAGCATCCAGATCACTAATGGGGAGGTTAAAGAAAACAGGACCTGACACCCATTCTGATGGGCAACCCTCTGGACAAGTTCCCACCAACTCAATCCATTAACCTCTGCCCAGTGTCCTTCACCCCTCGGTCCACGCCACAGGGCTCGTCTCCAAGTCCATCTGAGCGACGAAGAAGGCTGCACACTACAGGCTCTTCGAGAGCTAGGATCGAACAGTTAGTTGCAGCCGTTCTCTTTGCTCCATCTGCCTATTGTGAGATTTGCTTTAAGTGAGAGGTCTTATAAATCGAGATTTTGAAAATGTATTTAAACAGTATAAACCCATTGGACTATTCACTACTTCCTTGTCTTCCCTCCACCACACATGCACACACACACACAGAGATTTAATACCTCCACTGTTATCCTTTATTCACAGGAGGATGTAGAGTAGAAAGATCACTGGGTATGGAGAACCTGCGTCTAAATCCCATGTCTATATTTACCATATGGGTGATGTTGGGACAATCACTTAACCTCCCTGTGCCTCAGTTTCCTCATCTGTAAAATAAGGGAATTGAATTAAACTACATTATCTCTCTGGTCCTTTCTAACTCTCTATCAGGTTAAAATTTCTAGTATCTAGTTCAATGCTTAGCATATAATAGGTATTTCATGTTTGTTTGTTGTATTGAATTTACTAGGAGCTAAGTAAGTTATCCACAGAGTTGGATAATTATGCCTTTTGTCACCCAGACCCTCCCCCCCCCAAAAAAAAAGCTGAAGAAGAATGAAAAAATCAGCATCTTATTTACCTTTTTCATTCATCTGGAAAATACTCCCTCCATACCTCTTTTCCGTGAGCCTCATCTCCCCTCCCCCCCTTTCTCTGTGACTTTGAGAAAAACAGATTTGGGTGATTTCTTTCACAAGGCCTGTTCCTGTGTGTTTGTGTTTCCAAATGATCCTTTATCTGCTTTTAATAAACCCATTGTATCGACAGGGTCTTCATCGTGTCCAAATCAAGAATGCCCTTTTCCTTTCATTTTTCTTGCTAGAGCAACTCTTGAGCTTTACCATTTTATAGCCTTCATTGATTTTGCCTCCCTCCTCATTTATTAATGGGTCTACTTTCTCTCCGGAATTCTTTTTTCCCCTCCCCTGACACATTACAAAAGCCCTTCTCATCCTCTCCGTCCCCTTGGGCTAATATTAGTAAACATCTGCTAAGTAGTATTTGATATTATATAGGTTTTTGATATTATATGAGTATAAATAAAATCCTAGGCACTTGTCTCTTAACAGCCAGGGTGCCCACAGGACTTTGGGTTACTTCTTCAGCATATGTTGAATGTCTAAATTACTTTCAATTTTAACAAAAAATTCCCCATTTTATTTAGTATTTACAGAAAGAGATCCAAATGCAGAGTTCACAACTCAAACCACTTGAGAAAGGGGCATTTGCATATGCTAATGAAAAAAAAAAGGAGAGGGAAAAATGTATGAGTGAAACTCAAAAATCCTATAATTGGAACAAATCTGGGAGAAATCCAGTCACCTGTACTCCCCAATCCTCATCCTGGGAAAGGGAATCCAAGTAAGTAAGTACACAATAGAGATTGGGTTTCAACATTAAGTGTGCATATAAATGGCTGTAAAGGCAGAAAAAGGATGCGATACAACCCAATACACAATGAATACAATTCAGGAAACAAGGATCTTGTCCTAGCACAGAATGGCATAAGCAGTGCAGGAAGAGAGGAAGAAAGGAAAGAGGGAAGGAGGGAGGAAAGGGAAAGAAGGGAAGAAGGGAGGGAGAGAGGAAGGAAGGAGAGAGAGAAGAAAGGGAGAGAAGGAAGGAGGGAGAGAGGGAAGGAAAGAAGGAAGAATGGCGGGAGGGAGGGAGGAACAAAGAGAAGGAGAGAGGAAGGGGGAGAGAGAGACAGAGAGAGAGAGACAGAGAGAGAAACAGAGAGACAGAGACAAACACAGAGAGAAAGACAGACAGACAGACAGAGACAGAGAGAGGCAGAGAGAGAATACTGAGCTTCATACATAACATAGCACAGTCCTGATCAGCACTAGCTAGTCTGCCCACCATGCATCCCAGGGTAGGCAGATTCCAGTCTTACAACTGAAGAAATGGAGATGATACATCTGTTAAAACCAGACCACACAGCAAGTGGAGGGGCCAATGCAGACAAAACTCTTGACATCCCTGACCCAGGCTGCTAAGCAGCAAGAATGAAGCAAGGTCACTGAAAAGACCATCCTTTGGCCGACTTGTAACACTTCGACCCACCCAAGACTGGGGGAAGCTGTTTAAACGCTGAGTTCAGCATGCAGAAAGGCTCCTCTAAGCAGCTCTACCTGCTGTTACTTCAAAGCCAACTGTGTAGAATCAGACCACACTGGAGACCGCTCACCTGCCAAATCCCCTCAAACTCCATCCTTGGTGAGATCTGCAGAAGATTTCTGGAAGCCGCCACCCCCTTCCCTAATTCTGCAAGCTCTTATTCCTCAGAAGAATGGAATTTCTTCCAAAGTCATTGGTTATATTCCCCAAAACCTCATAAACTCCTTGACTCCTAAAGGATTCTATAATTTATTCACCTACTTCAGTAGAAACCCCTTCTTTTAAAGCCCATTAATTGAGATTACATGATCATTTGGATAAAATAGGCTGATTTCCTTTTCCATGAATTCACCCAATTCACCAGAAATTTACCAATAGATTTTTCCAAGACATTGGATATATAAAGATGAGATAAGACGGAGTCACTTTTCTTTAAGGAGCACAGTCTAATGGGAGAGGTAAAAAACATGTACACAACTACTTATTGTAGTGAAATTTGGAATACACTAAGTCAAAATTTTAAAAAAAACAACTAAAATTATTTGAATGATCTGAAATGATTTCAGTTCTGTAACACTTCGGAAAGGGGAAGGTAAAAGAATGAACTCTTAATATAAACAAGAATGGAAGGGGAAAGTGACCCAATTAGGAGAATAAACTATTTTCAATAACTTGGTAACAATATTTGCTTACAATTAATGTGCTAATTACAAAGTTTGTTTAAGCCACTCATCCACTTGGAAACACTTTCTCAGGCATAGTAAGTAACACTGTGGTTTATCCCAAAAGCAATAGGAAGTCACTGACTTTTTAAAAAATTTTATTAATTTTTTTTAATTTTCAAAACATATGCATAGATAATTTTTCATCATTGACCCTTACAAAACCTTGTGTTCTAAATTTTTCCCTTCTTCCCCCACCCCCTCTCCAAAATGGCAAGTAATCCAATATATGTTAAACATGTTAAAAATATATGTTAAAGCCAATATATGCATATATATTTATATAATTATCTTGCTGCACAAGAAAAAAAAGATCAAAAAGGAAAAAAATTAGAAAGAAAATAAAATGCAAGCAAACAACAACAAAAAGAGTGAAAATGTTATATTGTGATCCACCCTCAGTTCCTACAGTCCTTTCTGGGTGTAGATGGCTCTCTTCATAACAAAACCGTTGGTTGGAACTGTCCTGAATCATCTCATTGTTGAAAAGATCCATGTCCTTCAGAATTGATCATCATGTAATCTTATGGTTGCCAAGTCACTGACTTTATAAAGTGGGGAAATGACAATCAGACCTATACTTTAGGGAGATTTCTTTGTTCTGTTAAAAAAACATAAAGTACTGGAGATGGGAGAAACTGGAATCTAAGAAAGCAGGAGTCTATAACAGTAGTCTGTATTTGAAGTGATTCAGATCTGCCTGAACTCTGATGAAGGCTGAGGAGATAAAAAGGGAAAGATGCCAGACAAAGCATGCTATAAAGGTGCCATTGATAGAATTTAACAACAGAATAAGTGGGGAAAGGTAAAGAAAGGGAGAGAGGGAAAAATCAAGAAAGCCTCCAAAATTTGGGAGTTGAATGGCTGGACAGCCAGACTTGACAGGAATAGGAAAGTTTTGAGGAGTAGACTTGGGGAGGGGAAAAAGGAGAGAGATAATGAATTCTACTTTCAACAAGGTGAGTTTAACAACCAGCTACAGCCATCCAGCAAACATTTGAGAATGTAGTATGATAGTTGAAGGAGAAGAATGGAGATTGATATATAGATTTTGGAGTCATAAGCATAGTGATAATTAAACTCATGTAAGCAAATGAGAGCAAAATGTGCGCTAACAACAACAAAAAGAGTGAAAATGTTATGTTGTAAGCCACCGTCCATTGGTGGGTGGGAATGAGAAGAAAGGGAACAAGAGGGCCCAGAACAGAATTTTAGGGTATATTCATGCTTAAAAAGCAAGAGATAAGTAATGATTCAGCAAAGAAGGAGATAGTAAATGAGCAGCCAGTCTTGTAAGAGGAAAACCAAGAAAGCAAAGTATCATAACAACCAGGGAAAGAAAGGGCATCCAGGAGGAAGAAATAGTTCTCTGTGTCACAAGTTACAGAAAGGTCAAATAATATGAAGACTTAGAAAAGGCCATCAGATCTAGTATTTAAAAGATCATCGATAACTGCCCCCAAGAGAGCAGTTTCGGAAGACCAGAAGCCAGACTTCAAGGAAGTGAAAACTAGGAGATGAGAAAATATAGATAACAAGTGTAGATTATTTTTCCTGGAAGTTTAGCCTTCTCTTAAAGATCACTAGTGAGGGGCAATCCACTATCTTCCTTAGTAGCCACTTCTACTTTTGAATAGTTCACACTGTTAGGAAGTTTCATATTTTAAAAGTAGCAAAATAGTACTTCTTTTTTAAAAAAATCTATACTTCAGACATTTTTTTTAAATAATACAGAGAATCATCAATGTCTCTTTACGATAAGAAGCCCAGGTCTGTCAAGAGCAGAAATTAGGAATGTGTGGGTTCTATTCTTTGTTGCCAAAATGGTCTGCAAAATGAAAAGGAAAGTCTAATTCTTTCTCTCTCCCTAATATCAATACTTATTAGCATGGAAGTTTTGACCAGCTTCATTTCCAACCTGGGATTCTTTACCCCTCCTTAGGCAACCTAGTGCCCCCCCCCCCGAAAACTCAACATATTGATGCTGAACCTAGTACAGATACCTGATGGGCTTAGCCCACCAAAGTTTAGAACTTCAGAGCTCAAGAGATCTTCTAACCTCAACCTCTTTAGTAGCTGGAATTTCAGGGGTATACCAGTACTCCCAGCTACCTCTTCACTCTCCTTCAATTCTCCTAATAATGAGTGCAAGCCAAAAGTAGAATGGAGTGTCTTTGGAGGTGCTAAGTTCTTCATAACTGGAAGTTTTCAAAGTCAAATGGCCATTTATTGAGAATGTAATAGAGGGGATTTCTATTCAGATACGATTATACTAAATGGCCTCAAAGGACCCCTCCAGTTCTGAGATTCTAAGTAGGAACTGGGAAAATCCATTTCTTTATGAATTTCAACATATATGACAGGGGTTCCTAACCTTGTTTGTGTCATGGGCTCCTTTGACAGTCTGCTGAAGTCCAGTGACTTGTTCAGATGAATGCTTTTAACTGCATTTTTTTGAAACTACTTTTAAATAAATACATAGTATTATGAAAGAAACCAATTATATTGAAATAGTTATCAAAAGGTATTTTTTTAAATTCATGAATCACAGGTTAAAACCATCTGTATGAAAAACACTAAAGGGTAACAAAATTCTTGTTAAAGACATGGGCAATGTTGACACCACATGATTAAGTGGGAACTGAATGACCTGCCTAAGGTCACACAAGTTAAGTGACATTAGAGATGAGATTTGAAGTTAGGCTCCCTAAACTCCAGAACCAATAAAGGCATATTCTCATGTGTTGAATTAGGCAGAGAAAGCTGACTAGAGGAGATAAGACTTGAGCTAGGCTTTCATTAATGATGAGAATTGGGAGAAAAGTGGGTAGGGAGAAGGAAGCACTATTGGCAGGGAAGGGGCTATGCCAAGGAGGGAATGAACCTGTTGTTTAATTATATAATCTCAGAGCTGGAAGGCACTTCAGAGGTCTAATCTAATGAGTTTAATGTCCCTCAAACAGTTGGCAAGCAGAGGAAACAAGTAGCTTGGACCCCCACAAAATGCCCAAGAAATGATGACAACATTTCAATATTCAAGTGAATCCATGATCCTATCAATGTGAAACTATACCCTTCAACAGTGTGGAACTTGCCACCCATTTGCATGTTTTCATCCATGTAATTCTTATTTATATCCTTCCATAAATCCTCTCTCTGATCCTCTACAGGTTTTTTTTCTCTTAGCATTCCATGGATATGGCAATACCACAGCTTGACTTATACTCCAGAGAAATCAAAGTCAGAGTGAAAAAACATCTACACATACATATATACATATATATTACATATACACATGTGTAATAAAATACATTACATAAATAGGATGGAGTCTATGATCTAGAGATCAAAGTAATGAGAAAGGGCCTGTATGTATAAAAATATTTATAGCAGATCTTTTTGTGATGGCAAAGAATTGGAAATTGAGGAGGTAGCCACTGGGAATTGGTTGAATAAATTATGACATATGAATGTGATGATAAATTATCATGCTATAAGAAATGATGAAAGAAATGGTTTCAAAGAAAATTGGGAAGACTTATATGAATTGATGTAAGTTGAAGTGAGCAGAGGGGCAGCTAGGTAGCTAATGGATGGAGTTGAAGCCTGGAGTCAGGAAGACCTGAATTCAAATCCAGCCTCAGATATTTACTCGCTGACTGACTCTAGATAAGCCTGTTGGCCTCAGTTTCCTTATATGTAAAATGAGTTTGAGGAAATAAATGTAAAGCAATTTAGCATCTTTGCCAAGAAAACCCCAAATGGGATCATGAAGAGTCAGACACTACTGAAACAACTCACAATAGCAACAGAAGTAAGCCAAACCAGGAGAATGTGTGCAATAAAAGCAATATTGTAAAAATAAACAAACGGAAAGACTTGGGAACTCTGATCAACATAGTAATCCAGCACAATTTCATGATGAAACCACAATTCATCATAATTTATGATGAAATCAATTATTCACCTGCTGATAGAGATGAAAGATAAAGTTCAGAATGAAACATTTTTCTGCACATGACCACTGCAGAAATTTTGTTTTTTTAATTATAAATGTTTGCAAGAGAGGTTTTTTTTCTTGCTTTCTGGGAAGGGGCTAAAGATAAGAAATGCAGACTTCAAAACAAATAAGGTTGATTTGTTTAAAATGTAATAGAACACTATTGTATAATAAGCAAGAACAGATTCAAAGAATCTGAGAACACTCATATGAGTCAAGGAAGAATAAAATAAGAAAACCAGGAAAAAAATGTATAAAATGACTACAGCATTATAAAGGAGAACAACCCATTTCTGGAGCTATAATCAAATCAAGACTGTCATTACTCCTAATATAAATGTGTACTCTCCTGGCTACTACTTTGCTATACTATTGTCTCCCCATTAGAATGTAGGCTTCCTGAGGGCAAATGTTTCTTCCACTTTTGCATGTGCATGGTCAATGCTGGGTACAAAGTAAGCATTTAATAAATGCTTTTTCATTCCCTTAAGAAGTCTCATCAAAAAAAAAAAAAAATTGACAACCACAACTCCAATGACAGAGAGGTGAGAGACGAGGAGTACAGAGTGAAACATAACTTTTCTCAGAAGAATAATGTATGGCTCTCTTTTGCTTGACTATATTCATTTGTTACAAGAAAGAGATTCTGGGAATGTTATGGGGGGAGCAACACGGCAAAAATGATGCTAAAAAAAAAAAAGAAATGAAAAGACCAATAATGAAACATTTATAAAACATACAGAATAGAGAAGAAGATAATTCAGAATGAAACGCAAATAAGCAGAACAGTACTTAAGTTATATTTAATTTTATTATATACTTTAAAAAACTGTACATAATTGATATTAATAGTTTCATATTCAATTCTTTTTTTCTGTTCTTTGAAAATGATCACATTTATTGATGCCTATCAACTTCATAACCCTTCCCTCTCAAAAAAAAAAAAAAACCTGGAAAAAAATTTATGGATACTCATGAAATAATCAGATTGTCCATCTGTTATTCCACTCTCCTAATACATGACCAGCCTATTTCCTTACTTCCACCACTATATTTACATCCACCATGTGTCTTCATGGAGAGGCAATGTAGTACAGGAGAAAGTGTGCTGGCAAAAATCAATGATTTGGATTACATTAAATTAAAAAGGTTTTGTACAAAGGCAAATTTGGGCATAATTCCAAATTGTCCTCCAGAATGGTTGGATCAGTTCACAACTCCACAATGATACATTAGCATTCCAATTTTCCCACTTCTCTAACATTAATAATTTTTCTTATAGCAAATTTGATGTACATTTCTCTAATCAATAATAATTTAGGGCATTTTTTCATATGAGTGTAGATAGTCTTGATTTCTTCACCTGGAAATTGCCTGCTTATATCCTTTCATCATTTATTAATTGGGGAATGACTTGTATTATCATAAATTTGACTCAGTTCTCTGTATATTTTAGAAATGGGTCCTTCACTTGTATGTGCACGAATGTTTGTGGTAGCCCTCTTTGTAGTGGCCAGAAACTGGAAACTGAGTGGATGCCCATCAGTTGGAGAATGGCTGAATAAATTGTGGTATATGAATATTATGGAATATTATTGTTCTGAAGAAATGACCAACAAGATGATTTCAGAAAGGCCTGGAGAGACTTACATGAACTGATGCTGAGTGAAACGAGCAGGGCCAAGAGATCATTATATACTTCAACAACAAGACTATATGATGACCAATTCTGATGGACTTGGCCATCCTCAGCAATGAGATCAACCAAATCATTTCCAATGGAGCAGTAATGAACTGAACCAGCTACACCCAGTGAAAGAACTATTGAAGATGACTAAAAACCATTACATTGAATTCCCAATCCCTATATTTTTGCCCACCTGCATTTTTGATTTCCTTCACAGGCTAATTGTACAATATTTCAGAGTCTGATTTTTTTTTTGTAGAGCAAAATAACAGTTTGGTTATGTACACTTATTGTGTATCTAATTTATATTTTAATATATTCAACATCTACTGGTAATCCTGCCATCTGGGAGAGGGGGTGGGGGGAAAGAGGGGAAAAATTGGAACAAGAGGTTTGGCAATTGTTAATGCTGTAAAGTTACCCATACATATAACTTGTAAATAAAAGGCTATTAAATAAAAAATTAAAAAAAAAAGAAATAGGTCCTTTATCAGAAACATTGGCAGTAAAAATTGTTTCCGAGCTTTCTGCTTTCTTTTTAATGTTGGTTGTATAGGCTTTGGTTGTACAAAACTATGAATACCCTTTGATTCAGCATTACTACTACTAAGTCTGTATCCCAAAGAAATCATATAAAAGGGGAAAAGACCCACATTGACAAAAATATTTATAGCAGCTCTTTTTTGTGGTGACAAAGAACTGGAAATTGAGGGGATACCCATCAATTGGGGGATGGCTGAATTAATTGTGGTATAGTAACATAATGGAATACCATTGTGTTAGAAGAAATAATGAACAGGCAAATTTCAGAAAATTTGAAAATTCAGAAAAATTGAAAGGACTTACATAAACCAATGCTGAGTAAAGTGAGCAGAACCAGAATATTGTTCACAAAATGTTGCTGTGAGCAATCAACTTTGATAGACTTAGCTCTCCTCAACAATACAATGATCTAAGAATTCCAAAGGATTCATGATGGAAAATGCTATCCAGAGAAAGAATTGTGGAGTCTGAATGCAGATCAAAACATACTATTTTCACTCTATATTCTGTTTTGGTTTTTCTTTCTTAAAGTTTTCCGTTCTTGTTCTGATTCTTCTTTCATAGCATGACTAATGTGGAGATATGTTTAATATGATTGCACGTGTAAAACTTATATCAGATTGCTTACTGTTTGGAGGAGAGAAAGGAGAGGGAGAGAGAAAAAACTTGGAACTCAAAGTCTTATAAAAGTGAATGTTGTATATAGGACTGCTTGCCATCTAGGGAAGGGGGTGGAGGGTGGGAGGGAAAAATCGGAACAGAAGTGAGTGCAAGGGATAATGTTGTAAAAAAGTATCCTGGCATGGGTTCTGTCAGTAAAAAGTTACTATTAAAAAAAAGTGTATGTTGAAAACTATCTTTACATTTAATTGGAAACAATAAGATATTGTGGGGGGAGGGAAAGGGGGGAGAGAAATGTCTATATATTTAGAGTCAAAGGAATTGAGACCAAATCCCACTTTGGCTACTGGGCAATACTGGACAAGTCACTTAATATTTTTTTACCTTACCTGTAAAAAGTTGGAATAGATGTCCTAAAAAATGTCTTTTCTAAGTTCTATGGTTCATTGTACTTGCATTCATGGCTTAAAGTCATATAGGCTCACAACAATGCTCCTTAGTGTGGTCCTATATATGGTGGCGGTCCCTGGTAAAACCCACCTCATCCCTTCTATTACCCTTTCAGTATATAGACAAAGGAACAACAGAGGGATGACAAGACTTCATGATGTGTCCATGATGACATGCCAACACCTTGACTGAAAATGGAATTCACAGCCCAGGACACTGGCTCCTTCACCCATCATCTCTTCCTCACACTCTCCTTGCCCTCCCCCACCTCAATTCCCCATGAGACCCATTATGGTGAAAGATGGTAATTATTTTCCTTGGACCCAAAGGGTAGAATCAAAAGCAATGGTTAAAAGTTAAAAGGGAGTCCCATTTTAGTTCCACATACAAGGAAAACTTCCTAATTAACAGAGTTGTCTAGAAATGGAATGGACTGATTTAAGTAGTGAACAAGGAAATAATGAATTCCCTGTCACTAGAAGCTCTTATTGAAGATTGGATGACAACTTCTCCTGAATGTTATAGAGGTGGATGGTCTGGAAAGAGATTGGTGTTAGTGAGATCTTTTCTAACTTGAATTCCTTAATTTGAGTCTTTTTAAATTTGAGTAGATTAATTGCATTTTTTACCATGGCCCCACTCTCCAACCATTTCTACCCCCACAGGAAACTTATTTTCCACCCCTGTCTCCACAGGCTTTTACAGATGAACTTTTTGACTTATCTTGCTGGGGTTTAAGGCCTCCACAAAACTTCCCCAAATCTCTCCTCTAATCTTCCTCCTTAAACTCTCCCTCTGCTTTACTACACTTCTTATCTTCTTCCATTAGGATGTAAACTCCTTGAGATTAGAGACTGTCTTGCTTACTTGTATTCTGATCCCTAGAAAATAGTACTAAGTATAATAATACACAGAAAGTGCATAAATTTTCTGTGTGTGTGTGTGTGTGTGTGTGTGTGTGTGTGTGCCTCTCTGTGTCTTTCTCTATCTCTCTGTCTCCCTCTCTGTTTCTGTCTCTGTTTGTCTCTGTCTCTGTCTCTTTGTTTCTCTCTCTCTCTTTGTGTCACTATCTTTCTTTCTCTCTCCTGAGATAAATGCGATTACCTTCAGACCCACAGGTGCTGCGCATGGAAGGTATTTTTAAAAAGGAATATGACCAGCCTCTCATTCTGTGGAAGGAGATGTAACAGAACAATCAGTTGCTACCTAAATTACGCTAATTAGTGCATTTGCATATTGACTACTCCCTTCTGAACCACTTCTGGCTAGTGAGGCTTCCTGCATGGTAGTGTGAGTACCACATGGGGTGGATAGAAAACTGGAGACAAGCCAAATCCAGCTATTGTCTCAAAGACAATCACTTCTCACCTGGCTCTAGTCTGCAATTGGACAAGTTCAAACCTTCTAAAGCAAGTTTTAGGGGACAGTTTTCTCCCCAACTTGGAACCCAGAAATAAATTAGATGTACCACCATATAAATAGTCAAATATCTGTACCTAAAGAATATGAGATCTGGGATGCTTGGAAAGACCCTGACCCCCAGGAGGTCTAAAAACAAAAACAAAAAAAAACCCTGCTCCTGACACCTGAATTTCTAAGATTCCTTTGGTTCAAACCAGAGATTTTTTTTTCTCTAATAAAATACAAAACCTTCTGAGAGGCAGAATAGTGTACAATAGAGGTGTACTCTACTGTGTACTGAATGCAGTCCACAACACTCCATGTGCCACTTAAACTAGCTTAAAATGTAATTGGGAAATATTTAACAAAATAAAAAATACAATTAAAAAAAGATATTACATTTTATATCTAAGTCAATACATGCCCACAGGGTTCTTACATATGGTTTAGTGGCCCCCATTTCTATTTGAGTTTGACACCACTGCTATGGAGGAAAGAGTTCTGGATGTGGAATCAGGAAGACCTGGGTACACCTGGCCTCTGACACTTATCAGTTGTGTGACTATGGACACGGTCTCTCTCTGAGTCGAGGACAATTCTTTAAGATTAGGTACTAAATTTTAGATAGATTAGATAGATTAAAACTGGCACAAAATCGTGGATCAGTAATATAGTGATCCCTGCAAGGGAGATACTATTCAGCCATCATCACCTCTATGAGTCTCAGTTTCCTCATTTATAAAATGAAAGATCAGACCTGATTATCTGTAAGGCTCCTTCTAGGTTTACATAGTGTGATTCTAAGCAATGAAGAATTATTAGCCTAATCAGAATAAATTTAACAGATTCTTTACTAAGAGAAGGAACTATCAAAAAAGAATGGGAGATAGAGGGAAAGAAGGAACAGAGAGAAAGAAAGGGAAAAATCAAGAGGAAACTAGGAGTGCCAAAATCCAGCTTCAAGAATGTCCCAATTTTCAAATCAGAGAATTTGGTGATTAATGCTCGTTTGGTTGATTGGGTGAACATTAGACAGTCTGGTCCAATCTCCTTATCCTACAAACGGAGGAAACAGGATTCAGAAAGTCACTAATCCAAGGCCATTCAGGGATCCAACCACAATTCAAGTAAAGTGACTCTGCCAAAGACAAGACAGATCAAAAGGCAAAAGAAGAAAAAATGAAAAGCCGATCCTTAGCTTCAAGAAACTTATAGTCTACATTAGGGACAGGGAGAAGTTTTCAATGGGTATTCAAGGGAGCAAATGGGTGGCAGAGAGGAGGCCAAACCCAGGTCCCTGGAGGCCCCATCTGGTGTTCTGCCAAACCTACCCCACCAGGCTGCCCCGCTAAGCTGGCAAAGTAGGACTATACCTCTCCTCCCTCCTCCCTCCCAGGCTAGAAGGAATCTGTATTTTGACAGAAGCAGCAAGGTGATGGCTAGGATGCCTGAGTGCCCGTAGCTTGGCACGCAGAGCTGGGAAGCAGACTTGGAGCATCTGCTTTAGTGCCAGTTCCCCCTCACCACCTTCCGGTTCCCCCTCACCCCCCCTCCCCACCCTGAGCTGCAAGTGAAGCTTTTTTCAAACAGCAGGCGCTAATAATACAGCAGGAAAAGGAGAAAGCGGGAGCAGGCTCTCCTTGTTAAGAGTGTCCTGTGCTGTCTAATAACACAAGGTGTCATTGTACACCAGAATCAGCGCCTGGAGCTTTATTTATAACAACTGAAACACAAGGCAACTGGCCAGGAACAGGGAGGGGGGGTAGGGAGAGGAAAGGAGTGAGGAAAAAGGAGGGGAGAAGAGATCACCCTCCCAATTCCTGTGAGTCAGGAGCTTCCCCAGGATCTCCTATGGGGAGACAAGATAAGAGAGAAACAGGAGGAGTGGGTGTCTACAAGGGGGTATGCTAATGTCACTGCAATATACCTAGAGTGGCCATATGGTCCAACATCTCATTTTACAGGTAGGGAAACTGAGGCCCAGAGTGTGAAATGACCCACCCAAAGTCACTATGTAATTAGTCCTTAGTATCCTAGTCCTTATTACTGAACCACAGAATGTAGAAAGCTTAGAATTTTAGAATCAAAATTAAGAGGCTGTAGAGTATGTATTGAGAAGGGCTTTAATCTTAGGACCAGGAGACCTTTGAGGCTTGATTCCAACACATGCCAGCTGTGTAGTTACATCTTTTCACTAACCTGAGTTTTAGTTTCTTCATGTGTAAAATGGAAATAATACTCAGGATTGTTGCAAAAGTCAATTGGATGAAATAGCAAACTCTATTAAACTCTGCACCAAGGCAAGTTATCAGTGAAAAAAATGCTGGATTTGGAATAAAATGCCTGGATGTCGAATCCCAGTGCTACCACCTACAAGCAGCACATCAGTGAATGTCTCTGAGACTCCTTTTTCCTTATCTGTAAAGATATCAGACTAGATGAGACAGAAGATCCCATCCAAGTTCTAAATGTCTGGTGATAGTGGTCGATGATAATTATATTCTTGTTCGTTTTTCTTTTTTTTTTTTTCTTTTTTTTTTGCAAGGTAATAGAGCTTAATTAAGCCCAGGCTTACACAACTAAGAAATATTATGTGTCTGAGACCAGATTTGAACTCAGGACCTCCTGACTCCTGGATTGATGGTCTACCCACTGCCCCATCTAGCTAAGTGCCCCACATCCTTCACTTTCAAAGAAGAGCAATGACATCAAGAGTAATGACTTGCAAGTGAACTAGATTTAATCAAGACAAAGTTGTGCAAAGTCATCAGTCTCATTATCCCCTCCACAGTCACCTAAGCCCAGCAGCAAGACAAAAGTCAAGACACTGGCAATGTTTCAGGATGCAGTGGGTGACTTTGTCCTTCCCAAGCCTTGGGATTCAACTTCCCAAACAGTAAGGAATCCTGCAACACAGCCACCCACTGAATGGGCTTGAACACTTCAAATAACTAGAAATTTTCATCCCTAAAATCTCCACCTGCAGATCTGGGTTCTACCAAAAACATCCGCTCCCCCTCCACATGAGAGATATTTGAAGAGAAAGATCAAGTTGAGTTCTCATTCCAAATCTCCTCTAGCCTCAAAAGCTAGGCTTCCAAGTTCTGGGAACAAAGCATAATGCCGTGGAAAGGATGCGACCCAAGTCCTTAAACCTCTCTGACACTCAGTTTCCTCATCTGTAAAAATGATAGGTCAGACTAGGTGGCTTCTAAAGTTCCTTCCAAATATAAAATCCACAGTTCTCCCCCATCACACTAGTCAAACTGTTCCAAGAGACATCGCGTCACAGTGCTCCACAGCCCCCAACAGAATCCATTTCTCTCTGAGTTTTGACATGGTTACAATAAGAGAGTGCTCTAGTCCAGTTAGCAGGATCCTTTTTAATCTAAAAGTGACTACAGAACTGGCCAGCAAGGAGCACAATAGAGACATTAAGGGGCACTACAGCCCCCTGATCATATTTAGGACCCCAGGGTCCCCTCAACACCATAGTGATGCTGTGCCCCCTCTAGCAAGTTCTATCTGCTAGGAAGATTTCCAGGAGAAACCCAGACATGGTGGGGACCGACTGAGAACCAGGCTCACTAACTGAGGCAGCATTCCTCACCAGTAGGACAACTGGGGACGAATTCTGTGGCCAGAATGGGACAGGAAGGAGAAACACTCCAGCCTCTCTCAAGGCCTGTTTTTGAGAGGTAGAAGAGAAAGTGGCAGGGTACCTTACCTTCAGAAGACTCTAAAACACTTTCAATCGCTAAATAAACATTTGTCCAGTATTACCTACCAACCTACCTGGGGGCAAGGTGTTTGTTGGATTTGAGTCATTTCCCTCATGTCCAACTTGTGGCCCCATTTGGGTTCTCTTGGCTAAAGATTTTCCTTCCCCAGCTCATTTTACTGAGTTGGACCTTGTCTAAATCATGGTAGTTATTTGCTAAATAACTAAGGTAAATAGGGTTAAGAGACTTGCCCAGGGTCAGATAGCCACTAAGAGTTTGTGGTCACTTCTGAATTCAGATCTTCCTGACTCCAGGTCCAGCACTCTATCCACCGCACCACCTTGCTGCCAGTGTTGTTAATAATAAAGATAAAAAATTATACTCTCCACCCTCAAGGAGCTTACAGTCTAAGAGGAGGGGATTCAGCACACATACGGATTGGGTAGATTTACCAGAAGATAGCAAATTAGTTGTTACTACTCAAAGAAGAAAGCCAGAGAAATCCTGCCCTGGCTCTGCAGAAGCAGTTCTGTAGTATGGCCTTGGGCTCTGATCTTAACTCTGTGATCTCAAATATCTTCCCATCTCTGGATCTTGATTTCTTCATCTATAAAATGAGAAGTCTGGATTAGATCAATTGCTCTTAATTGTCATGGCTCCTATCGACAATCTGGGGAAGCCTATGGATCCCTCCTCAGAATGAGGTTTTCAAATACATAAAATAAAATAGGTAAGATAAGGAGACCAGTTATGTTGAAATACCATTATCAAAATATTTTTTAGAAACTAATTCATGGGGCTGGGTGTGATGATACATGTCTGTAATCCTAGATTTCTTAAGAAGGCTGAGGCTGATAGATCACTTAAATTTAGGAGTTCTGAGCTTCTGGGGGGCTAAAGCTGATGATCAGATATCCAATCCCAATATGGTGTGAGTTCCCAGGAGCATGGGACATAGAGGTGACATTAACCCCCTTGCAGTTCTGCAAACAAGAGACTCCTTCCTGCCACTCCAGGCATTTCCTCTCACTGTCCCCCATGTCTGCAACAGTCTCCTCCATTCCAACTACATCTCCACTCGACCTGATCTATTATGTCTGGTCACTGGACCCAGATGGCTCTGGAGGGGAAAGTGAGGCAGGTGACTTAGCACAGCCCTCCCTCACTCAAATCCAATTCACTTGCATATGACGATATCACTTCCCTTAAAGTAATGGTCCTCTTCAAGCCCTCTCCTCCCTTCCCCCAATTCTTTGAAATTCCAACTAAAATGCCAAAGGCTACAGGAAGCCTAATTCTAGGGCCTTCCTTCTATTAATTGTTATTTATCTTGATTTTAGCTTGCTTTGCATATATTTGAATTACACTGTAACCTCCTTTTATCTTTTTTTTTGTATTCCCAGCACTTAACGCAGTGCTTGGTATAGTAGGCATTTAATAAATTGCTATTGATTGACTGGAGCCAGATCAGAAACAGATCGGGCCAAAGTTTATGTGCTAATCAGTCGTGGGATCCAGCCAGGAGAGAAGGGAGATCCAGGTTTTTTAAAGTCTTTGGTTAAGAACCCTTGGACTAGATCACTTCTAGGAAATCTTCCTGCTTTCGGTCCTATGAAACCTTGCCATACAAGGATCAATTAAAGGAACTGAGGGATTTGAAAAGGGAGAGAGTTTAGGAACCACTAACCTAATAAAACCTCACAGCTTGACAGCAGTTTGGTCTGTTGTGTAAACAATGTGTGAGGGGCAATTTTTTTTAAAAATGTGGTAGAAAATGCTTGTGAAGAAAAATATTCCTTACCCCGACTCCCATTGGAGACTGCTGGGCAAATAAGAAACCGGAGCCAATTACAGTTGCAAAAAGGTGCCTGAAGCCAGTTGACCCTTTGGCCCAACCCTTCCTCCCTATCATACTTCCCCACCCCCAATTTAATTCCAAATTCCTTTCCTATCGTTCCCCACACACCTCATCTTTACTACTGATCTTCTTCCCTAGCCGAGGCCCTCCTCCCCATCCCTCAACACTATCCACCCACCCTCTCAAATAATGCTGCCTTTTTTTCTTTCAATTTACCACTCCTTTTGCATAAGACCTGAGCCACCAGTTTTGCTCTCAAGAAAGGGGAAGAAAGGGAGGGAACAAACCGGTTTCCATTTTGTGCATGCAAATTCCAACCGAAGAAAGCCAATTGCATATCAGTGATATATACTTAGAGCTAAAGTGAACGAAATTTAGTCCTTTACATATTAACTGATGAAGTCCACAGCAGGGGAGGGAAATGATTCAATCAGCATTAAGCCCTTCCTGACTAGAGAACTGAGAAGTTAAATCAATTATCTTGGGTCAGCAGGTTAGAACTCCTAGCCCATCTACAAACCAGGGGATCCTTCTACTAGGCCCCCTCAAGGTTGCAGATCCACCTTGTGCTTCCCTTGGGAGTAGAATGCTTGGAGCGTGTTTGGGAAGGGGGAAGTGTGTTGCATCACAAATACTGCCTGTTTTTAGACATGTCACTGAACTTTTCAAGATCTCTCTTGCCACATTTCCAAAAGGAGGGGGTGGGACTAGATAGCCTCTGAAATCCCTTTTAGGCCTAAATCAATGACAGCGTAATTGGTGTGGGGGAAGGAAGGATGGAGGTGTGTGTTAACCTGGGGAAAAAATGGATTAAAAGAGTGAAATTTTAATCCCAACAGAAATATGATTCACTTTGTCCAGAAATTCCCAGTCCCAGTACACTTAGATTACTTTTTTGTTGTCATTAGTCAGTTGACAAGAATTTGTTAAGGACCCAGGTATCAGGTTATTCCCGGAGATAAAAAATAAGAGTAAAGAAGAAAGACATCCCTGCCCCCAAGGAGCTTACATTCAAGAGGTGGATTGTTATCATCTGTCCTCTAAGAGGACCATGACATGAGGAGAGGATGCCATAATATTCAAATAAATTAGATTTAAATGAGGGAGGGCTGGGCAAGGTCACCCGCTTGACTTTCCCCTCCAGCGCCCTCTGGGACCAGTGGAAAGATGTAGATCAGGCTGACAGGAGATGGCCCTAGAGGCACTTGGCTTTTTTAAGCTAAGGTCTTCAAGAAGTCTCAATTAGATTGAGGCTACACCATTCAGTGATGAAGGGCAGGTGGAAGAGAGTAGAAAGTAACCCATAAAAAGAATCTGAGAGATGGGAGAGGAGGTGAGGTCATGGCAGCAAAGCCTGGGGAGTCAGAAGCAGAGCTGGAAGAGGAATGAAAGGGGTTAGCTGGGACCCCTTTCCAAAATGGAAGCTCCAGGAGGAGCTCACCAAAGGCAGAAAAAGGCTGTGGGAACAGAGGGATGTTCCAGAATGAGAAGGCAACCAGCAGTAAAAGAAGCTCTAAGATGAGAAGACCACTGAGGAATGATGGGAAAGTACCTAGGAGAGAGATCTGAGGCAAATACATTTTAATATCTTAGATGCATTTAGACTTTGTAAAGTCTAAACAAGTGAATCTCCTCACTTTACTGTTTTTTTTTTTAAATGAATAGAATTAGAAAATATGATAAAAGAAATAGAAATGCTCAGTATTAGAGGGACATCAGAGAAGATAAGTCATGTGCCTACACTGTTGGTGGAGCTGTGAATTTGTCTAACTTTCTAGAAAGCAATCCATACTGCTCAAGAAAACAATTGTAGGTCCCAGGATCTCACTACTGAGTGTTTAACTCAAGGGAGTCAAAGATGAAAAGACCCTATTTGTGAATGTAAAAAGTTGAAAACAATGTGGGTACCCATGGATCAGGGAAGGCTAAACAAATTGTGATGTGAATCTTATAGAATGTCATTGCACCATAAGAAATTATGTCTATGAGAGATTCCAAGAAACCTGACATAGGACAAAGAAAGCAGAAGCAAGAGACCCATGGGCAGGACGTGCTGAACTCAGATTCAGTGAAATGACCAAAGTTGGTTCCAAAGGATGGATGATGAAACACCCTTCCCTCCTCTTGGAGCAGTGGTGGATTGGTGGTTACATATACTGTCAGATTCTGTCACTGAGTCATCAGCTTTTCCTTTTCACAAGAAAGAGTCAAGGATGGAGGGTAATACTGGGAAAAGACTAAAGTATATAAACCAAAAGGTATCAATATGTTGTTTTAAATAAATATAATTAATGAAGTGAATGGGAATAGGAGAGAGTTAACTAATTAATATAGGTAACTCACAGGATCTCTTCCCAGTTTGGCTAACAATGTGGTGTGTGATTGAGCTTTATTTTCCTTCTCTATAATACCACCTCCAGATACTTATGGACCAGGAGTCAATAAAAGGACAGCCTTTGAAATGAAAGCTCCCCTAACACTATCTCATCAGATAATTATGATAAATCCCTTATAAAAAGGATGAAATTGGTCATCCAAAGGGTATTTTACAAAGGCAAAGAAATATGAGTAAGGAGATTATCACACAAAATGTACAATAACACTCTAGACAAAAGGTTTTATTAAAGCAAAATCCCCCAAAATGAAAGAATGCTGTTTTCCCATAGGTTTCCATTAGAAAAATAATGTCTTCTCAGAAGAAAAGATAAATCTTAGGAGAGCAAGATCCTAACATGGCACTCATAGTTCAACCACCTCCTCCCAAAAGTGTATAGAATTTAGACATTTACATTGCCACATGAATTCCATATAGCTGTAAAATCCACAGGCATATATAGAATATCTTGTCCAGTCATTTTCAGTCATGCCCAACTCTTTCTGACCCCATTTGAGGTTTTCTTGACAAAGACACTGAAGTAGTTTGCCATTTCCTTCTCCAGGCATATATGAAAGGACACCTGCAATAAAATTTATTCAGTAGCAGACAATGCATCAATATTTTGATGGATCTGTGATCTCAACAGTGTAGGTGTTTCCTCCAATAGCACAGTTAACAATCCATCTGTGCCTTCTAATAGAGAGCAACTTGTCCATTTCTTCCTATAAATCGTCCACAGGGCTCCGCCTTACATTTGGGGGACCTTCCTCTAGCACAGTGGGGCTCAATCTTTTTGTGTCATGAACCCCTTCTGACAGTCTGGTTAAGCCTACGAACACTCCCCCAAAAATGGGATATTTTTTTTTATTTATAATTAAAGGAAATTCTTAATTCCAGTTCATGAAAATAAAAAAAATTCCCATTCAAGTTCAAAGGTCCTTGAAATCTATTGATAAATCTCTAAGTTAAAAATCCTTAGATATTATAGGGATATCAATGGAGAGCATTTATCCCATATTCTCATTAGCTAACTGTCCCACCTCATTTTACACTCTTTCAGCTCTCTGATGATATCCATTATGAGGTATCACCTGTACTGTTCTCCACTAAAATTATGTGAGACTCCTCAGACCTATCACATACCTCTCTGTTGCCCTTTGGGTGAACCACAACTTTAATTCTTTGGAGACTATGGTATTCTATGATGTGCAAACATACAACATCACCAGAAGAATACTGAGGTTGGAAAGATAGATCTTTGTTTCAGGGAGAATCTTAGGGCCATTAAAAGCATTGCATACTTTTCCAAGCACCATCTAGGCCTCCTACTCAATTTTGACTCAGCTAATCATCCCTCACACATAATATACTTTTTAAACAAACAAAATAACTTCATAATATCCTTAACATATCCAAACAACATTTATCCTCTCAAAAGGTCAATGCCCAGAAAGATTTACCTTTAAAAAATCAGCTTCTAGAAAATGGGGGTTGAGGAGGTTGAACCAGATGATCTTTAAATTCACAGTCAGTTCTCAATCCTTTGATTACAATTCTCAGACTTCCCAAACAAAATAGGGAGACTCAACCAACCCCAGCCTCTGAGAGGCAACTGTGGTCTCATGAAAAGAGCAATGAATGAAGGGGTATTATATCTTGGTTGTAGTCCAATGGCTCTGCCACAAGCTGGTGGCAAATTCATGGATGAACCCCTTCCCCTCTGAGTGTTCCTTTGTGACACAGATGAGGGGCAGCAAGCATGGTAGTTAGAGTCCAGCCTTGGTCTCAGAGTCAAGAAGTTTCAAGTCTGAAACTCTAATTCATATTGGCCCAATACCCATGAAATAAGAGATCCAGCAACCACAAATAAATAAACATGGACAATAATAATCCCTGCTCTGTTTACCTCAGGGGCTACAATGTGTATTTATTGATTTCATGGGAGATAACTAATGAGAAAATACTTTGTAAATTGTATTTAAACCTTAGGCATTTTTGTTCACTGGACTCTGGTCAGATGCTGTCAATAGAGGGATATAAGGGTGGTCTACACTCTGACTGAGGTATAAGCTGTGACACAGTCCAGGCCCAATGCTTTACTACTATGACAATATGAAAGTGGACTGTGTCATACAGGCTATCTTCTATGTGAGGAGATCCTTTTATTTAAGGAATTTTACACCTGCTTTTAAGTGAGAGTTCATTGTCGTAGCAGATGCAATAAAAAAAAACCTAGAGAGCAAATGTTTGAAGTAAAAATTGCAAGGAAGAAGAAAAATCAAAAGAAAGAAAAAGAGGAGAAGGAAAAGGAGAAGAAAGAAAAGAAAGCGGAGAAAGAGGGAAAAGAAGAAAAAAATCCACAAGTGTGTGATTTCTTGGCCTTAATTTCATACAAGTGAATGTTGTCATTTGAGAAATGAAGGTGAGGGTTCTTGCAGGATCTCTTTAGGGTTCTGGCCAAAGATTGTGCCTCCACCCAGGACTTGTTCTCTGTTCCTGGCCAGTCTGTGCAGTGACAGGAGACTCACTGACAGGTGGCGTCTACTCTGTGTCACTGAGCCTCAGGGTGTCTGCTAGAGTTACCTGGGGCTCTCCTAGTGTGGGTTCTTTCTCTTGGCATCCAATCAAGCAAAGACTGAGATTCTTCCATCCAGGCAGGAACAGACTCCCCCATAAACACTTTAGAAGCTCCCCTTACACCAACTTCATAACTTCTCAGGTTTTGTCTAATGCCTCAGTAAACTGGCTTGCACACACATGCCTAAGGAAACTTAACTCTCTCTCTCTCTCTCTCTCTCTCTCTCTCTCTCTCTCTCTCTCTCTCTCTCTCTCTCTCTCTCTCTCTTTCTCTTTCTCTGCAAGACCCAAGAGCCAGCTGACAGCACACAGCCTGGGCTAGGGAGGAAGAAGAGGATGGATTATGTACAATGAGAAAGCTCCACCATCACCAGATGGCTCCCCAACAGAAACAGGGCCCCTTTCCGGAAGCTGGGAGATAGCAAACAAGAGCCCAAGACAGGTTGGCTGGAATAATTATAAGGTGAGACCCTGGCAGTTTGCAGCCTTTGTCTGTGCCAGCTGCCGGCAGAGGCAACTTTGGAAGTGGTTTCATGGATGTTATCGAGCTGAGACCGTGACTTAGGTCTGATTCCCCCTCCACATGCTTACCTAGCACCTGTGATACTCTCTCACACCCTTTACCTCTGGGTCAACTCTGCAAACAGTGGTTCTAATACCTCCCTTCCAGATCTACCTGACTGTTAGTACTTTCTTTTATAAATCATAGATATATAACATACATACATATGGCATCTGGCTTACACTTCTCCAATGGCACATTCTTTCTCCATTGTCTATAAATATAAGTCTTATTTTCCCTTGCTACACAATGAACCTGGGAAGGGAAAGTAGTCATGGCTTGTAGAAAGAACACTGGCTTTGGAGTCAGAGGACCCCAGTGACCACAGCTCAAATTCTGCCTGAATATCTATGTGACCTTTGGACAAATCCCTTAAACTTTGTGAGCCTCATTTTCCTCATCTGTAAAATGAAGGGGTTTTAACTAAATGACTCCTTAGTCCCTTCTAACTCTGTGATCCTATTTCTATGCCTTTTTTAATTCACATATTTATTAAATGCCCACTGTATATAGTACAAGGGAATGTAAGGGAAGATACAGTGTTTGAATAACTATCATCTAGGACAAGAATTGTTCATTTTTATGTGACAGGCACCCCTTTCAGCCTAGTGAAGCCTATGGCCAGCTTTTTAGAATAATATCTTTAAATACATAAAATGAAATGAATGGAATGACAAAGTTGGAAAGCAACTGTTCTGAAATACAATTCTCAAAAGAAAACATTTTCTTTTAAAATTATAGGCCCTAAGTTAAGAACCCCTGGTCTAAGAGGAGGATGAGACCTAGATCACCATCTGGAGCCCAAAGGGATCCCAGAGGCCTTTTGAACCTTACATATAAGGAAAGATTCAAGGTCACAAAGATTTTCAACAAATCAAAAGTAACATCTGAATCCAGATCCTTGTTATCTGATCAATACAGACAATTATATTATACCATATTGCATGAAAAGTGAATGATTTAGCTTTGCATCCCTTACAGTCTCTAACACATAGTATCTTTGCACTTAGTGACTGACTCCCATGCCTGGAATGCATTCTCCCCTCCACGGATTCCCATGGCTTTCTTCAAGACAGCTCAAATTTCCCTTTGACAAGACCTTTCCTAGTCGTCTCCCCTCTTTAAGCCTTCCCAATTCAGATTACTTTCATGTGCTCTATTTATATCTTGTATGTATCTAGATAATTATATGTCTCCCCCATTAGAATGTATGCTCCTTGAGAGCAGGGTCTATTTTTTGCCTTTCTTTGCCTATAGATTTTAGTGCAATGCCTGGCACATGGTAGGTACTCAATAAATGTGTTGCCTAACATAGTGAGCACTAAATATCTATGAACTAGGAGTCAATGAAAGAATCCTAGAATTCCTCTCTACAGATTACCTAAGGCCATAATCAGATTCTCCAATACAGCTAGGTTCTATTAGTGCGAATGCCTAATCCTATTAAGCAGTTAGTTATTTGAATTTGCTCTGTATACTTCTACTGGGATAGAACTAATTACCTTATCTTACATAATTATAACTTCAAATAATACACATTTAAATACAGGGGAAGGCTCCCCAAGCATGTGGTTAGAGGCCTCCTGGGATAAGGTGACCTAAAAGTGATTAGCCCAGTTCCTTTCCCTTATGGACAGGAAATGTTCCTTTTATCAAACAGACCCCCAAAGGCAAGATCATGAGAACCTGAGTCCCCCGCCCCTTCCCTGAAACATAGAACCTGTATCCATTCATTCCAAGGGAGAAGAAAAATTAATTCATGGAGTAGTTAAGAAGAAAAAAGGAGAAAGAATAGAAAAGGGTAAAAAAAGTTACTAAGCTAACAAAAAAATGACAGAGAAGTACACTAATCATGATATAACCCTAATATGGTGTTGGAAGTTTGATCAAACTCTGCAATTACCTCTGATCTCTGATTTGAACAAGGACACCCCCATTTCTTTTTTTCCTCAGCTTTCAACAAGAAGAGCCATCTTTACAGGATTGTCAATTTGGAACCACAAGGAATTTCAGGGGTCATCTAGGCCAATCTCATTCTACATCTGAGAAAACCCAATCCCATAGACATCAAGTGACTCATCAAACATCTCACAACAGCCAAATTTAAACATTTGATTCCAAAACCAATGTTTCTTCTAGTGGAATATGCTGCTTGCCTGTCCTCTCCACTATGACTCTCACAAAGAAAATGAGGGAGCTGTCCCAGGGTCTCAGTGCTGATATGACCCAGGCGGTCTGAATCTGTCACTGACTCGGGAAGCGATCTAACTAAGGGGTCTAGGGATACACACTGAAACAAATTATAGGATAAGGGCAACAGACACAACATGCTAGAAAAATGTTCCATATGTCATCATTTCACCACCATGATAAAAACCAGACCTGAAATCCCATTCCTCCTTTTCCATTCAAAAAGTCTCATCCATCCAGCTACCCTTCAGGAGGGACAGTAGAGCCATGAGTGCTTTTGCTAGTGATTTGAATGAAGCTACTGCCATTTAAATCTTTTCATTATGCTCATCTTTGCAACATCCTAATTTTTCCCCAACTCTTTGTTCACCCAAGCATTACAATGGCCATCCTTCCTCTACCACAGATGGTCAGGAGAAAAGGAAGGGAGAACATGGAGGGACACAAGAATCACTTTATTAAGTAACAGAGAGTTTGAGGGATCTGAAAGAGAGTGTAAGGACTTAATTTCAAGTCCCAACTCTACCACTTAACTAAATGAACATGGGCAAGTCATTTCTCAAACCTCAGTTTTACTCATCTGTAAAATGGAACTGATTTCTCCTTCCCAGAGTTATTTTAAGGAAAGCACTTCATCAACTTTAGAGCATGAGAGTAATACAGGTTGTTGTTATTGTTTTAGTTGACCCATAAATCAAAAGCCAAAATGAACTGTTATTTTGCTGCTACAGGAATCAAATATTCACCTGTTCAACGGAGATTTATTGTGCCTACTACAAAGCTCTGGGAGATACAAAAATAATTAGGACATAGTAACTACTTCGAAGAGTTTACTATTTGGTCAAAATGATGAGAATCGTATACTTAAATATCATGGAAATCAAAATATATAAAGTATCTGAAAGGAATGAGTGTCTGCTTCTTACTGAACTGGGAATCAAACTAAAATTTAAACTATAATAGCATATAATCCAGTAGTTGGTGGTTTGTATACTTCCTAAAACATTTAAATCAAAACAAAACAGGACTATCCAAATAATTTCTAAGCCCAATCTGAATCAGAGATTTAATTCGGTTCAAGTCCCTGGATGACCTCCAAGCTGACATTTGGAAAACACTGTTTCAAATGCCACTTGTCAGCATCACAGCTTGCTAATATTCCATAAATTCTGAAATGTGGATAGAAATGCATCCAGGTAGTCATCCTCCATCAAGGACTCCATCTCCCGTTGGAATCAATACGTTCCAAATTTCATTTTTTGGACTCCCAGGCAATCAATCAGTATTTATCAGTTCAAACAAAGTACCCAGCACTGTTCTAATTCTTCAGAATTCCCCCTATTGAAAAGTCACATTTCTTTTCTCTAAGGAATATACAGTCCAAAAAGGTTAGAAGTCAGAACTCAGACCATAGAATGGTATAGATGGAAGAAACTTTAACAATCTTTTAGTTTTGATTCTGGATTCTTAACTTGAGGATCATGAATATGCATATGGGGGATGTAAATTATTGTTTTTCAGCAGAATTGATTTCTTTGGATTCTTATGTATTTTATTTAAAAACCTTATTTTGAGTAGAAGTGTTCAGACTTCACCAAATTTCCAAAGGGCTCTCTGACCCAAGAAAGGTAGAATCTCTGGTCCAAAGTTTCTGCCAACTCAAACCAACTCACAAGAATCAATTGCTAAATTTTCAGTGTGAGCATTTATCCCCCCAAAATAAATGCTACAAATCATACTACAAGTCAGGACTTTACTTATTTTGTTGATTAACCATACTCAAACACGTGAAGGAGATTTATCCTGCACATTTTCTTTTCCCTCTCAGAGAGCCAGTTGTTAAATGCTTACTAGCATTTTCTGTCCCTGAGATTATGTAAACAAAAGTGTAAAAGAATTTTTGAATGTAAAAGAATTGCCAACTGGCCCTGCAGTGATAAAGAAAAGCAGGTCTCAGGAGTATGATGATAGACCTCCTGAGGTTGGTAGCCACCGCTGAGTAAAAGAACAAGAGAAATTGTAGGGTGTGGTATAGGACAACGAGAGGTTGATGCGATAAGAGGCTGGGAAACTATAGGGCTGCTGTTGGGAGGAAGTTGGTCCCTTGGATGTCCCCTAATCTGACTATCTGGAGAGAATCCTCAGTTGCCTCTTTCTAGTTCTAGCTCTGGCTCTAATGGATCATTCTGTAACAGAAGAAGTCCACAGTGTTTATCTATATTGATGTCTATCATTTTAAGACTACAAATAAGTTTCTGAGAAGACTTATTCAAACCCATTTTTAAAATTGAATTGAAATGACTAGAGAAGATGATTATTTAAAAGGAATTGCAGGATAGGTTCTTCTGTAAAACAAAGAATCCTTTATAAATCTGAGTCAGTGTTACAGAATGAAAAGATTTTTCTGAAGGAGAATCTAGAGGCTCAGCTCTGATAGTAACATGAGGTGTAATTTTGGATGATTTATTTCATCTCTGGGTTTTTAATGTATAAAATAAGGGGATTTCTAAGAGTCCTTTCCAGCTCTAATACTCTTTGTTTTTATGGTAAGTCCAGATTTTCATATCTGGGGTTTGCTTAAAGAGGAACACAAATATATATAGGGAAATGGAATGGTAGATCTTTGGATATAAAGGACCTTGTTGAATTGTGTCTGACTCTTTATGTCCTCATTTAAGGTTTTCTTGGCAAAGACACTGGAGTGGTTTGCCATTTCCTTCTCCAGATCATTTTATAGATAAGGAAACTGAGGCAAACAGGGTTAGGTGACTTATGCAGAGTCACACAGATAGTACCTGGGGTTCGATTTGAATTAAGGTCCTCCTGATTTTAGGGCCAGTACTCTATCCACTGAGTTATTTACCTGACTTTAAGGGATGTAAGAGATTATTTTATAATTAAGATAACTGAAACCCAGAAAGGAAAAGTAATTTACTGAAGATGAAAACCATAACAGAACTTGAAATCAAACTCATGTCTCCTAACTCAAGAAATGAAATGGTTCAATGAAAGAGAAGATGGACTTTGAAGTCGGAAAACCTGTGTTCAAATCTTGCTCATTCACTCTTAGCCATTTGCTCTTTAAGTCTTAGTTTTGTCATCTATAAAATGAGAACATTGGATTGGATGGCCTCTGGGGTCCCTTCCAGTTTTATAGTTATGAACTAATGCTTTTTCCACTATTAATGGAAAATTTAGTCCCATTATCCTTGTTAGAAGGAAAAAGAGAAATTCTTTATTGCTCTCTCCATATCTTTATTCACTCTGTTCCTCTCTCCGCTCTGCCTCTCTCTGCTTATATCTTTCTGTCTCTCTGTGTATGTCTGTCTTTGTCTTTCTCTCTGTCTGTACCTCTGTGTCTCTGTATGTCTCTGTCTCTCTTCTGTTTCCCTCTCTCTCTGTCTCTCTCCCTATCTCTTCCTGTTTGTGTCTCTCTCTTTCTGTGTCTGCTTTTTTCTCTGTCTCTGTCCATCTCTCTCTCTCTCTCTCTCTCTCTCTCTCTCTCTCTCTCTCTCTCTCTCTCTCTCTCCCCCCTCCTCCCCTCCCACTTCTCACTCTTTTTATCCCAATCCCCCCAGTGGAAGGGCTAAACAGGGAAGAAAGAAGAAAGAGAGACAGAGAAAACAGGCATTTCTCACTTAACTAAATTAAATACAAAAATTTATGTATTTTATTTAAAAACCTTATTTTGAGTAGAAGTGTTCAGACTTCACCAAATTTCCAAAGGGCTCTCTGACCCAAGAAAGGTAGAATCTCTGGTCCAAAGTTTCTGCAAACTCAAACCAACTCACAAGAATCAATTGCTAAATTTTCAGTGTGAGCATTTATCCCCCCAAAATAAATGCTACAAATCATACTACAAGTCAGGACTTTACTTATTTTGTTGATTAACCATACTCAAACACGTGAAGGAGATTTATCCTGCACATTTTCTTTTCCCTCTCAGAGAGCCACATAGCCATTATCAGAAAATATATCAGAAAATCATCTTATTTACTTACTCTCTCAGTTAATCAACAAGCATTTATTAAGAACCTACTGTATGCTAGGCACTTTGCTAAGTATCAGATTTTAAAAAGCAAAAGCTAAATAGTTTCTTCCCTCTGAATGTTTAAATTCTAAGTTTCTAAGGCTCTTTTCCACCATTCACTCACCATCCTGGGTACTGGAGTTCAAAGTAGGGAGTATCATTAGCTAACCCACCTGACTTTTGTCATTCCCTTGCAAGTCTCACATAGTCTCACAGAACTGTGCAGGATAACATTCAAGTACTCAGAGATAGTGGGAGTAGCCCTGCCCTGGCAGAAAGAGCTATACCCTGCAGCTCTCTTCAGGAAAAGCAGCTCCAGGCAGAAGTCAGGCCAGGTGGCTCAGGTGGAAAGACCAAGAGGCTCCTCTCTCACTTGCAGGGACTTGCCTGACAAGAGCAGCATCTGTCCTTCCCCTCCCTGTCTGACTTTAATCTCACTGAGGGGAATTAAGAAAGGTGTAAACACAGCTTCTCTAGCTGCAAGCCCTGGCACAGAGACTATGAATGAAAGAATGAGAGAGAGAGAGAGAGAGAGAGAGAGAGAGAGAGAGAGAGAGAGAGGAAAAAAGTAGAAAACAGAGGGAAGGAAAAAGGAAAATGGGATAGAGGAAACTTGCTAGCAAGAGACAATCATAAGAGTAGACCAGAGAAAAAGCATGTACGTATTGTAAGAGAACAAGAAAAATGTAACATTCCCTCCAAGTATCTAGCACAGTATCCTGTACATGGTAAAGATGAAGGTCCCAGAATTCCAGCATAATAATTATTACCATTATATAGTATTCTCAGAGTTGCAAAGCATTTTACATATATAATCTACTTTATTAAAGATGACAGTACCTGAGGAAAGACACAGATAAATTGTTAAACTGAATGGAAAGGTAAAGAATTATCATACCAATGAACCAGGTTCAAATCCAACCAACAGAAGTTGGGTTAAGGCATGGGCTGGAGAGGAAAAGGGTAGTATTCAACTTAAGGGCACAGAGACAGAAAGTATATATGGGGCAGAGGGTTTTCAGTCTAGTAGTTTTTGAAGATGCTTCTAAAATTGCAGCTCAGCTGCCTAATTTGTAGTTAACAACCAAGCCTTTCCAGAGTCTCTTTAATAGGACTTTCCATTCATTTAAAAAAAAAAAAAAAAACTTTTCTCTTTTCTTTCCACTTTCTTCCACTATGTAATTTAGTTATCCAGAAGATTTTTTCCCCCAATTGCCAGGTGTTTCTGACCTTTGGCATGAGCTTTTCCTAAGCTTCCAATAAAGTGTTTTTGAATTGTTTGAATTATCTGCAAGCCTCTTGTGGGCTATTGGTTCTTTAAAATTCTGCTTTTTCTTCCAAACTAGGGCTCACATCTTGTCCTGTCCCTCTTAGATAACTGTGTGTTGATGGATTTGGGAGGGGTTCCCTTTTTCACTAAGATGTTGAATCTAATTGTGTCTCGTTCACTATTTCTTAGTGACTCACCCTCAGTCACTTATTGAACTAGTTCCTGTTTATTAGTCAGGCTTAAGTCCCAAATACTTCCTCCCCATGTGGCTAACCATGCCAGGAAGCAGCCATCCTTTGTCCTCTCTAAATATCTCACCTCCACCTTTCCTCCTGATGAGGCATTCTGCCAATCTGGGTTGAGATAATTTTATTACCTGCCCTGATTCTGCTGCTTCTCAACTTCATTTAACATTTCTCTGTAAGTCTCATCATGTTGATCAGGTGATGATATATAACATTTTTTAACCTTTTTTTATTGTAAGAGTATGGAATTTTCACCCACAGAAATTCTATAGGAGTTCTTTATTCCAAACACACTTTTGGTCATTGGCACATCTACTCCCCTTCCCTCCCACCTGTCTTCAGTTAAAGTTTAAAGCTCAAAATCACTGTATCTCACTGATGTGCCACCAAGATACCAAGTGAATCAAGACCTTCACTGGGGGTGCAATAATTCCTACCTGCCTATTATTTTCAACTTTACAAATTACTGTTCCCCCAACACCCCAACTGATCCACTTGGTTATTCAGGTTCAAACATGGATAACTAATAATTCAGAAATCAAACTTGACATTTTTATCTCTTTCTATACTCAATGATATTGAGTAGCTTACAATCTAAGATAACCCCCAAGCTTTTCAAGCTGTATTTTAATATGAGAAAGTAAAAAACTATTACTTCAATATTGTTCTTCTTTAAATCCCTCATGTAGGAGATGCCCAACAATTGGGGAATGGCTAAACAAGTGTGATATATTATTACAACAGGATACTCTTATGTTATAAGAAATGAAGAGCAGGTGAATTTCAGAAAACCCTGTAGACTAACATGAAGTGATGCAAAGTGAAGTGAGCAGAACCAGGAGAATATTACACACAGTAACAGCAATATGGTACAATGATCAACTTCAAATAAATTAGCTATTCTCCAAAATACATTGATACAAGAAAATTCCAAAGGACTTATGATTAAAAAAAAAAAAAAGCTAACTACCTCCAAAGAAAGAACAGATGGACTCTGAATGCAGCTCAAAACATACTGTTTTTCATTTTCTTTTTCTAAAAAATAATATTCATCCTTTTAAAAAATAAATAAACCTCTCAAGTATTTACTGGATAACCACAAGCACATAAATTCAATAACTTACTCCCTCTTGAATACACTGACCCATGTCACTTGATAAGGGAAAAAGTACTTATATCTTTCAATTCCTTAAATTTCAACATTTCCAGAGCTAATAAAACAGTACTCTCTTTCTCTTTGTTACCTTGGATTTACTTGCCTGTATACATATTTTATCTTCTCTCACTACCCAAAAGAGAAAGGAAGAAGAAGAGAAAAAGGAGGAGGAGGAGGAAGAAGAGTAGGAGGAGGAAGAAGAGTAGGAGAAGGAAGAGGAAGAAGAAGAGGAAGAGGAGAAGAAAAAAAAGAATAATTTGAGGGCAAGAATGGTTTCATTATTTATTTATAGCACCTACTATAGCATCTTGAGCATATCAAGGATATAAATGTTTGTTGAATTGAACTGTTGACTTGGAGCCAACTCAATTCACCTGATCAAATTCAATTTAAATATTTCTTTATTATTTTTTAATTTTCTCCAATTATATGTGAAAAAATTAACATTCTTTTTAAAAATTTTTGAGTTGCAAATTCTCTCGTACTCTCTCTACCTTTCCCCCTCATTAAGGAGGGAATCAACTTGATACAGGTTACACGTGTGCAATCATGCAAAACATATTTCCATATTAGTCATTCAACTTAAATATTTGTTGAAAAAAGTGAAACTCAATACTGTGAAATTACAATGATCTGCTACCCAAACTCCTGACATGAAGATGATGGACTCAGAGTACAGAATGAGACATAAGTTTTCTGAATATGATCAATGCAGAAATTTGTTTTGCCTATGTTTATTTCTTTACAGTGTTTTATATTTCTTTTTTGGCAGTGAGGGAAATGAGGGAGAAAGAAAACAGATTTTTGTTCATTAAAAATAAATTTTGTTTTTAAATTATAGTGACCAAAATTGTCTGAATACCAATAAATATTTATTAAATACCTACTATGCGCTTGGCACTGTGCCAAGTTGTGGGCATACAAGAAGAGAGACAATAATCCCTACTCTTTTTTTTAATTTAATAGCCTTTTATTTACAGGTTATATGCATGGGTAACTTTACAGCATTAACAATTGCCAAACCTCTTGTTCCAATTTTTCACCTCTTACCCCCCACTCTCTCCCCCAGATGGCAGGATGACCAGTAGATGTTAAATATATTAAAATATAAATTAGATACATAATAAGTATACATGACCAAACTGTTATTTTGCTGTACAAAAAGAATCAGACTCTGAAATATTGTACAATTAGCTTGTGAAGGAAATCAAAAATGCAGGTGGGCAAAAATATAGGGATTGGGAATTCAATGTAATGGTTTTTAGTCATCTCCCAGAATTCTTTCTCTGGGCGTAGCTGGTTCAGTTCATTACTGCTCCATTGGAAATGATTTGGTTGATCTCATTGCTGAGGATGGCCAGGTCCATCAGAACTGGTCATCATATAGTATTGTTGTTGAAGTACTTAATGATCTCCTGGTCCTGCTTGTTTCATTCAGCATCTGTTTGTGTAAGTCTCTCCAGGTCTTTCTGAAATCATCCTGTTGGTCATTTCTTACAGAACAATAATATTCCATAATATTCATAAACCACAATTTATTCAGCCATTCTCCAACTGATGGGCATCCAAATAATCCCTACTCTCAAGGAGATCACAGTATAATGGGAGAAACAATGACCAAAAAAAAAAAACCAAACCCAAGTACAAACAAACAGGATAATTAAGAAATAATTCAAAGAAAGAAGGCATTAGAATTAAGAAGGGTTGAAAAAGACTTCATATAGAAGATTGGATTTTAGTTGAGATTTAGAGGATGACAGGTGGAAATGAGAAAGGAAAACTTTCCAGGTATGGAGACAGTCAGAGAAAATGCTTAGAACAGAGAGATGGCTCCATCTTATTTATGAAACTGCAAGGAGGCCAGTGTCACTAAATTTAAAAATACATGTTGCTGAGGGAAGGGGAGTTTTAGTTAAATTCCTTTATGAAGGATCTTTGCACTGCCAAAAGGGGATTCCCAAAACTTCCTACCCATGCACTGAATCCCAAGGGGATCCTCTTCCTTTGGTTCCCTGAACCCCAAAGCTGCCACTAGATCTCATCATTTAATTCCCTGACCACCAGGAACCCTAATCTCATTTTGGTTCCCTAACCGGGATTTCCTCAGTAGGATTATTCTGATTTTATACTTCACTGGCACAGTCTTCAAAGATCTCAGAGTCACTTCCATATGACAAGAAGGTACTGGAGGACTTAATGAAGACCATGCTATATCAGGGCCAAAATGTGTGCTGTGGACATTAATCAATCAATAAGAATTTGTTCCAAGCACTGTGCTAAGGTGCTAAGATGCAAATATAAAGGTGAAAGCCAGAGTGATTTAGGTTTAAAGGCATAGTTAAGTAGCTCCATAATATCAAATAGTTTCCAGAATATCTTTTGGCAGTTGTGTGGAAGATGGATTGGAGAGGGAAGAGACTAGATACACAGATACAAATGAGAAAAGTCCAGGTGGAAAGTGATTGGGGCCTGAATAGTCTGAAATCGTCCATGTGAGTAGGAAGGGAAGCGATAAGAGCACTATTACAGAGCTACAATCAACAGGATTAATATGGTTCTACTAGATATGTGTAATGATGCCGAGTGAGAAATCAAGGATGAGTCTAAGGTTGGAAACCTGAATGATTAGAAGAATGGTAGATTTGAGAAAGTAAAGAAGCCTGGAAGAAACTGGGAATTCAGAAGATGGAGTGGGAGATTTTTAGAGGGAAGAGATAATGACTTTTGTTTTAGATATGTTGAATTTGAGATACCTATGCAATATCTAGTTCTAAAAATCCAGTGATTGGTGATATGGGATTGGGATTCAGAAGAAATACTAGAGCTAGTATATAGATCTGAAAGTCATCTATATAGAAATGATCATTTGAAACCACAGAAAATGATGAGACTACCAGGGGAAATTTGTAGGAAAAAGAAGAGAAATTTGTAGAAAAAAGATAAAACCTTGAGGTATACAGAGTTAGAAGGAGATACAAACGGTAATTCAGCAAAGGCGACTGAAGAGTGGTCAGACCACAAGAAAAAACCCAAAAGAAAACAATATTCCCAAAACACAGAGAAGAGGAGATAGTACATCAAATGCTATAGAGAAATTTAAAAGGATGAAGACTGAGAAATAAAAGTTGAATTTGACAAGATCTCATTGGTAGCTTTGGAACAGCCATTTTCATTGAGTTGACAAGGTTGAAAGTGAGACTACAAGCTTTTCCCTGGAGTTTCACTGTGAAAGGGAAGAAATATTATAGGGTGATAGCTGGGAGATTGGGGCCTGGGACAGATTAGGGGGTGATATTAACTAAACGGTGAGGGTTTAAGGATAAGGAAACTTAAACATGTCTGTAGGCTGGGAATGGGTCAATACAAAAAGAAAGATTGAAGATTAGAGTAGAGATGAATGATTATGGGGCAATCTGCTAAAGGAAACTAAAGGAATAAAGGATATATTCAAAACGTTTGTTGCTAATGAGAAGGGCCACCTCTTCATCAGAGACTGGAATAAAGGAACAGATTAATAGAAGATGATGTCAAGGGTTTTTGAGCTGTATAATGGAGGAGAAGAAAAAGCTCAGTCGCCAATCATTTAGTAATCACCTACTCTATGCCAGACACTGTTAGATGCTGAAGATACAAATACAATGAATTAATGAGTGAAATAATCTCTACTCAAAAGTTTACCCTCTGATGGGGAAGACAATGAGTCTAGGTAGAACTACAGTCAGAATAAATATAAAGCAATAAATGCAAATAAATTCATTTAGGTGGGAAGACCCTAGCAGGTGGAGAAATCAGAAAAGGCTTCATGTAGAAATTTGAAGTACATCTTGAAAGAAGAGAGGAATTCTATCAGGCAGAGGGGCAGAGCCTTCCAAGATAGGGAGATTGTCAAGACAAAGACATGGAGATGGAAACTAGAGTGTGATATTTGGGAAACAATGAAAGGTCCTTTTGGTTGTATCACAGAGCAAGAAGAGAGCAAGAAGCATTCAATGGGGTGATAAAAATAAGTTGGGGCCAATTTGTGAAGGATTTTAAAAGCTAAAAATTGAGTTTCTAATTTGTTATAAAGGTATTATGGATCCATTGGAGATGAATGAGTAGGAGAGTATATGATCACAGCTGTACTTAAGGAAGATCTCTTTGGCAGCAAGATGGAATGGAATAGGGTGAGACTTGAGGCAGGAATCAAGAATCTGCCATGGTATATGACTGTGATGGAATTCTATAGTGCTATTAGAAATGATGGACTCAATGATCTTAGAAAAACATGAAAAGACTTGCATGAAATAATGAAGAACAAAATAAACAGAACCAAGAACAATAACAGCAATATTGTTTTTAAAATGACTTTGGGGGACAGCTAGATGGTATAATGGATAGAACAATGGCCCTGAAATCAGGAGAACCTGAGTTCAAATTTAGCCTCAGACATTTAACATTTACCAGCTGTGTGACCCTGGGCAAGTCATTTAACCCCAATTGCCTCACCAGAAAAAAAAAGTCAATAATTTTGATTATTATAACTACCCAAATTAACTACATTGAACATGTAAACAAAGATGCTACAACCAGAGAAAGAACTGATGAATTAAAGTGTATATATAGGATAATTTTACATATATGTATATCTATTTGTGTCTAATGGTAGCCATCTCTAAGGCTGGAAGGGAGGAAGAAGAAAGAAGTAAAATTGGGTGGGGGGAAAGAAATTTGCATAACTATACTTTTTTTAAAAAAAGCAATTTATACATAATCAATTTGCAAATTCATGTGTGATCATCTTTCTTATGCTATGGCAATGTTTGTTTTATTCCATAAATTTAAAAGTAAATAATTTTTTTTTAAAGAAAAGATTCTGCTGAAATAGCCTAAAAGTGTGAGGACCTAAATTAAAGTAATGGCTAAGTAAGCACAGAGAGGGGTCAGACACAAGAGATGCTGTGGAGGTAGACATAGCAAGATTTGGCAACTGATTGGATATGTGAAGTGAGGGAGCAGAAGCAGTTGAGGATAATGCTAAGGTTACATACCTTGAAGAATGGAAGCATGGTGATGTCTTTGACAGAAGAAAAAAAAAAAAGGAGGTGGACCTCAAAGAGGAAAAGTTTTAAAAGGAAAGATAATGAGCTAAGTTTTGGACATGTTGAGTTTGAGATGTTCCTGGAGCATCCCGTTGAAAATCTAATTGGCAATTGGTACAGTAATGAAGAGTAAGGAAGTAGGGCCAGATATGTAGATTGGGAGTAATCTGCATAGAGATGACAATTAAGTCCCCAGGAACTTGTGAAGTCACTACGCGAAAATGTATAGAAGGGGGAAAGGGGAACACAGAATCTTGGGGTATACCCATAGTTAATATGGGATAATAACTCGGCAAAGAAACAATCAGATAGATAGGAGAACTAGTAAGGAGGATAACATCACAAAAACTCAGAGAGGAAAGTATATAAGAAGAAAATGAAGGTCAACAGTGTTAAATGCAGCAGATAGGTATAAAGGGTATGGGTTGAGAAAAGATCCTCGGTTTTGTCAATTAAGACAACATTTGTAACTTTAGAACAAAATTTTGATTAAGTGAAAAGGTCAAAAGCCAGAGTACAAAAGGTTGAGAAGTTGATAAAAAGTGGAGTCACACAATGTAGGTAGCTTTTTCAAGAGTTTGGCTGAGAAAGAAAAGAAAGAGGAGAATGACAGCTTGAAGGAATGAATAGTAGGGTATAGTGAAGGTTTTCTAAGAGTGGGAAAGGCATGAGCATTCTTGAAAGCAATAGGGAAGGGACTTATAGATAGGAAGACATTAAAAATCTGAGAAAGAAATACAGAAAGAAGATAATTGAAGTTGCAGTCTTCTAGAGAAGATGGGCTCAAGGGCCCAGGTAGAGAGGTTAACATAGCCTTTTGACTTCCTCTAACACTGTCAACAGTAAGAAAGGACAAGGACGGTTGGAGCAAATTTAGAATTGAGCATTGGAAAAGTATAAGCAACAACAGGACAAGGGTGTAAAGTATATAAGAATTCAGTTTCAAGTTAAATTGGCTAAAAACAGTCAATAAAAGTGAGGGAGTAAAGCCAAAGCAGGGGTGATGGATTAGGAGAAAATCAAAGGATGGAGAACCTAAAGAATCAACCAATATTATTCTGTTACCAACTGCCCTACAGGCAAAAATAAAAATAAAAAATAAAAAAATAAATCAGGAAAGTATTGGTTCTCTCCCCCCTGCTTTTTCTTCCTTCTTCTCCAATTTTTAACGTAGATGCTTCTGAACTGTTATATAGAATAGCTCAAAGAAGTAGGACGTTTGAGCCCTGTTCCAAACTCCTTCTGTCCAACCTACTTGTCTGTTCCTTCTAAATGACATGAGGACTAGGTTTGTGTCTATCATAGATGGTCAAAGCTAGCAAGAGTTAGAAACCATCTAGTTTAACTCATTAATTGCATAGATGAGAAAATTCAGTCCCAGAAAGAGAAGATTTCATCAAGGAGAAACTAAGTGATGCAATGGATAGAACACTGGGCTTAGAAACAGGAAGATTCATCTTCATATGTTCAAATCAGTCTCAGATACATACTAGCTGTGAGACTCTAGGCAAGTCACTTAACCCTGTTTATTGCTGAGGAAACCCAGTTTCCTCATCTGTAAAATGAGCTGGAAAAGGAAATGGCAAACCACTTTAGTATCTTTGCCAAGAAACCCCAAAAAGGGTTTCAAAGAGTTGGAGATGACTGACCAACAACAATATAATCCAGTTAGACAAGAAGTCCAGACCAGAATCATATTCTCCTTTCCTTTCAATGCTCTTTTACCATACCATCTTGCTTCTACTTGTGCTCAGTGAGTTCATTTTATTGGTCAGATGTTTATGGTGCTTGATTCTCCCAAAAGGTCAATGTGAATATCAACAGACATTTGCAACAGAGGGAGAGAAATGAAGTTGACAGAATAGCCAGAACAAGGAATAAAAGAAAGTGGGATGAAAGGAAAGAAAAGAAGGAAGAAAAAAAGGGCCTAGATAGTAGTAGGGATTCATTGCAGCTGCAAATTTCTTGTTATCTCCAGAGTAAAGCACATAGAAACATAGATCTAGATCTAGAATGAGCATGAGAGGCTATTTAATCTAATCCCTTCATTTTACAGATGAAACAACTGAAGTTCAGAGAGGGTAGATGATTTGTCCAAGGTCCTACAAGTAGTAAGCAAATTAAAACCCAGGACCTTTCATTCTAAATCCAGTGCTCTATCCACTTCACCATATTGTTTCTTTTTAACTAGAAAGCCATTTTCTAAATCACAGAGATTTCAATAAAAACCCTCCATCTTAGCTAGGCTATTCTCGTGCCTGTCCTGAGAAAATTCTTAGCATATTCCTTCTTCCTCTTGCTGGATTGCCCTCTCCTTTCTGTCTGCATTATTCAAGTCCCATTCTTTCTTCAAGGATAAACTCAAGTCCTACCTGCTCCAGAATACCTTCTTTAACTACTTCAACCCTCAATAATCTCTCCTTTCACTGAATTCCCATAATACTTAGTACCTGAACCAATCCTTCTGTTGCTTAGTCCCCGAACCATATTGTCTTGTCACTGTTTCCTGTGGCACATCTTACCTCCCCAACAACAGCGTGAATTCCATAAAGTTAAGAAACATGCTTTTGCATTTCCCACATCACCTTGCACATAAATGCTCAATAAGTAGTAATTGAATTGAGGCTGGGTATAAATTATATGGTTTCCATAGAGATTCTCTCTTCCCTGCCCAGTCCAAAAATTCTATAATCCCATTCTCTAAAACTAATCTCCCTACCATCAGCCTCCAAACCATCAGTTTTGCCAAAAATGATTTTATTTTCATCATACACATCTCCTCTGACAATAGCAGAAAGATGAAATGTGGTATAATGAGAAGAGTACCAGGAGTCCTGACTCTACCACTGGCACTCTCTGTAGGCTTAAGCAAATCACTCACCTCCTGAGTCTCAAGTTGGACTGAAGTGATTCCTAACTCAAGCATTTTAGAAGATATATACTAACTCAGTTCTTGATCAAGTCACTCAATCTTGTTAGACCTGTGATTTTAAAGGGCAGGGTGAATTATAACCAGTTCTCTCTTGACTAGCACCAAGAACAATATAAGAGGTTTCATTCTGGTTTTTCTCCCTTTAAGGAAAAGAAAAGGAAAGCCTTTTTTAAACAACCAAAATTGAACTTTTAGAAGGAGCATGGGCAGCAGTATTTAAACCTCCAGAGAAAGGATTTTTGTTGCTGCTGTTGTGGATTTTTTTTTGAGAGGATAGAAGAGGATAATTTTGAAGTCTAACACTAACATAACAGCAGCTGGACAAATAGGAATATCCTGTGTTCTTTCAGGGAGAAAACTAAAGACGAGTTGACATGATTTTTCTAAGTTGAGGAAGAAATAAGTCTGGAGATAGATTCCTGTTCTACATCATTTCCACAGCAAACACAGCACATTTCTTTTCTTTCTTTTCTTTTTTTTTAAATGGGAAAAAATCAGCCTGTTCAGTGGATAACCTGATGGGGGCAATCCCAGTTCCCAGGACACTCTAGATTTTCCTTTCCGTTCCCTCTTCTTTTTCTCTTCTCCTGTTTCCCGAATCACGCGCACCTCAGCGCACCCAGGCACACACAGTCTCCCTGTCAAATTCCTGGCTGATCCGGAGGGACATGTGTCGGGGAGTCGGCAAGTTCGCCATCCAACTGCTCTTCCCCGGGGCCTCAGAAACTGCGGTAACCATAGAAACAGCAGCCAATCCGAGGGCTCTGCGGCCAGCAGGGGCGGAGACAGACCCCTCCGACATACACAGGTAGGAATAGAAACAGGAAGGCCTTTCTATCGCGCCACCCAGCAGTCCACATTAGGATGGGGAGCGCTGCCTGCCGGGTTTCTGCAAACAGACACTTAGAGAAGGTCAGAAAACTTTCCTTCACTTGCATCAAACACCTTCCGCCCTGAGTAGCCTCAAGCACCAATTTCCCTCTTCTAGTTCTAAATCCAAGATCCTGTGTACTTTTTCCTGCGACCTATACACACACATACACACTTTATTGTGGCTACCATGCCTTTTTACACTGTTTTTCAATTCTATATTTTATCAGAAACAGTCTCTGACTTATAGGTTGGAAGCTCAGATCTGGAAGGGATCTGAAAAAAAATCATCTCATTTAAGGCAACCCTTCAAATACTTGAAGATAGCCATCATCTCCTCGTAAGCTTTTTTCTCTAGGCTAAACATCCCTAGTTCTTTCAACCAATGATCATATTACAAGTCTCTTCTGCTCACCATCCTGATTTCCTCCTCCTAGATGGACTCTTGTGTAGTCTTCTATGTTCTTTTCACCACAATGACTCATCAGATGGAGAATGAGACTTTGTCATGTATGTCCACCCACTCATTTAACAAAAAAAGAAACTGAGGCTCAGAGACAGACTGAATTACTTAAGATCACACACCTAGTTAGTTGCAGACTCAACATAGAACCTAGGTATCCTGACTCTACCTCTCCAGACCCTAGGTCTCTACTACAGTACATGTTGTTTCACCTGTGCAAATCCTGTCTGCTCAATTAAGCTGAAATATTTGATAACATGCACCCAGACAAGTTTTGTATCATCTCCCTTTCCAGCACTTAGCATGGAACTGTACATGTAAATATTAGTTCATTAAACAGTAGGTGCTCCAAAAAGGTTTGTTGAATGAATTTGTATCTCAAATATTATTTGGTTTAAAGAGTGTAAGAGAGCTTTAAAAAGTTATTGTGAGTTTTCATGGCTCCAAATGGTTCAACCCATCACACAGAACTGAATTCCTCAAAGCCTAGCACAGAACTAGATAATAAATTAATAATTGCTGGGGTTTATTTAGCATTTTATTATGAAACATTTTTTCATAATTTTTTATTCTCTCTCCATAACAACGTTATAAAGTAGGTAGCACAAATATTATTATTCCCATTTTACCAATAAGGAAATCAAGGTTCCTATAGAGTAAGTGATTTACCAAAGTACATACAGCTAGGAATTGCAGTCAGGAATCATACGGAATCTCTGACTCCAAATCCAATACTTTTGTCTCTAGATTTCGAAGATTTTGATTAATTCGTTTGTAAGATGTTTGCTAACTAGTAACTCGATCCTATGATCCTCTTTTTTCTCCTTTCTATTACCAAAGGAAAACTCAGCCTTATTCTGTCTCCTCCCTCTCCTTTACCATCCCTGATTTCTGTCTGCCTAGGCAGGACCAACTGGTCTTTCAAAGTTTTCCCTCAGGGGATCCTCCAATTTAACTGAACCTTATAGAAAGGAGGACTAACTGGTATCTAAGCTCCCTTCCAGCTCTCCCATTCTGTGAGCTCACATGAGAAGCAGATAGCTGATTCCCATTTCTGCTGGGGTTATGGGGCCCTGTGTAAAATGGTGGTTACAGAACCTGTTTGGTAAGTAGATTGGGGAAGCAACTTCAGTTCCCAGCTCACTAAGGCTGAAGGGAACTGCCTGGCTCCCAATAGAATATTTGCTCAGGGCCACTTAAAGGTTTTGGAATGGTAAGGTTCACTGCTTGCCAACTCAGGAAATCAAGATTCCAAGCCATTTGTTCATTCCACGGACATGTATTGGGTATCAACCATGAACACCTAAGCTAAGTAGGCATAGAGAGATAGTACAAAGTGTTTTACACGATCCCTGAATTCAGATAATTTACAATTTAGCTGGGGAAAGAAAATACATGCTCAAGAAAAACTAAAACAATAATACAAGATGTAGCATATGTTGAGCCCTAAGTGAATAGTAACCAATAAAGGCTACAAGAAGCAATGGCACAATTAAAAGATCCTAGCTGGGCTCTTTATGCACCTAGGTCTTTTACATCACTAGTCATTTTAACTTCTCTAAGCCTCATTTCCCTCATACAAAATGAAGATGCTACTGAGGAATGCTGAACAAATTATGGCACATGAATATAATGGTATATCACTTCAATTAAAAAACAATGAACGTGAACAATTCAGAAAAGACTAGAAAGAATTACATATTGATACAAAGGGAAGAACCAAGGAAAGCAACACACAGAATGACTATATAAAACAAATAAACAAATAGGGATAAACAAAAGGGAGGGAAGAAAGGAAAATTATATAAGTGATCCTTAGAGAAGAGTTAAGAAAACATTCCCTCTCCTCATTAAGGACCTGGAATATTTCATATGATGTTTTTTTAATAGGAGAGGAATCTCCTCCAAAGCATACCTTAGACCTAGAAGGGAATTTAGAGGTTATCTAATCCAACCCCTTATTATACAGGTTAAGAACTGAAATCCAGTTTAGTAACCTCTTCAAGGTCATACAGGTAATGGCATAATCAGGATTTGAACCCTGGTTCTCTGGTAGAGGTTCAGTTTCAGCCATCATTCAGCTCCTTCTTATATGTCTTTTATATCTAGTCATTCATTAATTCAACACTCATTCAACAAACACTTATTAAATATTAGATGCATTCAGAGCATTGTCTAGGTCCCTGGAGAGCTAAAAATTCTAAATAAGACACTTCCTGCCCTCATGTAGCTCCCAGTCCAGTCTAGATTTTAAATTTAAATTTTTTTAAATATCACAAATGAATTAGGAAGCTACTAAACAAAAATTCTATGGAAAATTTAAAGGGGGAAGAATCAAGGAAGGGTTTGTGGAGGAAATTTGAGTTCAGTTTAAAAGGATGAGTAGGAATTCAATAAGTGAAGGCAAAAGTGAGGAAGCCACTTTTCAATTATAAGAAACAATATAAACAAAAGCAAAGAATCGAGAATATAATGCAAGTAAAAAGACCTGTGTCTGAAATATAGGAGGAGGAAGGACATTATTGGAAAAGAAACTAGAAAGGTCATCTGGTATCAGTTTGTGGAAAGCTCTAAATGCCAGACAGAAAATTTTAAGCTTTATTCAATGGGAAATAGGGAGCTACTGAAAATGTATAACCTTATACAATCATAATTTATATTTATAATAATGACTTCGGAAGTACTGCAAGATCCTGAATCATCACCAAATATTCTATTAGGATTGAGCATGGTTTGCTTGCTAAAACAGGGAAACAAGACATTGTATTTTAGGAAGACTTAAGGGATTTTCAGTAGGGCCCAGACATTCCCAAATAAATCTAGGTCCTCAAATGCTCCTGTGTTGTTATGGTCTTATTGTCATTTAACCTCAGTCAACCAAAAAACTCTATTCTCCTTAATATTGTTATTGTTTGTAATTTCAAAAGAAGTCAAATTGATAAATTATTGTGTGTGATAACAATTTATTTTTAATCCATTTTTTCCAATTATAGTCAAAATAATTTTAACATTCATTTTTTTTTATTTTAAATTTCAAGTTTCAAATTCTTTCCTTCCCTCTCAGAGACAGCAAATAATGTGATGTAGTTTTATATATATATATAAGCTCCCCCTTAATAGCCAATTCTTTATGGCAATTTATTTTTAAGAATAAACCAAAAATTGTGCTTAGGCTTAAAAAGAGGGGAAAGAGCATCTCTTTTTATATATTATATATTCCCAAGAATCTAGGCTCTGTGATCCCTATGAACTGTGAGACAGAAGATAGCTATGTGTAAAGTGCTTAGCTAGAGGTAAAAAGATATGCTACATTACCACGAACCTCAACTCAACAGACTTTATTGAACACCTCTGATGAGCAGAATGCTGTGTGAGATATTGGAGGAAAAATTTATTGTAGGAAGAAGAAGGAAGAGGAGGAGAAGGAAAAGAATGAGGAAGGGGAGAACTAACATTTGTGTAGGGATATAAGATTTGACAATCACTTGATAACATTCACTTTACAAATTATTATTATTCCAATTTTAGATGAAGAAACTGAGCTTCAGTGATTCAACTATAGTTGCACAACTATAAAGTATCAGAGGTAGAATTGTGTGACTAAGACAAGACCCTTGTTCTTTGTGGAGCTCATAATACAGCAGGGAAATAAGACATACATAGATAATTCTCCATGGAGACTTCAGAAGAGGTATAAGTGTTTCACTGCGGATTCTCTATCCACTGAAAAATACTCAGGAAAAGGACTTCCTCATGATCTTGATGGTAATGAGATACAGGTAAATATAATACACTATAACACAGATAGACACATCAGAAGAAGACAAAACAAAGTTTTTTGGTGAGTCCTATCAAAGGGACTGTATGATGTGGGATTGGAAGTCAGAAAGTCTCAATTCTTGTTTTGACTCTTGTTGCTATGTCCAAGAATACCCTACATCAAATCAGTTTCCAAATACTATTATTTCAATCCCCACAATGTCTCTCCAATTTGTTTCATCCCCTGAGCCCTAGTTCAAATTCTCATCCTATCTGATGTGAACCACTATGAATAGGCCCTTCTACAGTCCATCCTCCACTCAGCTATCAAAATAAATCTTCCTAATTTCTAAGCCTAACCATGTCATTCTTTCACTCAAAAACTTCTCTAGTTCCCTACAGTTTTTAGAATCAAAATACAAACTCATTAGCCAGGCATTTGAGGTCCTCCCTAAATCTACCTTTCCACTCATATTTCACTCATACTCTTGAACTCTCCCTCACATACTCCATATTCTTGCCAAATCAAACTATTTTCTACTCTTTGATCTCATCTATCCTCACTTCTAAGCATTCACCAGGCTGGAACTCCCCCATTCCACATATCTCTACCTATTGAAATTCTTCTCTCACTTTCACGTCTAATTCAACTATCATAGCATGGATGAAGCCATTCTGATCCCACTCTAACTGAAAGTGATCTCTCACCTCCTCAAAATTCTTATTGCATCAAAGCTGGCTCCATCCCCTCCATCCCATGACATTCTACCTTTTATCATAATTATTAATATAGGTGACTCATCTATCTTCCTTATCTCCATTGTATTGTTAAGATCCTTGAGAGCAGGAACTGTGTTGTTTCTCATCTTTGTGCTCTTGCAGCAAACAGAGGCCCCTCCATGTAGTAAGTGCACAATAAATATTTGTTAATTGAATTTGTCCAGGTGCCTTATTATCTTTCCTATGACAGAAAAGAACTGTGTCTCATACTTCTTTATACTCCTCTCCTCCATCATGTATCTTGTATGGGTAGGCCCTCAATAAATATTTGTCCAGTGAGCAAGCATCCTGAATACACTAGATTTCTACTAAAGAAGTTCAGGGATTTCAAGCAAAGCTGTTTCTGCCACCACATTGCTAAGCCTCCTTCCTCTTGCCAACCAGCCATGTACCTCTCAACTCATTCTACTGAACCTGGCGCCATCCCCCCAGGTTTGCACACCCACACAGACCTGCAGCCTCAACTGGTTCCAGAAGCCAGCTTGAAAGCCTGTTCACTCCTCTAGGCAAAATCCCTCTTCTCAACCCCAACAGCACGTGGAAAACCATTCCAGCACATTTGGCTTTCGATGTATTTTTGGTTTCCAGCAACAAATAAAAATAGTTTCAAGGACATGCATGGGGGAAGGGAGAAGAGGGAGACCTAGTCCTGTGAGGTACCAGAATAAAAAGTTAAAAATTGCGTGTGCACAATTTCCCATTTTTCTCCCATTCTCTCCAAAGGGACCATTCTGATTGGTTGACTTAGCATCCAAACCTGATTTTGGTAATGCTCTACCTCCCGAGCAAGTCATATACTTAGCTTTCTAAAACTAATTGTATTTAAAGCTAATTGTAAAAGTAGATAAGCAAATGCCTGGATAATGCTAAATGTTATATTCTGCCCAAAAATGTCTTATTTCCTGAAAACATGCCTAGATCTCAACATTAATGATTTATTTCACTGAATCACAAAATTTGAGTGCAATTTTAGCCGTTGTCTCATCCAACTGATAAGCAAAAGGAATCCCCACTACACCATACCCAGCCAGTAGTCACATCATTCAAAGAGCTTCTAAGAGAGAGAAATCCACCAACTTTCAAAGTAGCCCATTCCAATTTAGGAATGGACCCATTTCTTTGGCTCTTGAAAGTTAGTCTCATCCCTTCAGCTAAAAGGAATTCTACCTCAAAAATTTGTATAGCACATAAAATGAATCTCTCTTTTGTTTTTACCACACTATATTGAATCTAACTTGTGTTTATAAATGTGATAATCCCTTCCTCACCTCCACCTCCATTTGATTATAAGTTTCTTGAAGGCAAGAACTCTTCACCTTTTTCATATTTGTATCTACATACTGTAGTGGTTAGCAGGCTGCATTATAGCAAACTGTATGTGAGAGGCATCATGGTAGACATGTAATTTCAAAAAAGGAAGCAGATTGGTGATATATTGAGAGTGAGGAATAAATATATAATAGTACCTACCTCCTACGGTTGCTAATATCAGTAATCAGATAATATCAATAAGACATTTTGCAAACCTTAAAGCGATGTATAAATGATAACCTATTTTTTATTGTTGTTGTTATTCAGAAGAGAGCAAAAAGAAGTTCAGAAAGAGACAGACAATCAAGTCAGTATTGAAACTACTAAGTTGAATTTAATATATATTTTTAAAAATCCAGACTCTGCATAATAGATATTCAGTGTCATCTGCAATCTTCTTTTTCTGTTCTTTGTATAAGGAAATGTTCGTGTTTGTTGATTTTTGTCAAGTTCAGAATAATTAAAAAAAAAGTTTTTGTTGGGGTTTTTTTTGGAAAGAGAGTTAATGTCACCCTTGTGTTGACTATTTGTGGGCCCTGAAGGACAAATGCTGATGATGAAGGGTGGTGATGAAGAGCTGAATAGGGAGAAGAGCTATAGAGGGATAAAGAAGTCAGTTTAAAAAACTTCCGGACCTTGCCAGTTTTGCAGAGGGTCAGCTCCTAGAGATCACAAGGGGGTCCAACCCACCTGTTTGTCATTTAGCCCCAAGGAATAAATATATGTCAAATAGCCACTGGGGACAATTGTAGGAGAGAGTGCTCCCTCAAACATGAGAATCTTGACTAGGTATTATAGCAAAGAGAACACAAAAGTTATTCCAACTCTTAATCATTTCTCTATAGTTCAGCACCCAAGGTCATATCAGAGTACGGACCAGCGAGGGGAATAGCTGCCAAGGTTCCTCCCCACCCCACCACAAATGATCTCTCTCCCCATAAGAGAGAAAAGGCTAGACAGAGATGATCCAAGGGAAAACTTCCTTATCATAGCTCTTTGATTGCTGGCCAGAGTGAATAGGAACTGAAAGAATCCATTCCAAAGGTCACACTTTTCTCTCAGAAACTTCTTTCCAGCCTCCTGGCTATGGCAAATGACCTATGGTAGAGTTCGCTCCATCACTGCCCCTTTTGTCCCATTCTTTCAGCCAAATATGGTGTGAAAAGGATACAGAACTTGGAGTCAAAAGATCCCACTTCAAATTATAGTTGAGAATAAGAGTTGTATTACTCTAAACAAGTCATTTGACCTCAGTTCTCTCTGCTATAAAATGAGAATACTTGGAATAAGTTAACTCTGAGTTCCCTCCCAACTAGAATGCTGTTCCATGAATTTTTTATTTTAATTTTTTTTTGCCACCTAGATCATTGAATGTGAATTTGTATTTCCAAACAACTAAAGAAAACTATATGTGTGTCATTTTGTACATATACAAAAGACTATAACATTTGCCATGTGCAAACCAATATGCTAGATGCTGGAAGAAATACAGAGTGGAGATAAGACATTGAACCTTCTCTCAAGGAATTTGTAGTCTCTTAAGGGGGTAGGACACCAATTTCAGGTGGCTATAATACACAGTATTACAATACTGAGATCAAAGGACCTCTGAGCTGGAGCTAGAAGCGACTTCAGAAGCCATTTAATCTAAGCCCCTCTTTTTACATAATGAGGAAACAAAGGCCTTCATATGCCATGACAACTAGGGAAGCTGTGGAAGCCTGGCAAGAACCCTGAAACATTGGTAAATTAAGCTCTGCTGATAGCATTATTTGAATTACTATCTTGGTCAGTACAATAGAACTTCTCCTAAGTGTAAAAGAATTAGATAAGGTAGCCAAGGTTGCAGGTTGGACCTACTGGAAACCATTGTGATGGTCATCTTGGCAGAATGTGTGGCATTCCATCACGTTTTGTTCCCCTCAAAAAAAGGCAATATTGTCCCCCAACAAATCAGAAATACCCCACCTCCTGGAAATGCGTTAGTGCAGACAGTGCTGACCACCAATATAGACTAACCCCAAGTGAGCAAGAAATGGACTGAAAACATTAATGTTTTTTTTATGTTCCAGAGCTATATCATAATAAAATTAGAAATAGATATCACGAGTTTTATTCCATCTCTTTTATCAATAGTAATCTTAACTCCAAGTCTACAACAACTTACTGCTGATCACTGCAGGGCAATCATATGTAAAAAAATGACTTCATTCTTGAGCCTAGATTAGATGAAATAAGAGATGAAATTGAAGAGCTACTAAAATCTAAAGATAAAAAAGTTGAAGAACCTGATGTCATTGAAAATACACACTTAATACAAACTCCAAAAATTATACATAATGATGATGATGATAGCTTCCATTTATAAAGTACTTTCAAACTTACAAAGTACTTTATATGTGTTCTCTCATCAATACTCACAACAACCCCATATGGTAGGAAATAAAAGCTTTATTCTACCCCTTTTACAGATGAATATACCAAAACTCAGAGAAATAAATTTACTTGCCTATCTTAAGGGGTGGGAGGAGAGAAGGGAAGTAGGGATTCAGAACTAGTACTGACTCTCAAGTCTAAGGACTCTTCCACCACATGCTCAAATTTCCCTTCTCAAAGACATTTGCCCAGTCAGTCATTAGCTGAGGTAAGCCTGGAACTCAGATTAGAGGCCCAGGGCTCTTTCTACTCCATCATGATCTGCTCCCTTCCTAAAGCCTCCAAAATATATTTGTTTCCCTGTTTAAATTTCCCTCACCTCAGTTCCATAAATATTCTGTAGGCACTCAATCCAAACACAAAGTGGTCCTTCAGGAGCAGAGCAACAAGACCTGGAGATAGCCACTGGACACCTATTTCTGGCTGCAGTTTGGTCCAAGTAAAAAAAATGGCCTTGAGCTGTTCCCTTCCTGGGCAGTCCACAACTCAGGCATCAGGAGCCTAGCCCCAGCACAACCCTCAATGGCGTCATTGTTGGTGCTTGGAACTCAGCTGCAGGAGCCTGGCTCCTTGACATGCCAGAGGGTTTGGGGTCAAGAGCAAAATGGGGACATTAGCCACCAGGGCTGGATGGCTGTTGGGGGTGGGAGCCAAGCAATAGGGAACCAAATGAATACAAGGCATGACATTTAGAAGGCAGGAAAGGGGGCATAGAAGAACATTCTGAGGGCAAAGTATACACTCTGTCTAAGGGAGGTACATACCCAACACAACTCACATACACAACAAAACCTATGCAAAAGAAACGTCTCTGCTTTTTCTCTCCAGAGGATGACACACAGAGGTGTGCAGTGGGGAGTGAAATAGGCCTGCTCAGCTTAAAATGAAATCATCTTCTCTTCATAAGATTATAGAATTTAGAGCTGGACCATCAGGGTGACCTAGTCCAACAAATTCACCCTACCTCCCACCAGTACTGAGAGAAAATCTAGGGGAGTCAGGTCTATTCATCTATTCATTCATTCAAGAAATATTTACTGATTTGTGAGGTATAAAGGCTAGGGTAAAAAACATACTTCATTCAGTAAAACAAAAGTATCTGAAGTAACTATGACATTTGTGGCTCCTGGCTAGGAACTGTGAAGAACTCGAAAATCAATAAGCTTTGTAGTGAAGCTCCCAGTCCACAATTAATAAATGGTCAAAGAAGCAACATGGAAAGTGAAAAGTTTTTGTTTTTGTTGTTGTTTGTTTGTTTGTTTTTTTAGTTTTCAACATAATTTTTTTCATTTTGTGTTTTTTGTTTATAATAATAGCTTTTTATCTTTCAAAATACATGCAAAGATAGTTTTCAATATTCACCCTTGGAAAACTTTGTGTTCCAAATTTTTCTCTCTCCTCCCTCTTCCCCTTTCCTAGACAGTAGTAATCTAATATAGGCTAAACATGTACAATTCTTCTAAACATATTTCCACATTTATCATGCTGCACACACACCAAAAAAATCAGATCAAAATGGGAAAAATTAGAAAGAAAAAAACAAGCAAACAAACAATAACAACAACAACAAAAGATGAATATACTAGGTTGTGATACACATTCAATCCCCGTAATCCTCTCTCTGGATACAAATGGCTCTCACCATCACAAGTCTACTGGAATTGGCCTGAATCCTCTCATTGTTGAAAAGATGATTCATGTCCATCACAGTTGATCATCATATAATCTTGTTGTTGCTGTATACAATGTTCTCTTGGTTTTATTCACTTAATTGATATTAAGATAATAACTAATGTTCATGTAAGTCTCTCCAAGCCTTTCTGAAATTAGCTTGCAAAATTATTTGGAATAATATTTTTGGAATCTTTTTGGAAAGCAACCTGGAAGCCTGCAGTAAAAGTTACAAAAAGAATTTTACATTTTGGGCAGCTAGGTAGAGCAGTGGATAGAGCACCTGCCCTGAAGTCAGGAGGATCTGAGTTCAAATTTGACCTCAGACACTTAACACTTCCTATCTGTGTGATCCTGGGCAAATCACTTAATGCCAATTGCCTCAGGAAAAAAAAAAGAATCCTATATTTTGACTCATCGATTCTATTATTGGGACTATACCCTGAAAGTGTCAAAAATAAACAAAAAAAGGTGAATATTCAAAGATTTCTACCACTGTATTATACATAATTGCAAAAAAAATAAAATAAAATTGAAAGTAATCTTCACTAATTGCCCAACAATAGGTGAATGGTTAAATAAATTGTAGTACATTCATGTAAAGGCATACAGTAATGATATTCAGACCAACAAGAAGGAGGAATCTGAAAAGACCTTTATGAAATAATACAAAATTAAAAAAAAAAAAGCAAAAACAGAATAATGCAGTACACACCACTTATACTCACAGAAGAGAAATATTGATTGAGAACAAAGGGACAAAGAATTTTGACGAGATTTAAATAACTAAAAGCTTATGATATTTTATGCATTAATATGAATTCATTTGAATGTGAATAGTTACTAAGTTTGATTGATGTATTAGTCTTCAATAATTTTTAAGACATTTAATAAACACAAAAAGATGAAAAGGACAAGGATTCTGCCTGCCAGAAGCTTATACTCTAATCAAGGAAGATAGAATACATATATTATGTAGAATGTGATAAGTGCAGAAACAGAAATGTCCTATGTGTTTGGGAAACTGGAAATATTATTTCTTTCTATGGAAAGAATGCTCTATGAAAGTCATCTTTTGATGGATATCTGCAACAAAGAAACCACCCAAAGATTACACCAAAATTGTAGACACAAGTCCGATGATATATCCCCCGTTTGTCATCCAAAAATCAGTCTTGCTAAACCTGGAGAGGCTCATGAGCAGGTCACATATGGGGTGGCAAATTTTTTTGACCTCCACTAAATGATGAGTCTGAATGGAAGCAGAGGAAATGCTCACAATGACAAAATCATAGTCTATGGGAAGTTGAAATTGAAGTAGGGAGATTAAAAATGGAGTATGGGTGAAGAGAAGAGGTTACAAAAAATGGGGCTTGCAGCAGATATTGGAGAGAATAGGGAAAATCTGGAAAAGCAGAAAGGAGGGAGGGACATCATTATAGAATCTACATAAGCAGATATGAAAAAACTCCAAAACTGGGCAAGCCTCCTTTCCTTTTGTTCATGGGATCTTAAAAACAAAAGACTGAGCTTTTAGGACATATGTGAGAGTTTAATATGATTTACAAAATTACTCTGGTTGATAACTAATATATAATGAATGAATCATCATCCTCCTTTTTTTCCCCAGTAATAAAGTCAGTGTTGATAGTAACCAGAGTCCTGGACTCTGGGTCCTGAGCCAAAAAGACATAAGTTCAAATTCTACTTCCAATTTTCTGAGCCTCAGTTTTCTTAATGGGGATAATAATAATACCCATAGAACCTACTTCAAAGAATTGTCAATAGGCTCAAGTGAAATAAAAAGCACTCTGTGTCTGTAAAACTTAAGGTGCTATGTGAATGTCAGTTATTATTATTAACCCCCTAAAATCTAGTTCATATTCTACCTGCAAACTATCATTTCCCAACATTCAGATTCCTGAGTCATATTTTCCTTATTGCAAAAATATATCTTGATAATTTAAATGCACATTAAGGAGGCTGAAGAACTAAAGAGAAGGAACAGGGTATTGGTTAGCTACAACCAAGTCAAGCTATCAAATACCTTTAGCGCAGTTCTCTCTGGAAATGACCTGAAATAGTCACTCCACGTTCAATGAATCAGAGTACCCATTTTTTCTATCTGAGCTGGAACCAGCTCTGCAGCTTTTAACAGTGCAATGAACCAGACTAAGAGAGTTGAAAGTCCATTAGTTCTCTGGGGCCAAAGGAAAATTCTTGCCAGCCCCTCCAACACAAATAGCCCCTGGAAGATCACCGGAGTCCAAACTTCACTAAAAAGATCTCAAGTCCAAAATATGCCCTCTATTAGCCAGAGAGGAAAGGGGCCAGGGTTTTCTTGGACTTAAAACATCCCAGACACAGGCAGACAGAGCCCAGCAGCAGTCTTATCAAGATAATTTTGTAAACACAGTGCCAACACATAGCTCATAACAATTCTCAATGGTACCAAGTGCTCAATATATTGTTCCATATGAACTCGAGTATTGTGACTGGACTCCCAAGAAAATCTGGCCACCCAATCCAGCACCCAGAGTCTCTAAGGGGACTGATCCAATAAACTCCATAATATTGGTGCCTTCTCAAAGTGAACCCAGGTTTCAATCCATTTCCTGTGAATTTTACAATAGCTCCATATCTTTTCCATGGCCCTGATCTCAAAGAGGGAGGGGGTTTGAAAGGAGGGGGAAAGTAATTTCTCAGAAAAATACTTCTGGGCTTTCCAACTATTCTTACATTTACCTTGATGATTTATAAAAAGGTAGGTGTCTTTCCTCCCCATTATCATGGCAGAAGAACCAAGTTTATCCTCCTTGCCCAAGGCAATATCTATTCTACCTGCTACGGGGCAAAGATTTTCTGAAGTTCAAATGGTATGAACATTCATTCATTCATTCAATGAGCATTGATTAGGCACTTGTTGTGTGCTAAGCACTATGACAGCACTTGGGAAATAAAGACAAAAATGAGAAAGCCACTACTCTCAAGAAGGGAAATAACATTAATAATAACATTCGTTGTAATTTGTCAGATTTGTTACCAGACAAATAAATACAAAATATGTAAGTAGTGGATACAAAGTAAAATAGAGGGGAAGGAATAAAACAACTAGGGGATTCAAAAAAGACCTCACAGAGGAAATTCTTGAGCTGGGCTTGAACCCAGTATCTAGTGGGAAAAGTACAATTTCCATTTCAATTCAATTTGAGGTTTTGTTTTTTTGTTTGTTTGTTTGTTTGTTTGTTTGTTTGTTTGTTTGTTTTGGTTGTTGCTGTTATTGTTCTTACATCAAACAGCAAGGCTGTTTAGTTAGTGTATGGACTATATAGGAGGTGACTCCAATAGAAAAATGTGAATTTCCAACATTCTGCAGCAACAGAAAAGAATCAACCAACTAAGCTGAATATCTGTTTAGTGCCTACTATGTGATTCCTAAGTACTACCTGATTATCCTTACAAAGGAGGATTCTGGTTCATGCACTGAGCACCTAGGATGACATCTCTCCCAATGACAAGGCTAAAGAGTTTGCTTCCAAGAGAATCATGATGATAGCTATTGAAAAGGCCTTGAAGAGTCTAGGGAGCATGCAGAGACATCCTGTAACTGATTCCAGTCAGATAACCACAGTAGTAAAGAAGAGTGTCTTTTCTTAAACTGACTGTGAAGATCTTCAAAAAGGTCCATCAACCTCCATCATGACGTTGATGGCTCCATCAACATCAGCTATTTTCATCTTTGCCTCATTTGCTCTTCGGAAATCTTTCACTTAAATCATATGGTGACACCTTTTCCCATTTTGAAGTCAGATGGCCTAGTCCTTGGCTATTGTGTTTGTCCTTTTCCATTGTAAGAAAAGAGAAAAAACTCCCTATGACCTTGCAAGTCTGAAAGGTCCAGAGGGATCCCAGCCCAGCAGTAGCTGAGACAAGGAGCTGAGATGAAGCACCTCCAAAGGGAGGTGAATTTGGGGGCCATTGCTATGTAGGAACTAAGCTAAGTTATGAGTTTTCTCCTTTCAGAGTCCTAAGTGAAACAGGAGAAAATATTCCCCCAAGATATTGGAGGAAATGTTCTCTGTTTTTGCTATATCTATGAAGTATATGTCCATTTGGGGAAACCAATTGACATGAAGTGGTTAAGAATAACTGGGTCCTGGTCACTGTCCCTTCAAAATTAGGAGAACACAGTAAAGAAAAAACCCTGCAAGTTCCTGTAGTTCCCAGGGGCAGCTAGTTGGTGTAGTGGATAGAGCACCAGCCCCGAGTTCAAATCTGGCCTCAGACACTTAACGCTTCTAGCTGTGTGAGATTGGGCAAGTCACTTAACCCCAACTGCCTCAGCAAAAAAAAAAAAAAAAAAAATACAAAGAAAGAAAAAAGAAAAAAAGTGGTAGTTCCCACTGTAACCAATGATGTTGCCAGAACATTATAGAAATGCTGACAAATCTGTTCCATTTTGCATCAATTTGTTGTATTCTTTCTAATTTCATCTACAAATCTTCTGAGAAATATAGAGTTTAATTTAATTTAATGCCGAGATCTCTTGCCAAATGGAAAGATGTGGCAGTCAAAGAAATTCCCATAGAGAGTAAATACTTATTTGCCAGATATTACAGAGAAAAATTATAGAAGATTATAAGCATTATCTCATGATATCACAGCAAAAAGCATGGAACATGGAGAGCAAAATGAACCTTCAACCCAATTAGGAAGCAAATTAAACCTACAAAGTGTCACTTTATTAACTAAAGATTTATTTCAATTGAGCAAGAATGTCTACTACATATAACGAGGGTCAACTAGATGGCGAAAGGAATAGAGAGCTAGTTCTAGAGACAGGAATACCTGAGTTCAAATTTATCCTGAGACACTTATAGCTGCTTGACCTTAGTCAAGTCACTCAACTTCCATTTGCCTTTTAAAAAAAAAATCCTGTTCTGGATCATTGGCTTGTTGTGGCAAAGGGGCTTACATAACTCAGTGAAATTATGAGCTATGCCATGCAGGATTACATAAGCTTTGGCTAAAAAAAAAAAAAAAGGAGGGGGGGGGAGAGTAAGCTATTGAAGAAAGAAATAGGAAGCCACTCTAGTATTTGTGTCAAGAAAACTCCACAACAAAAATATTCTACAGAGTCACAAAGAGTCATCTGAACAACAACCAAGATGTGTAAGGCATTGTGCTAGGCACTAAGAATACAAAAAATAATAAATAAATTCCCTATCTCAATTCTTCTTCTGAATCTTCTGTATCTATGCCTTCACATAGGTTGCCTTCCATCACTGGAGTGTTCTTTCTCATCATCCCTTACTCTTCAAATCCCTTCAAAGCTCAGTTCAAGCAGCATTTCATATATGAATCTTGCCTGATCCCTTTAATTGTTAGTACCTCTTCAAATCATTATGCATTTCTTTTGTACAGTCTATATTTACTTATCCATGAAATATTTTATCTTCTTAGCATAATATAAGCTCCCTAAGGGCAGAAAATGTATCATTTTCATATTTGCATCCCCAGTGCCTAGCAAAGTCCTACACAAATAAGTTGAAATGTGAGTTCTCGTTAGAGAAATAGAGACAAAGCTTTCTCACAAAAATTGATGAGGAAAAGAATGCTTTCATCTGGCAGGATCAGACAAGTCCCCTTGGAAGACATGTAACCTAACCCTGGTTTTGAAGGAAGAGAAGGATTTTAGGGAAAAGAGATGAGGAAAAAGTGTATTTCAGCAATAGAAGACAATCTGTACAAATGTGATGATGAATAAAGAGGACAAGATAAAGTCAATCAATACAATTTAACTGGAACTTGAAAGAGAATCATGTAAAATAAGGCTTAAAAGGTAAATTGAAGCCAGATTGTTTATGCAGGATGTTAAGTGAATAAGCATATAGTAAGTGCCAGACTAAGTTTGTATTTAATACTCTAGGCAATAAGGAGCCACTGTTTTTCAATAAGGAGAAATATCTAATCAGACCTGCAAATTAGGGGGACTATTTTGGCAGCTATATGAAGGCTAGATTGGAGAGAAAGAAAACTGGAAACACTTAGCAAGTGAATATATGTAGGCTTACGGTCAGATAAAGAGAAAAATCAAGATGAACCAATTTTTCTAGCCTGGTTAACTAGAAAACTAATGCTGTTATCAACCAAAATAAGAAAGTTGGGAAGAAGGGCAAATTTAGAGCTAGTCATAACCAGGGTAATGTGACTGGAGCATTGTCCCAAGACACCAAAAATTAGAATATTCTGGATAGCATTCATACTACAACAGAAATAGCAAGAATAACTAACTAAAATAAGATGTTATCTAACACTTTCTCCTAGGACATCTCCCAAACCCAGTCCAATCCTGCCCTCTTTCCTTCCCTGCCTCCCCACAAGGGACTTCATTGTATTTCAGAGTGACTAACCATAACAGTCTATGTCCCATCTCTGTCCATCCCTGCATAGGGCCTTGTGATCAAAGTCTTTCTAAGGTCTTTCTTCAAGACTTCATTTGAATTTGTCTTAAAATGTTGAGTTGAGGGCATCTTTCATACTTATTTCACTAAGTAAATTTATAGTCAGGGCTCTATTGAGAGGAGAAAAAAAGGAACTCCATTCTGTGTAAGTTGAATTTAAAATATCAGTGGAACATGCATGTACCCCAAAAATCATTTTAAAAGGTTCATTTGTACCAATCTGAGATAATATTAACTACTACTGGGAAATAGATTTTGTATAAGTTTTCCTTGAGTTCAGAGTTCCTTTCTATCTTTGTATTCCCAGCACTTAGCCCAGTACCTCGCTAATATTAAGCCTTTAAAAAATACTTGTTAGTTGATAGATTAATTTCCATTTTATTTTTCAAACTCATATTGCAAATTGAAACAAAAGTAAATATATAGGCTACAGGGGCATTCAAAAGAAGACCTGACTTTAGACATCCTTGTCAGCATCAACAATCAAAGCATAAGAAACTTCTTATCCACCTTTCTATTCCCAAAACAACTGGTTTGTTTGCCTAGAATTACAAAGTCAGGTCAGAAGAATGCACCTAGATCAGAAATCTCATTAGTCCTGAGGGCCACCATATAGATGAGGTAAGCAAGGCTCTAATCGGCAGAGTTTATGGCTTAAACACAGGAGGGGGAAAGAGAGATAAAAGGGGTGGGAGAGAAAATGAGGTGGGAAGGGATGAAGAGGAGGAGGAGAAAAGGAGATGAAGATAAGTGGAAAGGGGAGAAACAGGAAAAAAGAGAAGGGACTGAAGAAAGAAAGGGATGAAAGAGAAAGAGATAATGAGGAGAGAGAAAATAAAAGAGGAAAGAAGAAATGGGGAGAAAAGGGAGGGACAAGAGAGAATAAGGTAGAAAATGAGGAAAAAAGAAATTAGAAAGGAGTGAGGGAGAGAAAAGAAGGCCCTCCCACTCCTTGGCTCTGCTGACCTAGTCCACTTTAAGTGTTTGAGGACAACAAATTGAAGAAATAAATAGCCAGTGCCTTCAGACACATGATCTAATACCACAGAATACTAGGTTGACTGTCAGAGACTGGATTCTTCTCTTCGCTTTACACTAGTTATTTAAGCCATTAAGTCACCAGAACTCCCACACATTACCAGAGAGGAGTGGAAAGTTAACTAGCTTGGAGTCAGGACACCTAGCTTCAAATCCCACCTCTATGGCCCTACTACCCATATAATTTTAAGTAAATCACTTAACCCTCTGGGGATCAGTTTCATTAGATGTAAAATGAGAGGAATGGACAAGCTGGCCTTTGAGATCTCTTCCAGTTCTAGAGTAATGATTCTATGATTATTGCTCAACTAGGACTCAGCCCTTGAAATTCTCTCAGATTTAATGCAGCTGTAAGCAAAGAGAAAACTTCCCAGATTAAGAATCCCAGGTTATGGGTATATATAGATTATAAAACCTGAGAAGGAAATGGCAAGCCACTCTAGTGTCCTTGCCAAGAAAAACCCAAACAGGGTCACAGAGTGGAACACAACTGGAATGACTAAACAACAACATAAAGCAAAATAGGAGATAATCTTTCTATGCCTAAAATAGCCTCTTCTCTAAGTACCTGAGTTCTTATTAAATATATAATCAATTGAGGATGTCATTATTAGTTATACAAGCATGATAAAGTCTCATTTAAACAGCAACTTTCTTCCAAAGAAAACAAAGTAATTTAAATATGTTATTTCATTCAAGCCATATGAACTAGAATTATTTCCATTTTGCAGATGGAAAAACAAAAGGAAAGATTCCCCTGATCACAAACAAAGTAAGAAACTGGCTAGAAATGACATAGCAAATTTAAATCATGGAATTCATGTCTCTAATGCCTATCTAATACCTTTTAATGTTAGTAAAGCAACTGTATAATTAAATCATCTATCTCCACTTACTACCCCTTTGAGCTATTGTCCTATATCTCTCCATCCTTCCTCAGCCATATTCCTAGGGAAAGTTGGATATATTGATTGGCTCCACTTTCACTCCTTAGCCCTTTGCGACCTATCTTCCAACTGTCCCCATTCAATCTGTCCAAGATTACAGCCATCTCTTAATTGTCAAATCATAAGGTCTTTTCTCCTGCCTCTTCTGTCTATAGCGCTTGACAGTATGGACCACTCTCTTTTCCTAGATATCTTTTCTCTTGTTCATAATCTCTGGTTCTCTTCTACCTGTCTGACTACTCTTTCTGTCTTTCTCAGTCTCTGGATGACACTTCTTAACCATGGGTGTTAACCAAGTTCTGTTCTAGGCCATCCTCTCTTTTCATCTCTCCCCACAGTCTCTTGTTCTCAATGATTCCCATGACTTAATTATCATCTCTATGCAGATGATTTACAGATCTATATATTCAGCCCCAGTGTCTCTCCTGAGTTCCATTCCCATATTACCAGTTGTCTATTGGACACTTCAAACTGGAGAACATCTTAAATCTCACATGTCCAAAATAGAACCTAGCATCTTTCCATTAAAACTGATCCTTCTTCCAAACTTTCCTATTTCTGTCATACATCCTTCAGTCTCCCAATTTTGCCACCTCTACCTCCACATCTCACATCTCCAGGACCATCTCTACCAACACAAGCTCTCCTCTACTACAAGCCCTGATCACATCTTACCTCCATCATTGTATTCCAGTCCCATTCAGTCCCTTTGCCCTACTGCTGCCAAAGTGATTTTCCTGAAACACCATGTCACTTCCCTACTCAATCAGCTCCAGTGACTCCCTGTGACATATAGGATCAAACATAAATGCCTCTGTTGTGTTTAGTTCTTTTACAACCTGGTCCCAACCTCTCTTTCTAACCCAACTCTCCCTCCTGCACTCAGAGCTTCTCTCCATCCCATCCTTACTCAGGACACTCCATCTCTGTGCTTTTGCAGGGGCTAGCCCTCATGCCAAGAAGCCATTGCCTCCCACTTCTATTATAGAATTAGTCACTTTCTTCCTTCAAGATGAAGTTCTGGTACCACCTTCTACTTGAAGCCTTTCTTGATCCCTATAACTCCTAATGCCCTTCTTGCCAAACTACTTTGTTGTTGTTCAGTCCTTTCAATTATGTCTGACCCTTTATGATCCCATTTGGGATTTCTTGACAAAGTTACTGGAATGGTTTGTCATTTCCTTCTCCAGCTCATTTTACAGATGAAGAAACTGAGGCAAACAGGGTGAAATGACTTGTCCAGAGTCACACAGCTAATATGTGTCTGAGACTGGATTTGAACTCAAGAAGATGTCTTCCTAATTCCAAATCCAGTATTATATCCACTGTATCACCTAGCTGCACGTATTTGTATTTGTATGTGTCCTCTTAATAGCATTCTATAAACAATAATGTATTGTTTCATTTTTGTATTTAAGTTACACTGTCTAGCACAGTTCCTGGCACATAGGAAGTGTTAAATAAATGTTAATCAACTGAAAAAAAAAAAATAAAATCCCAAATGTTGAGACCTAGATTACACTTGGAATGAAATTAATTCCCAGGCTTTAACAAGGCTTTTGAAGGGTAGCTAGGTGGTACAGTAGATAAAGCATCAGCCCTGGAGTCAGGAGGCGCTGAATTCAAATCAGACCTCAGATACTTGACACTAACTAGCTGTGTGACTTTGGCCAAGTCACTTAACCTTGACTGCTTCACCAAAATAAACAAATAAATGCGTGTGTGTGTGTGTGTGTGTGTGTACACATATAAGAAATTTTTTTTAAGTAAGACCTTTTTTCCTTCATCAGAGGGAGGAGGCCTTTGAAAGAGAGAGCTGGTAGTAACTGTCAATATGCCATGTTCAGTGTTGGGGGCTTTGTATTCTTACACAGGAATTGCCTCTCAGCTCCTTCTGTGACCTTTCTCCTGACCTTTCCAGCACTTTGGAGGCCATTTTATCAGTGGACATGCCTTCAAGTGTTTGCTGAGGAAAATTTTGAAATTGCCATTTTTGTTCTACCTCATACCTTCTATTACTAGTTCAATTGACAACAGTGTTACAAGCCTTGAAGGCAGTTTGGCTGGAACAGCTAGAGGTTGGTGAAAGGATGTGGAAATGGGAGCTGGAAGCTGAAACTACCTGTAGAGCAGTCCCAGAGTGTCTCGTTAATCAAAAGGTCCCTATGTGGATATGGAGTTAGATGGAAGCTTTTCATCCCCTTGTTTGGAACTTGCAAAGTTTGGTGTTGATACACTTATAAAGAGGATGACTGTAAGCATATTTTCCCTTAAGGTGTGTTTTTGTAGCTATAAACATTTGAATAAATTACCCTGATATGGGGGGGAAATAAGACTTTGGATGGTTTGCTGGTGACACATAAAGTCATCCAGATTCAGAGGGGAGATTACTAAGACTCTGTCCATGCTAGCAGAAGTGCTCCCCTCCCTTAATCCTGAGGGAGGAATGGAAGAGGACATCCCACATGTACTGAATCCCAACCAATTTCTTGGAGTCTCTGTGAGAGGATTCACTGTCACTGGCAACTGGGAATAGAAAAGGCTTTTGTCCATATCTTAAGGAGGTATGACTAGGAGGGAAGAAGTGAACATTTTGTGGGTTGTGATATTAAGAGGAGCTGAGGAAAGTGAGCCAGTGCATATAAATCCTAGCACATCTTTCCAGGATTCTAGCTCTACAAAGAACTTGCTGTGAAATATTGGGCAGGTACCTTTACCTCTTGGGCCTCGGTTCCTCATTTGAGGGACTGGAACTAGGTAGTATAGGAAACCATGTGACTCTGGGTCAGTTACTGAATTTCACAATGTCCCATCTATAAAATGGGCTTAAAAACAATCCTCCCTCCCTCACCAGGTTGTAGCGAGGATCAAATGAGTTAATATATGTAAAGCACTTTGCAAACCTTGCAACATTTATGTAAATGCTAGCTGTTATTATTATTATTATTATTTGTAAAAATGAAGGAATTCTGGATAATCACTGAGGTGTCTTTCAACTCTAACATTTGATGATTCGATGATGAGTGGGATTTCAGCAGGTGATGATAGGGCGGGGAGTGTGCTAATGAGGGAGAAGAGAATGAGCAAAGTCTGGGAGTGAGGAAATTAAGGGATGTGTGAAAAGAATGAAGAGCAGTTCAATTTAACTGGAATGTGGAGTAGAGGGAAAGTAGGAGGAGCTGATGCTGGAAAAGTATATTGGAGACAGCCTTCATGGACTGTGTCTTAGATGTCTCTGTAAATCAAAATCTAGCACCATGATCCATACATAGTCAGTGCTCAATCAATGTTTGCTGATGACAATGTCAGATGCCAGCCTTTCTCTAAGGCAAGTTTCTCTTTTCCATTCAAACAAAGAAAATAGCAACCTAAATTTCACCTGTATGCAAGAGAAAGAATAATGGGGACAGAGGAAAGCCAGTCTGCTTCCATCCTTCTGGCCTTTCACACCTTTGATCTGTGGATCCCAAATAGTAATTATCATTCCTGCAAATCCATGTGGGGGTGGTGCCATCCTGGGAAACTGAGGTACCCAGAGGCAAAGACTGCACTGTCCTGGGAACACACTCCATTTCCTTCCTTTGGAATTGCTCTTCTATCCCCACCATTTCAAAATAGTAACAACTATAGCTGACATTTACATGGTACCTTAAAGTCTACAAATCACTTTGCAACTATTTTTTCATTTATGCTGCACAATAACTGTGAGATACTACATGTCTTATTCTCCCCCATTTAATAGATGAGAAACTGAAGTTCAGAGAGATTAATGTCACAGAAGGTATTGGAGGTGGGATTTGAACTCCAAGTCAAGCATTCTACTCATTAATTCTAATCCAAAACCCTCATTTTATAGATAAATATGAAATCACTTACTAAAGGGCACAAATAGTAAGGAACAGAGCTGGGATTTTAAGCCAGGTCGTCTGATTTAAAATCTAGGTCTCTTCACCGTTATCACACTGGTTCCCATCCATCTTTCAAAACCCAGTTTAGACTCCTTCTTCACCACAAAGCCTCCCTCGATGTACCCAGCAGAATGGGATAACTTCTTCCTATAAGCTCCTTCTCATAGCATTCTGTATATTTCTTTTGATACACATCTCATACTGCCATACTCTTTTCATCCTTTTCGCTAAATTGTGGACCCTCCGAAGACAAAAAAAAAACATTTCTTAAAAAACCATTTTATCCCTGAAGTATTTGTGGAGTAGGTATTCAATAAATGTCTGTTAAACTTAAAATACCTGGAATTCATTTATGCAAAAGGCATTTATTAAGCACCCAGTATATACTAGCACTGTGGTGAGTGCTGGAAATATAAAAACAAAAATTAAATAGTCTCTGCCCTTGGGGAATCCACATTCCATTGAAAGGAAATTACTTAAATCTACATAAATAAATGCAAAATCCACAAAGTAAATGCAAAGGAATTTTCCGATAAAGAGAGGATACCAGCAATTGGGGGGGGAAAGGGGAAGGGAGAGGAGGTATCAGGATAGGACTTGGGTAGGAGATAGTTTGAAGTGAACATCAAAGGCAGTTAGGGAATCTATTAGGTAAAAATTAGGAGGGAGTGTATTCCAGACAATGGAGTTAGTCAGCTTAAAGGCAAAGAGAAGAAATAAAATGCCTTCTACCGGAGACAGCACTTTGGTTGGAATGTAAACTGTATGAAGGAGAATAATATCCAATTCACCTGGAAAAGTGAACTGGAACCAAATTGTTAAGGGTTTTAAATCTCTAAGAAAAGAATCTGCATTTTATCCCAAGCACAATTAGGAGTTCCTGGAACCCAGGGAATGACCTGGTCAGCACTGTGCTTAAGGAGCATCAGTTTGTTAACTTTGGAATAGATGAATTAAAGGGAGAAGAGATGAGGCAAGGAGATCTACTTGTAAGTTCTTGTAAGCATCCAGTCTAGAAGTGATGAAGATCTGAACTAGCATGCTGACCATTGGAAATAGAAAGAAGGGTTCAAATAAGAGAACTGTGGAAAAAGAATTGACAAGTCTTGGCAGCTGATTGGCTAATGGGGGGGAGGAGGAGAGTGAGGAAAAGGGAGGAATGGAGGCTGATTTTGAGGCTGAAAACTTTAGTGGCTGAAAAGATGACTTCAACAGTCACAGAGAATTTAAGAAAAAAGGTACATTTGGGGCAAAAGATAAGTTTTATTTTGGTCACATTAAATTGGAGACAGTTATAAGCTCTCAAGTTAGAGATATCTGATGATAGATAATTAATTATGGAGCTCAAGAAAGATCTCTATTGGAGATGTATATATAAAGTTTAGGAAACATCTACATAGAGATGACAACTAAACCCATTGGAGCTCATGAAATGATTGAGAGAGAGTGAAGAGAGAGAAGGCCCAGGATAGAGATAGAGCTCTGGGGTACACCCACATTTAGGTGGACATGGATGATGATACAGCAAAAAAAGGCTGGGAAGGAGTAGCCAACCAGACAAGTCAGAGGAAAATCAAGAACAAATTGTATCACAAAAACCCAAGAAGGAAAGGAGGCTCAACTCTGTCAAATGCAGCAGAATGAAGAAGCTATCAAATTTTGTAATACCCATCTAGAAACAGAAATTAAGCTGCTAGTATCTCAAATCTTCCCTCAAAATAGCTCCCTCCCTCCAGTATCCTGTAATACAAGGGTTCCCACAGAGGAAATATGTGCTTTCAGTCTGTACCTCAGGAAGCATCCGAAAAGCACACTGCCTGAACCACACAGGAGGCAGCTCCCTGTCCCTCTGCATCTGCCTCCTCCCCAAAAGATGAGTCATTCAGACCTACTTCCTTAAGCACACTGATATTTTCTCTTTCTTGGGGTGGGGAAACCTCCATCCACTCTCAAACCTGAGAAATTGTGAGAAGACAAACTGCCAAACTCTGGTCAAGGAACCATGCAACCTCCTCAAGAGCCTTAGTCTCTTTCCTGTTCAAACTGCAGGGCTATCCATGTAGCAGAAATCTGTGGGCTGAAACTCTAAGAGAGGCTAAGTCATATTCTGTTCACTCTTTCTTGCTCCTTTTCACTCCCTTTCTCTCTCCCCTTCTTTTATCTCCCTCCCCTTCTCCATCTCCTTTTCCCTTTCTCTTTCTATCTCTATCTCTCTATGCTCCTGTCTCTTTCTCCCTCTCCCTCTCTCTTTCTCTCTCTGTCTCCCTCTTTTCTCCCTTTCTTTCCTCTCTCTCCTGTATCTCTCACTCCCTGTCTGTCTGTCTCTCTGTCTCTGTCTCTCTCTCTCTGTAAATGTCAATAACATTAAATATCCATTCACCTTCAACTCTTCACACACACACACACACACACACACACACACACACACATTTTTGGTGGTGCTGTTTACTTCCACTAGATCAATCAGCATTTGGAGAGAAAATAGAAACCCTTTTAGATCCAATTAATGAGAATTGGGCAAAAGAAATGTGCTTGTTTAAAATTTCTCTATCTAGGAGGCAAGCAGGGGTCCTATGATGTGAAAAGGTAGTAGGAGCTGGGCTGGGCTTGGCTGCTCTATAGCCCGGGGCCCCCTTAGCAGGTCCACAACAGGTTCCATTATGCATTGCAGGATGAGGGGAACCCAAAATTTGCTGCTGTGCTACAGCTTGATTAAACAATGTCTTCTTAGGCATGAAAGCTAAAATGAACCTTTTCTCTCTCTCACTGAGAGAAAACATTACCAATAAAATAAAATAAAGAAGGGCCTGGGGAAAAAGGTGTTTTCTCAGGTGCCCTGAGGTTGGGTAGGTGGGGCCTAAGAGAGCCTCATTTAAAGCTGTTACAGATTAGCAGGGGAACCAGACCTGCTCGTTAAAAGGCACCAGGGTGGGAATGAAACTTCTTGGTCTTTTATCCTGAGATGATCAATTCCAGTCCTACCTCTGTCCTGGCCAAAACTCATTTGAGCAATTAAGAGGAAAAAGGCTATTTAAACCAAAGGCTATTGTTTGTCTTTATTACTGTCTTTGTAACAAATGGGGGGAGTGGGGAAAAAAGGCGGGGCTAGGTGAAGAAAGAAGTCAGGGACTATACTTGTCTATCAGCTAACTGAACACACATTACCTTTGACTATCCATACATATAACTGTAGCAGGACTTATAGTCTGTGCCTCTGAAGCCTTGTCCTAGAGAGCCAGGCTGTGATGGGGTACTATATCAAGGTGACACTATTCTCCTCATCCTCAGGTGGGCAGAGCTGGCAGCTTCCACCTGGCCGCAGCCTAGCATGTCCTGCTGGACAGAGTACAAAAAGCATAGGCAGTGATCAATGTTTTCTATGTACTAGGGAGCATGTTTCCAGGCTGACACTGCCAGACCTCTGAGTAGACTGCAATACCACTGGCCATGAGATTTCATTACCCAATTTACAGCCTTCAGGGCTGCTATCCACTGGTTCCATTTCCATCTTTCAGCATAAACCTTACAAGCAGTTTTGTTTCCTTTCCCCAGGAGGAAAGGGTGAGGGCAGGGAGCAAAGGAGTATGGAAGAAAAAGGGTCTGCTGGCCTTTGAGCCAAATCTACCTATGCAGGTCACAATCTGCCTGTCTTCCTCAAGAAAGACTAAAGGGTTTTGGTGTCCCACATGTGTAAAATATTATGGTAGGCAAAAGAGAGACAAAAATAAATATGGTCCCTACCCTCAAGAAATGGACAACTACATCAATTGGAGAATGGCTAAATAAGTTATGATATATGAATGTAATGAATATTATTGTTCTATGACATAGAATATAATAAAAAAGAACAAAATAAATGTTCTATAATATAGAACATATATAGAATATAGAACAATATTATTGTTCTATAATATAATATAATAAATAATGAGCAGGCTGATTTCAAAAAAACCTAAAAAGGCTTATATGAACTGATGCTGAGTAAAGTGAGTAGAACCAGAACATTGTACACAATAACAACAAGATTATATGATAGTCTGCAATGATAGATTTAGCTCTTCTCAGCAATATAGTAGTCCAAAACAATTCCAATAGATTTGGGATGGAAAATGCCATCTGCATCCATAGAAAGAATTATGAGGATTGAATGCAGACAGAAGCATATGATTTTCACCTTTTATTTGTTTATTCCTTCTTTCCTATGGTTTTTCCCTTTTGTTCTGATTTTTCTTGACTACATGACTAACAGAAAAAAATATGTTTAAAACAATTGTATTTGTATAATCTATATCAGATTACTTGCTCTCTTGGGGAGGGAGGGAGAAAAAAATTAAAATTCAAAATCTTACAAAAATGCTGAAAACTCTCTTTACATTTAATTGGAAAAATAAAATATTATTTAGTAAAAATAAAAGAAATGACCAACTAGGTGGCATAGTGGATAGAGTGCCTCGTCTGAAGTCAGAAAGACTCTTTTTCCTGAGCTTCAATCTGGCCTCAGATACTTACTAGCTGTGTGACTCTGGACAAGTCACTTCACCCTGCTTGCCTCAGTTTCCTCATCTGTAAAATGAGCTGAAGAAGTAAATGACAAACCCATTCCAGTATCTTTGCCAAGAAAACCCTACATGGGATCACTTAGAGTTGGACACAACTGAATAACAATTACAAACCCTCAAGAAACTTAGATCTAATAAGGAAAATAAGTCATGAACAAAAATAATTTATTTCATATATGTCCTTGAAGGGGGCTTGTTAGCCCTCTAAATTAAAATGTAAACCATCAAAGAACTATTTGTTTTTGTATCCTCCATGCCTAGCACTATGCCTGAGACATGGCAGGCCCTTAATAAATATTAATTGGTTAGTAATACCAAAAAAATGAACAACATGTGGGGGTGGGGGGAGAGGAGGAATTGATCGTAGAAGGCTTCACGGAGGAAGTGGCATTTGAGCTGGACCTGGAGGATAGACAAAATTTTGACAGAAATTGAGGAAAAGGGAGATTCCAAATGGAACAAATCTTGTGAGCAAAAGCAGAAAAGTGAGAAAGCAAGGTATACATTTAGGACATAGCAAATGAGGTTTGCCTGAGGATGGAATCCAGAGGAGGAGGAATCTAATATAAAACTAAAAAGGAAAGGCAGGTTAGGGCCAGACTGTGAATTCCCAGCTAAGGGGTTTGCCCTTCATTCCTAAGGCAGTTGAAAGCCACTGAAGATTTTTGACTGAGAAAGTGATGAGAATGGAGAATAGAGTTAGGAAGATTAATCTAGTAGAAGGATAAACTAGTGGGGGCAAAAAGTGGGGAGGGTGAGACAGAGACCATTTTGGAAGTAGCTACAGTAGTCCAGGTGAGAGGTGAGGAAGCTCTAGGGTTTGGAGCAGCAGGAATGATAAGGAGGAGACATGTACAAGAGATATTTTGGATGCAAGAATTGCCTGGGAGATAGTCCACAAAATTTGGTCCCTGATTAGCAGTGGCACAGAGAAGGAGAAATCTTTTGGCTTCCCTAGGTCAGAAGTCAAGCAGCTAAGAAGGGCTCTTGTGATTTAGCGTACCCCAGGCACTGGAGTCCTATGCCATGAATCCCTAGCAAGTCCACCTCCCTCCTAGGCCCAGCTTGCCTCTGCCTGCCTGCCTGCCTGCCAGGGCCTTTTCAAGCAAAGGGGTAAAGACTGAGTTTTGGCAATCATCAACATGCCCAGGCCTGGGGGTACTGCAGATGTCACAGTGGCCCCTTCCAACAGCAGCTGGAGTTTTAATGCAGCCGCCTGGCCCTTAATGGGCTCACATAGTGGTCATGGGAACAGAAAAGCTCAGCAGCCCTCATTTATGTCTGCTGGGTTCAGAAAGGTCATAGAGCAAAATTTCCTTCCCCATGTTACCCCAGAACTAAGGATCTTGCCAATAGACTAGCATGGAACAGCAAAATCCCCAAGAGAGTTTAGAAAATATCATGATTGTAATTCAGGCTCTGTTGAATCCAACCCTGTAAAGGATTTATTGGGTACGTCAGGATACCTAGAACTATACTAGGTGCTTTGAGGAGGTAAGAGAAATATATATATTATCCTCAAAAAGTTAACAATTCCAGTGGGAAAGGAGTGAGGAAGAAAGAGTTCCAGATTTGGAATCTGGGAACCGGAATTTTAATCCCAAATATGCCACTTATTACATGTATGACCCTAAGCAGGTCACTTCATTCCTTTCAGCCTCAGTTTCCCCATTTGGAAAATGAAAGTAATAATAGCACTGTCTCATTGGATCATTAGAAGGATCAAATGAAATATAATATACGTATTAATAAATGCTAGCCGTCATCATTAGTACTAGTAGATACCTTTAGATCTCAGTCCCCCCTCAGTTCTACAAAATAAGAGTTAGACTGAATGATCTCTAGAGTACCATCCAGCACTGACATTTTATGAAATGTCTGGTACTAGTAGGTAATGCTAGGATGGGGAGAAATCATTATTGGGTCATCAGGAAAGGCTTCACAGAAGAAGTGAGACTTGAAAAAGGCTTTGAAAATTAGGTAGAGGCAGTGGATGGAGTGCCTGGCCTGAAGTGAGGAAGATTCATCTTTCTGAATTCAAATCTGACCTCAGACACTTAGTAATTGTGTGACGTGGGCAATCACTTAACCCTGTCTGCCACAGTTTCTTCTTCTGTCAAATGGCAAACCACTCCAGTATCTCTGCCAAGAAAACCCCAAACGGGGTCACAGATAATTGGACAAGACTGAAACTGACTAAATAACAACAATTCAAAAGACAAAGGAGATTTATAGAGGCAGAGACGAGGAAAGAACATTTCAGGCAAAAGGAACAGCATAAGATTGTTCCAGGAAGCCCTCTGACACTCTAGAAGCTTATTCCCCAACTTCTAGCATCATTTCCACCATTCATTCTATCTTATTTCTAGCTTCTCCTATTAAGGAAACCAAGATATTTTCACACTGACTCCTTTCTGTTCTTTCTTATGCTGGGTTCTCCCCTTTACCCCCAAAGCCTGAAATCATATGCCTTCTCCAATATAAGAATTCTTGGGTTAGTGAATCTAAACCTCCAACTGTTTCAACATTTAATTCTAGTCCATAAGCACTACCAAACACCTACCTGCAGACAATAACATAAAGCAAAAGGATTAACAAGGCGGCACATTCACAAGACATGCTGTATGTGCATTCTAAAGGGGACTTTTCTTCATACTCTCAAATTTCTTTCCCCAAGTCCATGAAACCATCATGCTACCTTTCAGCAATTTATCCAGAAAGGATTGTGACCTTGGAACAATACTCTGTCCAATATACTATCTATACACCTAATTTTATTCTTGATATCATAGATTTACATTTAGAATACTAAGGAAACTTAGAAATCATTTAACTTACCTCCTCTCTCTCAGCCTTTAATTTTCTCATCTGTAAAATGAGCAGATAGGACTAATATAAAAAGTTCCTTATCTTCTTTGTATACAGTCTGATGAAGCCTACAGCCCTCTTCTCAGAATGTTTTTCAGTGCCCGAAATAAAATAAATAAGATTCCAAAGGAAACCAATTATATTAAAATATAGGATTCTTAACCTGGAAAATTGGTTTCTAAAATTTTTGATAACTATATTTTAATATAATTATCAAAAATTTTAGAAACCAATTTCCCAGATTAAGAATCCTTGAATTAGGTGATCTCCAAGGCCCCTTTCTTAACTTCAACATTTTCTGTTCAATGGACTAACATCTTATGTTCAAGTATTGACATTTTGTGATTCTCCATGCCTGTCGATAAACTCTCCTGCTTCTTACTTCTGTTGCCAGAATGATGTGTAGACCATCCCATTTCCTTTTTTGCTCCCAACCCAAACACTAGCCAAGGCCACATGTAAATCACGTTAAACAGGTAAGAAATTTCCTTCTACTTTCATATTTTTCCAAGAAGATTCTATTTCTACACATTTAAGCCTTGCTGTTCCCAACACAGTCTGCTCTGAATGAGGAAAAAGAAGTTTCCTATGGCATTCCTGCCTTGTAATCTCCCGTCTTTTGAGGAAAAGTAACATCACCCAAAAATGTGCATGATGCAATCCAATAAAATGCTGGGGCCCTGTGTAAGACCTCTGGTTGAGGTTCTTGGCTTTAGGGCTATCAGAGGGAGAACATATGCTTATTAAAAACAAACAAACAATTTATAACTGGAAAAGGACAGCCTCTCTCCTCTATATAATAGCATGGTCCCTCACCTCCAAATGTATTAGGTTTGGAGGAAGAATATTTTATAATTACACGGGATCACTTTTTCCTCCTTTACCCCTCCTTCTCTAAGACTATCGATAGATTGCTCTCCCCAATACATAACTCCACTGTCCATTCTCATCGTTCTCCCAACATCCACCAGACATGAAGATATATGCTGTGCCTACATATGAGTATGCCTCTAGCCATAGGAGTAAGTCTCAGAATGGCCTGATAGGACTTAACCCATGATTGGAGAATGATTTAGGGCCATTCAAAACAAAGTGGGGTGTCAACATTTTGAAAAAGCTTAAGCTACTAGCAATATAATAGATTCTAAGCTCCAGAAGGTCAGGAACCATAACTTATTTAACTGATGTCCTACAATATCCAGCACCAAATTTTGCAACATAGTATAATTTAATAAATGCTTATTTAGTTGAATTTTTTAAATGACTATTAGAATTGCAAGTAGAAAAATATTTATTCCCTTATGTATTCAGAAGAGGAAAAAAGCCTGGAGAAAGAATTTGTGAGACTGAAATTTTTATTCTGAGGATCTTGGGCTAGTCTTTGTTTATTTTACTCAGCCCAAGTTGGAGCTAATAGCACTAATATCTTGGAATGGATTTTAAATGGTTTTCTCTAGCTGAACAGGATCTTTTGGGTCATTTATAGATTGGTACTTCTAGGGAATTGTGATCTAATTGTCCTGGGTCTTCCCAATGGTAGATACCATAGCAATCAATCCATACTGCATTATTCTCTGAAACTTTTATCTTTTGTCCTCCCATATGTCCTGCACAGAAAATCTACCTAACTTCTGAGGATCCCTAAATCCTTTTGGCATTGTGTGGATACCTGTGGGAGATGCAAAATGTCCCTCAGTCATCTATCACTCCTGCCACATGATCATCCCTACCTCCTATGTTTGTCATGCATCTGTCCCTGACATCTTGTTGTTTCTCCCCTGTTAATTCTCCATTGGTAAAATGTTACAACTTGCTCATGTCCACCATGCATGTCTCCATTGTCCTTTGGATGTGAACTATAAACTGAAATTCTCATATTACATGACTAAAAGAGGATTAATGTTAACAGATATGGGATTTTCAGAGAAAATCTTGGGACAATTAAAAACACTGTCCAGCTTCCTAAATGCCATCCAGCATACTCTTCTCCTCCTTTTCAATTCTAGGTTCAGTTTCTTATCCAATAGACTCTATCAAAAGCATATGAACTGATAGACCTGTTCTTTGGATTATCTACTTCAAGTGTATCTCATATCCTGGACAAAAGACATTCTTTAATCATCTTCTTGGTTTTTGATGAGAAGATAGTTAGGCTGATTCTTATGAGTACTTATAATGTAGACCTCATTTAGGAATCTCATCAAGTCCCAAGGCCTGATATGACCAACACAATGTCATATGCAAATAAGAATAACTGAGGAATTTCCCCATCTATAGTCAATTCCTCTCCAATTTCAACTACATCTTGGAATAAATGAGTGCCTCTGTCTAAATGAGCATATTTCTGAGCATCAATGCCATTAATATAATACATAGGATATGTAGTTCCCTTCTCAAAATACCCTTCTACTTTGCTATCTCTTATAAGAGATTTCGCTATCCCTCATGTCTTATCATCAATTCAATTGCAAAATTTAATGTCCAAAATATCGTTATCTGCAAACCTGACAGATCTTCAGCAGAAAGGGTCTCTTCCTCTGCCTCACCCTAGTACACCCCCAGCTGCAATGTCAGGGCTAGTACATGATATTGTCACTTTCCGTCTCCCTCTTTGGGATATCCTCAAACATATCTGCCTTTTTTTCAGAATGGAAAAACAACATGGCCAGAAAGAATGGATTATTTTCTGTCTTCCATAACCTCTTCTCTCGTGAAGGTTTCTGAAGGAACCTTATAAAGCATTTTCTTTTTAAGCCTCTATTCTTTCTTTCCCTCTCCCTGCCTCTCACCTATTCTTGCCCTGCCTCCCACACATACACTTTTCCACCCTCATAGGTGTGGAAAACCCCTGGTGTCAGATCAAAGGAAATCCTAAATTCATGTAGCATTTAATATTGAACTCAAAGTTTAACCACAGACTTTAGAAAATGCTGACACCCCAGAAAAGTACTTATCCAAGAATTGCCCCCAACACTTGTGAACACAGAAAAAGTCAAAGAAAAATATATCACAGGGGAAGAAGAGGATGAGGTAGGAAACCTCACTTTATTGCCTACCAGACTCTGGCAAACAGCAAAAAGACAACTGTTTAGTGACATTAGATCAAATTAGAAGAAACATATAAAGAAGAGAGAAATGGGAAACTTAGAAAAAGGGGAGAAAAAGAGAGTGGTGACCACAAAATCGGAGCAGAATCCATCAGTTAACATCTACTGAGAGTTCCTTGTGCATAGGACACTATAAATACCTCCCAAGCAGTTCTTGCATTTCAGAGAGACCTTCTTGCTATAGATACCTACTTTACACTTAACAAGGTATTCTCTGGGATCAGAATTTAATTATACCACATCAATCTTTTTTTTTTTTTTTTTTTTTTTTTTTTGCAATTAACAGGCATTCATTTTCTCTCTATCCTCCTTCCTCCCCCCAAGAAAAGAAAAGCCAAATCCTTGAAACAAATATACATAGTCATGCTAAATTAATTCTCACATTGGCCATCTCCAAAACCATGTCTCATCTTGAGTCTATCACCTTTCTGCTAGAAGTTGGGAGCTATTCTTCATCTCCAGTCTCTAGAATCTTAGTGAGTCATTACATTGATCAGAATTTTTAGGTCATTTCAACTTTCACAATGTGGGAGTGCTAGCTTGCCTTGTTTACTTGTGATCTTCCTAACATATTTTCAAGCCACAAGGATTGATTTAAAAAAAAAAAAAAATCATGTCACTTTATTTCTTTCACCTGAGGAGGGAGTGCTTTTTAACCATTTTCTTTTTTCTAAGTCATTTCTTAAAAACCATAAGGACAGTCATGATAGTTGTCCCTATTTTACAAATGCAGAAAACTCAGGTTCTAGGAGCAAAGAGTTAATTCTCATGAACATAAATGAGACCATATTTTTATATTTATATCTCCCCCATTTGCACATAGTAGGCATTTAAAATATTTGTTGAATTAATAAATTAAATTATATAATAGTATTATGATAGTTTCTATAAAATGTCATGAGAGTCTAAATCCTCTCCAAATACTAGTGAGGAAGCAATTGAAATGTCTCTAATTTTCTTCCCTCTGTTAACTGTGACTGTTCTAATATTATTGCTCACCTCTGTCCCTGGTGCCCATCTGGTTTTCCCTCTGCCTCCCCTCTATATTTCTTCCTATCCAATTAATCCCTGCCTCTCCTGTCTCCCTTTGCCACTACTCTACCTTTTGCTCCTACCCTTCTGTGTCTTTGGAGCTAGGAAGCAAACTGGACCTTTACAGTAGTCCTCTGCAAAGAATCACGGAAGGCAGAGAGTGCTGCAAGGGATGCCCTCTCTCACCTGTCATTTCTGAGCCTGTGAAGGCACCTGCAGAGACCGACAGACAGAAACTGGCATGACCTCAGCTCTCTGCTGCCTCCTGTACCCTCCTGGGTGTCGACATTCTGCCGATTTTTCCCAGCAAGAATGCCTCCTAATTCCCCTTAGCCCGTCATTATAGTCAGAAGCTGTTTGACTAGTTTCCAGAAAGCGTTGGAGACCTGAACATATCTGTTTTCCACATGTGAGAGCCAAAAAGCATTTTGTCAACATTTCAACAGCTCTTCAGAAAGAAAATGACTAAGATAAGGTCAAAATGGGTTTCAAAGCCCAACTACGATTATTTTTTTTTCCCTTACAACCTAACAACGGTGCTAACAATAATGCTCTGGCAGCCAGGATCAGCTGTTCACGTGACTTCCAAGACTTGCAGCCGGAATATCAGGGTTTAGGGGGCCTGCTATGAGGAGGCAAGAAGTCTGAATGCAAACCAATCTCTGTACCATCTGCCTAATGCCATCCGCCCTCAGCTAGGCACTGTGGTCATTACAGAGGAAAAGATCAAGCTACTAAATAAAAAACAAAAATAAAAACCACACAGTAGGACATACAACGACACACATGTGAAGAAAGTGGTGGCCACAACATTGTCCAGTTTCTCAGCCGACAATCAGATGTTGTACTCATGGACTTTAAAAAAAATCTAATCTATAGAAACAAGAATAGATTGGATATAAAATATGAGGAGACTTTAAAAATCAGGAATACTTAATTCAATCCATCAAAAAGTATTTATCAAAACTTAATATGTTTCTAGCTCTGTGCTCAGGGATGATGACACAAAGACAAAAGGGGAAAAGTCCCTGCTGTAGAGGATGTTACATTCTACTAGAGAAATTAACACTTGCATATAAGGTACATTCAAATTAGACATGAGATGATTTGTTGAAGAGAGAGTTTTTAGTATTTGTGCCTACTACTTGTAAGAAACTATGCTAGAGATATCTGGAATACAAAGATGTTCAAGACACAGGCCCTGCCCTCAAAGAGTTTGTAATCTTGTAAAGGAAATAAAACATAGGCACAAGTAGCCATAAAACAAATCATAAAACAGTAGTACATATGATAAATGCATATTATTCTAAGCAGAACAGTAACCAGGGTAGGACAATTGGACTAACTTTATCCTAAGGTACTGAAATTTAGAAGGTATTAGAAATTCTTGCATTCCATCATATATCAATAACTAAATCTAAAAATAATCTAATTTGCTCTGAGTACAAGGCCAAAAGAAATGGTTAGAGCCATATTGCAGAGGGTCTTGAATGACAAGACAACAAATTATCCTGAAGGCAATTGAGAGCAGAGTATTACTAATAATAAGTGAACAAGGTGAGTAGTTATAAAATAATGAAGTGGAGCAGAGATTTGCTCACTAAATATAAGAATACTGGAACTAGGGGCACCTTCTCCAAGTTCAAATAGAGTTGTTTTGGGAGAAATAAAAGGAAGTCCTACTTTTTACAATAGATAGTAAATATAGAACATATATAAGAGACATAAAATAGATTCACTAACTTGCTAAGTGACAATGAGTTGTTTCATTCACAAATATTTATTAACTATTGTATACAAAGTACAGAGCCTAAAGGAATCATAAAATTTAGATATGCCATAGAATCTCAACTAGATTCTCACTGTTGCATACCAACATTTTTACTCTTCCCTAACTATCTCATTCTGTACAGAATCTTTTTTTCAGGCTACTTGTACTGCCTGTTCCACATTCCTTTTTAGCCAAGGACTTCAGCTCAAACTTCACTGAAGAAAAATTGAGGTCATCCCTCCTATTCTTTCCAACTCTACACTTAGAATCATTTCAACATTAAACCTTACTTTCCCCTTCTTTGTTCCAATATCAGAGGAAGAGATAAGTGAATAATAGGAAGGGAAGGAGAAAGGGAAAAGAAGCAAGGAAGGAAGGAAGGAAGGAAGGAAGGAAGAAGAGGGAGGAAGGGAGGGAGGGAGGAAAGGAAGGGGGGAGAAAAGAAGGGAGGGAGAAAGGAAGGGAGAGAATTTATTAAGTACATTATATGCCAAGCAATGTGCTAACTAACCATTGGCTACACAACACAAAAGCAAACAAACCAGTCCATCCTCTGAAGGAGAGCATTCTAATAGAGCAGAACAATACATAAAGAGAAGCAGAGTTGTAAAGCAGTGGATATTGAGCAGGCAAGAATAACATGGTTTGGAAATGCTCAGTAATGCTTGTGGCAGCCCTCTTTGTAGTGGCCAGAAACTGGAAACTGAGTGGATGCCCATCAATTGGAGAATGGCTGAATAAATTGTGGTATATGAATATTATGGAATATTATTGTTCTGTAAGAAATGACCAGCAGGATGATTTCAGAAAGGCCTGGAGAGACTTACACGAACTGATGCTGAGTGAAAGGAGCAGGGCCAAGAGATCATTATATACTTCAACAACAATACTATATGATGACCAATTCTGATGGACCTGGCCATCCTCAGCAATGAGATGAACCAAATCAGTTCCAATGGAGCAGGAATGAACTGAACCAGCTATGCCCAGTGAAAGAATTCTGGGAGATGACTAAAAACCATTACATTGAATTCCCAATTCCTATATTTTTTTCCCACCTGCATTTTGGATTTCCTTCATAGGCTAATTGTACAATATTTCAGAGTCCGATTCTTTTTGTACAACAAAATAACAGTTTGATCATGTATACTTATTGTGTATCTAATTTATATTTTAATATATTTAACATCTACTGGTCATCGTGCCATCTGGGGGAGGGGGTGGGGAGAAGGAGGAGAAAAATTGGAACAAGAGGTTTGGCAATTGTCAATGCTGTAAAGTTACCCATACATGTAACCTGTAAATAAAAGGCTATTTTAAAAAATTAAATTAAATTAAATTTAAAAAAAAAAAAAAGGAACTGCTCAGTAAGCAGTGAATTCTGAACAAAAAAGAAGTGGAACTTCACAAATTTGCCTAGGATTCCAGGGCAGAATATAAGTGGTCTTTCTCCTTGCCCACCTCAACCTCTCTATTCATACTCTTAAATCTAATCCTTTCTGTCCCTTCCATTCCTTCTCCTTCCCTATGCTTTCTCCTAGGCTTATAAACACACCAAGATCACACAAAACAAAACACCTTGACTTGACCTTGATTACCCTCTCAAACCATTATTCTTTATCTCTCCTCCTTTCATAGCAAAACTCCTAGAAAAAACTTTCTACCCTTATTGCCCAGTTTATCACCTCCTCATTTCTCTGTCTTTTGCAATCTGACTTTCGCTCACAGCACTCAGTTAAAACTGTTTACCTTAAGGTTACAAATGATTTCTCAAAATCACATTGCCTTTCTCAGTACTGGAAGGTTAGGAAGGATGAAGACTGAGAAAGGCAATGTGTATATATACTTGGCACTGTTTACTCCCCTGATTACTGGTTACTCTGTAATAATGTTCTCTGTTAGTTCTCCTCCTAGTTGTCAACTCCTCAGTCTCCTCAGGTTCATCACTGATTTTCTACTCCCTTTGCATTAGTGTGTCTTAGTGGTCTGTACTAGACTTTCTTCTCTCTCTCTCTCTCTCTCTCTTTCTCTCTCTCTCTCTCTCTTTCTTTCTCTCTCTCTCTCTCTCTCTCTCTCTCTTTCTCTCTCTCTCTCTCTCTCTCTCTCTCTCTCTCTCTCTCTCTCTCTCCATATTCTCAAGAGTTAGGCTATCAAGAAAGGAGAAAGTTCAGAAGCAAATAATAGCCATGTAACTCAGACCCCAAGGACAGGATAGGGTCTCAGTTCAAGCTTTTCACCTAGTCTGAAACCTACAGAGGAATAAGCAGAATAAGAGAGCCAACAGTTCATCACCAAACAGCAAAACTTCTCAAGTAAATAAGAGTGACTGAGTCCAGAACATTCTATTGTTGCTAAGACCCAAACCCAAGTCAAGAGTTGACAGGTCTACTTCCTAAGCTATAAAATGAGGCTAATAAAAGTTGTTGTAAGATTCATAGTCGGCATTTTGAAAATGTTTTTCCCTTCCCTCTCTTCATTGTCCTAGTGAACTGAGAGGGCCAAAAGAAAAAAAAAGTACATCACTGATAACTGACTTTCTCATGATAAGTCTCTACATACTCAACTAGGGTTAAGGCAGAATTATGGAGGGAGGGCATTAAAGGAAGAGGGGATGGTCTGTACAAAAGCATAAAGACAAGAGATAAGAATGTCCTATATGAGAAACGAGCCAGGTTGGCTGAAATATAGACTATATAAAAGGGAATAAATGTGTAATAAGTCTAGAAAGCTAAAGCTAGATTGTGAAGGCCTTTAAACTGCCAAATAGAAGAGGATTATTTTGAGCAAGGGAGTAAAATGATCAAACATGAGCTTTAAGAATTCTACTTTGCAACTTTGTGGAAGGTGAATTGAAGAAGGAAGAGGGAAATCAAGGGAAACCAATTAGGAGGCTATTCCAACAGTTCAAGCAAGAATTAGATGAGGATCTGAACTAGGATTCAGGGCAGCTAAGTGGTATAGTGGAGAGAAAGCCATGCCTGGCTTCAAGAAGACCTGAGTTCAAATCTAGCCTTAGATATTTATTAGCTATGTGAGCCTGGGAAAGTCTTTTAACCCTGTTTGCCTCAATTTCCTCACTTGTAAAATAAGCTAGAAAAGGAAATGTTAAACTACTCTATCTTTGAAAAAAAATGAATGGGATCACAAAGAGCTGGACAAAACTGAAATGACTGAAGAACAATTAAAGTAGGATGGTAGTCTTATATAGAGAAGAGGAAGGGCAGGACAGTTGTTATAGAAGTAGAATGGAGAAAATTTTGCATCTGCTGGAATGTGGAAGATGAGAGAATCAGAAGAGATGAGAGTGACCCAAAGATTCCAATGGGACCCTCAACAGACATAAGTAAGGAGATGGGTTTAAAAGAAAACAAAGAGTTGTTTTGCACATGTTGAATATGAGCTGCCTATGAGACATCCAGTAGAAAATGTCCAAATAGATGATTTGTGATAAAGTATTAGTGTTGCATATGTAAATCTCGGATTACCCTGTATAGAGGTGATTATTAAATCCACGAGTACTCATGAGCTCACAGAGACCATGGAGAAAAAAGATTAAATTGTCCAGACAGAGCCTAAGTATATGGCCACAGAGGGTAGGATCCATAGGTGACAACCCTGCAACGGAAGCAAAGAAGTAGTCAGAAAGGTAAGAGAAGAGTTATGACATAGAACATATGACAAGAAAGAATTATGTCATAAAAACTCAGAGGAGAGACTATCTCGGAAGAGAGGATGGTTAACAATGTCAAATACTGCAGAGAGGTCACAAATGATGTCTGAGATGAGGCCATCCGATTTGGCAATTAAAAGATCACAGTTGGCAGTTTTGGAGAGAGCAGTTTCAGTTGAGTGATAAAAGTCAGAAGCCAGAACGTAAAGGGTGAAGAAGTGAAAAAGAAAAGAAGGAAGTGCTTCCAGCTAAGTAGAACCTGCCAGAGCTTGTACTCCATTGGCAAAGTCTTCAAGGAACCAGGTCATTTTCATGCCACAATGAAGCAACAGAGTTGGCTATAGTAGAGTTGCCTCTTTATCAGGACCAAATTATTCAGACTTCTCTTAACCCAAATAGAAGATTTATTTAGGCATAAAAGGAGAAAAAAGTTATCATTGCTTCACCTGAGTTAGGAGTTTGTCTTTGTTCAAGTTCCCTCTATCTCTTTTTGTCTGTCTTTCTATCCCTTATTCTTTTTCCAATCTCTCTCTCTCTTCCTCTCACCTTCTCCTCCTCCTTTTTCTCTTCCTCCTCCTCCTCCTCCTCCTCCTTCTTCTTCTTCTCCTCTTCCTCCTCCTTCTCCTCCTCCTCTGTCTCCTTCTCTTGCTTCTTCTCCTTTTCTGTCTGTCTGTTTCTCTCTCTCTCTCTCTCTCTCTCTTTCACACACACACACACACACACACACACACACACACACACACACTCCCCCAACACACTCTCCAAACACAGCAATCATCAATGGTAAGATGGAAGGAAAGTATTGTTTACACCCAAAACTCGAGAAAGAGAACTTTTTTCTAAGATTGCCCGAGATAGATTCCAAGAACAATTTGCCTCTATGACCTCTTTTATATTACACTCTCACTTGCCCAGTGAGCATCAGCAGTCCCAAGCTCACTTTCTACAAATTTGTCTTCAGAGGCCTATTTGCCCTCTTCAGGACCTGAATGTCATAAGAGTTAGAAGAAAAAAGTCAGGTGGGTTCTCGGAAAGCACCCTGAGAATTACTACCATTGCTCTTTGTCTTACAAGGACCCAGGGAAGAACAATGATTAATAGAAATAATAAATATCATTTTTAAAACTTTGTAAACATAAAAACTTGTTACATTGGCCTAGCAATAATCTTTATAATAAACATGATAATAAGTTTTTCCCACACACAAGACAAGTCCTGGGTAAAGGTCTGGGAATAGAGAGGCAAGAAAGATGAATTATAAGGGAATGGGAGGAGGAAGTAGACAGAGAGGCATGAAATGTGTGATGGAGGGAGGGGTTGGGAGAAAGATGGGTTGGGAAGTGGATGGAGCATCTCAGTAAAACTGCTGAGTAAAAAGTGTCTTTCAAAAGGATTCAGATTATTCCTCTAAATTCTCATCTCGCTAAATTTCAGTTCAAGCGGCTGCAAATATTTGAAATGAGTAATTTCTCTTGATGAAGAGAGGCTGATTTCTGATTCTGTCTAATTTATTTTGGGGTTTTGGGGAGCACTGAGAGAGGTTGAACAGATAGTTAAACATTCTGTCCTCCCTCCTTCTCATTCCCTACTCCACCTGCTGAGATTGAAATAAAACTTTCAAGCATAAAAGTGCCAGGAGCATGACACAGGTAAGGCATTTTGGGAAGGACTTTTGTTCTGAGACCTTGTTTAGATGGGAGGGGGCAGAATAATGGCTTCCAACATCATGGTGAGCTTAACAAAAAAGAAAGGAAGAAGATTTCAGACCCAGATTCAAATTCTAAGTTAGTAATAGACAGCACAACTATGGTGTAGCTAGAACATTGGATCTGGAATCAGGAAAACCTGAGTTCAAATCTAGTCTCAGGCATTTACCTGACTGTGGACAAATCACTTTGCCCCAAGTTTCTTCAACTGTAAAATAGGGCTGATGATAACAGCCACCTCCCAGGGTTGTTGTAAGGAACAACAGAGATAATATTTGTGAACTACAATGTTGCAAATTTCTAAAGTATAAAGTTATAAAGTACAATTTGTAAAACACAGCACCTGACTTATAGTAAGAGCTATATAAATGTTTGGAGTTGGCTAAGGGACACAGTGGATAAAGCTCTGGGCTTGGAATCAAGAAGACATTTCTTGACCTCAGACACTTCCTAGCTATGTGACCTTGGCCAAGTCACTTATTTGTCTTATTTTCCTCATCTGCAAAATGAGCTGGAGAAGGAAATGGAAAACTACTCTAGCATCTCTGCCAAGAAAATTCCAAACGGGATCACAGAGAGTCAGACATGACTTTAAAAAATAACTGAACAATATAAGTGTTAGTTATTACTTGGAAACACTCTTTTTAAAAATCATAGATTCAGAGCTTAAAAGGTATTTAAAGATCATTTGTCTAACCCTCTATTTTTCCAATTTAAAAAAAAATCTGAGTTCTGGAGAGGGTAAATGACAAGTTCAGAATAGCTGTCTTTTCAAGAACCAGGCAGGATTCAAACTCAAGTCCTTTGACTACAATTTCAGCATTCTTTCTACAGGGGAGAGAAGAGATAGAAAGGGGAAGGGGAAGAGGAAGAGATAGAGGAAATAGACCTGACAAGAGATTTATTTAGTCTTTCATCCGTTGTGGTAGGTGTTGGAAAAATAGAAAGTTTGCATATCATACAGTACTTATCTATATGGAGTTTGCAATCTAGTGAAGAAATGGAATTAAAGCCTAGGCTTGTCTCATTTTGTGGCTTTGGAAAAATCAATTCCCCTTTCTTGGCTACAGGTCCCTTATCTCCGTAAGGATGGGGCCAATTTAGTAAATCAGACAAATCTTCTCCCTCCTTCCCATACCACTTAAAATAAGTTATAAAATGCTAAGCGCTTTAACTAGGCAGGAATGGATTTCAATGAATCAAATCAATCCAAGGCATTATGAAAAGACTGATCAATTTAGAAGTCTCTCTCTGATGAGCCATTGGATGAACTGAAGTGACTGAATTGGAAGAGCAATTCAGACTGGCTAAGAAAATTTGGTCATGAGCTCGGGTCACCCATAAAATATCAAGCCAGATCAGACTAATGTGCAGTGAATGAGTAAGTGCTCCAGAGAAGACTCCTGAGGAGATCACTTAATGGGGATTGAGGGGAGGGGCGAGAAGAAGAGAAGAGTACTTCCTCTTTGCCCTTTATTTCTTTCCCCTATCCTTTACCTGGAAGAGGACATTGTGAACATCAAAGAGTCTGGATGATCTGAGACTTCCCATTTTCCCAGAAGTGTCCTGGTGGCAAAATCTTCATTGGAAACCAAGGACAGACCAGCTACAAATGCACATCTCTACAAAGATTTCAACAAACAAACTACTCTACGCCTAAGGGTAACTTCACAAACATTCCATAGAGGAGAAAAAAAGAAGCTTTGCCTCATGTGCTGTCTAAACTGGGATCAGCTTTCTCCTGGATCCTGTATGTATTTGTGAGAATATGTGTCACAGACTCTAGGGGGGTGGTTGAAGGTGTTTTGTATTAACTAATGCCATTTTAGTAAAGACTTAAAAAAAAAAAAAAAAAGTATTTAAGTCCAGCTCTGGGCCATCACTAGCCATCTTTACTTATTGAACTCTGGAGGAGAAAATAAAGCTGATGACTTTGCATAGCAATGAATCACTTAACTCCAATTCACCCAAAAGTCATCACTGGTCATCTTCAAGAACAAAGGTCAAAGAAAAACAACAAACAAGAAGTCTAGTTGACTAAATGATTCTTCATTTAGGTTGTTGTCCTTTGTTTTCAGAAAGGATCAAAATGACATTACTATGTTGGAGTCAAGGTACACTGTATCTGACTGTGTCTGATCAGACAGATATGAGCTTATAAGGTTCTACCACAGGTCAGGCACAAAAATTCCATATTAATATTTGGAATGGAGATGTCTTAAATTTGCACAACTCAAGTTTCCTTTAAGGTACTGGGATTCTACTTTGTTTATAGAACACAATGCTTCCTTGAAGTGGGCCATGTTGGGTAGTCCTGTGACAGTGTTTCCCATGTCTCAAAACTAATTCCAAAATTCTTCTAAGAGACCTTGAGAGTGTCCTTGTGTTGCTTCTTCTGACCTCCATGTGAGCACTTGCCTTCTGTGAATTTTCCATAAACAGTCTTTTAAGAAAACACACATTTGGCATTCGAACAATGTGGCCAGCCCATCCGGGATTTCACTTTCTGCAGTAGTTTGAATGCTTGGCAGTTTCGCTTAAGAAAGAACCTCAGGGTCCAACACCTTATCTTGCCAGGTGATCTTCAGAATCTTCCTAAGACAATTCAAATGGAAGTGATTCAATTTCCTGGCACAGTGCTGGTATACTGTCCAGATTTCACAGGCTTACAATAATGAGATCAGTAACAACTCTCTAGACCACCTCTTCTCTCCCACACTTTCCTTCAGAGCCTCCCAAACACCAAGCTAGCTCTGGCAATTTATGTGTTAGCTTTATTATCTATGTTGACATCCCCATGGTTCTCTGTATGGATGATATAGTGCTGGCTGATGGAAAACCTCTGTTTTCTTGGTGTTAATTGGTAGGTCAAAATTAGCACAAGCAGCAGGTAATTATTCTGAATATACTTTGTGGCATCTCAGTTTCAGAGACTGTGCAGAGTGCACAATCATCTGAGAACAAAAAGTCATATACCAACTTTCCCTCTACTTAAGTCTTGCTTGTAGCTTGGTGAGAAGAACAATGATGGCTTGTGAGCTATTACCCTTCTCAGCCCCTCAGTGTTACCCTTAAAGCTTCGAGGGGAAAAAGCAGCCTATTTCTTGGACATCAAACCTGTCAGAGTGGGAATTGAAAAAAATAGCTTCAGAGCATGTTCTACTTCTATAAGATGAGAGCGTTGGCATATAAGGGATAGAAACAATCACCAAAAGATGAACAGGTAATTTTCATTATATGAAATGTATTAACAAAATCAATGCAACAAAGAAGGGAAGGGAAGCTAGAGATCATGGGAGGGGGAGAATCTTTGTATCGAATATCCCTAATAAAGGTCTGATATTCTACAGATACCAAGAACTAACACAAATACATGACTAAGTACTATTCTCCAATAGATAAGTGGTAACAAATGTAAATGAAGAACTAAAAACTGTTAACATCCATATGAAAAACTGCTCTAAATCACTAATAATGAAATACAAATCAAAACAAAACTGAGGTTTTATCTCCTAGCAATGATGACATAAAAGACTGTTGTTATCCAGAGGTTCCAACTTTTCATGAACCCTGTGGACCATATCACATCAATACTGTTCATGGAGTTTTCTTGGCAAGGATACTAAAGTGCTTTGCCATTTCTTTCTCCAGGGGCAAACAGAGGTTAAGTAACTTGCCCAAAGTCCCGCAGATAGACAGTTAAGTGTAGGAGGCTGGATTAGAACTCAAATCTAGGACTGGTGCTCTTCCACCAAGCCATCTAGCTACTTCATAGCATAAAGACAAATAAAATTCAATGTTGGTGGGCCTACAGAAAGATGGGTACATTAATATAATATTGGTAGAGCTGTGAATTGATCCATCTATTCTGAAAAGCAATTTGGAACTATACTAAAAAGGGGACAAAAATCCCAATAAAGTGAGAGACAGAGAGATGACAACAAAATGTTCATGGAAGTATTTTTCAGAGTAGCAAAGCATCTAAAATAGTTGTCCACTAATTAGGACGTGGCAATAAAAAAATTGTGGTTCACAAATGTAATGAACTATTATTGTCTTGCCATATGAAAAAGTGAATATGAATTAGTCAAAGACAGAATGGAGTCACAAGAAGGAAAACCTATATAATGACTACAACAATATAAATAGAAAAGGCAAAGAAATAAAAGTTAACATATCATTACAGTGACAAAGCTTGGTGAGACAGACAGAAAGAGACAGAGATAGAGACAGAGCATGAACAAATTCCAATCCTCTCCCCTCTTTGCAGAGATGAGAGCCTGTGCTTGCAGGACAAAGCCTATGCTATAACACTTATTTGCTGGCTATTTTTTTTTTGTTTTTGTTTTGCTGAACTGCTTTTTTTTTTTCTCTTTCTTTTTCATTCTTTGTTAAAAGGAATGACTCCCTGAGGAGGAAAGGGGAGAGGAATATATTCCGAAATAAAAATGGTATATATAAAAGAAGACAGCAATAAAAAGTCACAAATTTTTAGAATTGATTTCATTTTAATAAGTCAGATGGTTGAATTAGAATCTTTTACTTAATAAACATTTATTGAATGTTGACAGTTTTGGAGCCACAGATTGCTGAAGTCACGCTAACTAGTGGTATGATGTTTGGCAAGTTGTTATCTATCTCTCTGGTCCCTAAATTCCTTACCTGTAAAACGAAGGGATCTGATAAGATCAGTGATTCCAAACAGGTGTGCTGCAAGTATTAGAAGGTATGCTGTGAAATCTGGAATATGATTTTCTTGAAGGAAAAAAAAGAAAGTTTTCTAATATACTCACCCAGAATTTGCAGTAACAGAAATATGGAATTCACATAACAAATAAAATTTGCCCACAACACATGAACTAACAAAGAATTGTTTATAATGGCTGCCCTCTATGAAGTAAAACTGAGTATGTGCAAGACTGTCCTCGCAATGTCAATTGAAACCCAGGAAAACAGACTAAGCCATTGGCAAAAATTATTTGAGGACCTTTGGGCTAAATGATTCTTAAGGTCCTTCTAGCTCTAACATGCTATGACTTTATGTTTTTCTGAGCACTAAAATTCTTTTACCATGATGCTACATCAAATAAGATACAAGTTAAATACATAAGTGCTTACTGTTTAGCAGAGTCAAAGGAATGATCTCATTTGGTTAAAATTAACCCCAGAAGGAAGAGGTGAGTTTTGAGCTAAGTCTGGATCTGGAAGGTCAGAGGAGGAGGAGAAGGGAACACCTGGTTTGTGCAAAGTATATAGCCAGGACAAGTATATTGTCTTGGCTGGAGAACAATGAGTGGAGAGCAAAGGTCGAAGTGATAAAGTGAAATTAGTTGGGGGAAGGTCTTGAACATCAAGTTTAGGAGTTTATTTGAAAAATACGGCAAGTTTTCTCCATTAATAAGAGATTGTTATAACATCGCACATCATTAAGTTACAAAGTAATTGGGCTAGACAGTCTTAGAGATCATCAAGCCTAACTCTCTCCTTTTTTACAAAGGAGGCAACTGAGACTCAGGGCAGGCTTCCTTTACTTTCCCTTACTCTCCCTTACTCCACCACAGGGAAGCCCTGTGTCTAAGTCAGTTACCCTTCAGGCTCCTGCCCTCAAGTCAAGTGGCCCTGCAGCCTGTACCAGAGAAGGCACAAGGGACTTGCAAATGCCCCCCACCCTCCATCTCCCAGAATCATTTTTTTAGGGAAGGGACAGCATGGTCTAGTGGAAGAATACAGGACTTGGAATCATAGAAGAGACCATAGGGGGAAGTTAATCCAATCACCCTCACTTCTTGGTGAGGAAACTGTTGCTGGGCCAAGTTATGGAAACAAGATTTGAACCTCCATTCTCTGACACCAAATCCAGTGTTTCTCCACTATTCCAAGCCAGAACCTGGACTGAGGTCCCAGCTTTCTTATTGCCTTATGATTGGGGTGGGAGGGGGGAGGAGGGAGAAGCCGGATTGGGAGGGAAAAATAGACAAATTTGTGACTTCAGAGATGCTTAAAGACCAACTTCATTTTACAGCTGCTGAAAAAGAAAGTGGGAATTATTGCCACCCCTTTTTCCTTAAGTTTAGAAGCCTACCTGGAGGAATAGGGACTGGATAGGTGATTTTCTTGGTGGAAAGAATACCTGAGTGAGGTTTCTTCTCCCAAGATAGATGGACACCTACTCTGAAACTTAAAGAGTCCTAGAGAGTGGCCTAGAGCAATGAGAGGTTCAATGAATTGCCCAAAGCCAAATAGCCAATCTGTGTTTGACTTGAACCCAAGTCAGATCTCATTCCTCCTTCCAGAGGCCATATTTCTATCCTCTCTATGGAGTGTCTCTCACTTTGGAGGGAGGGCTGTAGGACATTAACTCTGCCCTCAGGCATGTTCCCACAGTGTATTACCCACTGTCTGGAGCATTAATTTTCCTTCACCTCCAAGAAAAGAGTCTCTCAAGCTATTGGGAGAGGGAACTACAGGGAAAAGAGGAAGACCCTTCCCCAGGAGAGGGCAGACCTCATTGAGATGCAGAGATGAAACACGTCACAGAAGTGAAACAAAGGCCAGTCAGCTTTCAGAGAAACAGGAAAGGACTTCCTGAAGAACAAAGGCAGGAATGCTCTAACTCGGCCTCTCCACTAAAAACAGCCACCAAAACCAGTTGTCATTCATTCCTCCCCGGGTCATTCCTAAAGCTAGAGGCTTGCATATGCAAAAACCAAAGAAGGATTAAAACACTTCCAAACAAAGATGCAAAAATCTTCCTTTTTCTCTTCCCCACCCCCACCGCTGCTTGGGTTTTAAATCCATCCACACTGGTCTCAGCTTGTCCTCCTACCTCCTCAGCCGGTGGTTGTCACACCACAGACATTTTTAGGGGTGACAGCTGGCCTTCTGGAACTCAGCTCTAGTTCTGGAAATTTTCTTTTCTTTTCTTCCTTTTCCTTTTCTCTTTTTTTTCTTTTAAGGGAGAGAGCCAAACCACCATAATTTTAAATAGCAATCCAGTAGAGGCGGAAAAGCTCGGGAGAACACAGAGGAAGGATGGCCCAGTTGCAGTTTGGTTTCCATTCTGTCTGTCTTTAACTGAAGTAGTGTTGAAAGCAATCAGGACTTTCTAAAATGTCAAGAGCAAAGAGGGGACCCGGAGAGCCTGTCTAGCCCAAACCTCTCGTTTTACAGAGGAGGAAATTGTGGCTCCAAAGGGGGGCCACCAGGTCACACAGAAAGTTAATAGGAGAGGCACAACTGGGCTCAAGCTTTCCTGCAACCCAGGCCAGGCCTCTTCCGTCTAAATCACTTTGCCTTATTCTGACTTAGAGGGACTGTTACTAAGCCTTCCCAAGAGGTTATTAAGAGTAGAAAGACCTGGATAGAAAATGAACTAGAGGGAATAAACTAAAAGACCTCTCTCTTATTCAAGGAATCCTCGTAACATAAGCAAGCTCAGAATGTTAAAGCTAAAAAGGACTTCAGAGAACCCCCACCCTAGAGGGTCTTAACCTTTTTTGAGTCATGATATCTCCCCTACTTCCCACAGACCCCTTCCCAGAACAATGTTTTTAAATGAATAAACCAAAATAATGGGATCAAAAAGGAAACCAATGTCCTTATTTTACTGTAAGATAACTATTTATTAGACACATCACTAATAAAGGTAAACTTCAAAAAATAGATCAATAAAAAGGAAATCAATTATATTGAAATACAGTCTTCAAAATGTTGCTGTGGTTATTGTTGTTTTTTAAGTCAAATTGACAGATCCCAGGTCATAAACTCATGCCCTAGTTCAACTGTCTCATTTTAGGAAATTCAGAGGGTGACTTGTCCACAATCAACAGCAAATTAGTGGCAGAAATGGTATTAAAACTCAGATGGCCAGACTCCCAAGCCAGGTATTTTTCCAGTATGTTGCTTGTACCTCTCATCAGACTCAACTTTTTTTTTCAGAATTAATACTTCTCAGGGAACAAGATATGATACAGTACTCTTCTCTTCGCCTCCCTTACCAGCTTTGTAACTTCAGAAAAATCACTTAACCTACCTGAGCTTAACCCATAAAAATGGGGATTAAAAATATTGATTTTGCCTGACTCACAGAATTACTGTGATAATGAAATGAGATAATATGCATAAAATTCTTTATAAATGTCAGCTATTCCCATTAGGATTATGTGACCCTCTATGAGTATTTGGTCCCTTCATGACTTTTGGCAACCTGTTACAGAGATTTGGTAATGCAGAGAAGATTTTGGGGGAAAGACGGACTGATAGGGAAAGATTCAAGTTGGACAACAGGAAGCAAGACTTTAGCAATGAGATTTAAGAATATGGGGATCTTATGTTCCAGATCCTCTAGAAAAGCTCCCCTGCTTCAAGAAAAGACTTTTAATGAGGCATTTCTCACCTGAAAACTTTTCTAAAAAGGGTGAAAGACTAGTCAATCAATAAACATTTATTAAATGTTTACTATGTGACAAAGCTGGGGAGCCCTCAGGAATCTCACTTTCTAAATGAGAAGACAACAACCAAAGACAAGATAAATCTAAATGGTGCTGGGATAGAGCACCAGGCCTGAAGTCAGGAAAACTTAAGTTCAAATCAAACTTCAGACATTTACTATCTGGTGCCCCTGGAAAAGTCACTTATTTAACCCTGTTTACCTCAGTTTCCTTATCTGTAAAATGAGTTGGAGAAGGAACTAGCAAACCATCTAGTATCTTTGCTAAGAAAACTCCAAATGGGGCCATGAAGAGTTAGACAGTACTAATCAATAACAATAACAACAGAATTAACAAGAAATAATAAACAGAAAGCCCCCTAATTAAGAGGGGTTAGAAAAGGCTTCCTAGAGAAGACGAAGATTTTAGCTGAAACTTAAAGGAGGCCAGGAAAGCTTGAAGACAGAAATGAGGAGGGACAGAATTCCAGTTTGGGGGGACAGCCAGGGAAAATGCCTGGATCAAAGAGAGAGGATATGTTCTTCATGGAACAACAAGGTTAATGCCACTGGATCCAGAAGTATGTGGCAGAGAATAAGATGTGAGTCTATAGAAGACAAGGAAGTTATATTCAGAATTTCAGGAATGAACTAAATGACCTTTCACTGTTGTTCCTATCCATAGGATTAGGGGGTGATAACAATTAAGCAGTCAAAAACAATTCAAGTAAGCTTAGTGTACAGCATTTTACTCATTCATTCCTCAAGGTACTATTCTAGTACTGGGTACTGAGAGAAACAGAGACACAGAGACAGAGAGAAAAGGAGGGAGACAGAAAGAGAGAGAGAGAGAAAGAGAGACAGAGAGAGAGAGAGAGGTAGCATTTATTAATTGGTTACTATGTTCCAAGTGTTGTGCTAAGTGCCAAGTACAAATATAAGCAAGTAGGATAGTCCCTGACCTCAAGGAAGTTACATTCTTTTGGGAGAAGACAACACATTAAAAACGAACTAAAAATGGGAAGGGTTAGAGAGAGGAAGAAGAGGTGATATGATGCAGGAGGATAGAGAAAGTAATATAAAGATTTGGATAAGGACAAAAAAGCTTGTTTATTAAAGCCCAGGCAGAGTCCAATTTTCCAGAAAAGAGGTGGAGAGGTCTCTAAGAGGAGACTTAAGGACCATAACAGCAACAAAGTAAAATACAGAATAATAAGTGATACACATAAAAGAGAGAGAGTCAAAATGTAGTGATAAGAAGGAAGTAAGTTGTAGTCTAAGGATTCTTTACTTTTGCATGAAAGACCCCTGTGTCAAGTTTGGTTAAGCCATGGGGTATATGGGTAAATGTTTAACAACCAGCTTTTTGGGAGAAAATAATGTATATATGACACTTTTAAGTTTAATCTCTATGTTAATAATAATTATGTTATGTTAATAATTTTTCATCACATTTCTTAAAGTATAGACATTCTGATCTGTAGTTGCTGATTTCCAAGGTGTGAAAGCTCACCCATAAGAATTTAACAATTGATTCTCCAACACACCTTTGGGTATAGGCTAGACTCCTTCCCAGAATATCTTTAAATACATTAAACAAAATACCTAGGATTATAAAGGAAATCAAAGGTTAGTAATAATAATAAAGGTATAATTTTTTTTTTCATTTAACTTCATGAACTTACCACTGGTACTGGACATTCACTTTGCCAAATTAAGAATCTTCCTTCTAGGGGCAGCTAGATGACACAGTAGATGTAGTACCAGACGTGAAAGTTGAGAGGACCTGAGTTCAAATTTGACCTCAGACACTTAATACTTCCTAGCTGTGTGACCCTGAGCAAGTCACTTAACCCCAATTGCTCGGGATGGGGGGAGGGGGGGGGAGGAAGAGGGGGAAGGAAAGGGAGAGAATCCTCCTTCTAGGTCCATGTTAGAAAATAGAACAAACTGAAAAACTGGAACAAGAGGTTTGGCAATTGTTAATGTTGTTAAGTTACCCATGCATATAACCTGTAAATAAAAGGCTATTAAATAAAAAAAAAAAAAAATAGAACAAACTTATATATTCTTAACATGTTTAACATATATTGGATTACTTGCCATATGGGGAGGGGGTGGAGGGAAGGGAGGGAAATTGGAACACAAGGTTTTGCAAGGGTTAATGTTGAAAAATTATCCATGCATATGTTTTGAAAATTAAAAAGCTTTAATTAAAAAAAAAGAAAGAAAGAAAGAAAGAAAGTAGAACAGGATGGAAAGCAACTAGTAGTACAGTTTATCCAGAAAGCAGAACATAAGGAGAGTGATAGAAAGGCTGGAAAAGAAAACATCATTAGAAAGCATGACAAAGACAAACATTTTAATTCATCTTAACTGATAAGTTAGTCAGCAGCATGGTATAGTAAAGCGGGGGGGAACTGATAGTTTGGGTTCTAGATTCAAGTGTGTGCTGGAGAAAGCTGATTTTTAAATTTTCAGTTTGACAATTCACAATCAGAAATTGGCAAAACCTACAAATTAGAAATTTTATTTAATGCTTTGTTGATTGCTAAACTTAAGAAAGTGATAAAGAAAATGTTAGTAATCAGATTAAACATTAAAAAGTACATGTGTATTTTTCCCCCAGAGAACTAGTTATTAAACATTTACCATTATACCAGGGGTTCTGGTCCTGGGCCCTACCTTGAAAAGGCCCTTGACCCTGAAAAAATCATTTTATGGACTGGATAATAGATAGTAGATAGGGGACTTGACATGGAATCAGGAAAACCTGAATTCAAGTAATATCTCAGATACTTGCCAACTTTGTGTCTCTAAATAAATCATGTAAACTTTTCTGTGCCTCAGTTTCCTCAGCTGTAAAAGGAAGGAATTGGATTAGATAATTACTGATGTTCCTCCCAGCTATAAAAATTATTCCTGACTCATTCACCACTTAAAGAAGAAAGTATTCCTTCAGTCAATTAACTCATTAATCAGTCACTTCTTCCAATATACTGATCTGTACAATAGGAGTCTCATTTAGGTTTGTAACATTTATATTATTTATTTTTGAAAAAGTAATAATTTTTGTTTCTCATATTCCTAAGTTAATGTGTTTTTTTTTCTGATTCATAATCATTCCTTAGATTTCTTCCATATCTTCCCATATTCCCCCATACCTTAGTCATCATCTACTTGATTGAAAAAGAACTTTCTAAACACTAAAGGTATTTGAACAGGGAAGCTACAGGACCACAAGTAAGGATGTAAGGACTACAGGATAAGGAGTTTTGCACTACTACTTGACAAAAGAGGCTGATCCAAAAGTTAGCTCCTTTTAGCTTGAGCATTCTATGACTTGATAATTCAAAACTGTACTACCAGAAAACATTATACTAGAAGACTCTGTATTCATTTATTATCCAACTAAAATAAGTGTGGACCATAAAGTAGTGATAGAGAGCCAAAGTCAAAAATCTCACAAAGGAAAAGAATTATTTGCCCACATTTTAGAAAACATTGCTGTTGCCTCACTCTGAGACATGGGACAGCCGAGCCTGGAAGAATTAAAAATAAATTATCCCTCAGGGGACAATGGAAAGAAACACATTGGGTGCAAACAGGTCATAACACATAACAAATAAAGAACTACAAAAAAAAAAAAAAAAAATAGAGTAAAGGGCTTAAATCAGAGAAATTCAAAAGAAGCTAGGCTAAAACAAAACAAAACAAAAAGTGAATCTGGTCTTAGAGCAACAGGAGGGATAATTAAAAGGGGCAACAGCTGATATGCTCCATTCATATCTTATCAAAATCCAGGAATACAGAAGAAGGCTCCTAAAGTTGAGTAAACCCCCTGCATGAATTTATAGAAGAACATAGATGAGAATGACACATTAAGTGGGATGGAATAGATTTCACTCTGCATTCCTAGAAAGAACATCCATGTAAATGAGATTACAAATCCACTATTATAGTGAAAAGCATATTTTAAAAAAAATGTATAACACAGTATGTCATTATCCTTAACCAGTTGCTTGGAACATAGCAGTTCTCGAGTGATTAATTAAGATTGAACTGCATTAAGCCAAATTGACTCGGTACTGAAAGACCACCCAAAACAAATTCCCACAATTTAAGTTCAACTGGTCAAATGCCAAAAACTGAGGCTAGGGCTTAATCTTCCCAACTTGATAAAGAACCAAAAAGACAAGTTCTCTTAAACCTTTCACTAAGCAAACAGAGAGACAGTGTGGGATAATGGATAGAGGACAAGCCAGGAAGATTTGGGTTCAAGTTTGAATTGAAGCTCAAGTTTTACATGTCTGATACATGCTAAGTACTTTATAAGTGCTTATTAATTGATTCAAGTCCTTTCTCTAATCCAAGCTATTGAGGTAACCCTGGAATGAATTTCTCAGACTTCTGGGCAACTCATATTAATTCTGTAAATTGCAGATAAAAACTGCAACAGTAGTGGGGATTTCTTCTTCTAGGAACTCCCCATACATATCAATGAAATCAAAAGTCCAGGCTTTATCTGGGCCTGCATTAGTAAAAAGGAGTTTACTTATCTGGGGATTTCTTTTATCAACAACATCATGGATCTAGTTCTTAACCTTAGTAGGCCAATAAGTTATTAGAAGGAAGGATAGAAATCAGACCTGAGTTTTCACCAGAGAAGAGTATTCATGGATAAATTGAATTTAACAATATTTTGTATTTCTATAGCACTTTTAAGATCTACAAAGCCCTTTTCCCTCACTAGCCCTAGGAAGTAGGTAGTGGTAGTAACCCCCTCTGTAGATAAGGAAGCTAGGGCTCAAAGAATTAAAGGGATTTAAGGCTGAAACAGAGGTAAGATTCTAATTTGGATACTCTGATACTGTGACCACTTTCCAAAAGACCTCCTTGACTTCATCCTAGTCCCACATTCTCCGGGGCCCACCCTATTTGGACAGTAACCCAGGAAAATAGAGCAGAGGGAGAAAGATCTGGCTAACTGGAAAAGAGAGAAAAGAGGGCAAAAAGGAAGAAACCTGAAGTTCACATACATATGGTCAACCAATCAATACCCCCTTACTGAAAAGAGCATCTTCTGTTCCCCTTTCCCCCTTTGTCCCCAGACCATTCAGGCTGCCTGTTGTAGTTTTGTAATTTTTTTCTTCCAAAAATGGTCTTGAGGATCATTTTAAGCTAGTCTTTCCCTGAAAGGGGGGGAAGGGGGGAAGAGGGGGAGGAGAGAAGGAAGTGTGTGTATATATATATAGATGTATGTGTGTGTGTGTATATATACATATTCATATATGTGTTTTATATATATTAAGAGGAAAATAAGCAATAGCACAGATATATCCCAGCTTCTTCCATCCTTCTGTGGTGAGTTCTGCATGAACTCTTCTCCATTCTAAGCAATGACAAGAGGCAGCATAAGAAAGACCAACCAGAGGTCTACTGGAAAGTACCTTGTTTACAAGTAAAAACAGTAGTAATTCATATTTAAAGGCCACTATTAAAAATCACTTTTTTTCCTCATAGCAACCTTGTAAAGTTTGTATGTATAAGCTTTATTATTACCCCCATTCTAAAGATGAAGGAATTGAGGCACAGAAGGGTTAGGTGATTTAGTCATGGTTACACAGGAGGTGAATGTGAGACCCCCGACTTGAAATCCAGTCCTTTCCTTCCAGAACAAATTGACTCTCTTCTTTGAGGAAGCACTTTTGTGAATCTTCTTCTAAAATCCAAAAGTTTCCTTCATTGCCTACTCATCCCCTACCATGACTATCAGAATTCAGTATTAGAATAGTCTCACTAGCAAACTAATTTCCCTTCCAAGAGGTCAGAGAATTGCACACATACCCCATTCCCCCCCCTCAAAAAAAGGGGACAAAAATCTGATTAAGATCATATTTAGGATTTGATTTAGAGATTCAACCAACATCATTTTTATAGATGAAAAAACTGAGGTCCAGAGATAATAAATGACTTGCCCAAAGTGAACCTAATGAGGCTTCCTTAACCAATCCAAGGTTTAAAAAATGAAGCATGCTTAAACCTGAAAAGCCAGAAAAACAGACATTGCTGAGCAACTGTTGTCCTGGAAAGTCTACGGTATGTTCAACTGACCCATCCCTATGAACATTCTTAACAGCTGGACAGATGTTTACAAGTAACACATCAAGCCTTGGGATGTAATTACAAAGCTAGTTATGTTAGCTTTCCCAAGTAAATAGCGTCTGACATGCAGCTCTAACTGTTAAAGGAAAAGAAACTGCTTTCAAATTCTGCCAACTTAAGTGCTGAGGATAAATAGGCAAGGGAAGAATTAATTCATCCCATTTTTATGTCTTTCTAACTATTATTATTAATACCTGGTGTAACCTGGTATAATAATTGGAATTATGCAAATATGTGGATCATCAGGTAAAGTTTCTGTCAAGGTAGAGAGCTTCCAGTGTGAGCTCTCTCTCCACCAAGTTTGTGACATGTGTGACATGGAAGAAAGGTCCTTGGAAACTTTCTAAGGCACTGAGAGATTAAATAATTGTGCTCTAAAATACAGGGGGCTAGTGTCAAAGGCCAAATAGGTACTCAGATATTCCTGACTCCAGATTCTACTTTCCACTAAACCAAGCTTTCTCTCATATAAACCTCAGGATTTTCAAAATAAACTCTTGCCTCTACATGTCCTATAACATCCACAGTTATTCACCATCCCACAATCCTCCCCTCTTTAACTTTCTTCTCTTAAGTACACAGCCATGTGCCCCCAAAGTTCATAAACTCATATTCTTTCTTCACTCATTCCTCTTTTTAATCTCCCACATCCAGTGAGTAGTCAAATCCAGTTGATTCTACTTCCATAATAGCTCTCCTATCTATCCTCTTCTCTGCTTGGCCCATGACCCTAATTTAGGACATCACCCCCTCTTTGTCCTAAGTGATATTCCTGAAGCATCAAGTCATTCCCATTCCAGAAATTGTTTAATGCCTGTAAGATCAAATACAAACAATCCTATTTAGCATTTAGAGTCCTTCATAATCTGGTTCCAGCCTAGCCTGGAAGTTTTATTCCCCATTGTTCCACTTAGTCTCCCTTCCAAACAAACTCATGTATAAAACGCTCCATTTGCTAAAATGCTCTTCCTCCTCAGCTTTGTCTCTTGCAATCTCTACCTTCCCTCAAGATTGAGTTCAAGTGCTAACTTCTCCACAAAGCCCATTGTTATCTCCCAGGGATTAGAGTTTAGCCTCCGTAGTTCAGTCATTTTTCAGTCTCATTGGTGCTTTCTGACCCTATTTGGGTTTTTTTGGTTGGTTGGTTGTTTTTGACAAAAACACGGTTTGCTTTTTCCTTCTCCAGCTCATTTTACGGATGAGGAAACTGAGACAAACAGGGTTAAGTGACTTACCCAGGATCACACAGCTAGCAAATGTTTGAGAATAGATTTGACCTTAAGAAAAGGAATCTTCCCAGCTTCCCAGTTACAAGCCCAGCATTCTATCCACTGTGCCACTCAGCTTTCCATTTACTTTGTATCTAATTTATATAGACTACAGTCACTTCTTTGTGTTCATGTTGTTTTGCCCAAATAAATTTAAGTTTCCTGAAAGCAAAGACAGTTTCATTTTTGTCTTTGTATTCCTAGCACCTAGCAGGGCCTGGTATATAGCAGGAGTTTAATAAATGATTACAAAATAAATGAACTCTGTGGTTTACGAATGTTAACTCCAACTATTTGAATGAAATAGAATAGTATTACTTTTTTTCTTCAGATGGAAAAATTGAGGCTCCATTAGGAAAGGAAAATATGAGGTAGAAATAATTTTTTCAAGCTACTTCTGAGCTCAAAAATCCATAATGGTTCACTACTGCCTATGAGACCAAATCCAGATTCTTTAATCTGGTTAATCTGGGGTTATATTTGTTATATCTACCAAAGTAGGTAGGCAGCATATAAGGCTAAGCATATAGCTCCTTTTTTTCCAGTTTAATGGAACAAACCTTTATTAAGTGCTTACTGTGTATAAGCCAATGGACTAAGACTCTCAGAATACAAAAGACAAAATGAAGTAGTTCTTGCCTCTACAGTTTTATAATTTACTATATATAAAACATGGTCAATAATAACAATTCCTGTATTTGAAGGGAGAGGACCTCAATTATAATTCTGACTCTGTCACTTTTTTTATCTATGTGACTATGGGCAAGTGATTTAATCCAGAGCTTTTCTGGTAAATGTTCAACAATAAATTCTCCAGGGGGGAAAAAAAAAAAAGGGATGAGCATATAGTTCTTGACATCTTTGCTCTTCAGTCTCCATCTTCAAAATGCAAGGATTGGACCCAGTGACCTCTAGGGTACTATCTAGCTCTGCATTTTGTGGGTCTATCTGGTCACATAAGAGAAACACTATTTACACTGAATAGAGAAGTCATGGTTTCCCACTCTCTCTCACAGAAGGTACATAATCTAATTTCAATTTCTAAAAAATTCAAAATTCCTCTCTCTTAAAAGCAACATCAATAATTTAAGGGCAAAACTTTTCTTTGATTGGTGTTTTCTCAAAGCAATTTATACAGTAATGAAAATACTTTGAGTATTCTGGCGATCAGTCTGGAGAAAGGGGTAAGGATAACAATGCCAGTGATGGTCATTAAGGTCTTAGGTCTTTGGTCTATAAGAGATTATACTGAAATCAATCCTTCAAGATTTAATATAAAATAGAAATAAAGGCAAGGTTAACATGGTGCATACATTAAATATTTCTCCTTTTATTGGTAATTAGAATAGAGGGAGCTTCCCTTGGAATTAGAAGGCAAACTTCATGACAATAATAATGGCAATAATCCCAACCTTAAACTTAACAGGAGGAAAAAGAGACAACAAAATTTCCAGAGCAGGAACATGAGAATTTAGGATCTTGAAGGTTGGTCTTCCCCCAGGGCTCACAATCCAGTGCCACATCTGGCTAATCTCCCCTGTGCCTCCAGACCTCTAACATCTGGACTGAATCTCCCTGTTTCTACCACAATTAAAAAGTGCAAAAAAAAAAAAAAAAAATCTTGCCTATTTCTCAGTCTCACGATCACTACTACAGTGACTAAGGAGATTAAAATATACTTCTACGTTAATTTTTCAGTCACTGGATGTAGAAATATTCACTCAGGAAGGGATGGGTTAAAAAGGTGCCTTTATACACTATAGTGCTCATTAGAAAAAGAGATTTTAACACTTCCTTTCTTCCCTAGGCTGCCCTCAGCTCCACAGCTGTTCTGCACCCATATCTTATAAATGGGGCCAAGTCAGGTCTCTTTGTTTCATCTGGGAAGTCTGGAAAGGGAATGAGATGGTGAGTCTCCTGTCAATAGAGGTGTTTGAACTGAGGCTGAATGATCCCAAACTGAGAAGGATTGTGAAAGAGATTCATGCCTTGGGGTGGTTAGACTCAGTAGTATAATGTATGCATGAATTGTGTAATAATTGGACTCATAACTATTCCTGGGAATATACAAATGTAAGGAGCCGAGCACTGAAGGGGATTTCCTCCTGGGTCTAGGAGAGGGCACTTCTCCATTGTCATTACAGCCTTCACTGGATTGCAGGGCCCCAGACCTGCTTCTCACAAGCAATATGAATATGAACACCAAGGCACTCCACCTCCTCGCCCTCAGTTTCCTCATCAGTAAAATCAGGAGGTGGGGATTCACTATCTCTACATCCCTTCCTGAAAGTTCCAAATCCATGATGCTTTAAACTAAGAATTAACCTCCTGCCTCAAAGGCTCTGTGTTTCTATGAGCAGTTCTGCTCTTCAGCAGAAAATTCTGTCCTGGGAAGTTTTGCATTTATACCTTCATTGGACAAATTCACTAAACCCCCAGACCGAGCCTAGGGACCCAAAAGCCAGGGGTTTGGCCCCGGCCCCCTAGGAAAAATCCCCCCCCCCCCCCGCTCAGGAGACCTCTTTAGGATAGAAGAGTCCCAGAGCAGGACCACGTGCTGCTAAACCACACCCCTTAAAGGATCCCTGAGAGAATATCTATCATCTCCCTAACGCTTGGGTCATCCTGGGCTCTGGAAGGGTTAATTCAAAGATTTTTTTTTTTTTTTTTTTACTACCGCCCTCCCTGCCCCCTCCACAAAAAGCAAACAAACAAACTTCGGTCCTCCCCCTAATACAGCCTATCCTGCAAACGCTGCTTCCCTGGGCTCCTCCCCTACAGCTTGCTAAAGCCCTAGCCTCCCAGGGCAGGGAGATGGAGAGGGAAAGCGAGGGCACTGGACTACAGCTCCCACAATACTCTGCTCGTGGGCAGAAGTCGGGTCCGGAGGACCCAAGAAAAGCAGGGGGAAGATGACCCTCCTTCCCGGGTGGGGAGTTGTAGGCTGTTCCAGAGGCCGTCCTCTGGGAGGTGCGGCCGAAGCTGGGGCTCCTCCCATGCCGGAGCGCCTCGCCTCCCTGGGAACTCATTTTCTCTTGCAGAAGGAAGGAACCCTGTTTAACCCTTCGGTTCCTCCTTCTCAGTCTCCCCCGGGACAGTGGGCGGGGGTGGATGCAGTCCCCGCGAGTGGCTTGCACGTACCCCCGCTCAGAGTTCAGAAGCTGAGAACCCCAAATCATCAACCCCTCTCCTATCACATCCTTTCCGCCTCCCCCACCCCCGCCACCTCTCCGACCCCATCCCTACCTTACCTGCCCCTTAAGGTGCAAATCCAGCCCGGACCTCCTCCGAGACTGACCTCTGATGCTGCGCTCTCCCAAGGCTAGCGTTTAAGGGCTCTCCCGCGGCTTTCTCAGATTCCTGCCTAGAGTGTAAGCTCCCTGAGGAAAGGCCAGGGAAACTCGGGAGATTTTCCTTAACTAGTTTGTTTCTCTCTGCGTGTTTTCTCCTATATAAAGTAGGGATAACCCCACCTGGCCCCGCCTGTCGCCTAAGAATCGATGGCCCACTGGATAAAGAAGGCTGTAAACTGTAAAGGCTCCATACCGACGTGTCAGCCCGTTTGTGAAGCCCCCACACTCTGCGACTAGCAAAGTACTTTAATAGGCCCCCGAATACGAGTCCTAGAGCTCTCAGCCAAGGAGCATTTACTCCTGGGTCGGACCCTGCGCTAAATTCTAGAATACCAAGAAAAGCAAAAACAGTCCCTGCCTTCAAAACAGTTCCTGACTAGGGGAGACAACAGAACCGTTATTATGTACAAGCAAGATATAAGCGAGATTGGCAATAATCCCAGCGGGGGGACAGAGAAAGCCTTCTTGCAACAGGTGGAAGTGCAGGAGAAGCTTGAAGGAAGCCGGGGAGCTGGGTGGCAAAGCTAAGAAGAGAGAGCGGTTCAGACATGGAAGACAGCCAGTGAAAATGCTGATTCCAGAGGGCAAGGACAGGAAAGCCAGAGTCACCGGATCCCAGCGTTCAAGGAAGGAAGTAAAATTTAATAAGTCTGCAAAGTAGGAAGGGTCCAGTTTATGAAGGGCTTTAAAAGGCAGACAGAGGATTTTATATTTGGTTCTGAAGGCAAAAAGGGGAATCACTGGAGTTTACTGAAGAGGAGGTGAGATGCCCAGACTTCAGGAAGATCAGCTTGATATGGACTGCAGTGGGGAGAGAGTTGAAGCAGATTAAGCAGAAAGCTATTGCAATGAGCTGGCCCTTTCACCAGTGGTCTCCCCTGGAAAATTGATGAGCTGGTGGTCAGCCTACTTGTCCCAGCCTCTCTGCATTAATCTAGGCAAATCCTCAGCTACAAAAACAGTTTGTAACAAGGTCATACTAAAAACCTTTACAGTAGCTTATTATGCCATGGTATAGTCTATGAGAACTCAGGTTCATCTCTTTGAAAGAATAAAACATTTAAGGGGACTTTTACATCACAAAATAAGAAGGCAGCATGATATGGTAAAAACCCATAATAATACCTGACTTCATATAGTGCTTTAATGTTTACAAAGGATTTTATATATATTATATCAGCTTTTTTTCCCCTATCAGCCCAGGGAATTTGGAGGAAAGAGTGTTAGAACTGGAATCCCGGAACTGTATAATGGAAAGAGTGCTGGATGTGGAGTCAGAAGACCTCAAATCTTGACTCTGCCATATACTACTTGAACGACTACATCTCATAATCCCTCAGTTTCATTCAGTTTTTTCATCTATAAAGTAAGAAGCTTGAATCAGGTGATTTCCAATTCTAAATCTACAGTCCTGAGTTAGTAAATATCCAAGCCTAAAAGATCCACCTTGGGACCATAGGTAAGTAAGTCATTTTTTCTCTCTGAGCCTGTTTCCTCTTCTATAAAATGGGGATAATAATACCTATAGCACTTACCTCCCAGAGTTATCACGAGTGTCAAATGAGACAGTATATAAAGAGCACTTTAAAAATATTAAAACTTTATGTAAACATCAACTATTATTAAAAATAGATCTCAATTTCTAACTGATTCTATATGCACAAAGCTACATGTAATTTTAAATCTGGAAGAAACCTTCAGGATCATGTATCTCTACTTCCAAATTCTGCAAATTGAAGCCCTGGGAGGAGAACTGATTTGCATAAATTTACATAGGTAATAAGTGGCAGAGTGAGGTCTGGAATCCAGGACTCTAGACTCTAAATCAAATGTTCTTTTCATTCTATCCAATTAAAGAACTGTGTCCCCAGTATCAAAAACTCATCAGTCCTTTCCTCTAAATAAAAGAGTCTGAACTATCTTCCCCACTCCTTCACTCACAGCTAGGGCTCTGCAACCAAGGATCTCAAGGGGTGAAAAACAGGGAAGGCCATTTTTCTGGAAAGATTATAGGCTGAAAAATCATGCAAATTCTCAGCACTATGTAGTGCTTTTCATCTCTGAAGCACTTCATAAACATTAACTACTTCTAAGATCAGCCCCTTGATACTACACAGAGCAGTTTCTTTTAAGTATCTTCTTAGTAATGTCCGCTTAGTTTACTGACAAAAGCAAGTTTTTCCCATATAGACTATGTAACTCCAGAGCCGATATCACTGGGTTTAAAACACCACCACCTTTGCCTCTGGACAACACCCCAAGCCAGGACTGCTGTGCCGGCTACTATCCCAAATGATGTAGGGAATATTGGACGGAGCCTCTTGCTCTCTCCATTACAAGTTAAGCCTCCCATTGATGCATTTGTCTCTCGTTCAGAGGCTCCAAGCGCTTGATGGGAAATTGTCAACAGAAAATAAACCCAGAACACCTTCCTTATGTTGGAGTTGGAGCAGTTGTTTTCCTGAGCACAGACTGGCTTTCAATTTCCCTGGAAACTTTCCCTGCATCTCTTTCCACACCATTCTAGCTGAACCATGTGCTGATGTGTTTAATTATTAGCCTCTTAGCAAGGCCCAAAAGGGGAAATTATAATACTAGCAAGGGCTAGTCTTTCAATTTCCCTTGCTTACTTAGGGACCCTGTGGTACCTCTGCTTCCGACAGGAAGTCAGTCAATAAACAAGCATTTATTAAGCACCTACTATGTACTAGCTACTGTGCTAAGCTCTGGGCACACAAAAGGAGACAAAAGATAGTCTTGTGCTCTAAAGGAGCTCAAGAACTAATAGGAGAGACAAAAAATAAACAAATATGTACAAATGGTATACAGGATAAATAGAAAATATTTTTAAAAGGGAAGACACTAGAATTGAGATTGGGAAAGGCATCTTGTAGAAGATGGCATTTTATTTGAGATTTAAAAGAATCTAGGAAAATCATTAAGTAGGGCTGAGGAGAGAGAACATTCCAGCCAGAGAAAATGCCCAGAATCAAGAAATGGGAGTGTCTTGTTCCTGCAGCAGCAAAGAGGTTGCTGCAATTGGATCAGAGAATACATGATGAAGAGTAAGAGGTAATAAGTTTGGAAAAGTTGGTGGGGGCTAGATTATGAAGAGCTTTGAATGCCAAACAGAAGGTTTTGTGTTTGATCTTGGAGGTGGTCACTAGAGTTGGGGGGAGGGGTGCTGATAACATGGTTGGACCTGCAAAACTAAACCCTAGATGGTTATATCCAGATCCCAAGAAAACTAGCTCTAAAAACTGTGACCTCTAACAGATTGGATCCATTCAAGAAAGGAACTGAATACATGGTATACAGGTATGAAAACCACATCTTATAAATTCATATCTCATAGATATTGTAGTCCAGAATGGGATGTTAGAATATAGAATGTCAGAACATAAAATGTCAGAACTAAAAGGAATCTTACAAAGGAAAAATGACTGTTGGTGGAGCTATGAACTGATCCAGACATTCAAAAAAGTAATTTGGAACTATCTTGTGAAAGTTATTTTGTTGTTAAGTTATTTCAATCATGTCCAACTCTTAGTGGACCGATTTGAAGTTTTCTTGGCAAAGATACCAGAGTGGTTTGCAAAACTAAGGCAAAACAATTAATTAACTTGCCTAAGATCAATCAGCTAATAAGTATCTGAGGCCAGTTTTAAATTCAGGAAGAGAAGTTTTCCTAATTTCAAGCCCAATGCTCTACCCACTGTGCTACCTACCTGCCCATGACAATAGTGGGTATTAAACTATGTATATACTTTGATATATCAATACTCCCAGAGAAAGAGCAAATAAGGAAGAAAAGGACTCTATAAATGCAAAGAATTACAAATTAAAAGGATGCACATCAATTAGGGGATGATTGAACAAATTAATAGCATACAAATGTAATATAATACTATTGTTCAGAGATATCTGTAGACTTTCAAGAAATGATGCAGACTGAGTCGAACCAGGAGAATAATTTATACAATAACAACATTGTAAAGATGAATAATTTTTAAAAACTTAAAAATTGGTTAATGTAATGACCCACCATGATTCTAGAGAACTGCTACCTATTCTTAACAGAGATATAGATTGAAGAGGCAGAATAAGAAATAAAATTTTGGACAAGGACAATTTGTTTTGCTTAGCTATCTTTATTTGTCAATAAAATTTTTGTTTTCTTTCATATGAGGAAAAGGCATGAAGTGGAAGGAAGAGAAAATAAATGTTAAGTGAAGGAAAAAGATGGAAGGAATTCTACAATGTGCAAGATAAGAGTCAAAAAGGACCTTAGAGCACATAGTGTTGAAACTAGATGGGAACTCAGGACATAGAATGTTAGGACTAGAAGATTGAGCATTTGAGCAAGAAAAGCCTTTAAAGAACATCTAATCCAACCCTTTCAGAGGAAAAAGCTGAGAACCTGAAGTAAAATGACATACTTAAGGTCGCATTGCTGCTCAGTGGTATGGGAAAGATTACCCTGCTAATCAGTGACAATGACAGAATCATGACTAAACTTAGATGTCCCAACATAAAGTCCTTGATGTTTCAGCATCCACTAGATAATCTCATATGATATAATCTAGTTCCCTTCAATGTAACAATTACAAGTGGTAGAAGTCTAATAATAGAGCCTATTTCACCAATATTAGCATTATAAAGGACTTCAACTAAGTTCAAAATATATTAGTAATTTCTTATTTGTAGTATTGGGAGATAAGCCCTCAAGGCGAGTCCACAGAATTTTTGAACCTTTGCAGCTTGATGGTACATCACTCCCCCTCATACTCTGCAAGACGGCCAGATTCGTATATCAGTTCCACCTACAGGACACTCGGAATCTCATCTGTGAGACTTTGCACAAGCTGTCACCCCATGCCTGGAATGCATTCCCTCCTGACCTCAGACTCACAGAATCTCTCTTCCTTCAAGACCCAGTTTGACTATCACCTCCTACAAGCAGCACTTCCTTATCCTTTCAAAAGCTAGTGCCCTCCTTCTCAAACTATCTTGAATTGAACTACTTTCTATTTATTTGTATTTATCCTCTTTATATTTATTCTGCATATGTTCTTGTCTTCCCTGTTAGAATGTAAGCTCCATGCTGTTAAAAATTATTACATTCATTTTATTTGTATACCCAGTGCCTATCACAGTAGTAGGACATTGTAGGTGCTTGATAAATGCTTATTTGATCGATTGACTCAACCTTCAAGACCATTTAGTCCTATTCACACTCCCTTTAAAGACAAGTAAATTTTATTTATTTGAGTACTTACTATGTGTATACCTTTAATTGAATAAATTATAGCATATAAATGTGAGTGTTATTTACATTATTGGGTAGCTGTTTGACATGATTGAATCTGCAAATCTAAACCCAAAATGGTCATATCCAGGTCCCCAGAAATACTAATATCTAATCTAATCTAATAACAGTGACCTCTAACAATTCAGGTTGGCTACACTCAGGAAACAGACTAAATCTTTCTTATTTGCCAGTTTATACAGGTATGAAAACCCCACCTTATAAATTCATACCTCATAGATGTTTTAGTACAGAATGGGATGTTAGAACATAGAATGTCAGAATATAAAATGTCAAAGCTAAAAGGAACCTTACAAAGGAAAATGGCAAATGTTGGAGAAGCTGTTAATAAGTCTACATATGTGCTTGTCAGATTAATTTTTTTTTAAAGGGTTATAAAACAGAAAACAAGGTAGTTACACCTCATTGGAGAAATTGGGTGTGACACAAGAATGAAATGTTTCTGGTGATGATTAATGTTTCCCTTCTTTATGTCTGAGTCTCTCCATCTTTGAAACTGGGAGAAAGAGAGGCAAAATGGTAGAATAGCAGGAAGAAATACAGTAATTTCCCCTCCCCCACAACTCCTCCAAAGAGACCTAGAAGAGGCACCAAACAAAATTGTGATTAGAAAATCCAAGAAAAAATCACAGCGAGTCATATTTCCAACCCAGATCCAAATAGACAAAAAGGTCTACAGACACTAGAGAGAGGAGTTAGCCAGGAACAGACAACTCTGAGCAAGGAGAAACTGTATAGAAGAGGTCTCAAAATCAAAGCAGAGGGAGCTATCCTTGTGCAGCATGAAGGAATAAGTTCTAAGTGGCAGATTTTATTTCTCACTACCCTGTTCTGGGGAATATGTCCAAGGAAGACTAAGGAGAAGACTTTAATCTAGGAGTGACCTTTTAGGATGCAAAGAGGTCAAGGGCCCTATGCATGGAACAAGTTCAGAAGTAAGTTCCCAAACATGACAGACCACTTTAGAAGCACTGAAAGTTCCAAGGTCTCCAGACAAAAATCCTGAAGCTCTCAGATCTAGCTTTTTCTTTTTTTCTTTTCTTTTTCTTTTTTTTTTTGCTGAGGCAATTGGGGTTAAGTGACTTGCCCAGGGTCACATAGCTAGGAAGTGTTAAGTGTCTGAGACTAGATTTGAACTCAGGTCTTCCTGACTTAAGGGCTAGTGCTCTATCCACTGCACCACCCAGCTGCCATGAAGGTCCAGCTTCTAGCAAAGTCTAAAGTCAGCAGCAAAATACCAGGGACATAAATCTCAGGACAAAGGGAAAACTGTAGTTCTGACACTGAACCTGCAGAATTTTCCAGCTATCTGAGAGTGACATTTCTAAACCCAAAAGAATGTAGGCTTCCTACAAAAAAAATTTTTTTCTCAATCTTTGTATCCCCAGTGCCTAGAATGTGCTGATTGAAAAAGTCAAAGATAACCCCAAGGTTTTCAACATGACAAGTTGTGTGAAAGTGGGTTGCCATAGAAATCATGGAATCCAAAGGAGGGTTTTGAGGAAAAGACCACAAGCTAGTATAGCCAGAAATTTGTTTTTATTCCTAGAGTTTCACATGATACTCCATACAATAAAGACTCTCAAAATAATCAAATTAGGTAATGCTACTTGCTAACCATGTAACCTGGACCAGTCCCTTCCCTTTCCTAGGCTCTAGTTTCTTTGACTGTAAAAGGAAATAAAATTAAATGGTGTCTGTGCCCACTTTGTCAGCACAAAACTAAAAGTGGAAGCATACGGAGAATAGCATGGCCTCCATTTAAGGATGACATGCAAATTCTTGAATTCTGGCTCCATTTTTAAAAATAAAATAGTCTTGGCCTTTTTTGGCTCTTACTATCTATATTCTACACATAGAAGCTATTATTATTACAAAATGTTTGATGGATGGTGATGATGGATTTTGTGTCATAAAAATAAGGTTCTCATATTCACACCAGTCATAATTGCTTCTTATGCAGGTGACTCACATCTTTTTCTGTTAGACTATAAGCTCCATAAGGGTAGAAAGGACATCTACCACAAGAAGTACTCAGTAAGTGGTTATCAATATACACATCTATTCACCCTCATATACGTCCCTTCTAACTAAAGAAAAGTATATGTTTTTTATAGGGAGGAAAAACTGTGCCAAATGAGATAAAATCCGAAACAGCCTAAGTTATGTCAAGAAGGGATATTATTCTAGTCCAAGCAGGGTTCTGTTCCCTCTGCCTCTAGGATAAATAAATATCTAATGAGATGAGCAGTAGCCTCTGAGTGCCCTGCCTAAGATCTACATATACATACCTTCTTCCCCTCAGAATATGGATTCCAAATTATGAGAAACATATGGTAGACATTTGTTATTCACCTTAATTTACTCACTGAGAGAAAGGCACTTTGGAAGACAGCATGGTGTAATGGAAATGAAATAGGAGACCTGGATTGTAGTACTAGTAATGTCAAAGAGCAAATTGATAGTGTATTGGATAGAGTATTTGGCCTAGAGACAAGGAAGACTCAATTTAATTCAAATCTTACCTCAGGTACTTCCAAGTTGTGTAATCCTAGGCAAGTCATTTAACCCTATTTGCCTCAGTTTCCATATCTATAAAATGAACTGGAAAAAGAAATATTCCAGTATCTTTGCCAATATTCCCCAAGATACCCCAAGAACCCCAAGAGGGCTTCCTCCTGTAATCTGTTTTTCAGTTTTTCCTCATCAGTCAAATAGAAAAGACACCACTTGCTCCCTCTCTATTTTGTTGGTAGTTACTGTTGGTTAGCAAATGAGATTATGTTGGGTGAGAAAGTTTTGAAAAACATAAACCATTATACAAATGCAGAAGTTACTTTTTATTAACCCTTTCAGGCTTTTATGAAATGGAATTCAATGAATTAAAGTGGGTCTCAAATTAAAGATTCTCTTCTAGTATTCAACGATGATTTTATAAGATTTTGGCTAAATCTTTGGTGTACCATCACTGCATAAGGTTCTTTCCAGTCCTAAAAGTCTATGATTGCCTCAATCAATAAATCAATATTTATTAAGCACCTACTATTATGTAGTTTAATTTTTTTTAATCTTTACTTTTATCTTGTTTAGCTTAAAAGTGAAACATCCCTGCCTTCAAAAAGCTTTCAGTCTCTCCTAAGACATATTAAAAAAAAAAAAAAAAAAAAGCGTGAGATAATTTTGAGGAAAAGGTACCAGTAGCTAAAGAAAAAAAAAAAGGATCAGGAAGACTTCATTCATGTAAGAATTGACAAATGAGCAGAGCCTTGGAAGACATTAGAGATTCTGAGAGGCAAAAGTCAGGAGGAATTACATTTCAGGTATAGAGAACAACCAGTGGAAGTTATTGATATGGGAGATAGAGGGTTTGAATGAGGAACATTAAGAAAGCTTCAGAGTACAGGAAGGAAAGTAATATGTGATAAGGCTAGAAGTGTAAGATGAAGCCAGGTTATAAAGAACTTTACATTTTAAACAGAGTTTTTGTTTGATGCTAAGAGAAATAGGAAGTCACTAGAGTTTAATGAATAAGAGAGTAACATAGTAGATCCTGAGGTTGAAGAAAATCACTCAAATCTGTGTAGAAGATGGACTGGAATAGGGAGAAACTAGTTAAGAGGCTACCATAAATTTTCAGTTAAAAAGTGATAGAAGCCTGAACTAGGGTGGTAACAATATGAGTGGAGAGAAGGGGACAAAAGTGAAAGATGTTGTGGAGATAGGAACAAGATTTGGCAACTGATTGATGTGGGATGAATGAGAGTGAGTGAGGAGTCAAAGAAGACACTAAGAGTTTGAACCTTGGTAGCTGGAAGAATGGTGGTACCCTCAACATTAAAAGGGAATTTCATAAAAGAAATAGGTTTGGGAAAGGAGGGAAGATGATGTGTTCCATTTTGGACATGTTAAGTTTGAAAAGTCTTATGAGATATTCAATTCAAAATGTTCAGTAGTTCATGATACAGTTCTGGCTCTCGGGAGAGAAACTATGTTTGAATGTTTAGATCTGAGAGTTATCAGCATAGAGACAATTAAACCTATATGGGCTCATCACTTATTCCCCTTTAACTATAAAGTGAAGGACTGGTCTAGTGGCAAAGTCACCAAGATAGAGCATATGGAGAGAGAGGGCACAAGCACACCTATATTTGAGGGCTGGATGTGGATAATGATCTAACAAAGGAAACAGACAGGTAGGGATTCCAGAGAGAGCCATATCACATAAACCCAGAGGGGAGGGGGTACCCAGGAGCAAAAGGTCAACAGGATCAAAACGCTACAGAAAGAATTCAAGAAAGCTGAGAATTAAGAAAAGGTGATCAGACTCGGCAGTTAAGGGATCATGGATAACTTTGAGAAAGCCGTTTTAGGGGACCACTGAGGACCACAGATGGCAAAGAGTTGAAAAGAAATAAGGAATTGAAGCAGCAAATGAAGGTAGTATTTTCTAGGAGTTTGGCTCAGAATGATTGCTTGAAGATAGATTTCTTATGGGATGGAGGGGCTTGTTGTGTTTGTAGGCATTAGGGAAGGAACTAATATGTAGGGAGAGAGTGAAAAGAAAAGAAAAGGAATGATTGTGGGGGTAGTTTGCTGAGTAACATAGGAAGGAATAAGATCAAGAACACATGTAGAGGGTTGACCTTGGCAGAGAAAAGAACCATCTTGGTTATCAGAGACTGGAAGAAGGGAGGAGAGAGTAGGGCACGATGTCAAAGGGATGAAGAGGGAGCTCAGTGAAAAGCCTCTTTTTTATACCTATTATCTTAGTAAAATAGGAGAGATTCTTAGCTATGAGATGAGTGGGTGCAAGAGACTTGAGGAGAGAAAAGATATTAGAAAACAACCACTAGATAAAAAATCCATTAGGTGCAGCAAAAGGATTGCCTTGCTGTAGTGAGGGCCCAGCTGATATTAGACCATTTTCAATCAGCACAGTTTCAAGCCTCCCTCCAGTTCTATTCAGCATTTCTCATTTCTAGACTAATTTGTAGGTACAGAGGAGGTAGATGGTGGTTTGGATTTGACAAAGTGTTAAGCCAGGATAAAACAAATGGAAAGTGATTCAATAGTAGAGGAAAATGAAAGTTAAACTGATTAATTAAAGGATAGAGATAGGGAAGAGAAGAAAATCAAGCCGGAACAAAAATGCTGGCCTGCTGAAGTACTCAGAGATAGAGAGATCCTTCTGATGATCAGACAAAAATACCCATTTTATTGAAAGAAAAATAAAAAAGTCACCAGGGAAAGTGGTAACTTGCTGCCTAACCCAGAAAGAAGATGAAGACAGTCAACATGCTCCAGATCATTCAGTAGTGCCAGTTGCTTCGTATTCTGTCTCCTTAACTCACATTTTATAGAAGAGAACATGGAATACAGATGGAGGCTGGAGGCACAAAGGAAGATGAGGCTTCTCCAAGGTCCCACAGTAAGTCAGAAATAGAACTGGAAAGAGAAGCCAAGAATCTCTGACTCCGAGTGCCTCAAGCTAGCCATTAGACAGTATTATGTTCCAAAGATAGCCCCACTTCCCTGCTGGGCATTCATTTGTGATGCTTGCTTCCTCCCTGGAGCCCCAGGTACTCCAGGGACAGAAATGGGAATCCTCACACTCCCCCTTCAAAGCAGGAAGGTACAAATTAAGGATGGTAAAGTTATTCTGATAGAAACTGAAAACTGAACAGCAAACCTTGCAAATCTCTGGTGTGAGGCTGGACCAGAGAAATTCTAAGACCCTCTCATCACTCTGAGTCTCTAGAACTCATTTTCAGAGACTTTCTCCCAGGTTAGACATTCACAAAATCATAGACTGCTAGACCTTAGGGACTGTCTGGTCAAACCCCCTCATTTGACAGATGAGAAAACTGACCCCTTAGAAAAAGAAAATAACTTGCAGAAGTCACTTGGCTGGTTCATAGCACAACCAGGGTAAGAAAGAACCCAGGGCTGGTAACACGTTTGCCATTATGCTGTATTCCCTGAACACTTTGATTCAATGAAGAAATAAGATCAATTTGTAAAATTGAAAACACTATATGAATACTAGATATTATTACCATTTTTAGGTAGTGTATCCCAATGTCAGAGACCCCATCTGCAAATCAGGAAAAGCTGGGTTCAAGTACCACATCTGTGGCTATGAGACCTTGAATAAGTCATGTAATTTCTCAGTGCTCTGAGACTCTCTAAGACTATAAGTTACAAAGAAAATGGTGACCTGCATTGATAAGAGGGAGTTTTCTTGCCTGGAAGTTCCCAACACTAATTAAATTATAGATTTAATCCATATACCTACCTTTATTATTATTAATATAGATTAAGGAAAAATGAATAATCAATTTCATTATTTCTTAGATGGGAGGGAAAAGAGGAAAGTAGGAAGGCGCTCTACTCCATAGTGAGAGATTATTTTTTTAATTTTTTAATTGCATGTAAAAACAATTTTAATGAGCTTTTTTATAATTTTGGGGTTCCAAATTCCCTCCTTCCTTATCTTCTCCCCTCTTTAAGACAGCAAGTACCTTGATATAGGCTATACATGTGTAGTCATACAAAACATATTTCTATATTAGCCATGTTGCAAAAGAAAACACAAACAAAACAAAACAAAAAAAAGAAGATAGAAAAAATAAAGCTTTGATCTACATTCAAATTCCCATCGGTTCTTTCTCTGGAGATGGATAACATTTTTCCTCATAAATTCTTTGAAATTGTCTTAAATATTATTTTGATGAGAAGAACTAAGTGATTTATAGTTGATCATTATACAATATTGCTATTACAGTGTACAATGTTCTCGTTCTGATCACTTTGCATCAGTTCATGTGAGTCTTTGCAAGTTTTTTTATAGCACAGAAATTCTACAACATATTTCTTTAGTGGTGGGACCCAGTGTCTGGCTCACAGTAGACACTTAATAAATGCCTATTGAATTGAATTGTGAACAAATACGGGTTATCAAGGGAGATTGCATAATACCTGTGTAAATCCCCACTCTGTTACCTACTACCTTTGTGATTTTGGGCAAGTTACATAATCTCTTTAGGCCCTGATTTCTTCATTTGTAAAATTAGGATGTTAGACTATCTATCTCTAAAGTCCCTTCAAATTATACATCTATGATCTTATGATTATTGGAGATTCTGAGATTTTAGAATCTTAAGAAAGTCAGCAGCCTACAGATCACAAAGATTCTTGTTTCCTTCTTCTTCAAGGATGATATTCCCACTCCTTAAAAACCAATGACATTGAAGAAAATGGATATGACTCTAGATAGAAAAGGAATTTTTTTAAGCTTACTGCCCCAGAAGGGATCCCTAGTATAATTTTTAATGCAAATTTTATTACCAAAAAGGGCAACCCAGTGAAGTAATTGCTAGAGAAGAATGTGAGAGTGAGGAGAAACCCCCAAAAAACCCAGAAAATAGTCCTCCCAACAACTACTCCTAAACATACACAACATGAGTCAAATATTAATTAGCTAAGCCTTCTACTTTATCCTCTTATTTGAGGGATTCATTCACATTTATTATAACAAATCCTGCAGGAGAGATCTGACCGTAACCTCCTATAATTTTTGACTTCAGGAAAGTCAAAAATTATAGGAGGAAAAATAGATCTAGCAGGTTTCAATTTTAGCTTTTTTTTTTAAGTCCACCATAGTTTTCAAAGTTACTTATACGGGTCTGATACGGGGAAAAGCGGGGAATGGGCAATAGAAAGGAACAATTACCACTTATTTACCTGGGTTACAAAATCTTGCCGCTATAAGCATTTGTATTTTTTTAAAAAAATAAAAGCAAAACCTGAGCTCTGCAAACAAGGTAGCAGACAGAAATTTTGTTTTGCAAAAGACATCTGAATACTAAGCTCGAAAAATAAAGATGTCTTACCCATCACAAAGCTACCTGTAGGTAGCAATGCCATGAGAAGAAGAGAGATCTGCCAATTTTCAATCAATTAATCAATCAAAAAGAATTTATTAAGTATGTATAAGTTGAAGTACTTCAGGTCATATATTCCTTCCCAAGGGTCCTCAATCACTTCCCACTTATTATCTCATTAATTCTGACAAAATACATGTGTGTTTGTGTGTGTGTGTGTCTTTAAATTATTGATCTAGGTAAGGGAACAGACATTATTGTCCCCATTTGTCAGAAAAACTGAGGCAAAGCAAAGGCCTGAGACTGGACCAGGATTAGAAATTATATTGCCTATTTCAGAGTCTGATTCTTTTTATACAGCAAAATAATGGTTTGGATATGTATACTTATTTTGTATTTAATTTATACTTTAATATATTTAACATGTATTGGTCATCCTGCCATCTAGGGGAGGGGGTAGAGGGAAGGAGGGTAAAAATTGGAACAAAAGGTTTGGCAATTGTCAATGCTATAAAATTACCCATGCATATAACTTGTAAATAAAAAAGCTATTAAATTTTTTTAAAAAAAGACAATGAAAAAAAAAAGAAATTATATTGCCCCATTCCCAGTTCTACATTCATTTTTAGTCAACACTACTTCTGATAGTCAAATATAGCTATTGCCTGTTTATAGAAACCATCAACTGACCAATTCTCTCTTTTTCTGGGACCATTCTATCCAGAAGCAGGAGTCTCAACAGCACTGAAATAGGGGACATTTTCTTCAAATGCCTTTTCTGCTTACCTAGTGCCTGAGTTCTCTTAGACTAAACCTAGTTCAAGAGCATTTGTATGTGTAGACAGTAATTCCAAAATATAGAAACTTCAGGAAACTCAGGTTTTGGGGAGTCATCTCCACATTGTTACCTCATAAGAATGATTTCTAGGTTTCAGTCCTACCTCCTTTTAAAAATCTTCAGAAATAAAGCTCATGTCGTGTTAACTCATTTGTTAACTTCTTCCATGATCAAAACTAAATTTGATTGGGTTGGGGTGGGGGGTTTCCCTGGAATTCATCCCTCCTCTAATATCTTTATGCCTTTTTACAACATCAAGATCTGTGTGGACACTTGGTTCTCAAAAGTCCCAGTCTTAGTCATTAACGGGGCATATTAGGCCAAATTCCACTCTGATCCAGTTCTGTCAGCCATGAAGTCCTATGAATACCCATCTCTGACTATTATCCAGGCAGCAATGAAAACCATCTAAATCCAAATTTATTTGATTTCACAAAAAAGAAATGTCCCCGGCTTCCCCTTCCAGGTCACAGAAATGGAAACATAATCCTAGACAGAAAAAAAAAAAAAAAAAAAAAAAAAGAGAGAGACTATCATATATTAGATGAGGATGGGAAGAATTTGATATGTTCTCCTAAAGAGGAAAAAGAAATTGGGATTTGGGATGGATGAAATCTAAAATAGGTATTTGAAGTTACCAGAAATAAAAGAAATTTTATTTTTCCAACAATTAATAGCAACTCAGTACATAATTACTTGTATCTACTATGTGAAAGGCCCTAAACTAGGCATTGGTGGGGATGGGATGCAGGTATAGAGATGCCCTCAAAGAGCTTACCAGATGCATGTGATATTATTAACTCTCTGTCACTGCAGCTGTTTTAAGCAGAGGTTAGATCTGTCAGTAACACCTCAGAAAGGAATACTGAATGAGTTGAACAAAATCTTTAGTCAGAATGCAACATCCAGTATCATTTTTCTTAGCCTAGCATCCAAAATATGCTTCAATATGGCTCTAACCAGCCTCTCCAGCTTAATCTCAAGAAAGTCTCCAACACATGCCCTAAAATCCAGAGTTCGAGGACCTCTACCACTCACTGTGGTGGTCTCCACTTAGTTCAAGGAACTCAGGTCTACCTCCTCCTTTGAACCCTTCCCACTTCATACAGAAATGGATTTTCCCCTCCTTAAATTTCCTATGGCATATGAAAGGGACCTCCTTTTATTATTCTTAATGTTTAATTGCCATTGCTGTCCATTGTGTGGACAGTTCTGGTCCAACTAAAAGAATAAATGGAATGCTTCCACCTTGGTGAGTAAAACTTCTATCAACGGTTTATGGGAAAATATAACCAAGAAGGCACAAAACCCAAGAAGAAAACATAGAATTTTCAAACTATCAAAAGGAGAGTACATGGTACAAGTTAATAGAATTTAGAAGCCAACGGGAAATTTGAAGTTAGTTAGTCTAACTCCTTCTCATTTTATAAATAGGGAAAGTGAATCTTACAGAAGTGATCAACTTTGACCAAGATTACATCAAATATAAATAGCAGAATTCAGAAGTCAGATTCAGATCTTTAGGTTCCAAAATCAAGGTGCTTTAAAATCCAGTATTGGTAAATTCAAATAGAAAAAGATCTCTTCCACATATTGATCTAGAAAAACATAAATTAACATCATTTATATCGGATTGTATTTTTGTTTATTTTGTTAAACATTTTCAAATTTACATTTTAGTCGGGTTCTTGCCATACTCGAGTTTCACTGGCTTTTTTATTTTATGTTATATATGGACTCCTCATCTTCCCTAATAAACTGAAGCTCCTTGAAGACAATAACTATATAATTTTATCTTTATCTTCCCTCCTCTACTATAGTGACCAATATATATAGTGGGTAACTAATAACTGTTTGTTGAATGGACTTCCCATTAGCTCACAAAGATTCTATTCATCTCCAAATTCTCTCTTCCTCTGGCCACTAAATCAGAGTACATATCTGGTTTTGCTCTCCTCTGCCTTTGTCACCACTGTCTATTACTGAGGGTAGCTCCTCTGCCCAGGAAGAGGAGTACCACTAATTAATTTTGAGCCTGTCTTTCTTGAGTTATCTAAGCCTCAGAAACATGGAGCTTCAAGTTCTGAAGCTTGACTTTGCTTGCAGAAGGTGAATAAAAGAACTTTGCCTATGAGGTATTAGAAAATCATGTTATATCAACCAATACTGGGGTCTGGCTTAAGGAATGTATTTCCAAAGTATCTGGAGACATATCTATTTTGTGCCATTCAGTTTCACTGAGATCTCCTTATCTGATGTGAATAAAAATTGGCAGGACTTTGCACAGAATAAACCTTTGATAAATACTTGATAAATTAATGTTTGTTGAGCTGGGATGTATATTTCTGATGAGAAAATAAAAAGAAAGGAAAGAAGAAAGATAGAGCCACACAAGTGACTTTGACATTGATGCAGGATTTAATGATCAACTATAGGAAAGATGTAACAACAGAAATAACTTGATTCAACAGCCCTCTGATTATAAATATGAAGTCAGATGTATGCTACTTCAAGGTGTTTGTCATTCTCCTGGACCTTATCCAGTGGAGTGACTTAATGGAGGAAGAATTCCCATAAAATGGGAAGACTCTCAACTACTGCATGTGGAGAACAGTGGGCCAATAGTATCAAACTCTCCTTAACCAGATACATAATAATTCAAAAGAATTTCACATAACTAGTCACACAGAAAAAAAAATAAACAAGTGAATGGAGGATGTTTATTTTACAGACTATGATATTCAATTGCAAGAACATCCCATAGAGCTGGCTCATTGATATATGCCGGACAGAAATTGCAGATGGACAGGGAATTGGACCACAATTGAAGAGAAGAAGGAGGATAATGGGCCGGGATACATTGCATTTGAGAAAAATGCACTGGGCTTTTAACAACTCAAAGCTTCTCCCTAAATCAAAGACATGTCTTTTCAAGACCAGCATGCTATATTCTGTGATAGACATGCTATCTTCCAGTGATGCTAGATGTCTTATACAGCATGAAATGCCAAAGCCTCCAAAGGATTAAAGCTACAGATTATATAGAGGGCTGGGAAGGGATGCTTAGTGGCCATAAAGAGGCTGCAGCATATCACCAATATAGAATCGTGCAGGATAAGTAGTATGAAATATATTAGTGAAGAAAGGAATGAGGTTGTCTGGCTGGCCAGGTGTGAAGAGTGAGGGTTAGCCAGTAGTTAGCCCATGTACTCTACTGGAGTTAGTTAAGGTTAGGTTGTAAGGTAAGGAGTTGGTTAAGGAAGGCCTCCACTACCTTGAATGGACCTTTCTGTGGTCCACTTAACCCAGAGAAGACAGTCAAGAGCTACAAAGGTTCAGAAGACATAGATGGGTGGTGACCTGCACTACTGTTCACACTGATGAGAACCCAGATCCATAGCAAAAGTAAATTGGTAGAGAAGAATTAATGAGAGATTGCATATCTAAGAGATGTAGGGCTTTTTTTTTTTTCTACCATTGACCAGTTTCTGGGGATTGAGAGATAGGATGAGAGGAAAAGGATCAGCATTATATCTAGAATAATCTCTTGGGATCCCCCAAGACAACTGTGTGGGCAATGCAACCCCCCAGCCCTTGGCCCAAATTTATACCCTGCCTTTCGATCTGATCCCTTCTCATTCCCTTTCTTTGGAAAATATATGATCCTGGCTAATTAATACCAATTCCCTTTTCAATCCAATTTAACAAATGTTTATTGAGTGTCTGATATGTTCAGGGCTCTGTACAAGAGATATAAGGTTGAAAATCAAAACAAGTCCTACCTGGAAGGGACACTTCAATGAGGAGAGGACTATGGTTTATATGCAAGAAAAAGCATAATGCAAGGTAGGATGTGATAAACAAACAAACAAACAAACACCCCAAGAAATAGAAGGAAGGAGAGGTGTCTTTTAGGAATAGATGAAATGAATTTCTTTTGGAATGAATGCATGGAGGCAGGAAAAGACAGAATAGGGGCAGGGAATATGGAAGATGACAGTTTGACTAGAACATTGATCACATAAGAGGAAGTAGTGTAGGAAGGTTAGAAAGGAAGGTTGGAGCCATATTATGGAAAGGTCTTAAATTTTATTCCATAGGCAATTGGGAACCTCTAAAGGATTTTTAGCAAGAAAGTGACACAGATAGAGCTGTACCTTAGGAAGATTATTTTGCAGTTGTGCAAAGGGGAAGGGAGAGGCAAAAAGGGAAAGAGGCAAAGAAAGCAAATCCAAGGAAAAGGTAATGAGAGAAAAAGATAAAAGATGACTGGGTCCTGTCCTAAATGTGGCCCACAATTTACTAAGCTAATAAGAAAAGTTCCAAATAATTATTATACAAAAAAAGTCCTAAGAAAACATTTTTTGCAATTCAAGGAGCTATTAATGACTAGTCTGCTTACTAGCTTCCATCCCTCTAGACCATGAGGCCTATAGAAAATTGTGGAAGTGAAATCCTAACAGGAATTGTTTAAAAAAAAAAAAAAAAAAATCTGCCCAGAGGTATAAAATAGAGACTGCTAAATTGTTACTCACTGGACTGTCACACAAACAAAACCAAAGATAAAAAATAATAATAATAAATAAAACTCTCAAAACAACGACAAAATCCCTGCTTTGTATTGTGTAAGCAACATTAAAAATTCGCAACTTAGGGAGAGACTGATGGGACTACAAAACATCTTGATGCTTTCCAGCATTAGAACAGATTGCAAGAGTATTTGGATCAGAGAAAGGGGATCTAGGGTGGGTGCTAGGGTAGAGTGGGAGGAGTGAGGAGAGGAGTGCACTGGGCTTGAGTGAAAGGTCTGGTTGGCAGAACTGACTAAAGGGATGGGGGGTGGTGGAATAGAAGAAGGAATCAAAGATGAGAGAGATAAATAAACTCATAAACAAGGGATGAAAACAACCTCTTTAGCTAGCTTAGAATTGAAGATGCTTCGAATGCAGAGACTAAGATCCTGAGATCCTGAAGGGCTTTCACAGACTTACTCTCTGGGAATTCTTCCTCTCTCCAGAGTCCCAGACAGCCCCAGTTTTATAGAGGAGGTATCCAGAGGGACAAGAAGCAGGATTAGAATAAGAAGACTGGACTTTCTAGGACTGCAGCCGAATCTCTGTCCTTTTTAAGAAAAACCTGGCAGCAATTCAGCCTGCCCCCCTCCCCAATTGGCAGAAGCTATTCTTCCACTAGGAGAAAGAAAACCACAGGGTTTTTTAAAGCCTCTTCTGCAGACCCAGGGCAAGAGCTATAGGGTTATATCAGAATTTCCTTCCAGGCTACAATGTTGGCCAGATCAGGCAATCAGGCAAGGTGGGGTTCTAAGACATTTATCAATAAGTATTTATATTTTAAAAAAATCAATTCAAAAAGGGAAACAGCAGGATGTAATGGAAAGTAGTCTTGGAGTGAAAAGAGCTGAATTCAAATCCTAGTGCTGACACTTATTAGTTGTGTGAACTGAGCAAGTCATAGTTTCTCTGGTCCTCAGTTTCCTCACATGCAAACAAAGAGTAATGTTGGATTGTTTATTTCATAGGGTTGTTAGGAGGAAAGTTGTAATGGGCTGAAGCTCGAGCTGATGCACTAAGGTCCCAAGCACATGAGGCTAAATAGTAATTGGACCATACTCTATTAATATACATGCTTGGAGAAAGAATGGCCCCTGCCCATTCTCTGTGCAAGTCCTGATGTGTTGTATAGGAAATGACGATTCTGGTGGGTGGAGGCAGAGGGGAGGAAGAGAGGAGAGGAGAGACTGCTGGCTGGCTTCCTGTTGCAGCAGCACACATTGTGATCGTGATCCCCCCCTTTATCTCTGATCCCCCTTCACCTCCGATCCTTCTTCACCTCTACTGAGAATAAAGGCTGAAGATTTTTCCTTAACCTGAATTCCTGACTCCAGCTGATTTTAAAATAAGCAGTCATCACAGAAAGTACCTTTGTAAACCTCAAAGTACTATGGAAATATGAACATTAATATTAGTTCATAGAAGGGACTGAGCCTGGTCCTGCTTGACCTTCAGCTTTCCAGTGCACCATGATAAAAATCTGAGTCTTCTGCCATTGATTTGTGTCACCTTAGGCAAGCTACTGGTTTGTTTGTTTTTTTTTTTAATCAGTTTTTAAAGTTTGTTTCTTTCTTTGTAAAATAAGCATAATAATATTTCCTCTGACCCTTTTGCAAGGCTATTGTGATACTCAAATGTAATACAATATTTAAAAGCACCACACAAACCAAAGGTGGTAGTATTATTAACAAGGGTTTATGTATTGAATTGTTAGGGAAAGCCAGACAGGAGGAGAAGAGGATGGAGTCAAGTGCTAAATGGTGTAACAAGTATTAAGAGTTTGTGTAGACAGATCAAGACAGAGGGAAGCAATCTATTGGAAAGGGCACTGGGGGTTCCAATCATTCCTGTCCTTGTGTGACTTTGGTACTTAACTATTCATTCTCAGTTTTCTCAATTGTAAAATGAGGGAATTAGACTAGATACTTTTAAAGGTCCCTTCTAACTCTAAATCTCTGATTCTATGAAATGGTGAATTCTAGCTGATTAAACCAAGAGAAAACCTTTATTGAGGTACATCTTCACAATCCACATCTACAATAGCCAAATTCATCCCAAAGTTTCCTCTTTTATCTCCTTATCTGGGTCCAATATAATCTAAAGAAAATCCAATTCGGTCAACAAGCATATTTATAAAATGCCTACTGCCCATCTATGCCAGGCCCTGGGCTAAGTGTTGGGGATACAAAGAGAAGCAAAAGAGCCCCTGCCCTCAGAGAGCTCACAATGTAATGGAGAAGACAATAAGCAAACAAATATACAAATAAGCTGTATACAACCTAGGATATAAAGGAAATAATTAACAGAGGTAAACACTAGAATTAAGAAGGGTTGGGGAAGGTTTTCTGTAGATGGTGGAACTTTAATTGGGATAAGCCAGGAGGTGATAAGAAAGGAGAGCTTTCCCCACATGGGGGACAGCCAGAGAGAATGCCAGAGCCATGAGATGGAATGTCTGGGAATGAGGTAGGAAGGAATAAGTACTAAGTGGGGAGACTGTTTCCTTCACCGAGTAAAGGGAGGGGGAAGAGCCTTTCCCCTTCCAAAGAGTAGCAGCATTAGGATTTCACGTGAGGAGAGGTTGCTCGCTAAAACTATCGTAGACCTAGGCTCTGGTATCTCACTGTATTGGGAGCAAAGGTCTCTACTAAGTGAGTTATAAGAATTCTTAGTCAGGAAGCATGGATACCCTCCTTTCCCTCCCCTAACTCCACCCTCTCCCTCCCACTCTTCAGATACATTCAGAGATTAACTCTTGCCAAACTGGATTAACCTTTCCCAGGCTGGACAACTGGAAAATCTGATACCTCCTAGTGAAATTAGGATAGGTAGGTAGGTAGGTAGGTAGGTAAGTAGATAGATAGATAGATACATAGATACATAGATACATAGATAGATAGATAGATAAAGTCTATAAACTTGTCTATATATAATGTATGGGTATGTATGTATTCAATAAATGGAAAGCTCTCTTCACTTTAATAATAACCTATTTATGAAATTTTCAAGGCATTTCCATTTGATCTTTACTACAACCCTTCTAGAAAGGCAAAGCAGGTATTACATCTCTATTAGAACTACTACTGTTCATTTAAACATAGATACCCAAAGATGTGATTCACTTGATTAAAACAATTCAGCCAGGGAATAGCAAAGCTGGGGCAACAACTCTGTTCTCCTGAATGCTAGTGCCAGGCTTTTTCTATTAGATCACAATAAGAGAAGACTTTCTAGAGAACTTCCTTCACATTCCCCCACTCCCTAAAATTCATTTATTCCATAGCTCTATTATATACTGGGCTAAGTGCTAGAGATTACGGGAACATAAAAAAAAAAAAGTCCAAAATGTGGTCACTGCCCTGAGTTATTTTATCTAGCGAGGAAGACAAAGTACATAGGATAGTATCTATAATACATAGCAGATTTCAGAGGGGAGTATGGATTCCAAGGTATAAGGGAAAGTTGGGTGAGGCTCCCTGAAAGAGGAAACTAATTTTTTTAGGATTTTCTTTATCCCCCAGTCTGGAGCTCTGGGTCTGAAGGGAGACAAGAGAACAAAGAAATGGATTTTTCAGTCCTTCTAGACCCTAGAGAACCACAGAAAATGTGATGCCCTGTTTTCCTCTCCATCTTTTAGTGTACAAACCATATTTTCTCCTCCTCCTGAATTCCCCACAGTGCCTATCAAAGGTCCAGGCCTACAGCTGACATTCAGTGGACAATTGTTGGTTGAATCATTAACTCCTAAAGTCTGTCAGGTAGTGCTAGAAAAAAATCTGATGAGTGCTATCTACCCTGGGAGCTGCCCAAGGACCCCCAAATCACACTTCTCATATATTTCCAAATTCCAATCAGCAGTCAGTCCTACTCCTAATTACAGTATAATATTGGGTTTTTGCTTTGGTCCCCAAATCAAAATTTGTGAAAGTGGAGAGCTCAAGCTGAAAAAGGCAGGAGGCCTCAACAGTGACCCCTGTAGACAACAGAGCAGTTTCCAAAGGACCTGAGCAAGAGCTGTCTTTTGTCAAAAGGTGCAGTCACACTGCAAGGGGACACAGTAGGGAGTAGAAGAGGCAGAAGGAGCTCAGAGCTAAAAAAGAATAGTCTAATTTTTCATCCTTCCATCTGCTCGGTTATCAGAAAAGGTTCTGTAAGGATAGCAGAAGTAAGGGCATTGCTGTGCAGGAACTGAACAGGTCTGTTTCTCTGGTCCGAATTTAGAGAAAATTGAGAGTTGAAGACTCTGGGCTCTGTCACCAATTCACTAGGAGCCTTTGGAGTAGCCATTTTCCACTCTCTGGACCTTGGTTTCCTTGGCTATAGAGTTCTAACAATCTCCAACTCACAATGATAATAATAATATGATTGCATTTGTATAGTGTTTCAAGTTTGAAAAATGCTTGAAAAAATATTATTTTATTTGATTTCACAATAAGGCTGTCAGAATGAGAATTCAGTTGACAACTCTGTCATCAGTCAGGGAATTTGATTTGGGGAACGCTGGTCAGCACCTAGAATAGGTCACCCATATCCTCTCTGACACATCCTCTCTTGCACTTTGGGCATTAATAATTCAACCAACAATTATTCATTGACTATGTGAAGTTGCAGTGAATAGTGCTATTACTTCCTTCTAATAGATGAGAAAACATGTTTTGAAAGGTAGTGATTTGCTCAGGGTGACACAGGTAGTAACTGTGAAGGATGAGATTTTAATCCAAATCTTTCTGTCTCTTAAGAGCATCACTCTTTTCATTATCCTATTCAGCATCTATTTGGTTTTTTTATCTGAAAATAAGAGAACTAGACTAGATGACTCTCTTAGGTTCTGTCCTTTTTATCTAGAATGTCCTTCTTCTTTTCTGTCCAAATCCTACTCTTCTTCAAAGGTCCAGCTGACCTTCCTCCAATTTACTCTTGTTATTCATTCTCTTTGTGACTGTATGACGTTTTACTGGCAAACACATTGAAGTAGTTTGCCATTTCATTCTCCAGTGGATTAAGGCAAACAGGTTAAGTGATTTGTCCAGGGTCACATACTAATGCCTGTGGCAGAATTTGAACTTGTAGACACAAAATTCTGACTACAGGTCCAGCATTCAACTCACTGAGCCACCTAGCTGCCTCCAAATCAATAGGAGAGAATTAAACTAGAATACTATACTATTTTCTCAACCCTTCCTCTCTTAGGATACCTAAGTATCCTAAAAGGTTAACCTCATTCCCCAAAGGAAGTCCAAATAAACAAGTTCTGCCTTTTACTTTAGAAGATACCTTCTCACCTGGACTTCTTATTATGGAGTTGACTAAAATCTGGTCTTTTCCATTTCTAAAGTTCCCTTATTCTATAATCCTGAGATGATAAACTCTACTCATACCCATTTTTTCCATCATTCACTGCAAGGATCCAAATAGTTAAGAGCTTTAAAAAAATACTGCTTAGGCAAGTATTTTCTTACAAAAGGCAACACGAAAGGCAGCCCTTACTATATCCCCAAGCTCCATCCAACCCCCCCCAAAAAACCTTACAAAATGTAGGTGCTTGTTTAATCAGCTCCATTTGCCTGGGCACTGTATATCCTTCATATCCTCAAGAATAAGAGATGATGATGAAAGGAGGGTCTAGGAACCAGAATGGATTTTCTGCTCTGAAATCAAGACAAGGAAATCTGTTCCACAAAATCAAAAGACAGAGATGCAGCATGTCAGAACTTCCCAAAAAAGCAAAATAAAATAGTGATGCCAGAATTAGTCTCCCAACAACTCTACAAGGAGTACTTCAGGATCAGCGTAGAATGAAGCTGGAAGATTAGTGCTGTTCAACTCTACTAAAAAAAAAAAAAAAAAAAAAAAGTTATTTATTGAGTACCTACTATGTGCCCAGAATTACCCAAGCACTTAACTCAATTCCAGAAGCTTCAAGATAAAAATAGAGAATTTGCTCTGATTTTCTTTTTTAAAAAGATGGAAAAAGGGGAAGAAAACAGCATAGTCCTTTGGATAGAAAATACCTTAACCTGAAAGCCAAAATGCTTATTGGGTTCAAATCTTTGTTCTGTTCCTACTTTATTTGAATATACTTAAAAGTGAATTAAAATTTTCTGAAATATATAGTTATAGCTGTTTCACTGTTTCAGATTGTAAAACTGAACGAATTCTCTGTAACTCAGAATTGAGTTTTGGCCCCTGGACCCAACAATATTTATAATAATTTACATTTAAATGGCATTCTAAGTTTTACAGAGTACTCTCTGCCCATTAACACTTTGAGGTAGTATTATAAGTATGTAATCTTCATTTTGTATATAAGGAAACAGGTTTGGAAAGGTGAAGTGACATGTCCAGGTTCCCATAATTAGTAAATAATGGAAGCAGGATTCAAACCCATCGATGCTATTTCCACTGTACCAGTCATCTTAGTAGATCAACTTTAGGAGAACTTAAACAAATGCTTTCACTTTTTTTTCCTATGCTTCTCCATGATCCTACCTATAAAACAAGTGTATCTGACCCTATCAGAAGTGTTTTGAGGGTTAATATAATACACACACACAAACTTAATAGTATTTTATTTTTTTCAATTACATGTAAAGATAGTTTTCAACATTCACTTTTACAAGATTTTGAGTTCCAAAAAATTTTTTTTCTCTCTCTCTCCCTCCCCCCTCTCTCCTCTTTCTAAGAGGGCAAGCAATCTGATATAGGTTATTCATGTACAATCACTTTAAACATATTTTCATATTAGCCATGTTGTAAAAGGAGAATCAGAACAAAAATGGAAAACCACAAAAAAAAGGGAAGAAAATGAAAACAGTATACTTGGATCTGAATCCAGACTCTAGATGTGAATAGCATTGTTCTTTCTCTAAAGGTGGATAGCATTTTTTTCATCATGAGTCTTTTGAAATTGTCTTGGATCGTTATAGTTAATATACTATTTCAACCCTGATATAGGTTGGATAGAAGGAAGAAGGTAAAAGTATATTTTTATTTCTATGTGCATCACAATGTGAAGTATCTTATAGTAAAAAGAACACTGGATTAGGATTCAAGTGAAACTGTTTCGATTTCTTTACCTCTAAAATGAGCACTTTGGTATAGCTGACCTCTAAGTCACCTTTCACCACTCATAGTCAACATTCTGAGTGCCTCCAATGTTCTAAGTTTTAGATTAAAAGATGCCTTACAACCCTAATACTCGAAATTTTGTATTTTATGGTCCTTTCTAGTTTGGAAATTCTACATTCTAAGGTCCCTACCAACTTGTACATTGTATGATTTTTTTGCACACCACACCAGAGTGTCCCTTTCTCAAGTGCATAAGGCCTTTCTCAAGGTCTCAAGAGGACCTATGGTTTCTCCTCTCCTTTTTCTCCCTCCCCTTCTCTCTCTAGCTCTTCTTTCCAACTCCCTCACTATCCAAATATGATGTTTCCCCTTAAGTTTTACTTCTGCACATCTACCTTATGTTCATCTATATCCATAAATCATTCATATCATTCTAATTTATTATTAGACTGGATTAAAATGGGAAGTCTCTATGGTACACCATGGTGATGCCCCCAAAGCAGAGCTACCTCCTGGGGTAGCCTAGAGAATTTCCTCCCTCCCTCCTTCTCTAGTGTAAATCAGTTATTGAAGAAGTCCAAATTAAGGAGCAAGTTTCACTAGCATGAAATATAACTGCTAGAAGACCATAAGTTTAAAAAAACTGAGAAAACAAAAGAAACTAACCTAAGTTCAAAGTAAGAGGACAAAGTATTACCTTTGCTGAGGAATAATTTGCTTCTGGGGATAAAAGAATTTAAGCTTGGGCATTTAATTTCTACTTTGAATTAATATCTCTCTTTTTATTGCTCTGTCAGAGAGTAAAAAACAGACTGGAAAATGAAGGAATCTGACCATCGACTCACCAAATACTTTTTTCTTGTCTCTGTCTACCTCTTTTAAGTAAAATTCAGGATATTCCCTTAGCCTGTTTGTGTTGAAAGGCTAATATTTCACACATGGCATACCCTTGAATTCATGTCATTGACTTACCCCTTGTCAAAAATAATCTTGTAAGATAATCCTGTAAAAAAGTATGTAAAAAATGATTTTAGGGGGGAAATGGAAAAGCTTGCTTGAAATAATGAAGAGCAGAAACAAGAAAATATTGTATACAATAACAGCAATATTGCTCAAAGTAAAACCATGAATGGAATATGGGAAAACTGGGACACTGATGTATTGTTGGTGGAGTTGTGAACAAGTCCAACCATTCTGTAGAGCAATATGTAATTATGTCCCAAAACTTATCAAACTTTGCATACCCTTTGATCCAGCAGTGTTACTACCGGGCTTATATCCCAAAGAGATTTTAAAGAAGGGAAAGGGACCTGTATGTGCAAGAATGTTTGTGGCAGCCCTGTTTGTTGTGGCCAGAAACTGGAAAATGAATGGATGCCCATCAGTTGGAGAATGGTTGGGTAAATTGTGGTATATGAATGTTATGGAATATTATTGACCAACAGGAAATGACCAACAGGATGAATACAGAGAGACTTGGAGAGACTTACATGAACTGATGCTGAGTGAAATGAGCAGGACCAGGAGATCATTATACACTTCACCAACAACACTGTATGAGAATGTATTCTGATGGAAGTGGATATCTTCAACAAAGAGAAGATCTAATTCAGTTCCAATTGATCAATGATGGAATCAGCTACACCCAGAGAAGGAACACTGGGAAATGAATATGGACTACTTCCATTTTTGTTGTCTTCTCAGGTTATTTTTACCTTCTGAATCCAATTCTTCCTGTGCAACAAGAGAACTGTTCCGTTCTGCACACATGTATTGTACCTAGGATATACTATAATATATTTAACATGTATAAGACTGCCTGCCATTTAGGGGAGGGGGGTGAAGAGAGGGAATGGAAAAGTCAAAACAGAAGTGAGTGAAAGGGATAATGTCTATGCATATGTACTGTCAATAGAAAGTTATAATCAAAAAAAGGAAAGAAAAAAAAAACATGAATGACCCAATTATTTTGAGTATTATGTGTGTGTGAGAGAGAGAGACAGACAGACAGACTGAGACAGAGAGAAGAAAGGGAGGGAGGGAGGGAGAGAAAGGAAGGGAGAGTTGGGAAATTAAAATATAATCAAAAACAATTAAGTTTAAAAAGATTTTAAATCTCTGGGTCTCAATTCTTCCCATTTGCAAAATGGTGAAGGCCTCTTCTCAGTATGGATTCTCAGAGGTCACTGTCTGAAATAGTAGAAATTGGAGACTAAGGTAATAAATAGATGTTAGGGACTAAAATTATCAAACTGGAAACCTTTAAAAGGCTTCTATCTTCTGAGTGACATAAAATGACACTGGTCTGGAAGAGGAACTTTCCTAAAGCACCTATAGGACCTCAGTCCACAGAAGACCATCACTGCTCCTGTTTCCTTTTCTGTCGAAGTCTTTTTTAGCTCTAAGACAGGTTCTCTCACTATGAACCAAAGTTAGGTCCTCCTGTTTTCTTAACTCTTTTGTTTCCTGGGCTGCTTGGATGATCCCTTATAAAATGAAAGCTTCATGTGTCCAAGTTCATGGGAAGGGTCAGGGCTGAAAATGGGCTGTGGGTGCATAGGATCTGAGAGGAAGGGGAAGGGGAGGAGGAAACTCCCCTGGGGAGATCTGAAGCGATGGGGGCTGCCACAGGAAAGGCCGTTTGGGATAAGAGAAGGTCCAGAGGCTCGGGAATAAGGGGGAGAAGTCAGGGAAGAAACTGGATGAAGGCCTTGAGCCCACCCCCCACGCTGGGAGAGCTTTGGGAGAACCCCAAACCTGCGGGAGCTTCAGCCTGTGCAGGTGTCAAGAGAGGCAGCGCCCAAGGGCAGGTCACGTGCTCCTGGGCGGGAGCCCGCTCCGAGGAGAACGCGAGAAATGGCGCGCGAGCACACCTGCCGCAGGTGAGGCTGAGCGGTCGGGAAGGGGAGGAGCCGTCGCGCAGGTGAGGGCTCTGTACACCTCCGTGGGGAGCCGGAGGGCCGTGTCGCGGAAGGGCAGGGGAGAACAGCACTGGCTTTGTTTCTCTTTGTTTATTTTCGCAGCCGGAGGAGCACGGAGGGGTTGGGGGTGTGTCTCTTACAGCCACCGCGGTCCTGGGTAAGGGGCAGCTGCAGGTTCCCTTCCGGGCTCCGGCAGCTCCCCAGCCCTCTCTCCTGAGAACATTCCAGGCAGCGCTGACTGCGGCGCCGGCAGCGGCCCTGGGTCCGTTCGTTATTTGAATAGGACAAAGGAACCGCCTTGGTCTGATTGGACGGACAGACGACTCTGGGGCGGGCAGCCCCTGTCACTCCGACCGCGACTGGGGCCCTGGTTGGCCTGGGGAGCGAGAGGCGGGGCGCTGGCGTTCGGATAAATAGCGGGGGTTGGGGCCGGCGAAGGCTCATTGCTTTGCGCGGTCGGGTTCGGACGGGGCGCGCAGTGGGGATGGTGGCAGCGCCTCTCCGAGCGATGTCTACCCGCTGAACGAACGGAGACTCCCCTTTCCTCTTCCTCCTCCTTCCCCATCGCTGCAGCGAGCCGTGGGAGCAGCCGTCCCCACCCTTTGCCCACGGCTTCCCACCCCTCCCCAAGCCCCCCATCGCGCTCGCTTCCAGCCTCCCTCCCCGCCGAGTCTCCCCGGTGCCCGCGCCGCGCGGTGCTGTGCGTGTCTATGCGCCCGGCGGTGGCAGGAGGCGGCGGCGGCTGGCGGTGCTGAGTCCCTCCGGAGGAGTATGGAGTGCGCCCTGGACGCTCAGAGCCTCATCACCATCTCTCTGCGGAAGATCCACAGCTCGCGGACCCAGCGCGGGGGCATTAAGCTGCACAAGAACCTCTTGGTCTCCTACGTGCTCCGCAACGCGCGGCAGCTCTACCTGAGCGAGCGCTACGCCGAACTCTACCGCCGGCAGCAGCACCCGTACTCGGGCGGCGGCGGCGGCGGCGGCGGCGGCATGATGATGAGCTCCACGGGTGAAATGGCCGAGTTCAGTCCTCTCCAACTTCCCGGGGACCCGGAGGAACGGGATCCGGGAGCCCGGCAGCAGCTACACCAGCTTCATCAGCTCCACCTCCACCACCAGCAGCAGCTGCAGCAGCACCGGAGCTGCGCCGCCGGGGCGCCCGCGGGAGGAGCTAGCGGAGGCGGGGGCGCTGGGGAGCTGTTGGAGCCCGTGTGCGCTGCGCTCTTGCCCGGCGCGCACCACCGGGAGGAGACCTTGGCGCTCCAGCCGAGCCCTTCCCCACAACAACAGCCGCCGCCGCCTCCAGCCTTGTGCACCCGGGACCCTTCCTCCAGTCCTTCCTCTTCCTCTTCCGTCGCTGCTTCTTCTGCTGTTTCCTCCACCCCTGCTTCCCCCGGCTTCTACCGGAGCGGTGGTTGCTGCGCCCCGGGCGGCGTATACCCGCTCACCTCGGACTTCGGTGGCAGCCCGCTCCCGGTGGCGGGGGCAAGTCTACACTGTAGCAGTCAGACCACCGTCCTGGACCTAGACACTCACGTGGTGACTACAGTGGAGAACGGCTACTTGCACCAAGACTGCTGCGTTTCGGCGCAGTGCCCCTGCTGCTGCGGCGGCGGGCAGGGCGCCCCGGGACTGGGCCCCGCGGTGCCGGCCCCGACCGCGCTGCCAGGCACCAAGCGCAAGTACTACCCTGGACAGGAGGAAGAGGAGGAGGGAGGGGAACTGGGGGGAGACCCCCCCGGGGGCGGGCCCCCTTTTACCCCTTGCAAGCGTGCCCGCTTTGAGGACTTTTGCCCAGAGTCGTCCCCGGACACTTCCAACATATCAAACTTGATCTCCATTTTCGGCTCGGGATTCACTGGGCTAGTGAGCCGGCAGCCGGACTCGGAGCAGTCTCTGAACGGGCAGTTGTGCAGCAAGCAGGCTCTGGCCAGTCTGGGAGCCTGGACTCGGGCCATCGTGGCCTTCTAGGGACCGGGGGAGCTTGGGGTAGACAGTGCCCGGCCACAGTTAGGGGTGCGGGAACAGTGGGAGACAAAAGACTAGGGGAAATGGGGGAAAGAGGGGAGGGGGTGCCTGGGGAGTTACGGGGTGTTCTGTGGGGGAGGAGGGAAGACAGCTAATGTTTTATAAATTGTAAAATAAAAAATGTAAGATCTTGGACTTTATTTTTGCAGAGATAAAAAGCGCCTATTTAAATATTCTTTGTGTTTATCTTTCTCTTTTTAATTGTATCGATTGCAATGGTGAACGGTGGAGGAGGCAGCCACGTGAGGCGAGGGCTGCTTGCTGTAAGAGGAAATTTGGGGGGAAAGATGGGTTACATGCTCTGCTCGGAGGCCAAAAACTCTGCTTAGGTTCTGGTGTTGACCTCGGTTAAGGGGAGTGCCTGGCTTACCCTTAGGGGCACTCCAGTTAAGGGAGAAATGGAGGGAAGATTTATCATATCCCTGGAAGGATTAGTGTCTGATCAATTCCACATCAAAGCTGTCAGTTCTTTAAACTGAATTCAAGAATCAGCTGAGGGAACTGTACTGGAAGAGTAAGAGGTGAATCTAAAAAAAAAAATTTTGGTCCAAAAAGGAAAAATTAGAGAAAGAGGAATAGCTTTTGAGGAAGGCTTCCATTTAGTCTATGCTTCCATTCCTGGCCAGCCTTTGACTCTAGGTGGATCGCTAAGCATTTTCAAAAGGAAGGCAGAAATAAAAATATTTCAACTTTTTAATGCTATTTTTAAAACACCCTCCCTCCCAATCTTTATGTGTACACCTTTCTTCCTTCCCTCCCTTCCTCTACAACCGTAATTCTGGGGGAAATAAGCAGAGGGGCTTCAGTCTTCTCCGACCTTAGTTCTTTTCCAGAAATCTTTGAACCCTCCCATGAGCTGGACACTGTGTTTGGGGAGGGAGGGGGGGGTAATCCGCTGGAGGGCATGCAAACTAAACTACATTTCCCATCATGCACAGCACTAAGGCCTTTTCTTTGGACTTAATTTTCATTCAATAAGGGAAGGGAGGAAACTTATCCCTTCACCTTGATCTGTAACTCATCCATCCTCCCTCACCCTCCATGGGGAAGCCAGGAAAAGTAGTCGACTTAGAACTTTTTTTCTTTTAACCAAGTCTCTGGTCAAATGTGGTGTGTGTGTGTTTATTAAAGTTTAAGTGTTCTGGTTTGAACCTTCAATCGGATTTCATAAAACCAGCATCCTTTGGTCTTGTGAGGAGTACTGTCCTGTAGTCTTAAGATATGTATCAATATTTTTTTTTTGTTTAGTTTAAAGACCTTTTGTTGTAAAAAGGTGGGTTTCTGGGCAGCCTGTCTTACAGGCCACACTCAACACTGTGTGTCCTCACCCAAAAGTTGCTAGTTTGACACACATTCCCTTCACTGCCCTCTTTGTTTGTATCCTTGTATTTTGTGCATATGAAATTGTATATCACCGGGTAAAACTGTTCAGATTATTTGTTTAAATTTATAATCTTAATAAAAAGTCAATTATACGATGGCTATGCTTTTTTCTTCAGGGACATTTCGGGGAAGGGAAAGTCAGAGTTGAGGTAGAAGTCTTGGAAAAGGCTACCCAAATCTTCTCACCTCAGAGTATCTGAGAGCTAACCATATGTCCAAGGAAGGCTTGGTTTTAAGCACAAAGAGTGCAGGAGTGACTCCAATAAGAACCTTATTCCTGCTTTCTCTCCTCCTTCCCATTCCCCTCTCCCCCCATCATCTAACATTGGAATGTCAGGGTTGAAGGGGACCTTGGCATCTAATTCAGCCTTCTCATTTACAGATCTTCATCCATCTCTGAGAGATGAAGTTTTCTAGAGCTCCTCACATGAAGCCCTCCCTCCTCTCCTAGGAAAGGAGGTCTCCAAAATGCCCATCCCTTAGAATCAAAAGGCCCAGACTTGTCTCCAGCAGCCTAAATAGAGAAGCCTACCTGACCTCTTCCTCAAAGTTCAATTGTAAGAAACACAGGATAGTGTGGAGGTGATTGGAGGTATTGTTTGACTAAAACTGTTTACCAATCTTGGCTTTAAGCAAGCTAAGTTTTGGGGAAGGGGAGGAGGGGGGAAGGAATCATCTAAAAAATGAATCCCACTCAAAGATCACAAGAAAATAATCTCTCTAGATAGGATTCCTAATATCCTTGAAAAAAATAAATAAAAATAAAAGGGTCTACGTGAGAACAACAGGAGAGAGAGGGATGATTTTGTCTCCAAAAAGGCAGGACAGTAGGTTCTCTCGAGCGCTTTTCTGTCAATTGATACATCTTCCCCTCCTTGACAGTAACTTGGGCAAGTTTTCTAAGTTTAGTTATCACTGCTCTGTGCCACTTGGTGGTGTAGTGATATATGCATACATAGATATGTTTGCATATGTACACGCATGCATATATGTATATAGACACGCATACATACAGAGAGAATTTTTTCTCTCCCTCTTGCTCCTTAACCCCCCCCCCCCCATGAAGGCACTAAAAGCATTCTCTTGCTCTGACCACCTATGATACACCCTCAGCATGGAAGAGCGTTTAAATGCCAAGCTCCTGAGCCTCCCAGCTAGAACCAAACCTATACAGCTGCGAAGCCCTTGCCGCTGTTTGGGCTGGGGTCCTCCGTTTTCGGGGCGGGGCAGAGTGCAGGAGAGCAGAGGCGAGAGGACCCATGAGCAGACTTCTCCGGTCACTCTCTCCCGCGCCTCTGCCCCCCTTCCCAGTTACTCCCCCCGCGTGTCTCTCCCCCGCCCCAGTGCGCCCCGCAGCCCCTCCCCTGCTGCAGCCTAGACCCCGACCCGCTCCGCGCAGAGCGCGCCGCCCCCGCAGCAGGGCCCCGCCTTCTGCCCCGGGCGAAGTTGCCACCCGCTCTCCCCAGGGCACCGGGCCGGGGGGGGGGGGGAGGGGGGGCGGGGGGGCCGGCACCCGGGCGCTCGGGGAGGAACGGGGTCGCGAAAGGAAACGACTTCACCCTGGAACTTTCTCTCGGCTCCTGGGGAGGGGAGGGGAGGAAATCTGATGCCTTCCCCATCCCGACCACCACCTTTTTTTTTTTTTTTGCAAGTCCGTGGAAATATATATAGTGAGATATATATTTTATTAAGCTCAACCTAACCCAGATAGGGGCCGTGCGGAGAAGGCGAAGCCAGTTGCCAGAGCTCCCCCTAGCGTCCATGTAGGGGAAATGGCGCAGTCTTCGTTCTGAGAGTTGGGGGAGATCGGGAATGGGGGGCCGGGGTGTGCAAGGAGCCCCCTTCCCATCGCCTTTCGCTAGGCGAGGTTGATTTGAGCGTCCGTCTGTCCGCGGCCCTGATCTCAGCCGGGGGAGGGGGAGAGACCCCCCTGCTGGGGCACAAACTCCTCTTTTCCGGATAGGGGGGAAATGGGAAGAGGAACAGATGTTTCTCCTCGGCGGACAGAACGACCCCGAATTGTGATTCGCTCCTCTTTGTTGGGAGATCCAGGCCGCTGAAATGCGGGCAGAGGATATGAATGGCCAGAGAAAAGGGAGAAGGAGGGGGCAGAGAGGCCAAGGCACCCTCAACACCTCCCCAGTTTTTTTCTTTCCCAGCTTCATTCAATTTTATCTCCTCTCTGAGTCTTTCTTCTTCCCAATCAGGGCTTTAGGTTTACAGGTTGGGGGAATAAAGAAGTCCCACCTCTAAACCCAATCTCATCCCTCACTCCCTTCCACCCCCCTTAGCCTGTGCAGTCCTAGGATTTAGAATGGAAGAGTTCATAGTGCAGGGGTTCTTAACCTGTTGGAGAGATTTCAGGGGTCTGAGAACTTGGATGAAAAAAAATTACATCTCTGTTTTCACTAATGTCTAACTAATGAAGCATTTCTTTCAATTATTAATTTTAAAAATTTTTGAGAAGGGCTCCATGGGCTTCCCAAGATTGGCAAAGAGGTCCATTATGGAGGAAAGACTTCTTAAGAAGCCCAGATCTTGTCTAACCCACCCCATTCTTTTACAGATAAGGAGACAAAGAGATTAAGTGACTTAGTGAAGATCACATAGGGAGTAAGTAAATGATCTTGAGCTGGAATTTGAACCTAGTTTCCTGAGCTCCAGGGAGTCTTTCCACTACACTTGACTGTCTGTCACCCTGATGATATGGGATCCCTTCCATCCCAACTTGGGAATCTCAGGTCTTTGTATTGGCCCTCTTTTTCCTGATTAGGCTAACACAGTAGTTCTCAAAGTGTGATCCCAAACTCCTGAAAAACTCCAAAACCTGTTCAGGAGGTCTATGAGGTCAAAATTATTTTCACAATCATGATAAAACATTTTAATTTCTAACATGGCAAATATCTAAAGCTATAACCCATACATAAACAAATGAAATCTCTTTGTTTCAGACCAAAAAGTTTGAGAACCACTGGTCTCCACAGACTGGTCTAATAGAAAGCAAGAAAGGCAAAGAGGTTTGAGGTACTAGGAGGGGGAAGGACAGGTGACAGAAACTATTCTGCTTTCCTAACTCCTGTCTGATCACTAACCATAATATAGTTTTTCCACTATATATAATTTTGTTCCACAACATTTTATACACAGCAGAAGAGAAAGCTCCTGCCCTCAGAATGCAGACATCAAACAGATTACCATTGTTATTAAAAAGCCTTAAGAATTTATTATGAATGACATAAAGCTCAAGTACCCAATCAAGACAGTTGCTCTCTAGGAGTTGGCTTTAAAAAAAATTATCTTTTTTCAATGATAACAGGTATTGTCCTTGAAATACATTGTCCCTTAAGCTTCCCAAGACCTGTGGAACCAAAATAGAGTTCTGGGAGGAGGAGAGCCAAGAGCAGAGATGTGAAAAGATTAAAATGGTGTTTCTGCCATAGGAAATAGGCTGTTCTGACCAGAGTGAAACAAAGAGCAGAAAAGAGAGGGGCCTGACTGTTGGAGAAGGCAGACAAACATGGAAAGGGGCATCAGGTGGAAGTCTTGAAACAAACAAAGGTTATTGTCAAGTTAGGGTGGAGGGTAATGGGGAACTAAGGGAGGGAGACTAGAGGAAAGATAATACAAAAGGAGAGAAAGCCATCTGGCCTTCAGAACTTGAGAGTGGTTAGAGAACACTGCCTGTACTGGATTTTTCTGTTAGCCCAAAGCAGAAACTGGATGTTTTTTCTAACTCACAAAAGCAGAAGGGCTTTTGTAACCCACAAATAAGACCCTTCTCCTAAAATGCATTCTTGCTGGTCCCCTAAGGGTTTTCTTTCTAGCCTTTCTTTTCTAGCTTTGTGCCTGGCACATAGTGCTTAATAAATGTTTTTGATTGATTTAAGGGACTCTAGAAGGGCTCTATAGGCTGATATTTGGGGAGACAGACTGGAAGGGACTGGTAGCCGGCAGTGGGAGAGACAAGGAGAGCACCAGCGGCCTACAAGTACTCCCTCCCCCAGGGAGCCCTTGACTATTCCATCTTCCCAGGTCATGTAGAGGTAAGGTTCTCCAGTACCCTGGGATTATGCCTGTCTTGCTGCCCTTGACATGTCTTGCTCAGGCCTGGCTGAGAGCTTTGCTCCAGGCAACTAACCTGCTGCAGTGGAAAGAGCCAAGACCCTCAGGGATCTGCCTCTAGCCTCAAGAGAAACCCTGGGCTGGGGAGGGCCTGGGCCTCGAGGAAGGAACAGCCAGAGGGACTTCGTGTCAGATGTTTCTCCATGCATGTATAGGCACCTCAACGTTATAAACCAATGCGTATCTTTCACTGTAGTGATTGTCTGAATATTTATTTCTGTCCTTGTCAGGGCTGGTTGAAATGGAAATGTGTGCTAGAGCATGTATGTGTGCTTCTTGTGTATCAGTAGTTGTATATATGTCTGCAGCATAAATACTTCAATGAATTGGAAACCCTAATAAATAGTCAGATTTTTGTCAGTGTAAGGAGGACGTCTTCTTTTGTTTCTCCTGTAGCACTAAACCAGGACTTGGAATATTGTTTGCTAAATGAATGAATGGGAATTTTCCTCCTGCCCTTGTATTTAAATATTAAGAAAAAAAAAAAAAAAGACACAGGACAACAGAGAAGTACACATACAGGGTTTATTTTTTAAAGCATCTGCCAGATGCATCCTGAAGCCAGTACTCATTTAGCCCAATCTCCTACATTTTCTCCAATTAAATCAACTGATTAATAAATATTAAGCACTCATTATGTGCTATGTTCTGTACTAGGTATTGGATATGTCAATACAAAAATTAAGACCCTTCCTGAAGGCAGAAAGGAGCTCACATTGTAATGGGGTAGACAACATATATATAAGTATATACAAAATAAATTTATAAATCAAGATAATTGGGGAAAGGCACTAGCAATTGGAAGGATTAGAAAAGGCCTCATTTGGAAGATGTTGTTTGGACTTCCAGGCATGACTACAGATAGTGTTCACAAGTTCAGAAGAGAGTAAATTTGGGATAAATGATGAATTTTGTTTTGGGCAGGTTGATCTTGAGATGTTTATTGGACATACAATCCAAAATATGTAAATAGGCTGGTGGTGATAAGGAACTAAAACTCAGGAGAGAGACTAGGGCTGGATATATAGATCTGGAGTCATGTACTGTATCAGGAAAATTGTTGATCAGAACCAGAGAAGCAGTAGGTGCTGTGGTGGTACTGGATCAAAAGACCTAGTTTCAAATTCTGACTTCTGTTTACCACCTTTAAAACTCTGGGCAAATCACACCAACCAGTTAAAATTATTCAGGGTCAGCTATGTGCCAGGCACTAGAAGCCTGTCTAGCTCAGTCCTGGCTGAAAGCATTATTCTAGGCAACCAGACTGCTACAGTGGTTAAATGCATTGCCAAATATATATGTTGTCCTTTAAGCCTCCAAAACAAGGGCGATTACTTAGGCTTCTGGGAGGAGGTGAACCAAGAGCAGTAAATTGACGAGAGAATGTTGTGCCTCTGCCATAGGGAATAGGCTGTTCTGACTAGAATGAAAGAAACAAAGGCAGACAAACATGGAAAGAAGCCCAGAGAGGGATGGGGGCATTAGGTGGAAGTCTTAAAACAAACAAGGATTACTGTCTGGGGTGCAGGGAAATGGGGAAATGAGGAAAGAAAACTAAAAGATCATAGGAAAAGGAGAGAAAGACATGTGACCTTCAGAAGTGATTGAAAGTTAAAGACACACACAGAGAGAGACAGTCAGAGAGAGATTAGAGACACACAGTGGAGGGGAGAGAGGTTTAAATATATATATAAATATAAATACAGTGTTAAATACTGGAAATACAAAAAGAGGCAAAAGACAGTCCCTGTCCACAAGGAGCTCACAATCTAATGGACTTAGAGTAAACTCTCTGGAACTCAATTTCATTATCTGTAAATTGAGTGTACATTAAGGATTTTCCAAGGCCCCTTCTAACTCTGAATCTTATGATTCCCACCACTATCATCAACTATCCCAGACCAGAAGATCTTCAAGATAATGTTTGTAAAGGTAACATCAAATTAAATAGACTCTACTAAAATGGACTAAGGCAATACTTGGCCCTGCTATATTTTAAAGAGTTGGGAAGAAATACACAGGAAAGATAAGTACTATCAACAAGCATCTAACAAATCCATTTTGTAAATGTTTTCGTACTCAAAAGCTGAACTAACAAAGAAGTATGGTGTGGGCAGAAAGAGCATTCACTGTATAAGCCTTAAGCAAATCACTTCACAAATCAGTGAAGTTAACAAGCAACATAAATCATAATTCATTTCTCTATTTTCTTATTTGCAGAATGAAGGCACTGAACAAGATAATTTCTAAGATTTTTTCCAATCCAAGGAATGTCCAAATTTATCAGACTCCTAATGTGGTTAGGAGTCTATGATAAGTATTTCTGCTTAATTCTTCATGCCTGGGAGATACTTCCCTCCCCACTTCATCTCTACCTTTCTAAATCCTTATCTTCCTTCAAGTTTTACTTACCTATGCACAAACTTATTGTATCCCTCAGTAAAATATAAGCTGGTTAAGGGAAATAACTTGTTTTTGTCTGTGTCCTCAGTACACAGTCTGCACTTAATGCCTTTTCAATTGAAGTCCTTAGAAAATTCAATTAACAATTTTCCTTCCCTGTCTCAATTAATTTAGATTAACTATAATATGCAAGAAGAGGGATTATATGGTAGTATTATAGTAGCTATTAGTGAAAAGATAAAAAATATTGGAATAGAGTCCCTCTGCCCTTATATAGGTTCTTCACCCATCCTATCCTCTCTCACCCCCCATATCTAGAATGCACTCCACTAGTTTCCTTCAAAGCTTGGCTCAGATGTTACCTTTATAGGAAGTTTACCCCAGTTTTTCCAGATGTTAGTATCTTCCCCAGAAATTATCTTGCATTTATGTGCGTATACATATACATATGTATATGTGGGGATGAATATACATATACATGTGTGTGTGTCACACACATATAAAATGCCTGGCATCCAATAGGTGCTTAAAAAATGCTTGTTGATAAGAGGTCTTCCCATTCACCTATAACCTTCCTGTGAACATCCTACAATTTCTCTTCCCAACTCATTAAACAGAGCCAGCTGTTGTCTTAGCCTATTCTTCTGGATTCATGGCCAAAGTCTGGAACTTAAGGAACATATTATGTTCTACATAGATGTCCCATCTTCCCCCTCAGAACATTCTCCCCCTTCCCTCCCCCCCCCCCCACTCTTAATCATTCACTTTGGAGGCCACTTCTACCTAAAGGGGACTCCCTTCTCCAGCAATGGTCTCTGACAGAGGGATTGAGGGGAAGACAGGATAAGGTAGCAGTGTTTGGGGTCTTGGTCATGTGTTTGAGGATAAAGGAGAGGTTTTGCAATGACTCTTCTAGCTACATTTTCCCTAACAACCTAGATGGTAGCAATAGTCCCAGTCCCAGCTCGGCCTCTCTGAAACAGGCGCTTAGAAACTGGAGCCTCCATCTGCATATTCATAAGCACCTGATAAATTAATCATGATGTCAGCACATTCCGGCAGAGTCTCTGTCTCTCTGCCCTGTTCTCTCTCTCTCTCACACACTCACACTCACACTCACTCTCTCTCTCCCCTAGACTCTCAATCTCAAAATTGCCCTCTTTTCCCCCAGTCACTTCAGGAGTTTCTCTGGTCACCCAATCAAAGCCAGGTTCAGCTTTTTCCAGAAGGCAGAAACAATTGTATTGATCCTCTCTACACCCTCACTAGCCTCAATCATAATGTAGCCATGCATCTTCACAGGTTTTCTTAGTCTTGACTCTAAATAATTGTAAATTCCTGAAGGGCGGGAACCATATTTCATACTTCCTTTAAGTATCCACAGGGCCTAACAGAGATAAGCACATAGGTGCTCAAAAATTTCTTGAATTCATTTTAAGGGCAATCAGTCAACAAGTATGCATCTCCTATTAAACATCAGACACTATGCTAAGCACTGGGGATTCAAGGACAAAATCCTATCCCAGCCTTCCTTGTGCATAGGTCTTAATATGCCACAATGCTCTTCTTCCTCTCCCACATTTTCCAAAAATGATTAGTTGTAGGGGAAGTTAAAATTTACAAATACTTCCATCCATGTCATTTCAATTGTCATATTTGTCTGTTTCACAGTTCCCTCAATACCCACTTGAATCCACTATTGTTCAATACCAGAAGCAAGAAGTGTATATGAAGAAAACTGGACCCCCCCCAAAAGAAAACGAATTCAGGGAACAATATGGATTTATAGAATTATGCCTGGAACTTAAGATGTCCAAATGAGCATCTAGCTCATAGGTCTTTTCACTAGTACTGTATACCTAAAGCACCCCATAAATGATCTTTAGTAAAAAAAATCCATCTCCATTTTGTTTAGAGCAAACAAAATGAAATAAGCATCTAAATGAATAAGGAAAGGCTTAGTTTAAGCCTCTTTAGCCTGTTTGCTGACCTGAAGTTGGTTTCAGCTCTCAATCTATGACTCTCAGAAGTTCTCTCAGTAGAGTATGAGTATCCTATTCAAAATCCCTATGTATTAGCACAATCCAATCCTTTTAGTTCTGAGGGAAACAAGTTTATTAAAGTGACTGAAAAGAATCCTTTGCCAATCAAGGGAACCCTATTTTATAAAAACACAACTTTTAAAGAGCCACGTTGGGATGGTCCTAAGGAGTGAACATTTCTGTATTTCCTTTTTCCAACTCTACTTTGTGTTTAAGGGATTTCTCAAGAAGCTCAGGCCAAAGTCCTCTCTAGCAACAGAACAGTCCCCAAAATGACTGAGGTATCTCCCATGTGGGGTCCCTCAATACCACCAAGATCCAGGAGTCCAAGTGTAGCCTCATGAATGAGAATGAAGTTAAAAGTCCACAGAACTCAATAAATCAATGGTTAGGAGACCTTAAAGGTGGGCAGATTTTCCCTATATCCCTTGATCCTAATGGATAGACCTGAAATATTGTTAGCAAGTATTAAAACTTGGGCTGTGATTGGGGACTTTGACCTGAGCCTCTTGAGAAATTCCTCAAATACAAAGCAGACTTGGAAAAAGAAAATATAGAAATGTTCACTCCTTAGGTCATTATCTTCAATTAACATCTCACCTAAATGTCCCACTGGTACCTCAGTCAACATCCAAGATCCCATCCAACTCTAAATTTATGAACCTATGTCTAAAACCAAATTCATGTTCATTCCTCAAAAGATAACCTAACTTGTAATTTCATTAAATAGCCCCACCATTCTCTAGCTGCTCATTTTTTCCCCAAACAATAACTCAGGGGAAGAGTCAGGAAACTCAGGAAAAGAGTCAGTTCCAAGTTCAAACTTGGAACAAAGTAGTGGGAACCTCATCCTTCTATGCCAACCTCAGCAATATCTCCTTCCCTGCCCCCAACAAGTCTGGGATGGGTGGGATTCAGACCTGCAACTATGAGCCAAAGAAATAGATAAAATGGGATGTCCTCAGGAGTCTGCTCTAAACCTCAATCACCATTTTAATACTGGAACCAACTATTGTGTTAATAACTCAATCACATCTATTGGTGCTTGAGTGGACCACCTAACTTCCTAATACTCTTTAGAATGGTCTTGGTTGACTCCCAGAATTGGAACTTTCATTCCCTTAATAACTTTCATGAGATTCAAGCTGTTTCTAGCAGTCTGAGTCTCCATCAAGTTCTCTGTTCAACTGATTCAAAGTCTAGAAAGCCAAGGGATATAGTCTAAGTGGGCCTAAACCCACAGAAATAGAAAAGCTTTGAGAAAGGAAGGTTGTACAAGTGTAGCAACTACCAAGGAAAATATTTTTATCCAGTCTCTCCAAATTTGGCTTGAAGGGTCAGAGCTGATGGGCGTGATATAAAAATATGGCCTTTTCTAAAAGACCAGCTGTACTTAGTAGTAGGACCAGCCAGGCTGTCTAAACTATTCAGTGCAGACCCAAGCTTCATTCCAGCCCTGTCAAAGGTCAACCAAGAGGTCACAAGCACTTATGGATGGTCCTTTCCCAACAGTAGCAATACACAGGTAATCAAAATAGGCTTAGCTCAGGAGATGGCTGTAACAGCCTAATCCAAAGTCACCTACCTTAAAGACCAGGAAACTATAAGGGGAAATGGATCCTAGATCTATCCAAGAGGAAAGAGGGCAGGCATATGGTGTAAGGTATACAACAAGACAGACATCCACATCAGCTCCAGGTGCAAAACAGATTTTTAATCAGAACAGCAATGAAAGACCAAGGGATAGGGTGAAGCAGCCTCAAAACAGTGTGGTGTTGGCACAGAGTGGGCAGGCCTTGCACGAAAGGCCAGGAAGGTGACAGTCTACATAACTCCATGAGGGGCCCTAGTAGAAGACATTTGGAAAACTTTATACAACTTGAGTCTTCTCTCCCAGCTCAAGCCCTTAGATTGCTCTGGGTTAGTGGCCCGGGATGACATTCTAGCTCAAATCCACAGTGGTGGCAATGGGACCATAGAAGACCAAAAAGGAAATCCAATGCACTGTGCTTGTCAGGGTGTTCCCCTACCCCAAAAGGAGTGCTACCCATGCCTGGGGATGTGTGAAAGAAGCTGAGGAGATGGGCCTGGGCAGCTAAATCAAACTTTTTTTTTTTTAAAAAAGGAAAAAGAAAAAACAACCCTGATATCAAGAGCAGAGGAATAAACACTTAATGAAAAAGAGGCTTCTATAGGGAAAACCTGCAAAACCCAGCTCTTATTAACAGCTCTGGAAGAGCTCAATAAATGTTTGCTGAAGAAAACTTGGAACTTAAGTGCTGATAGCATCACTCCTACCCCTGTTCACCATTCTTGAACCCAAATATCCAAGAGCTAGAGTCCTGTAATTTGGCCCTCAAGCAAGTCACTTACCTCAACCCTACAATGGCTCTAAATAGTGTTAAGTCCAGTTTTCCCAAAGGAAGGTCTTGTTACCCTCCTCTGTCTTATGCCCTTGGATTTGGGAGAAATCCAATGGTATACAATTGCTTTCCAGAGGAAAAAGGGAATGGAGATGACAAGTTCTTCTTGTTCAGTGGCTCTACAGTGGTTTACCTGTAGCCAGCACAGTGCTGCAAGCAGTAGGATGGCATTAGTCTAACCTTAAAGATGCCTTTGACTGAAGGAATCCAGGAGCCAAGATCTCCACTAGATCAGTCCCAAATCCCACCAGTGTATCTCACTTACCATTTATTGAGGTCTAATCTAATGAGGTCTTTCCCCTCACCTCCCCAAAGCCTAGTACCCCCTCAGAGGTCAACTACCAGTGTTCAGAATGGAACTGGATTATCCTAGAATCTCACAGCAGCAGCAAAAAAAAAAAAAAAGTAAAGCAATATGGCTATACCCAGGGAGGATTGCAGACCTGAGCACCACAGAGAAAAAGAGCTAGAATGTGTGTGATTGTAATTGTTTTTTGCCTCACCACAGCCAGGATATATTGGCATTGCCTCTAGCTTTGTATTTTCACTGGTCCCTGGCTCAAGGCCTCCTTCTCAGGCCTCAGGAGATCAAGTATGAAAACTGAGCTCCTGAAATCAACACTAAGTTTGTAAAAGAAGAGCTTGGGAAGGAGGGAGCAAACTCACAAAAAATGGCCAGGAAACAGCCAAGGCTTCTCTCTCCTCCTGATCTCCCTCATTCTCTAGTCCATGAGTACTCTGAGGTGAGGATTGGTCTATGGTCTCCTACCCTCACTAGGAGCAACTGCTACTCAACATTCAGAAAGGCAACAGGAAGTAGGAAGAAAGTTAATGGAAACAATAAAACATATCAATCTCCCACACAAATGATGGTACAGAGCAGATTTAGCACGTGAAGTGGGACTGGGAATTTGAGTGGGGTAAGGACAGAGGCGGGGTGGGGGTCAGGTAGCCATAAGGATCCTGCTTCCCCAGAGATATACCCTCATCTTGCCTCTGAGGGAAAGGCAGGAGACTGGCCACACTTTGGTCATTCTTCCCTTTCTGGGTCCTTCAGCACTTGTACTGTGGGTGTTCATGTATCCTGGAGAATTGCCTCAAGGACCAGAGAGATCAGCAGGGATGTGGTATTAGAAAAGTGAAGGGAGCAGGGTGAGGGAGCTGGTGACCTCCAGGGTAGCAGTGGTTGTTCCCCCACCTCTTCTATGATGATGTAACAGGTTGGATGGGCAGCAGGCTACCAAACTTAAAGTGCTGGATCACAGGAAACTTCTCCAGACACTATACACAGAAGACAAAATGAATGACAAAAATAAATTAATATTAGCAGCTAGAAGGACATCTCTGAAACCATTAGTTTACCTATGGGAAGAAGAGTCACACTTCTAAATCAGGCCTAAATAAACATGAGACCAAGGGTGACAGCCTAAATTAGAGCATCAGCAATGGCCACTCTGAGGAAGTTTAGGGGAAAAGATTCTCCACCTCTGGGACTACACAGAGGCCATACTAGGTGGTTCAACGTTGATCCTATCTTTCCTGATGATCTTTCTCTTCTATCTAGTGAACTATCTAACTTCCATCTTAGAGCTCTGGGAGTTCCTGCTACCAAAAGAGAACATTCTACTGGGAGAAACCCAATCCCACCTAGAGTATCCCTTCAGGAAAAGGAAAAACAGTATGAATAAAAAGGAAAACCAAGAAACAAGAAATAGCAGTAGAAATAAGATAAAGGATAAAAGTTCTAGCACAAGAAGTCAAGAGAACAACTCCCAGAATTACGTGGATGATTCCTATCCCGAGTCCCCTGGAGATGAGGTGAGGAATGATTTTCACACCAGTCCACAGGGTAATAGTCGGGGACCAAGCTTGATAATTCTAAGCTCATTAGACTGAAGGCATCTGGGCACTTCAAAGTAAGACAATAAGACCCAACTGAAATCCTCCTATGCCCAACAATAACTCCTAGCATCCTAATATACTGTACAAGAAAAGAGAATCTAAGCAAGGGAACCGTAAACACTATGTAAACTGAACCTTTAGCTCGAAGGCTCTGGTGATGTGGAAGGGAGATATACCAAAGGAAAAGGAATAGAACTATAGAGAGCTAGCAGTCACAAGGCAGTGTTTACTCTAGCTACAAGCACTCAGGAAAAGACCCTCAAAATGTCTTTCAATGTAGCACTCCCTCAGAAAATACCTCATCCCCCCAAGTGTAAAGGACCATCTCCTTGTCTTTACTACTAAGCTGCCTAACCTTTCTTCAAAGGCTAGTTCAGGTACTACTTCCTCTGTGAAGCTTTTCCTGGTCTATCTAGTGTTAACTTGAGGGAAAGAGTACTATCCTGCATTTATTTACTTACTTATATTGTTTCACAAAGTAGACTCTAAGCTCCTTGAGGGCAAGAACTGTTTTGGGTTTTTTTGTTTTTGTTTTTTGCTGAGGCATTTGGGGTTAAGTGACTTGCCCAGGGTCACACAGCTAGGAAGTGTTAAATGTCTGAGACCAGATTTGAACTCAGGTCCTTCAGACTTCAGGGCTGGTACTCTATCCACTTCGACACTTATAGCTGCGCCCCCCCCCCCCCTTCCAGAAACTGTTCTGCATATCTCTATTTGTATCCCCAGTCCTTTGTATCTTAGTGCTTATTGAATTGATCTAAATCTGCCAATCTGTCCTATCCTGAAATCTCCCAGCTCTATTCTGAGTTGCAAAGAAAGCCATAGCAATCCTAACTGCTAACCATTCATTTGCTCTGAATGGTGAATTACTTCAGGCATGAAGATCTCTATAAAGCCTCTTCTCATGCCTCCTGCCACATTAACAAATTGGTAGTATGACTCCTGGGTAAGATCGAGAGATGGATTACCACTGCTGAAGGGAATAGTGCAAAGGCCAAAATATGGCCTTGATCTCCAAGTCCCAGGGGACAAAAGCAAGCCACAGTCATGAAATAAGACTAACAACAAAGCTTTATCTTCTCACCTCAACAGCTAGCTACAAAAGAAGGGGGTTGTTTCATGGGGTTGAGTCACATGGAATTGAGATTTCATAGGCCAACATCCTCAAGAGGCCAGAAAGAAGGGCTAGGCCAAGACTCACTAGAAATGGGAAAACCAGCTTGAGTATCTTCATAAAATGTCAGAATATTGAAGCTGAAGGAGAGGAGAAGCCCCTGATGATGGTACAAGACAATTTCAATCACAGTCAGACTCCAGGGGGTAAGCAGACAGGAGAGAGAAAGCAGTTGGGCAGGGAAGGGGGAAATCATCCTCAGAGAAGAACATGACAGGGGACAGAAACAAAGACAGCTACCATTGCACTTATGTCATCAAGAAAGTAATAGGAGTTTAAAAAGCCTCTCCCTCACCCCTCACCCCACAGGGCTCTGGAATTCTAACAAGGGTTAAAGGTCAGTTTGCTTCAAGAACTCAGTCAAGAGAATCAGCCAAGACAAGGATGCTTGGTGAGGGCACAGAAGATCTCTCTGCTCCACCCACACAATGCTTCATCCCAAATCATGCTTTCTTTGGGGACCAGGAACTGGCATATCAAGCCCAGAACAAGTCCAGAGAATTTAGAAGTACATCCTGTTGTTTTAGCTCCCCTACTGCCAAAGCCTGCAGGGCACTTGGAGAAACAATAGAAATGGGGAGTCGGACTAGGGGCAAAAAAGTGGCTTTGGGGGACAGGAAAATTTAATCCTTTGGGGATGGAGCAGATGGGAGCCCCTGGCCAACATAGTAACTCAGCAAGGCCAAGCCTTGCTAATTGTCCCCCTAGAGGCCAACGCCCTAGGCCTGGGTAAGAACAGTTCCTTTGCTATCCAGGGAACTCCCTCCTCCTACCACATCCTTCCATGCCTAAGGCACAAGTTAGGAATCAGAAAGAGAGGTCTTTCTTAAAATCTAGCAACTGAAAAAGTTGGCCAGAAAAGGACCAAAACAGGCCTACTCTGGAGAACCAAGTTGATAAAAGTCCTTCCAAAAGCAACCACACTGAAAGCCTCATATTACACTTGTCTTAGCTATCCCAGAGCCTCTGTATTCTGAGAAGTCCCCCTAACAAGCATGCAAGAAGAACAGGACTAAAAAACCAACTGTTGGAGAATAGAGTAGCCTCTGGTACATGTTTTATAGGGGGGTAAGGGAAAGGGAGGGGGGTAAGGGAAATAGGTGATGAGGACATAAAGGCCAAGTACCTGCCCCCTACCCAAACCTGAAGAGATCAGGTTGGGACAGGGAAAGATGACCCTATTATTCTCCTGACAAGGGAGAGAAAAGAGTTAGGCTGCAGCCGGAAGGAGCCAGCACAACTCCTGCGAATGACGCCTCTTAGATTAGAGAGGTATGTGGGTTGGAACCTAAACACAGGATGTGAAGTTCAGAGGAAGGGGAGGGGGGAGGGGTGGAAGGAAGGGAGAGGGCTAGGCCTGGTCAGCAACAGCTCCATTAACCCTTTCAGGTACTTGGTATTAAGTTCAGAGAATTTTTGGCATTGTATCCAGGACCCTTTATACCTTTATAACCTTTATACCCTCTAAGATGGAAAAGTAGAATGAGCATTCCTTTTCAGAAATAGAACAAGATGCCTAAAAGTCAAGAGAAAAAGACCATCTCATATAGACAGTTAAGGGATACAATGAAGCCAATCCCCAGGACCAGTCTGAGACCTGAAAAGGGGCCCTCAAGGATCCATGTTCTTCAGTTCTCTGGGCAGGGAGCCTGAGGCCTAATTCTACTTTCTCTAGTCATGAAGAGCAATCCCACCGGTTCTAAACTTCTTCAGGCATGGCAAATAGTTTCAGGACTGACTTGAAGCAGGAAGAGTTGAGTTTTAAAATTCTCATTAGCTAAGGGCAGAGGAAACCCCCATGCAGAGGGCACTAATGGAAATTGGGCAAAAACAATATATTCACTATCATTTGGTGGGGAAGGGAAATGTATAAGTACCTTTAAATCTAATGACCCCCTAATGGAATAAATGGGGGTGGGGGTAAGTTCTGCTTATTTTACAGAGAGAGGGACTTAAATAGAAGAGGTTAAGAAAATTGACTAAAGTCATAAGATAGGAGACCCTAAGAAACCAGATGTTCTGACTCCCAATTTAGGGTTCTAACTCTTCTAGTCCTAATTTCGACTAAAATCGAAGAAACGATTTTTTCCAGGGATTGAATTGTATCATGAAGAGAAAGAAAGGACAGAGGGGACAGTAGGCAGTTAACTAGATCTCCCATTGAAACTCACCTCAGCTTTATACATGCGGATGAGGCCCTGGTTCACTTTGGACCAGGAAGGTACAGCACTGATATTCCACAGCTGGTTGGAGTGCTCAGCAAAGGGGCCGGTCTTCATCTGGAAGGGACAATGGAAGAGTTCAGTGACATGGGGGATGGGGAGGAGAGGGCATACCAAGCCAGCAGGGAAGTTTATCCACAGCCACAGTGACTCAGAGTCACACTGATTTCAAACAAACATTCAGGGTGACCCTGGTCCTGAATCTATACTTATATATGCTTATCCCCTTTCCATCTTTACGAAAGAATTCTTTTCCTCCCCTGACAACCACCTTTCTGCCCCATATACCTGTCTGATAGAAATAGTTTCCCCCACCTCCACCAAAACAGCAGACACAGGAAGATAAAATTCCCATTCTAGCAGTTGGTGCAGCTTCCATCCATTCCCCTAGTGCAACACTGCTAAGCTTTCCAATACTATGACTCATTCTCACTCAGATAAACAACTCCCCTTAAGGCCCCCCCACCAAACACACACACACACACACACACACACACCCAATACAAAGGATAACCTCCCTCTGATAGAAGCTTTCAGCTGGTACCTGTCACAGAGCCCAAGGTAGGCACAGAAAGGGGGAGTTGGGAGGGAAGGGTGGGGGAAGAGAAGGCAGAGAGGTTCTGTCTTTGGATGGTTGAGGTGGATGAAGAAACTAAAACAGATATTACACAGCACTCCATGTGGCAGAAAGGTCTTTGGGGTGCAGCAGAGTTGAGAAGATCTTTTTTTTTTTTAACCAGCCTAAATATTCTGCCAGCCACAACCAGAGAGGTGGAAAGAGCCCTGCCAGTGGTAAACAGCAGGCACAATCACAAGGACCACTCTGCTCCTTGGCCCCTTCTCCTTGGAGAATGGTTCAGACCCTCAGGGAGAGAAAAAAAAAAATTCAGTAGTCTGCTTTGCTGAGCGAAGTTCCCATGACATCAGAAACCACAGCATGGGGGCCAAGAGGCTTTTATTTTCCTGAGTAGACCTTGCTACCATCATAAGGCAAATACATTTTTATTTACTAACTGAACAGTTAGTAATCTCTAATCTTACGCACATCTAGATACCCCCATCTCATGGAAAAGTTGGTGATATTAGGGCTACCCTGTTGCAGAACATATGCCAAAAGAATTGGACCCAGAGCAGAGCTCAGCATGACAAATGGGGAGTATGTCAGGTCCTACATTATAGCAACAGCCTTAAGCTAAAACATTATCATTAACCCTGTTCCCAGGGATGAAAGAAGAGCACTAAACCTACTACCTGGTGGGACTCCTTTTTAGGTTCTACAAATAAACAAAATCCTTCACCATGATTCTCTCTCCTCATTCATGTGACCCTGACCCTCTCTTCCTACCCCAGGCCTTGGGGTGAGGGGACTATCTCTTTGTTTATCCTGACTAGGACATAATGATTTTGCACAGGTTTTATGGACACCAAGGCAGAATTAAGATTAAAATTCAAGATATTATTCATTCACTCCTATCTCCTCTTGTTCTTATTGTTACTTAGGGTGCTCTCGAATCATACCCTGAAGCATCATCATCCTTCCAATTACAATGACTTATGGATCATTTAATATTTGAATCAAGAAAAGCATCTCTTACCAGTATAACCTTTCACACCCAATGGGATAGACACAAAGCATTAGGACCCCAAAGATGCTGGACATACAAGTTCAGTGACCGTGACAGCTAATCATTACACTCAATAGGAAGCAGTCCCCCCATTTCCTGAACATTCAATTCCTTAAGTCCAAGGGAAGGAGAGGAAGCAGTGCCAAGACAAAAGCTCCTAAATACACCAAGCTTCTACCCATAACTGTGTGCAGCTTTCTCCTGACTAGAACATCCTCCTACTCTTTTTTTATCAATCTACATTTTACTCTTCCTTCAAAGTCCAGCTTACATAAGCTTCATGGAACTTTCCTTCTCCCTTTTTCTGTGTCCCATAGCTATCTATAGTATTCATCTTGGCAATCATATAGAATACTGCTTGATTTTTAGTTAATTTGCAAGTGTTTGTGTCATCACAACTTGACCTGGGGAGGAAGGGGGGTGGGATCAACCAGGTTACATAATTCTTTTGTGAGGAGGATGATGATGATGATGAAAACTAGCACTGGTACACCGTTTCCTAGTTTTTGAAGTGCTTTATAAATATTATTTCACAGAGGTTAAGTGATAGATTCACACATCTAGGATATATGGCTAAACTGAATTTAGGTCTTCCACACTTTAGGTCCATTGCTTTATTCTCAGGGTCACCTAATTACCCCCACAGTGCTGAGTACACAAAGTATTCCTAAGGAAGAGATTATTAGTTTAAATGCTTGTTGAAACTAGTTGAATGGGGAAATTCTTTGGAACCCTAATGCTTTACCCTGCTGTGGCAAGTCAAATTCCTTATTTCATAGACTTCTAAGAACCACCCCACTGCAAGTGTATATCCCCAGATGAAAGTGAAAAGGAAAGTTAGAAATTAAAGCTCTCCAACTAATTCTGTGGTGCCTCACTCACAACCTAGGACACTGTAACTTGGCGAAATATTCCAAAAAATTGCCTCTTTGGTTTGCTGCAATAGGAATTGGCCATGCTCTCACTGACTCAAAATCCCCTCCCCACAAAGGCTGAAAAGGAAATAGAAGAGAACAAGAATATAATCAAAGAACCAGTATGGTGGGAACTGGCCCATTTCTGAGGGAGTTGGCTATTGCTGGGTCACTGCAAGGAGAGTTATAATTGTTTGGGAAAGCAGAGGGGAAGAGAAGAGAAGGAATAAGGGTGAGAAGAAAAAAAATTAGCTCATTCTAGCCACAAAGGGAGAAGAGAGAGAGAGAGCACACTAGAGCAAGCAAGCAAGCTGCAGTCCCGCAGTGACCCCAGGGGAATTGAGTGAGTCAGAGCAGCCATATTGAGCAGGAAATTACTCACAGACGCTGCGTTCCTGCCTCTCTGCTCCCAAGAGAATCGGCCTTTTGTAAATGGTTCCTCTGTCAGTAACTGGGGGGGAGGGGGAAAAGCTGAGGGGGGAGGGGAAGGGGGAGAAGAGGGAGGGAAGGCTCTGTGCAGTGCCTTCCTGTCAGCTCCTTCCCTTCCAGCTGAAATCTGATCCCTCCCTTCCCAAAACTCCAAATTTAGAAGCCAGATTGAAACTGAAATTCTTTTCCTGCCTGCCCTGTGCTCTTAAAGGCACCAGGACTACATTTCCCAGGGCAACAGGCTTCCTAGAATATAGTCTCCAATATCTAGGACACACAGGGTCACCAAAGAACAGAGATTTCCCCCAAGAGCCTCCTTAGTATATGACTCTCTCTCTAGGAAAATTCTGGAGGGAAGTCCATTTTTAATTAGTTCTTAAAGAGTTTGTTTATTTTTTAAATTCACAAACCATATAATTAAAATTAAAATATTGGACTTATTCAAATTCCTCAACTCTTGACTAAAACCTCCATCTCCAGGTGTGATAATGAAGCCTCTTGGCTTCCACAATGAATTGTTGTTCTTCCTCAGGTATTATATACATTCTTTTTTATTGTAACAAAAAAGATTTGGTCACTCAACATTTATACAGTAGTATAGGACTGATGGGGAAAGTGGGACTGATAGTGCTATGAGGAGGAGGGAGAAAGAGGATGCACAAATTAGAGTACTGGAGGGAAACTATTAAGTATACAATAATCACTAGTCACATACATGTACTTCTGTGCAAATGTGTAAGTCAAAATTAATCCTCAGTATTATCCAGTCCTTACCTAATATAACTCCTAATGTTCAACTATTAATATTGTTTTGAAACAGGAAATAAGGAGACTAAGGTCAAAAAAACAGAAAAAGAGCTAGGAAAAAGAGGTATAAAGAAAGGAAAAACTTTTAACCCTCCCCCTTCCTTTTATACATCAACTCCCACCCTCTTCAATTTCACCAAATCCTAAGTGTTCAATATGCCTTCAATGCCACCTAGTGGCTGTCAATGGTTTCCTTTTGTTGTAGGAAACTAGGCAACTCGAATTTCAATAAAAGCTACTTGTCAGAAATATGAACTGTATTCTCCTAAATGCTGTGAGTTTCAGACTATCCCGGTTTTGTCCAGACCCAGAAGGCTATAGTTAACAGGGAGAGCCAGCACTGCTACTAAACCGTTTAAGTTTTTGTCGTTGTTTAGTCATTTTTCAGTTGTTTCCAACTCTTCATAGACCCTATTTGGGGTTTTCTTGGCAGAGATACTGGAATGATTTGCAATTAATGAGAAAGTAAAGAAAGAATTAAGTGACTTGCTCAGGGTCACAGGTCTAATAAGTGTCTGAGGCTAGATTTGAACTCAGGAGAAGAATCTTCCAGACTCCAGCTCCAGCACTATCCACTGTGCTACCTAGCTGCCCCACTTAAGTTTTTAGTCACTGAAAAAACTGAAAGGAAGAAAAAGACTTTTCTAAAAGACAAAACTGAATTCTCCTATCCTAGCTCTTCCCATTTCAATTTCCACTTTACACATAAACAAAAAATGTGACTTATCTCTTAAAGCAGCGAGCCAGGAAGTATTGAGTCCTCTCATCTAGGTCTCCCCCATCCCCAATGCTCTTGGTCTCACTACAATGCAGAAAATTGATCTCTTATAATGAAGAATGGGCAAAGCAGCCACCAACTCCAAATTCTCTTTGCTAATTTGGGGAAAGGGGACATCTTTCCTTTTTCTGAAGAAGAGCTTAACGCCAACCACAGAATAAATTTTGTATTATAAACCAATCAATCCTAAAAAGCTGAGACCCCAGACGGACTAAGCCATAAGAACAGTGACAATGTGTACAATTCTGTCAATCAATCAAGAACATGGGCCTAAAGACAAGAAGACATTTATTAGAATAGGACTTCTTAAAACTTTTTCTACTTTGCAACCCCTTTTCATCAGAAAAAATTTTACATTTAAATCAAACACTTCCTGATAATCAAAATTTCGCTACTCCACATATGGGGTTGCAAACCAATTTAAGAAGCTGGATATTAGAGAACCCAGGACTTCTAGGCATATGTATGTACCAGCAGCTCTTGGTGCATCCAGCTCCCCCTTGTATTTTTTTTGAAGAGGAGAAAGTATCAAAACTAATAGTACCAGCATAGGAAATTATGGATTTACAATGAGAATGAAAGCTCCTAAAGGAAAGGAACCTCACTTGATAAATGTTCTGTTAAATGTCTAATATCAAATCACCACATGTTAACTGAAAGAGAAACTAGAAATGAGTTTCTTTGGTTTTCTTTCTCCATAACCAATCTTTATTTGCTATCTCCTCTTAGTTTCTCTAGGAATAGACAGCCTGGCTTCTCAGATCAAATCTATCTCCTATTTTAGTATCAAAAAGTCATCTTGGGGCAGCTAGGTGCTGCAATGGTTAGAACACCAGCCCTAAAGTCAGGAGGACCTGAGTTCAAATCTGGTCTCAGACACTTAATACTTCCTAATTGTGTGACCCTAGGCAAGTCACTTAATCCCAATTGCCTCAGGCAAAAAAAAAAGTCATCTTTATGAAGGGTCATGTTTTACAAGGTTTAGGCATTGGGACTCTAAACCAGAGAATGCCATCTACACATTCTTTCCACACCCAAGGAAAACCAAAGTCCTCCTCACCTCAGTAATAAATAAGATGCATTCCAGGAACATGTAGTCCTTGTGATTCTCATTCACTGCTTTCTCATCCACAAAGTGCCTAGGCTCCAGGTTTGGGTGTTCTAAGAAAGGTAGAAAACCTCATAGTGAAGAAAGTGGTCCTTGAAACTATGGCTTCCTTTTCAATTCCAGTCATATATTGTACCTAGTTCTATAACCCAGCTACAAATAATAATGATGATAGCTAGCATTTATACAGTGCTCTAAAGTTTGCAAAGTATTTTACAAATATTATCTCACTTTATATCCTCACAACAACCCTGGAAGTTAGGTACTATTATTCTTCCTTCAGAAGTTATGTGACTTGCTCAGTCACATAACTAGCAAGAGTATGAAGCTAGATTTGAACTCTGGTCTTTTTGACTCCAAGTCCAGTACTCATTTACTTCATCATCTATCTGCTATTAGAGACAGATAAAGGCCATGATGGACTCCAAAATATCAGTAACTGATCTAGAAGTATCATCTGAAGTTGATTTACTTCAAGCAAAATGGGAAATAAAGCAACCCTTTTCCCCCAATTATTCCTCTTCGGTCAAGATGAGTTGAACCAAAAATTGGGAGTCAAAGTATGCCTGACCTTGAATTTGATATGGACCTTAATAAATCAGTAATTGACCTGTATTAAGGGGAAAAGAAGCCCTGTTTAGGGTCAGAGAGGAGATTGGGGAATGGAGAAGAAAGGTGGAATGGCTTATTTTTTTTAATGAGTTCTGCATACTGCTCAACAATGACAGAGGATGACATTAGATCTTACTTGTCACTAAGCCAAGAATATCCCTCATTTTATATATAAAAACACCAAAGCTGCTACCAGGAGCTGGGTCTAAATTTCACATCAACCCATTAAGCACTAAGCAAAAAGCCTTGCTCCTTTAGTCCTTGTCACTTCCCATTATCTCTGCAGTGCTCTACCTCTTCCTCCCACAGCACCACCACATGGGCTCACAGCAGAAGGTCAACAACAAACAGCCTCAGTCAATAGCTAGTTTAATGCCCTAGTTCACAAGCTGTCACTGTCTACCAGATGCTGGGCTCTAGACAGAAGGTAAAAGGGGAAAGAGAAAGGAGGAGGGAGACTGCAGGAAGACAGAGAAAAGTCATAGAGATGAGGAAGGAAGCGTCTTCTTTGGTACCTATAAGCTGAGAACTGCCCCAGATGAAGGGCAAAAACTGGAAGTCATCCAGACCCCATACTCCTTGACTCCCAGCCGGCTCCATCCTGTAGGTTTTCTGAAGTTTCCTCATAACTTCAAGGTACCTGAGGTGGAGAAGACAAGAAAAAGTACAAAACAGATTCTCAACCCTTCTAAGCCAGAGAACAAAGAAGCAAAAGAGATAGCTTGGAAACAAGTAGTTTCTATTTTGAGTAAAACCTACATGAAAAAAAATCTGTTTCATTTTTATACATTGAAAATTCATATGATATTGACGAAAGGCCTATTCCTCATGTCAGGAAAACCTAAACCTTAATCCTGCCACTGACTTCCTATATGACCTTGGTCAAGTCAAACTTTCTGGAACTCTATTCCTTCACCTATAAAATAAAAAAGACTATAGTCTGTAGAGGTCCCTTCTAGTTCTTTTTTTTTTTTAAAGGTATTAATTTTTTTTCATTTATTTTATTACAGCTTTTTATTTACAAAACATATGCATGGGTAATTCTTCAACAATGACCCTTGCAAAACCTTCTGTTCCAAATTTTCCCTTCCTTACCCCCATCCCCTCCCCTAGATGGCAGGTAGCCTAATACATGTTAAATATGTTAAAATATGTTAAATCCAATATATGTATACATAGTTATATAGTAATCTTGCCACACAAGAGTTCCAATTGATCAATGATGAACAGAACCAGCTACACCCAGAGAAAGAATACTGGGAAATGAATGTGGACTGCTTGCATTTTTGTTTTTCTTCCCAGGTTATTTTTACCTTTCTAAATCTGATTTTTCTTGTGCAACAAGAGAACTGTATAAATACATACATATACATTGTATTTAAGATATACTTTAACATGTTTAACATGTTTGAGACTGCCTGCCACTTAGGGAGGGAGTGGAGGGAAGGAAAAGTTGGAACAGAAGTGATTGCAAGGAACAGTGTTGAAAAATTACCCATGCAAATGCTCTGTCAATAAAAAGCTATGATTAAAAAAAAAAAAAGAAAAAAGAAAAATTGGATTTAGAAAGGAAAAAACCTGAGAAGGAAAACAAAAATGCAAACGAACAAAAACAGAAAGAGTGAAAATGCTATGTTGTGGTCTACACTCAGTTTCCACAGTCCTCTCTATGGCTGTAGAGGCTCTCTTCATCACTGAATAATTGGAACTGGTTTAAATAATTTCAGTGTTGAAGAGAGCCATGTCCACCAGAATTGATCATCGTATAGTCTTGTTGTTGCCATGTACAATGATCTCCTGGTTCTGCTCATTTCACTCAGCATCAGTTCATGTAAGTCTCTCCAGGCCTCTCTGAAATCATCCTATTGATCATTTCTTATAGAACAATAATATTCCATAACATTCATATACCATAATTTATTCAGCCATTCTCCAATTGATGGGCATCCACTCAGTTTCTAGTTTCTAGCCACTACAAAAAAGGGCCGCCACAAACATTCTTGTACATACAGATCCCTTTTCCTCCTTTAAAATCTCTTTGGAATATAATCCCAGTAGAACACTGCTGAGTCAAAGGATATGCACAGTTTGATAATTTTTTGATCATAGTTCCAAACCGCTCTCCGGAATGGTTGGATCTGTTCACAACTCCATCAACAATGCATAAGTGTCCCAGTTTTCTCACAGGCCCTCCAACATTCATTATTTTTTCCTGTCATCTTAGTCAATCTGAGAAGTGTGTAGTGATATCCCAGAGTTGTCTTAATTTGCATTTCTCTGATCAATAGTGATTTGGAGCACCTTTTCATATGACTAGAAATAGTTGCAATTTCTTCATCTGAAAATTGTCTGTTCATATCCTTAGACCATTTATCAGTTGGAGAATGCCTTGATTTCTTATAAATTTGAGTCAATTCTCTATATATTTTAGAAATGAGGCCTTTATCAAAACCTCTGAATGTAAAAATGTTTTCCCAGTTTATTGCTTCCCTTCTAATCTTGTCTGCATTAGTTTTATTTGTACAAAAACTTTTTAAATTAATATAATCAAAATTATCTATTTTGTGATCAATTTGGTCACAATTCTCCTTGTTTTCCTTTGGTCACAAATTCCTTCTTTCTCCACAGGTCTGAGAGGGAAACTATCCTATGTTCTTGTAATTTATATATAATATCATTCTTTATGTCTAGATCATGAACCCATTTTAACCTTATCTTGGTCAGGTGTGGGTCAATACCTAGTTTCTGCCATACTAGTTTCCAATTTTCTCAGCAGTTTTTGTCATATAGTGAATTCTTATCCCAAAAGCTGGGGTCTTTGGGTTTGTCAAACACTAGATTGCTATAGTCATTGACTATTTTGTTCAGTAGATGGGCCTGGAGACCCAAGTTCAAATCTAATTTCAACGGAACCTATTCCACTGATCAACTAGTCTATTTCTTAGCCAGTACCAAATGGTTTTGATGACCACTGCTTTAACAATATAGTTTTAGATCTGGTACAGCTAGGCTACCTTCATTTGACTTTCTTTCATTAATCATCCTGAAATTCTTGGCCTTTTGTTCTTTCAGATGATTTTTTCTAGGTCAGATCCCTTCTAGTTCTAAATTCCATATTAACACCTTGTTACCTTTAAAGCTAATCATTTTATTTCTCACCTCCATCCCCTCAAAATATTATATATTCATCTGTTTCATCAATCTTTGGTATTTCTGAGAAGTGCCTTATTTTCTAAAGTGGAGAGAATGCTACTCTTAAACTGGTCAGCACTGTGAATACTTCCCCATGAGCCAAAGAATAACATTTGGCATAAAGCTCTGAGACCCCCTGCTCAAGCTTGCTAATAAGATACTACTTGGTGTTAAAATACCACTGGCAAGGAACTTTTTCAATCTTTCTGTTTACCTGGGAGATAACTAAATTATATCAATAAAATGAAATTTTGGAGAAAAGAGACAACCAGAAAATCTAAGCAATTGAGGGAAAGTATGAAGAAGATAAGAAGAACAATGCTGTAATAAGACTATTTACTCTCCCTAGCTCTTTATTCCTAATTTTCACTATGAGAATATCAAGAAAACAAACTCCATCCCCACAAGGTTCCGCCCCTCCTTTCCCTTACCGATTAAACACTTTGAAGACAATGGCTATTTGGTCATCTACCCTGAGGACCCCAATCTTGCAGAGGCAGCAAAGGAAGGCAGCAAAAGCTGCTTCATGACCTGGAAAAGGGAAAAAAGGGGGAAAAAAAAAAAAGGCTGAAAGAGACCACAGAGTCTATTTTAAAAAGAAAGAGATTTCTTCTTGACTTTCTAGACTGTCCCCAAAAGATTAAGAAATAGGTATCTTGCTCCAAAGAGAATATACTGAGTTAGAATCTCGTTCTCACATAAGCTCTTCTCTACTCAAAACGAATCAGGTCTTTTCTAGCTCTAACAGCATTGTAAACCCATTCCTAAATATGTCTGAGCTGTTAACTTAAAAAAAAAAAAAAAAAAAAAAAAAAGATAGATGTACCTATTATAGAACATATATAAATTATCCTGTATCCAAATACGAAGAACTCCAACTTTCCTACTCCTTACCACCATCACATTAGACTGGACAGATCAAACTTGATAGGATTTTGCCTAGACAAGTTCAACCTCAAGGATAACAATAAATTCCCTGTTGATTATTTGATCTTTTTACACAAAACACACACACACACACACACACACACACACACACACACACACACACACACACAAAGATTTTCTACCTTGTTTTAGGCCGTTAGGGCAGTAGATAGAACACTGGGACTGAAGACCCAAGTTCAAATCTAATTTCAGCACTCAATAGCTGTGTGAATTTAGGCAAATCACTTAATCTGTTTGGCTTAGTATAGCATCTACCTCCCAGAACTATTGTGAGGATCAAATGAGATATTTGTAAAGCCCTTAGTATATTACTTGGCATACAGTAAATATTATATAAATGTTATTATTATTAGTGCAATATATGTTTTTTGGACCTAACACATTTTAAGTCCTCAATATATATCATTATTTAGCAACACTAGACTCAAACCAATCAAAGCCTCAACCAACCAATCAATGACTATGGTAATGATAAAAAAACAGAGACTTAAAAAGATGTATACATAGTCACCTTGTTTACCTGGAGTCTTTAAATTTTGGTCTTGGTCAAATCCTCTCAAATGTACAACTCAATCCAGGGAACAAGTCAAAACAAAATGTACTCAGGAGCCCACGGTCTACTTGGATTTTCTCAAGCTTACTTTAAAAACCTGGGTACTACACAAAGCCAGAGACATGAGATACCACTACCACAAGGAAATCATGGGGCTCTACATTTCAGAAGAGAAGAAGGGCAAATCCGTTTCTTCCAAATTTTCCTGGGCATATGGGTACCTGGCATGAGAAATATACTTCTTTTAAGGTGTCCAAAGACACCTTAGTCATGAGGTGAAAGTTAGCCTGGAATCCTCAAAAAGAACCAGTAACATCAATCAAGAAGACAGAAAACCTCAAGGAAAGCATTTGTCAAACCACAAATAAACCCCAAGGGAAAACCAGCTGTTTTAGAAGCTGTGCAGAGCTCTACAGGATGCTGCTGGAAGATGCTGAGGAAAAGAAACACAAGCAGCACACAGTAAGAGTAACAAAGATCCAGCTTGAAAGAGAGAATAGAAAAACAAATTACAAGGGATCCATATTTGGGGCAACATTTCCCCCTGGTGGAGCAAACTTGCATCACACCAGTCATGTTCAAAGATAAAATGTTGCTCCTTTCCAAAGATTTGCATTTCCGGAATATAGCAGACTTCATAAATGCTCTATTTCACAGACATAAGCTACAAAAGTTTCCAGGACTGCTACTTACTTGGAATGGCAGCAGGGTAGCTAAAACCAAAGAAAAAAGGCAACTATAGAAAGGACAAAAATGAAGCAAAATAATCCCTATCTCCTGTCACTCAAAACCCTTTAGGTTACAAATCTCAGGCAAGAGTAAATTACCTGTGCCATAATCAATTCGGGTAGGGTTTCCCACTGATTCCTTTAGGTAAAGGGCAACCTCAGGCACAGCAGCTGCCATCTGACTAGGAACCACTGTAGCCACTAGGTTTTCTGCTTCCTGGTGAAACAAGAGAGAGAAAATTTGTACCATATTGCTCAGTATTCAGAATTCTCAGCAGCTGAAAAACATAAAAATAAAAAAAGTCAGGAGGGTGGAGAGAAAAAAAACATCCACCATCAATCCCACTTGCCTCCCCACTAGGTGACTAGCCTCTACATGTATCCCTCATTCCCTTGCTTGGCCATTATAAATGGCTGCCTCTGCTGAGTCCAAAGGAGAGAAGCTATGGAAATAACAGGAAGGGAGTCCTCGTTGACGTATATGACTGAAATAGTAGACAAAAGGACTATTTTAGAAGGAACTTTTTTTCTATCTTAGGGGAAGATAAGAGAATTCTGCTGTAAAGCCTCTACTTCCTTACTCCAGAGGGTAGAAGACCACTTTCTGATTAAAGTACAAACTCCTCTGTCTGGTATATGAGGTTCTCCACAATCTGGCAACATTTGATCCTTCCAATCCTTTCATTACTTCATGCTTTATAAAATGCCACTCAAAATGAACTACTCTACTTCCACAATACTCCAAAAACTTCTACACTTTTATTTTGTAATACTCCCAAAATGCCTTTCTTTTAATTGGTTAAAGTTCAATTCAAATGTCATATTCTTTACAACTTTCCCCTAAGATATCACATTAGCACTTTACTTTGCATTTTTTAAATTCATTTCCATAATGTTGAGCATATCTTAATTCCCTAAACTGCAACTTCCATGAACCTTTCTATCTTCCCTAATATTTAAAATAATAAGCATACAGTAAGCACTTAATACATTTTTAAAATAAATATAGGAAGAATGTGAGGCAAACTAAAACGATTTTTTTCCCTTCCCAAAGAATTGAAGATTTGAATTATATTTATATGTCCAAAGATAGTTTAAGGCTTATCCAATATCTAGAGACATCCCTCCTTCCCTTTGACAACTGCCAGGACATTTTGATCCCTGACAGGTCTCAATTTCAGTTTATACCACCCACTCCTGACTGGGCCATTAGATATGAAAGACTTACCTGGTCAAGTTTGGCATACCAAGTCCTGAAAGCTTTGTTCCCAAATCTGGAGGGCTGATCCATGGGAGGGGTCTCATCAATCCATCTGTCCAATGTGTTGAGAAGAGCGACAAGCTTATTAATGGGCTGTTATGAGGCAAAACAGAAAGAATGGAACATAGTAAGCATTAGATATAGAGGAACTATTAAAGGGGGGAAAAAAAAACTGGTCCTAATGGACTCACAAGGGAATACTATCAAACTTTTAAAGAATAATTATACCAATGCTACACAAATTATTCTTTTCCCCAAAATGAAAAAAGCACCCTGCCAGATTTCTTTTATGAGATAAATGTTGTCCAAATCCTTCAACCAGGGAATTCAATAAAGATCAATAGCTCCAAGCAAAATCTACTAGGTCTGGTGACTTTGTTTTTTTAAGTCTTGGATAGGGAGTTAAGACTCCAGAACTCTAATCACAAACCTACTTATGTCACTACTTAAGTGCCTTAAAAGCACAACCTTTTACATACATGTAAGATTTTTAATATGGTAAAAGAGAACACTGAATTTGGAGTTATAGAGACTAGATTCAGCTCAGCTTTGCTAACATGCTACTCGTGTAACCAGAGGAACATTACTTCACTTCTTTGGGTTCTTGTCCTCAAAGGAAAATGAGAGGATATGGACTCTTTTACCTCTAAGAGCCTTTTCTGCTTTAATAATAATTCATTTATATATTAAACACTTTCACACACATACAGCACAATACACAACATTAGGTAGATATAGATGAGGAAAGGTAGCCTGATATAGTGGACAAAGTCTAGGAGTTGGAGGCAGGAAGACCAGAAGTCAAATCCTTGCTCAGATCCATACTAGATGTATGATTTCAGGCAGACCATTTAACCTCTCTGTCTCTCTCAGTTTCCTCCTCTATAAAATGAAGGAACTGCACTTGAAGGCCTTCAGTTCCCTTCAGTTTTAAGTCTATGAGTTTATGATGCTTGGACATTTTCTGATAGCAAAAAACTGAAAGCAAAATGACTACCCACCAATTGGGCAATGGCTAAAAAGACTCTGTTATATGAAGTACTGTATCATAAAAAATGATAAAAGAATTCAGAAAAACATGAGGAAGATTTATTTGAATTGATACAAAGCAAAATAAGCAAAACTATAAGAAAATATACACAATGACTATAATAATGTAAAGGAAAACTAAAAATCAATAAAACTAAATTAATTACAATGTCTAATCTAAGTCCCAGAAAAGAGATGATGATGATATACAATTTCCTTCCCTTGTAGAGATGTGAGAAAGTAGGGATAAAGACTGTTGCATATGTTGTCAGACTTAGCCCTTACGTTAGTTTTACTGAGTTATTTTTCTTTATTAAAAAGGAGACTTCAAGTAAGAAGGGAGTGATGTGAAAATGAAAGGCCTCAATAAAAACAACACAATAACACACAACCAGATTCCTTTAGAACCTGTAGCTGATTCCTCTAGCTGACCAATAAAAGAAAAATTAGAATCTGAAATTTTAGTTCAGGTCTCAAAACTAAAAAGAGAGAAAAGGAAAGGTCCTTTAGGATGTAGCCAGAGAATATCCTTTCTTTTTTATATTTGGAGGAAAACATCAGGATAAATCCTTCATCTTAGATCCCCTGTAAAACAGAGAGAGATTTCTAATTATCTTGAGCGATAAAAAACAGAGGGAACCTAAAACTCCAAGCTGAGCATGTAGGAAAATGGAGATAAGAAGAATATGGTAAGAAAAGTATTTTGGAGATGTAGCCCAATAAAAGTTGTCTCATCGCAGGACTAGGAGATCATTATATACTTCAATAACAATACTATATGATGACCAGTTCTGATGGACCTGGCCATCCTCAGCAACGAGATCAACCAAATCATTTCAATGGAGCAGTAATGAACTGAGCTAGCTATGCCCAGAAAAATAACTCTGGGAGATGACTAAAAACCATTACATTAAATCCCCAATCCCTATATTTATGCACACATGCATTTTTGATTTCCTTCACAAGCTAATTGTACAATAATTCAGAGTCTGATTCTTTTTGTACAGCAAAATAATGTTTTGGTCATGTATACTTATTGTGTATCTAAGTTATATTTTAATATATTTAACATCTACTGGTCATCCTGCCATCTAGGGGAGGGGTTGGGGGGGGGGGTAAGAGGTGAAAAATTGGAACAAGAGGTTTGGCAATTGTTAATGCTGTAAAGTTACCCATGTATAAATCCTGTAAATAAAAGGCTATTAAATAAAAAAAAAAAAAAAAAAAGTTGTCTCATCATCTCACTAAGAGTCTGGCTCCACAAGTTAAATAAAGGAAAAGCTACAGGAAAAAAAAAAAGAAAGAAAGAAAATTATTATGATCATAAAGTAGGACATAAAATGTCCAATGTACCTGGACAAACAATATTTGTATACAAACAAGTTTGTCATCAAGAACATTGCAAAAGCTAACAAAGGGTCTCAATAATGGAATGAAGAAAGCAGATGAGGCTAAATGTCAGACCCGGAGAAGTAAGTAGTAGACCAAAAATGGATTACTGAATCAAGCTAAAGCTAGCTAATCGAAATTTACCAAGATATGGGCAACACCAAAACTTAGGATAAAGAATGAATCAGCCGGAAGGGCAATTTCAGAGAACCAATGAGTTTATAGGAAGCTTGTGTGTGTGTGTGTGTGTGTGTGTGTGTGTGTGTGTGTGTGTGTGTGTATGAAGCAGTAATTTCCTTAGAAAGGTAGAAACAATCAAGGTGGTTTCTTCAGGATCCTCTGCATGAGAGTCAACATTAGTACACTCCTTGATAGGTACTAAGTCTCCTTCAAGAGTATATGCTTCATGATAAATGTGGAAATATGTCTAAAAGAACTGCACATGGTTAGTCTATAGTAGATTACTTGCTATCTTGGGGGAAGAGGAAAGGTGGGAAGGAAAAAAATTTGGAACACAAGGTTTTGCAGGGATGAATGTTGAAAACTATTTTTGCATGTATTTTGAAAAATAAAAGGTATTATTTTTTTAAGAAAAGAAAAAAAGAATATATACTTCAATAACCTAGTATTTTTCCCCATTGGATTTATGAAATAAAGGATACTTCCTGCTTCAACTAGCTTTGCAAACAAAAGAAATTTGGAACCTCTGAAACATGAGAAATTTCCCCCTATGTCTACTTGGGAAAATAAGGTACCTTCATAAGAAGTACTCCGAAGAATTGCTGCCTAGACCTCAATGCAGAGAACCAGATTACTGAAAGGGTCTGAAAACAAACCCCAATTCACCCCACACAATTCCACAGCACAAAGTAGGGCAGCTATTATAAACTGAAAAAGACCCAACAAAACACGGATTTTCTCTAGGCCTCTGGCTTTCTGAGAGCTAAAGGGGATTAAGGAAGAACAAAGTGATGACTGACTAGAACCCACTGGCTCAGCTAGGCTGAATAATTAAAGGGTCCCCATCTTTTCTGAGAACGTCTCTTTGAAAGGAGCAAATTGTCTATTGTCAGTTGTGGTTTGTCCTTCATTCTGAAAGAAGACCAATAATGAAGCCAAGACATCCAAGTGAATGGGAGGTAAGTGAGGGATGGCCATGCCAGGTCACCTGCCTTACTTTCCCCTTTGGAGTCATCTGGGTCCAGTAACCAGACATAGATAAGGACGAATAGAGGTGACCCTAGATGAAAAAGGAGACTTGGGCCTTTTTAAGCTAAGGTCTTTAACAGGTCTTGGTTTGACTGAGGCAATACCCATTCAATGATTAAGATTAGGTTAGATTTGAGACAAAGAATGGCCTCGTCCAAAAAAAAGTAAAATAAAATCTGGGCCAAAACAGAAACAACTGCAATTTACATTCACTTTGAGTCAATCAGGGCCCCAAAAATGACCAAATGGGACTTGTCTTGAAATCTATTGTTGACCAATCAATGAGAGCTAGAGTAATATGGATTGAAGACAGGGTCCCTGAGAAAGAAATCTAGCTGGTAAAACACAAGATACCCTAGAAGATTTCAGCAATCCAAAAAAAAAAAAAATTATAGTCCTTTGACCAGAGTACCAGCAGTAAGGGTATGATGAAGGAAAGAGAGGAAGGACTTGAGAGAGAGCTTTGTTGCCCAATTGACTGTCCTTTGTTCTCAAAGAGGACCATATCTGGAAGGGAATGACATGACAGGTGAGTTAAATTTAAGTGAGGGAGAGCTGTGCAAAAACACTAGCCTCACTTTGCCCTTCAGAGACATCTGGGTCTAGTGGCAAGATATAAATAGATTAAGATGACTGAGATGACTCCTACCTATTGTCAGGTTGCAGGGGCCCTCCTACCAAAAAGAACGGGTCCAGCTTTTCATTTCTCTTAAGCATTTTGCCAATTCTTCCCAGAACCAAAATTCAACCAACTAGGGGAGGTGGGAAAGGGAGAGAAGGGGGGAGGGTGTTAAGATAAAGGGAGATTAGGGAACATAAAGCATTCTTTAGTCATTCTACTCCATAGTTGTCAGCAGATAGTACAACAACCCACTCACTTGTCTGCCCTTAACTCAAAGTGAACTACACTGCCTGTTACATGTAGCAGCAAGGAACTTTACTTCTGGAGAGTAAGCAAAAACTCCCTCTGCCTCCCTACCTCTAGAATAGTCTCAATCAAAAAAAACATCAGAGCTAAGAGGAAAAAGCACCTAATACTGGAGTTAATCAAAACCATAAAGCATTTTGGTAACCAAGGATTTGCTTAAATAATTATAGTTTCTCTTTAATTAACTCTTTCTCCATCACTGATCTTAGCTCACATCTATATAACACTTAAAGATGTTTCATTTTTTAAATTATTTTATTTCTTCCAATTACCAAAAAAAATAATTTTTAACACTAATTTTTTAAAATTTTGAGTTCCTGTGAACAAATCCAACCATTCTGGAGAGCAATTTGGATCTATGCCCAAAAAGTTATCAAACTGTGCATACCCTTTAACCCAGCAGTATTACTACTGGACTTGTATCCCAAAGAGATCTTAAAAGAGGGAAAGGAACCTACATGTGCAAAAATGTTTGTGGCAGTCCTTTTTGTAGTTTGAAGCAAGGAACTGGAAATGGAATGAATGCCCATTAGTTGGAGAATGATATATTAATGTTATGGAATATTATTGTTCTATAAGAAACAATCAGCAAAATGTTTTCAGAGAGGTATGGAGAGATTTACATGAACTGATGCTGAATAAATGAGCAGAACCAGGAGATCATATTATACACAGCAACAACAAGACTATACGATGATTAATTCTGATGGATGTGGCTCTCTTCAACAATGAGAGGATTCAAACCAGTTCCACTTGTTCATTGATGAAGAGAGCCATCTACATCCACAGAGAAGACTGTGGGAACTGAGTGTGGACCACAAAATATAGTATTCTTGCATTCTCACTCTTTCTGTTATTGTTTGCTTGCATTTTTGTTTTCCTTCTCAGAGTTTTTTTTTCCTTTCTAGATCTGATTTTTCTTGTGCAGCACGATAACTGTATAAATATGTATACATACATTAGGTTTAACACATATTTTAACATATTTAACATTTATTAGACTACCAGCCATCTAGGGGATAGAGTAGGGGGAATGAGGGGAAAATTTAGAACAGAAAGTTTTGCAAGGATCAACATTGAAAAATCACCCATGCATATGTTTGTAAATAAAAAGCTATAATAATAAAAAATAAATAAATAAGTTCTGAATTCTCTCCCTTCCTCTGTTCCCTCTCCTGAATTGAAAAGGCAAGCAATTTGTTTTTTTGTTTTGTTTTGTTTTGTTTTTATTTAATAGCCTTTTATTTACAGGTTATATGAATGGGTAACTTTACAGCATTAACAATTAAGGCAAGAAAATAACAGTTTGGTCATGTATACTTATTGTGTATCTAATTTATATTTTAATATATTTAACATCTACTGGTCATCCTGCCATCTGGGGGAGGGGGTAGAGGGTAAGAGGTGAAAAATTGGAACAAGAGTTTTGGCAATTGTTAATGCTGTAAAGTTACTCATACATATAACCTGTAAATAAAAGGCTATTAAATTAAAAAAAAAAAAACAATTAAGGCAAGCAATTTGATAAAGATTATACATGTACAATCATGCAAAACATATTTCCATATAATTATATTGTGAAAGAAAATACAAAAAAATGAAAAAAATAAAGAAAATTTTTAAAAACTATACTTCAATCTGCTTCAAGTTCTTTCCCTAAAGGAAGACTTCATTTTTCATCATAAGTCTTTCAGAACTGTCTTGACTCATTGTACTGTAAGGATACCTAAGTCATTCACAGATGATCATCATAAAATATTGCTATTATTGTTTACAATGTTCTCCTGGCTTTTCCCTTTTGTTTTGTTTCTTCGTTCACAACATGATTAATGTGGAAATATGTTTATATGATTGCACATGTATAACCTATATCAGGTTGCTTGCTGTCTTAAGGAGAGGGAATGGGAGTAAAAATTTAGAACTCAATTTTTTTTTCTTTTTTTTAAAAACTTATTCAGTTTTGCCTCTTCACCTCAGGGTTTGAAATCTGGCTCAGCACAGAAGCTTCACTATCACAATTCCAACACAGTGCTGTGTCTAGTTTGGCCTCAGGAGACATTCATTAGTGTTTGAATACAGGAAATCTTCACACAATCCAAGCAGTCAGAAAGTACATATTCAACATTCCCTATAGAAAGAGCCTGTCTTAGAAATTGAAAACTGAGTGAATGCCATCAATTGGAGAATGGCTGAATAAGTTATGGAATATGAATGTTATGGAATATTGTTGTTCTATAAGAAACGATTAGCAGTATGATTCCAGAAAGTCCTGGAGAGACTTACATGAATTGATGCTAAGTGAAGTAAGCAGAATAAGATTACTGTACATGGCAACAACAAGCTTATATTATACATGTTGATCAATTCTAAAGGACATGGCTCTTTTCAACAATGAATTGATTCAGGCCATATCAACACCCAGAGAGAAGACCATGGGAAATGAGTGTGGATCACAACATAGTATTTTCACTCTTTTTGTTGTCTGTTTGCATTTTGTTTTCTTTCTTATTTGAATATATAGAATAGAATATATTGAATATATATAGAACTGATTTGTTTCATCTCATTGTTGAAGAGAGTCATATCCATTAGAACTGACCATCATATGGTATTGTTGTTAAAATATATAATGATCTCCTGGTCCTGCTCTTTTCACTCATCATCAGTTCATATAAGTCTCTCCAGGCCTTTCTGAAATCATCTTGTTGGTCATTTCTTATAGAACAATAATATTCCATAACATTCATATACCACAATTTATTCAGCCATTTTCCAGTTGATGGGCATCCATTCAGTTTCCAGTTTCTAAACCACTACAAAGAGGGCTGCCACAAACATTCTTGCACATATAGGTCCCTTTCCCTTCTTTAAGCTTTCTTTGGGATTTAAGCCCAGTAGTAACACTGCTGGATCAAAGGAATGCACAGTTTGATAACTTTTTGACCATAGTTCCAAATCACTCTCCAGAATGGCTGGATGTACTCACAATTACACCAACAATTTATCAGTGTCCCAGTTTTCCCACATCCCCTCCAACACTCACCATTATCGTTTCCTGTCATCCTAGTCAATCTGAAAAGTGTGTAGTAGTATTTCAGAGTTGTCTTAATTTGCATTTCTCTGATTGATAGTGATTTAGAGCACCTTTTCATATGACTAGAAATAGTTTCAATTTCTTCATCTGAAAATTGTCTATTCATATCCTTTGACCATTTATCAATTGGAGAATGCCTTGATTTTTTATAAATTAGAGCAATTCTCTTTTTTTGGAAGTAAGGCCTTTGTCAGAACCTTTGAATGTAAAAATGTTTTCCCAGTTTATTTACCTTCTAATCTTGTCTGCATTAATTTTGTTTGTACAAAAGTTTTTCAATTTGATATAATCAAAATTTTCTATTTTGTGATCAATAATGATCTGTAGTTCTTCTTTGGTCACAAATTCCTTCCTCCTCCACAGGTCTGAGAGGTAAACTGTCCTATGTTCTTCTAATTTATTTATAATATCATTCTTTATGCCTAGATCATGAACCCATTTTGATCTTATCTTGGTATACAGTGTTAAGTGCCTAGTTTCTGCCATACTAATTTCCAATTTTCCCAGCGGTTTTAGTCAAATAGTAAATTCTTATTCCAAAAGCTGGGGTCTTTTGGGTTTGTCAAACACAAGATTATTAGTTATTGACTATTTTGTCCTTTGAACTTAACCTATTCCACTGATCAACTAGTCTATTTCTTAGCCAATACCAAATGGTTTTGGTAACCACTGCTTTATAATATAGTTTTAGATCTGGTACAGCTAGGCCACCTTCGTTTGATTTTTTTTTCCATTAGTTCCCTTGAAAGTGTTGACCTTTTGTTCTTCCAGATGAATTTTGTTATTTTCTAGGTCATTAAAATAGTTTTTTGGGAGTCTGATTGGTATAACACTAAATAAATAGATTAGGTTAGTATTGTCATCTTTATTATATTCCCTCGCCCTTTATATCCCAAGGAGATACTAAAGAAGGGAAAGGGACCTGTATGTGCCAAAATGTTTGTGGCAGCCCTGTTTGTAGTAGCTAAAAACTGGAAAATGAATGGACGCCCATCAATTGGAGAATGTTTGGATAAATTGTGGTATATGAATGTTATGGAATATTATTGTTCCGTAAGAAATGACCAGCAGGATGAATACAGAGAGGCTTGGAGAGACTTACATGAACTGATGCTAAGTGAAATGAGCAGAACCAAGAGATCATTATATACGTCAACAACGATACTGTATGAAGATGTAATCTGATGGAAGTGTATTTCTTTGACAAAGAGACTTAATTCAGTTTCAATTGATCAATGATGGACAGAAGCAGCTACACCCAAAGAAAAAACACTGGGAAATGAATGTAAACTGTTTGCGTTTTTGTTTTTCTTCCCGGGTTATTTTTACCTTCTGAATCCAATTCTCCCTGTGCAACAAGAAAATTGTTTGGTTCTGCACACATCCATTGTATCTAGGATATACTACAACATATTCAACATATATAGGACTACTTGCCATCTAGGGGAGGGGGTGGAGGGTGGGAGGGAAAAATCGAAACAGAAGTGAGTGCCAGGGATAATGTTGTACCTGGGTACCTGGGTAATGTACCTGGCATGGGTTCTGTCAATAAAAAGTTATTATAATTTTTAAAATATATATATTCCCTCACCCTATCCAAGAGCATTTAATACTTTTCCAATTGGTTAAATCTGACTTTATTTGTGTGGAAAGTGTTTTAGATTCCCAGATATTTTATACTATTGGCAGTTACTTTAAGTGGAATTTCTCTTTGTAACTCTAACTGTTGGATTTTATTAGTGATATATAAGAATGCTGATGATTTATGTGGGTTTTATTTTATATCCTGCAACTTTTGTTAAAGTTGTGGATTATTTCTAATAATTTTTTAGGTGATTCTCTGGGGTTCTCTAAGTATACCATCATATCATCTGCAAAGAGTGATAATTTGGTTTCCTCATTACCTACTCTAATTCCTTTAATCTCTTTCTCAACTCTTATTGCCAAAGTTAGCATCTCTAATACAATATTGAATAGTAATGGTGATAGTGGGCAACCTTGTTTCACTCCTGATCTTATTGGTTCCAGTTTATCCCCATTACATATGATGCTTACTGAGGTTTTAAATAGATGCTACTAATTATTTTAAGGAAAAGTCCATTTATTCCTATACTCTCAAGTGTTTTTAATAGGAATGGATGTTGGATTTTATCAAATGCTTTCTCTGCATCTATTAAGATGATCATATGGCTTTTGTTAATTTGGTTATTGATATAGTCAATTATGCTAATAGTTTTCCTAACATTGAACTAGCCCTGTATTCCTGGTATAAATCCTACTTGGTCACGGTGTATTATGCTAGGGATGATTTTCTGTAATCTTTTTGCTAATATTTTATTTAAGATTTTAGCATCAATATTCATTAGGGAAATTGGTCTATAATTTTCTTTCTTTGTTTTCAACCTAGCTGGTTTAGGTATCAGTATCATGTCTGTGTCATAAAAGTAATTTTGTCTTTCATTCCTTATTTTTTCAAATAGTTTATATAACATTGGTGTTAATTGTTCTTTAAATGTTTGGTAGAATTCACATGAAATCCATCTGGTCCTGGGGATTTTTTCCTTAGAAAGTTGATTAATAGCTTGTTCTATTTCTTTTTCTAAAATGGGACTATTTAAGCAATTTACTTCCTCTGTTAATCTGGGAAGCCTATATTTTTGAAGGTAGTCATCCATTTCACTTAGTTATCAAATTATTGGCATAAAGTTGAGCAAAGTAACTCCTAATTATTGCTCTAATTTCTCTTCACCCGTGGAAAGTTCTCCCTTTTCATTTTTAAGACTAACAACTTGATTTTCCTCTTTCCTTCTTCTAATCAGATTTACCAAAGGTTGACCTATTTTATTGGTTTTTTCATAAAATCAACTCTTAGTTTTATTTATTAATTCAATAGTTTTTTTTTTTTTACTTTCAATTTTATCAATTTCTCCTTTTAATTTTAGAACTTCAAGTTTAGTATGTGATTGGGGGTTTTTAATTTGGTCTTTTTCTACCTGTTTTAAGTTGCAAGCCCAATTCATTGATCTCTTTCTCTGTATTATTCAAGTAAGCCTCTAGAGATATAAAATTTCCTCTTATTACCTCTTTGGCTGCATCCCACAAATTTTGGCATGTTGTCTCATTGTTGTCATTCTCTTGGGTGAAATTATTAATTATGTCTATGATTTGCTGTTTCATCCATTCATTCTTCAGGATAAGATTATTTCGTTTCCAATTACTTTTTGGTCTATTTACCCCTAGCTTTTTGTTGAATGTAGTTTTTATTACATCTTGATCTGAAAAGAATGCATTTACTATTTCTGCCTTTCTGCGCTTAATTTTGAGGTCTTTATATCCTAATATATGGTCAATTTTTGTATAAGTTCCATGAACTGCTGAAAATAAAGTATACTCCTTTCTGTCTCCCTTCAGTTTTCTCTAAAGATCTATCATACCTAACTTTTCTAATATTCTATTTACCTCTTTAACTTATTTCTTATTTGTTTTGTAGTTTGATTTATCTAGTTCTGACAGTGCAAGTTTGAGATCTCCCACTATTATAGTTTTGCTGTCTATTTCTTCTTGCAACTCTCTTAATTTCTCCTTTAGGAAGTTAGATGCTATACCACTCGGTGCATATATGTTTAGTACTGATATTGCTTCATTGTCTATGCTACCCTTTAGCAAGATAGTTTCTTTCCTTATCTCTTTTAATTAGATCAATTTTTGCTTTTGCTTGATCTAAGATAAGGATGGTACCACTGCTTTTTTGACTTCACCTGAGGCCTAACAGATTCTGCTCCAGCCTTTTACCTTTACTCTGTACGTATCTTCATGCTTTAAATGTGTTTCCTGTACAACATATTGTAGGGTTCTGGCTTTTGACCCAGTCTGCTATCCACCTCCGCTTTATGAAAGAGTTCATCCCTTTCACATTTACAGTTAAAATGACTAATTCTGTATTTCTTGCCATCTTATTATCCCCAGATTAGGCTTTTCTTTTTCTTGCCCCCCTTAATCCCCTTCTGAGTATTAAATTTATGGGCACCACTTGCCTCACGCAGCCCTCCTTCTTTAGAATCCCTCCCATCCCTTTGAATCCATTCCTCTTTCTTACACCTTTCCCTTATTACTCTTTTCCTTTTCCCTTTTCCTCTCCCACTTTTTAATGAGGTGAGAGACGTTTCTCTGTAAACCAAATATGTCAGTTATTTTCTCTTTGAGCCAAATCTATTGAGAGTAAGATTCACACAATGTTCCTCCCCCTCCCTAAATTCTCTTAGATATGATAGGTTTATTTTGCCTCTTTGTGGAATGTAGTTTCCTTCTTTTTATCTCCCCTTTTCCCTTTTTCTAATACTATCCCCTTTCCATTTCTACTTCCCTTTTTTTATATCAGTAAAATCAAATTACACATGTACTCTTTATGTATGTCCATAATAGAAATACAGTTCTCAAGAGTTCTTTTTACCTTTTTCTGCTTCTCTTGAGTCCTAGTTGGAGGTCAAATTTTTTGTTTAGCTCTGGTTTTTTCATTAGAAATAAATGGAATTCACCTGTTTCATTAAATGTCCATCTTCTTCCCTGGAAGAAAATGCTCAGCTTAGCTGGGTAGTTTATTCTTGGCTGCATTCCAAGTTATTTTGCCTTTCGGAATATCAGATTCCAGGCCCTTCGATCCTTTAATGTGGAAGCAGCTAGATCCTGAATGATCCTTATTGTGGCTCCTCGGTATTTAAATTGTTTTTTTCTGGCTGCTTATAATATTTTTTCCTTAGTCTGATAGTTCTGAAATTTAGCCAGAATATTCCTTGGAGTTTTTATTTTAAGGTCTGTTTCAGACGGTGTTCTGGAATTCTTTCAATGCCTATTTTATCTTCTAATTCTATTACCTCTGGGCAATTCTCTTTGATGATTTCCTATAAAATAGTGTCTAGGCTCTTTTTTTCATCATAATTTTCAGGAAGTCCAATAATCCTCATTTTATCTCTCCTAGATCTATTTACCAGGTCTGTTGTTTTTCCAAGTAGATATCTAACTTTTTTTCTATTTTTTTCTTTTTTTTTTTTTTGGTTTTGCTTGACTGATTCTTGATGTCTTAACGAATCATTCATTTCTATTTGTTCAGTTCTGATTTTTAATGAGTTATTTTCTTCATTAGCTTTTTATACTTTTTGTATATGTCCAATTGAGTTTTTAAGTGAATTGCTTTGCTTTATGGAATTTTTTTCCATTTCACTAATTTTTTTTAAATGAGTTATTTTCTTTTTCCAATTCACAAATTTTAGTTTTCTGGGAATTCTTTACCTTTTCCAGTTCACATTTCAGGAAGTTGTTTTCTTTTTCCACTTTATCAAATTTTTCTCTTTCCTTTCCCTATTTTTCTTCTAGCTCTCTTTTAATACCTTTTATAATTTCTTCTAGGAAAGCCTTGTGTGATAGGGAACAAGTTATATCCTCCTTTGAGTTTTTGTCTGGAGACTGTCTGCTATTAGGCTCCTCATGGTTGAAAACCTGCTCTCTTTCTGTATAGAAACTATCAATGGTTAGTGTATGCTTGATTTTTTTACTCATTTTTTTAAAAAAAGCCCTTAGGGTCTATCCTCAGGACAAGGAGGTTACCAGCTTCCTCTGCAGAACAGGGATAGATATATGGACAGTAGCTGTATTGCAAACAGGCTGCTAAGAGCTGTGGAGATGCAGAAATGCTCTGGGAAGAGCAGCCACACTGTGGAAGTACTACTGCCCTGAGAAGAGCCCTGCTGAGCTGTGCAGATCAGTGGCTGCTCTGGGACAAGCAGCTTAGCAGCTAAAGTGTCACTGCTAAAGGCAGAACCCGGCTGTGCAGATCAGGCTATCCTGGGAAGAACACCAGCCTGGAAGTGTTTCTGCCCTGGGAAGCGCGGTGGAAGTTCTATTGCCTCTGGCAGAGCCCTCTTGCTGTGCAGATTTGTGTTGGCCCCAGGCAAAAGCCCCGCTGCTGCAGAATGGGGCTGCACAGCTGTGCTGTGGTCTATGCTGAGTCACTTCCAGTGTTGGGTGGGCGTAGCCAGATCCTGTTATATTCTGGCGTTTTTTGGAGTACACTCTACCTTTGGCTTTAACTTATCAGCTGATCTACTGCTCTGCAACTAAAGCAGAGCAGTCAACCTGTGGTGGAGTCTTGCTGCAAATTTTCCACCCACAAGACCACCCCCGCCCCGTCCACTCAGTATGCTGGCCTCTGGTTCTGCCTCCCTGCTTGCGCTGGCCTGCTCCCACAGATCAGGACAAACCTTTTCTGGCAATCATCCAGATCTTCCAGATTATCTTCGGCTGGTAATGTGTTGTACTCTCAATATTTGTGGATTTCATCAGTCAAGCACTATTTCTGAGGCTGAATTTGGTAATTAGTAGTGAGGGTAGAAGGGAAGCTTAGAATGACGCGTGTGTCTCCTCCACCATCTTGGCTCCTTGCTCCCTACTTTGTTACTTTGTACAAAGTACATTTCACTTTCATCAGCTCAGATTTTTCTGAAATCATCTGCTCACTATTTCTTATAGCACAATAATCCTCCATCATACATCATACACCACAATTTATTCAGCCATTTCCCAACTGATGGGCTGACTTTTGATTTCCAACTTTTTGCCCCCAAAAAGGAGCTGTTATAAATATTATTGTATATATAAGTCCTTTTCCTTTTTGTTATTTATCTCTTTGAGGATATAAACCTAATAGTGGTATTGTAAGGTCAAAGGATATATATGACTTTATAGTCCTATGGGCATAATTACAAATTTTTCTACATGATGGGAGTGTGAAATGGTATTCCCTTTAATGTATAAAATTATCACTCTGAAATTCTGTTCCCTTTGATTCCTGGCATCCCAGACACCAGAGAGTCTATGAAAGAGAGCATATCCTCCTGGCTGGCCTTTTTTAAGGCAAATCATTCCATTGATACCCTTTTCAGGAAATTTCACATTCCAGATGCCTTCAAAAGTGATGTCCCATTCAATTGGAGATCTAGTCCTGAGGACTTTGGCTTTCTTTTCAGCCTGAAACTGGAGCCTCAAGATTCCCTATTACAGGGCAATTTTAAACTCATTTCTTTGCAGAATGTCCAAAATAGGACTATGCCCCTTGGTATAACTGCCTCATGGGATCCTGCCCACTGAGAAGACATTATTTTCTCAGTGCTAGCCTCCATTTCCCTAATAGGACTTTGCCATTGTGAAGTCAGTCTCTTAGCAAAGACTTCTTATCCAACAATAAACTTCCATTTTTACCATCTAAAACTCTTTGGGTACATAAATTCTTTCACGAAGTACTTGTACCTCTGACCAAAAAGGGATTTCCACAATTCTCTGACTGCCACTAGAACCCCATCATACATAATGGTTGAATCCATTCACAACCCCACCAATAGTACATTAATGTCTCATTTTTCCTACATCCCCTCCAACATTTATCATTTTCCTTTTCTGTCCTATTAGTCAATCTAATAGCTATGTGGTACTTCAGAACTGTTTTAACTTCCATTTCTCAAATCAATACTGAGAGCATTTTTTCATATACCTATAGAAAGCTTTAATTATTTCATTTGAAAACCTGGAGAATATTTTTTATAAATCTGACTCAGTTTTCTATATGTTTGAGAAATGAGGCCTCTATCAGAGAAACTTGAGGGTTCATGATTTAGACATAGTGATATTGTAAGCAAGTTAGAATCACAAAATAGTCTACTTCTCAGATCTGTGGAGAAGGAAGGAATTTATAGAGTACATTATGGAATGCAAAATGGATAATTTTGATTATATTAAATTAAAAAGGCTTTATAAAACAAAACCAACAGACAATATTAAAAGGAAAGCAATAAACGGGAAAAAAAATTTATGCCCAAGAGTTCTGATAAAAGCCTCATTTCTAAAATATAGAGAACTGACTCAACTTTATAAGAATACAAGCCATAGGGCAGCTAGGTGACACAGCCTTGAAGTCAGGAGGACCTGAGTTCAAATCTGAACTCAGACACTTAACACTTCCTAGCTGTGTGACCCTGGGCAAGTCACTTAACCCCAGCAAAAAAAGAAAAAAAAATACAAGCCATTCTCCAATTGATAAATGGTCAAAGGATATGAACAAACAATTTTCAGGTGAAAAAACTAAAACCACTTCTAAGTATATGAAAAAATGCTCTAAATCACTATTGATCAGAGAAATGCAAATTAAGATAACTCCGAGGTACCACTATACACCTCTCAGATTGGCTAAGATGACAGAAAAAAATAACGAATACATTGTTGGTAGAGTTGTAAATTGATTCAACCATTCTGAAGAACAATTTGGAACTATGCCCAAAGGGCTGTCAAATTGTTCATACTCTTTGATCCAGCAGTGTCTCTACAGGCCTGTACCCCAAAGAGATCACAAAAAGGGGGAAAGGGACCCACATGTGCAAAAATGTTTCTGGCAGCCCTTTTTGTAGTGATTAGAAACTGGAAATTAAATGGATGCCCATAAATTGGAGAATGGCTAAATAAGTTATAATATATGAATGTTATGGAATATTATTGTTCTATTAAAAAAAAAAAAAAAAAAACAGCAATCAGCAAGATGATTTCAGAGAAGCCTGGAGAGACTTACATGGACTGATGCTGAGTGAAGTGAGTAGAACCAGGAGAATATTGTACACAGCAACAGCAAGATTATATAATGATCAATTCTAATGGATGTGGATCTTTTCAACAGCAAAGCAATTCAAGCCAGTTCCAATAGTCTTGTGAGAGCCATCTACACCCAGAGAGAAGACTGTGGAAACTGCATGTGGATCACAACATAGTATTCTCACTTTTTTTGCTGTTATTTCTTTGCATTTTTTTCCTCATTTTTTTCCTTTTTGATCTGATTTTTCTTGTGCAACATGATAATTGTAGAAATAACTATAGAAGAAGTGCACATGTTTAACATATATTGGAGGGGAAGGAGTGAGGAAAGGGAGGGAGAAAAACATTTGGAACACAAGATTTTGCAAGGGTGAATGTTGAAACCTATCTATGAATAGGTTTCATTAGATCAATAGATAAGAAAACTTCTCTATGAATAAAAATAAGCAAAAACTGAGAAACTTGCTTCAACTTCTTTTTCACTATTCTTGCTAATTGTATTTTCGCTTTTTATTCTATTCTTCTCTATTCACCTGTCCCTCCTCAAATGAAACTCAAAATTTTATTTTAAAAATATTGAAAACTGTCTTTAGATGTAATTGAAAAAAAATAAAATACTATTTAAACATAAATAACAATGTTCTCCTGGTTCTGCTCACTTCACACTCACTTCTCATCAGTTCATCTAAATCCTTCCAGGTTCTTCTGAAACTATATTGCTCATCATTTCTTGTAACACAATAATATTCCATCAAAACCATATATAACTTGTTTAACCAATTTCCCAATTTATGGGCACCCCCTCAATTTCCAACTCTCTGCCACCCCCCCAAAAAAAGCTTCTATAAATAAATATTTTTGTACATAAAGATCCTTTCTCTTTAAAAAAAAAATCATTATTTGAGCTATAGTTCCAAATCGCTCTCCAGAATGGCTAGATCAATTCACACCACCACCAACAATGCATTAGTGTCCCAGTTTTTCTACATTCCTTAAAACATTTGTCATTTTCCTTATCTGCATATCAGTCAATTTGATATAGGTGTGAGGTGGTAACTCAGAATTGTTTTTTTTTTATTTCATTAGTATTTTATTTTTCCAATTACATGTAAAGATAGAATCTTATAAAAATAAATGTTGAAAACTATGTTCCAGTTTTTTTTTTTCTCCCTTCCTCTTACCTCCCCCCCAACCCAAGACAGCAAACAATCTGATTTAGGTTATATATATATATATATATATATATATATATATATATATATATACACACACACACATACATATATATACATATACATACACACACACACACACAATCATTTTTAAACATATTTCCGTATTAGTCATATTGTAAAAGAAAAATCAGAACAAAAGGGAAAAGCCATAAGAAAAAAAAAGCAAACCAAAAAAAGGTGAAAATAGTATGCTTCAATCTGCTTCAGTCTCCATAGTTCTCTCCTCAGAGTTGTTTTATCTTTAATCAATAGTGAGCATTTTTATGACTATAAATAGCTTTCATTTCTTCTTCTGAAAACTGCTTGTTCAGATCCTTTGATCATTTATCAACTGAGGAGGACTCTTATTCTTATAAGCTTGAGGCCTTTATCAGAAAAAAATTTTTTGTAAGATTCCAGTTTTTTATTCTGGAGAGCAATCTGGAATTATATCCAAAAAGTTATCAAACTGTGCATACCCTTTGATCCAGCAATGCTACTACTGGGCTTATTTATACCCCAAAGAGATACTAAAGAAGGGAAAGGCACATAAAGACCCCTATATGTGCCAAAATGTTTGTGGCAGACCTGTTTATAGTGGCTAGAAACTAGAAAATGAATGAATGCCCATCAATTGGAGAATGGCTGGGTAAATTGTGTTATATGAATGTTATGGAATATTATTGCTCTGTAAGAAATGACCAGCAGGATGAATACAGAGAGGCTTGGAGAGACTTACATGAACTGATGCTAAGTGAAATGAGCAGAACCAGGAGATCATTATATACTTCAACAATGATACTGTATGAAGATCTATTCTGATGGAAGTGAATTTTTTTGACAAAGAGACCTAACTCGGTTTCAATTGATCAATGATAGACAGAAGCAGCTACACCCAAAGAAAGCACACTGGGAAGTGAATGTAAACTGTTTGCATTTTTGTTTTTCTTCTTGGGTTATTTCTACCTTCTTAGTCCAATTCTCCCTGTGCAACAAGAGAACTGTTCGGTTCTGCACACATATATTTTATCTAGGATATACTGCGACATATTTAACATATATAGGACTGCTTGCCATCTAGGGGAGAGGGAGAGGGGAAAAATCAGAACAGAAGTAAGTGCAAGGGATAATGTTGTAAAAAATTACCCTGGCATGGGTTCTCTCAATAAAAAGTTATTATAATTAAAAATTTTAAAATAAACCTTCAAAAAAAAAAAAAAGATTCCAGTTTTTAATCCACTCTGCTATCCATTTCACTTTTATAGATGAGTTCATCCAATTCATAGGTTTGATTATTCTGTATTTCTCTTTTTCCTTTTCTTTCTGTTTCTTTGTCCCCACCTTTCATCTTGTCCCTCTTCAAAAATGTTCTCCCCCAATCCACCTCCCTTTTATCAGCCCCATTCCCTTCTCTTATCCCCTTTTCCTTCCTATTTCCCTGTAGAATAAGACTGATTTCTATACCCAATTGAGTTGGCATGTTATGTGAGATAAGTTGCCTTCATTTTTTCTTCTCTCTCTTCTCCAGCCTTTTTCTTGACTTTTAACTTTATTTTAAAGTTGGACTCTGCTCTTGGGGTTGAGGGGGCATGTCGCAAGCTTCCAGTTTTTCATGTTGTTGTTTTCAGGGTTTATAAGTTTTTAGTTCTTCCAAAATAGTATAATTTAAGAAGAGATGTATGTAGTTACTGCTCTCCTGACCTGTGCTCTGGTATATGAGCATCCATAAGCTCTTTTTTCAACCATGGAACTGTGACCAGGGTCTCTGTTCCTATTAGTGCTCTTCCTCCACTCTAGGATTAAGATCTGGAACTGCATATGTACAACACAACAAAATCTAGCATCAAAAGCCAACAGAGCATCCCTTGTAATTTCCTTCTATAACTAGTTATTAGGACACTCCCCTTTACTCTCTGTGGGCTGAGAGCTCCAGAAGCTTCCATCCCCTTTACTTAAGTTGCCTCTAAGGCCTGCTCCTGGTTTTCCAGGGTATTACTCTCACCCTAGTAAGATAGACCTTTCTACTGACCTACTGACCAAGTTGCCTTGTGTAGAAAATTGTTTCACCCCTTTTGCTAGCTCTGCTGCTCCAGAATTATTCTGAAGCAATATTTCTAAAGCTGCATTGAGGGGAATTTGGGAGAGCTCAGAAGAGATTCTGCCTTTACTCCACTATCTTGGCTCTGCCTTCCACTTTAAGATTTATAAAACAAGTTCCTCATAGTTATGGCGACAGAAAGAAACACAACTGTTATTCTTTAGCTTTCACAGATGAGGAAACCAAGATTGAAGGAAGTAACTTACCCAAAATCATATGACAATTAAAGGAGAAAGTGTGGTGATATCAAATCCCCTTTCCCCCAAAGTAATAACTATGTCAAAAGATATTGGTTTGTCAAGAAGGCACAACCCCTAGGCGTAAAGGAGTTTGGATGAGATAAAGAAGGAGAATAAAACAATTCAAACACTATTCCACATGGCTCACTGTCAGGGCAGTTGGCCTAAGTCTTCTCAAGCTATGTCAAAAGATCTATACAAATCGCAAAGTGATTCAATACTTAGGAATCAAGGACATTTTATGGTATAATCAAACTTCTTATTCCTCTCCCAGTAATAAGAAACTTATTTAATCTGCAGAATAGGTGGCAAAACTAAATACTTTTTACTAGTATTATCCAACACAGACTAAGGCTGTAGATGCAAAATTGGTTATTAACCAATAAAGCAGTTAAAACTCAGCTTTGGCCTTAATGTTCCAGGACATGATGAAAAACGTCCTGGGGAAACTTGGAGTAAAGGTATCAGAAGGTCAAGACCCAACCAATGTAATATAATTTAAAAATCTCTGGGGCAAAACAGCTTATAGGATTCTAATATCTAATATATTAGCTATAAAAAAAAAAAGTTTATATAATCAGCAAATAGAAAAAGCACTTTCCCACTCCAACTTCCTTCCCCACCCCCTAACCCCAAAACTACCCTCAAACTGGCATAGAAGTTGTTTTCTCCTACCTCAGAAACTTTATATTCACAGGTCAATTTCTTGCCCTTAACTCCTTCATTTAAGGTGAGGATGAAACCAATGTAATCTGCATATGCCTGCAGAGAAAGAGAGAGATAGAATCAGCCCTATCACCATGAACTTAACAAGAAAGCTTCTGAGGTTTTCTCAGTTCTAACTATTCTGCATACATCACACCAAAATGCTCCAACGCTCTTAAGCCCTGGTTGTAGAGAATAAAATAGCATCTAAAGTCAATCTCCCATCTATTCCTATCCACCCCCGTCTGCCAAACTCCCAACTCTAGGTTCTCTGCAAATACAAATTCCTTCAATTGACACTTTTGGGCAAACATGAATCACTCAAAGACACACATTCACATGACCCTTTATCCCAACCCAGGCCCTCCAACAACTGTACGTTTTTCATTTTAGCCCATTCCATAAAGGATAAATGAGGCAAAGCTACTTTCACCGAGGGTGAGAAGCAGTCTCCTGTTGTCATCAAACCAATAACAGGTTCCTCTTCACACATATCCCAAATTTCTGGCTATGTTCCTCATGTTACCCCAAATCTAAAGGTAAAACTACCACAGGGATAAGCAACCTCTGAAATGCCTAATATTAAGAAGTTCCAGAAAAAATTACTAAAGGTAGTCTGCCTACTGCCTGACCCTTTGGCACATTTTTCTCCCACTCTCTTCCCTCACCACCCAGATGATGAGATGCTTCTTCAGAAGCACTCTGAACTAACAAATAATTATCATCTAGAAAGGCATGTTCCTGTAACAGGATCCTCTTTGGTCAATAATAAAAGAAAAAAATCTGGACAAAATCTACAAGCCAGAGTCAGGTAGATTTCTATAAAAACTCCCCCAAAGACTTCCTTCCTCAAGAAACACCATGGATTCAATTTCTGAACATACAGCAAACTAAGAATTAAGTGCTAAGGCAAAAACTAAATATAAAGAAAGCTATCATACTAGATTGTACCCGGAGAATCTTCTAAGTGCTGATGTAATAAGAATTCAAATCTAAAAAATACAGAGGGAAATAAGGGAAACAAACAAAAAAGAAGAAGATGCATAGCATCATCAGTCTGGAAGACTTTCTCTGATCCACACATCTCTGGAACTTCTGCCACAGAAATGAGGACATGTTTGTAAATACGATGTCTGTGGGGTCCTTCCATTAATTTTGTTCTACACTCAAAAAATAATCTTGAAGCCAATTCAAGCCCCTAATATCCTACTCCAAATCTATTTAATGTAACCCATGGGAGAATAAGAGTCAGTATGTGACAAAAGTCAAACAACTTACTTCTGGTGCCCAAAAAAATGAATTCTTGACTTCATCCCCACAGATAGCTTTACTGGGCAAAACACAATTACAAGAAAAATAGATAATCATTACATCTCCACAAAAAGCTAGTGATTGACAATCAACACTAGCAAAAACAACTGTTCCTCTTCTCTTCTAATCCACAAAAACATAACATTATTTGCTTCTCAACCAAAATCTCCAGAGACTTGACAGTTGAAGAAGGTTCATCCTGTTCCAGAAAATGAGGCAATTCAGCTACTTAAAAAGAGGGAAATGAATTTAGGTGTTGAGGAAGTCTACCAAATGGCTTAATTAAAATTTTAATTTCAGGTTTATATTCAGGACTACTTTTCAAAACTCCAAAAAGAAAGCAAAGAACTAAATTTATGTTTTGGGTGCCCAGTCCTTCATCATTTAGCTTCTCATACAGTAATACAGCAAATTAAGCAAAATGCAAGTATATTAATGGCTTACAAGAACCAGGACAGATTTCCAAGTCCCAATCCCAAAACATCTTCTACAGAAATTTATGCATCTGAATACTTTTCTTGTAGAAGATAAAATAATGGTTTGTTTCCCAATGTTTAGGGCAGCTAGGTAGCTCAAAAGATAGAAGCACCACATCTGAATTCAGAATGTTCACTTTGTAAGTTCAGATTCCACCCCAGATACTTTCAAGCTGGATGACTCTGGGCAAGTCATTTAACTCTGAGTTTGCCTCAGTTCTTCATCTGGAGAAGGAAATGGGGAACCACTCCAGTATCTCTGCCAAGAAAATCTCAAATGGGGTCACAAGAAGTTAATGTTAAGATAGTCCAAATTCCAGGCAAGTAAGGTTGGCACCTGGATTCCCTAATCCTCACTGCACAGAAGCCCCTGGTCACAAAGAAGAATGATTTATTGGAACAAAATCACAGCACCATTCCAGTTCTGACCCTACCATAGCTTCCAAAACATGAAATATTTCCCCCACCAACCCAGCCCACTTGTACCTGAGACCGTTTCCACTTGCCCATGTCAGGAACTGTATTTATCTCCTTCTTTGGAATCATGAAGTTATGAGTAGTAGGAGAAGTCTCCTCCAAAGAGTCTGAATGAAAAAAAAGAAAAAGAAAATAGCTTCTGAATCAAGTCAGATTCTTTCTCTAGTCTTGATACTTCTTAATCTTAACTCCCCAAATATGAACCTGGACACCTATTCTCAAATCTAAGGGGAAAACTTCATCAAAAATAAGCCAATGATGTTTTCCCTTTGGATTTCTTCACAAGAAAGTATACAATATAGATTGTTCAATTTATGACTGACACATACAAAAGATCATCACTTACTTTTGGCTCCTCTCAGTAAACCATCGCAAATAAACCACCATGGGAAACAAAGTGGCTTCTAAAGAATCTATGGATTCAAAAGTCAAGAATGGGAAGAAGCTATAAAAAAATAGAAATAGCTTAAGAGAGGTAATCTGGACAAGCTTCTAGGTAGGACTGATATGTCTATTTTAGTGATCCTTTGCCAAAAAATACCTTCTTCCACATATCCTGATATTCCCTTCCATTTTGTTTTACTTTCTGAAATTTTATCACTTAAAAGAACTCTCTGAGTTAATAAGCTTTCCCTTGAAAAATGGAATCATCTCTGAAAAAAAAGTCAGTCACATTGGCATTTATTAGTCTAATTCAATTCTTTTTTTTCTAATACACAAATTGAGATCTATTAAACTGAAGAAAAGTTTTATTTGAAGTGTAGGCAATTTAGTAGTTTTAGAACATTCAAGGTGATAGGACAAACCTGAGTTGGGGATGGGGGAGTATAAAGGCACTGATTGGTTGAAGACCTAATGATGGCAAATGAGAAAATGCCACATTTGATCTATACTTTTTTTTTTTTACAATGGGCACTGCTATCTGAAATATGGACCCTTGCTCCCAAGACCTACAATTAAACTAGTGTTATTAGCAATGAACTATTAATTTCAACAATTTTACTCTCTGAAGTAAATAAATTAATATCTGTTAAGTCTAAGAACTTATCTGTAGAGGGCCAGAACTCTGAAAAGGTATATGAATCAAGGACAGCAGGGTGCTTATAGTTAAGCACTTACTCAATGTGAGATAATGGTTCTCTAAACATAAATATAATGTGACATGATGATGTAATGGTTGCACATGCTCAGTTGCTGTAGTGATATAATTGTACTGAAGTATTTAAGGGCTGGGAAGACTGGGAACAGGCCTCTCAGCCACAGACACAGAAAAGACTCCAGACTTCAGATTCTAGACTCTATCTTTGACCAGCCTGGTGGTGGCTCTCCTGCCTTCATCACTTCTCCACCTAAAGACCAAGGCCTGTCAGAGATCTTCCAGAAAGCAGTTCTGGACATTACACCTATCAACATTTACAACATCATTTCTATGGTAAAGTACTAGTCAAGTTCCAAAATAAAACTCAATATAGTATTTAATGGGACACTGATCCCTTAATTAAGAGAAATTCCTAAAGCAACCTGGGCTTGTCATTCTTGGGTAGCCCTGGGATAAGCATCATCATAACACATACAAAAGTGACATCTGGACATGCAATAACAAAAAGCAGGCCTTAAAATGAGCATTAAAATGCAAGTACATCACTATTTCAAAGTCCGACTCTTTTTATACAGCAAATTAACTGTTTGGACATGTATACATATATTGTATTTAACTTATACTTTAACACATTTAACATGTATTGGTCAACCTGACATCTGGGGAAAGGGGTGAGAGGAAGGAGGGAAAAAGTTGGAACAAAAGGATTTGCAACTGTCAATGCTGAAAAATTATCTATGCATATATCTTGTAAATAAAAAGCTATAAAAAAAATGCAAGTACATGAAAAATGTCATACTGAATCCAGTTCAGCATACCTGGTCCAGGAATCAATCAATACTTATAGACACTGAAGATACAAATGCAAAAGTAAAATAGTCCCTATCTTGAAGAAACTTACATTCTATTAGAATATTCACAAATGAGTAACTACAAGCTGTGTACAAAGTAAATACAAACTTCTGGGAAAGATACACTAATTGTGAGAAACAAGAACTTCTTAAAATGGGCACTTGAACTCAGCTTTGAAGGGAGCTAATATTTACAAAATGTGAGGTGAAGAAAAAAAATTTAGGCATGGGAATCAGCCTGTTCAAAGACATAAAATTAAGAGATAATGATGTAATATTACATCAAACAGCAGATATGCCAATTTAACTACAGCACTGAATACCTGATAAGGAGTAATGTGTAATCGTCATCAAAAGGGCTTTAAAGACCAAACAACACCTAACATTGTATACCAAGATAAGGTCAAAATGGGTTCATGATCTAGACATAAAGAATGACATAAAACAAATTGAAAGAACATAGGATAGTTTACCTCTCAGATTTGTGGAGGAGAGAGAAATTTGTGACCAAAGAAGAACTAGAGTTCATTATTGATCATAAAATAGATAATTTTGATTATATTAAGTTAAAAAGGTTTTGTACAAACAAACTAATGCAGATAAGATTAGAAGGGAAGCAATAAACTGGGAAAACATTTTATATTCAAGGGTTCTGATAAAGGCCTCATTTCTAAAATATAGAGAGAATTGATTCAAATTTATAAGAATTCATTCTTATATTCTCCAATTGATAAATGGTCCAAGGATATGAACACACAATTTTCAGATGAAGAAATTGAAACTACTTCTAGCCATATGAAAAGGTGCTCCAAATCACTACTGATCAGAGAAATACAAATTAAAACAACTATGCGATACCACTACACATCTCTCAGATTGGCTAAGATGACAGGAAAAGATAATGAGTGTTGGAGGGGATGTGGATAAACTGGGACACTGATGCATTGTTGGTGGAGTTGTGAACAGATCCAACCATTCTGGAGAGCAATTTGAAACTATGCCCAAAAAGTTATCAAACTGTACATATCCTTTGATCCAGCAGTGTTACTACTGGGCTTATATCTCAAAGAGATCTAAAAGGAAGAAAAGGGACCCACAGGTGCAAAAACATTTGTGGCAGCCCTTTTTGTAGTGGCTAGAAACTGAAAAGTGAGTGTATGTTCATCAATTGGAGAATGGCTGAATAAGTTATGGTATATGAATGCTATGGAATATTATTGTTCTGTAAGAAACAACCAGCAGGATGATTTCAGAGAGACCTGGAGAGAATTACATGAACTAATGTAAGTGAAATGAGCAGAACCAGGAGATAATATTATACACAGCAACAAGAACACTATACAATGATCAATTCTGATGGACATGGCTCTCCTCAACAATGAGATGATTCAAACCAGTTCTAATTGTTCAGTGATGAAAAGAACCATCTACACCCAAAGAGAGATCTGTGGGAACAAAGTGTGGAATACAACATAGCATTTTCAATCTTTCTGTTGTTATTTGCTTACATTTTGTTTTCTTTCTCATTTTTTTTTCCTTCTTGATCTGATTTTTCTCGTGCATCAAGATAACTGTATAAATATGTATACATATATTTGATTTAACATATTTTTAACATATTTAACATGTATTGGATTACCTGCCATCTAGGGAAGGGGGTGGAGGGAAGGAGGGAAAATTTGGAACAGAAGATTTTGCAAGGATCAATGTTGAAAAATTACCCATGCATTTTGTAAATAAGAAGCTTTAATTAAAAAAAAAAAAAAAAAAAAGACCAAATGGTATCCTAAAGGCAACAGGAAACCACTGAACTTCACCAACAGAGAAGTGACAGTCAGATGTTCACTTTAGGAATATTGTTTTGAAAGAATGTATGAAAGAAAATAACAGAGAAACTAACTAGGAAGTTATTGCAACATGGTAGGCAAATGGAAAGGACCTAGACTAGGGTATTTGTGGTATGAATAAACAAAAAAAAAAATTTCACAAATGTTGAATAGATATAATGGTTTAATTAATACGTGGCAACTGGAAGGGGGGAAGGAAGGAAGGTGAGTATTAATAGCAGTAGTTAATTGCATCAGGAGCTAACATTTATACAGTATTTTAATACTTTATAAGTGTTTTACATATAGAAGTACATACAGAGATGTCCCTAGGTATTCTGGCCAGAATTTGAACTTGGGTCTTACTGACTCCAAGTAAAGGATACTATGCATTGTGTCACTTACGTTACCTCAAGTAGTTAACAAAGATGAGGATGAGAAGATTTTTCTTACAAACTTATTGTATAATCAGCCATCTGAAATTGGGTTGTTTTAATATTATGGGAAGCTTCTCTCAAATGCTTTAAAACTACAAGAGTGTATCATGCCATGGAAAAGGCCCAAGTCATTAGGGCGGGACAGGTTGAATTCCAGCAAAAAGAGCAAAGTAGCTTTTACAAATGTCATAGTATCATTTCTCACATTTATTTGTTCAACATCAGGTGGCCCCTTTCACAGATCTAACCAAATTCCACTCTAGATGACTGGCCTATTGCTTCCTCTGCCCCAAAATGCCCAACCCTGGAAAACCTTCCATTTCTGGATAATGAGCTTGTCCATTAAAATCTCAGGCTAACTGCCAAAAAGTAGGAGAGTTTTCCACAACATGTCAGGGTTAGGAAAAACTTGGGTCTTAGCAAGTCCAGAAGACATCACTAATTTTGGGCTTGGAAAACTACTTTATATATCAGGATCATACTTCTATTAAATAAAGGATAAGACTTAGGAGATACTCTAAAATTCCTTTGAGCTTTAAAATTTTGTAATTCTTCTCTCCTCATAACTTTTCATCATTAATATAACTAGTTTCCTCCAGTCAATTCTCTGAACAAAATTCATTATTTCCTCCCTTCTATCCAGCCTTCTTCCTCCAGCTAACCAAATCTTCAAATTCTATAAACCCACTCTAAAATGTCTTTCTCTAGGGCATCTTAACTTTTTCTACTTGAGACTGTCTTTTATCTGAGAAATTTTTACATGATCCTAGATATATAAAATAGATATCCAAATCAAAAATTTACTGATAACAAATCATGCCACATTCAGTAATGAAATGGAGTCTCAAACCCATAGTTTAAGAAGCTAGGCTCTTAGATCATTTTCTTCCTGTCACTCAACTCTTCCCCCTTTAACACCCCATCTTCTTCAAAGTCACCAAATTCCTCTTTTACCTCCTCAGATAGCTTCATCCCTCATTATTCTCTTCTAAATCCCCAGATCCTTTCTATTTGGCCTTCCAAGTAAACAAATCTTCCCCTCATCTCACAAAGTCACAGGATTTCAAGCTGGAAACTTAAAAGGTGGCCCAATTCCATTTTACAGATAAGAAAACAAGTTCAAAGAAGCTAAGCAATTTTGTCAATCATATAAGTAGTAGAATCAGGATTGGAACTCAGATCCTCAATCTAGGTCCTAATTTAGCCTTCTCCTCCAACCTGTAATCCTGCCTGGAACCACCTGCCCCTCATCCCCTCAGTCCCTGGGCCTCCTCCATCTCCTCAATCCTTGGGCCTCCTGTCTCCCATCCCCTTAGTCCCTAAGTCTCCTCCTGCCCCACCCCCATTTCCAGTCCTTGAGCTCCTCAATCCCTTCAGTACTTGGGCCTTTCTGTCCTCCAATCCCCTCAGTCCCTGGACCTCCTCTTACCGCCGCGCCCCCCCCCCCCATTCCCTCACAGTCCTTAGGCAGCCTCCCCATCCCCTCAGTCCCTGGGCCTCCTGTCGCCCCATCCCCCTCAGCCTTTGGGCCTTCTCCATTCCCTCAGTCCTGGAACTCTCTGCCCCCCTCATTCCCTCGGTCCCTGGGCCTCCTCCATTCCCTGAGTCCCTGGGCCTCTTCTGCCCCCTTTCCCCTCAGTCTCTGGACCTCCTCTATTCCTTCAGGCCCTGGGCCCCTTTCCTCCCCCCATCTCCTCGGTCCCTGGGCCTCTTCTGCCCCCTTTCCCCTCAGTCTCTGGGCCTCCTCTATTCCTTCAGGCCCTGGGCCCCTTTCCTCCCCCCATCTCCTCGGTGCCTGGGCCTCTTCTGCCCCCTTTCCCCTCAGTCAGAATTCTTTCTGCCTCGCTATTTCTTCAGTCACTCGGTGCTCCCTTTGGCTCCCATCCCCTCAGGCTGGCATGGCCCTCGGTTTCTCCCCCTCATCGAAGGGCTGACCCCCAGCCTACTCCCGGGGCTCCTCACCGCCCCGAATGCCCGGCCAGGCCCAAGCCCTACCTGAAGGCGGCTGCCGACCGCTCTCTGCCATCTTCTTCCCTGAGCTGGTCTGTCCACTGGCCCGCCGATGTCACCTCTCACCTTTCCCCTTTGCCTCCCCTGTTGGCTCCACCCTGGCGGAAAGGGAAGAATTTACTGAAAAGGAACCGGCACCCGCCCGCTATAACCGAAAACCGCGACCGAGCGTCACCCGGCCTGAGACGCCCGCCATGTTGATGCGGAGCGCTTGGGAAGTGCCTCCACCAATGGGCGGGCTCACGGAAGCCATATTTATTAAGGGAGGTAGCCATGTTGGTGCGGGGCATTCACATCTCTCCGAGAAGGGCCTGCACTGCCATCTTTGTGTGGGGCAGGAGCGAGTTTTCCCCCATCATGTACCAAGGAAATCATCCCCACGAAAAAATGACTAATTCTTTCTACCTAAGTTGAGGGGTGAACTTGTAGAGATAAAAATGGGGAACGACAATGACGGAAGGAACACAGGTAGGAAAGGCGGTCCGAAGAGCACTGACGCCGGGGCTCCGGGCTCCCGGGGCTCCGGGCTCCGGGCTCATAGCCTCGGCCCCGCCCCTCGTTGGGATCTGGGCCCACCCCCTGGCCATGGCTCCACCCCTAGGCCCTGGGCCAGATACTCCAGCTGCCCTGGCCACTGCTGTTTCGACGCCCCGCCCCCGTCCCTCCTCCTCCTCCTCCTCCTCCTCCTCCTCCTCCTCCTCCCCGGGCTGCAGGAGCGGGCGGGGGGAGGCGGGGGGGACGCCTTCCCGGTCTGGGGCGACGGGGCGGCCGAGGCCGCGGTGCCGGGGCGGGAGCGGCCCTACGACCTGCAGCCCTCTGTCCTTGGCCTGGGTGGCCGAAGCTAGGATTGCGTGCAGAGGAGGAAAGAAGCTGCGAAATCTATTGGAGTATCGCGTACTTTGGCCGGTGCGAGGTGGGTGGAGCGGGCAGCCCGCGGGTCACCAAGATGCTGGCCTTTGCGGCGAGAACCATGGTGAGTGCGTGCCTTCTGGGGCCCGGGGCGGGGGCCGGAGGAAGGGGCCAGAACCGGGGGAGCCGCGGGGAAGGGGCAACCGAGGGGGGCGACCCGGGGCGGGGGGCCGGGATCTTGGGAAGTTCCTGCCCGGGGTCCCCGGGAGCTGCTGCGCGCCACTAGCGGCTCGCGGTTGCCCGCTGCGCTGGAGAGGGCCTGGGGGAGGCTTTGGGAGACGGGGACTAGCGACCCCCGCGTCCTGAAGGCGGCCGGAGGCTTTGGGGACTGAGGCTTACTGCCTGCATGACCCATCTGGCTGCAGCGCCGCAAGTGAAATTGGAACTGATGCGGAGGCCCCAGCGGAATGATTCAACCGGGCCGTCCCGGAAGATTATACAAGCCAGCTGTGTCAAGGATGACCCCTCCTTCTTGAGAGAGACAGACGGAGGCTCTGAGAGCTGGAAGGGACCTTTGGCATCCTTAGCTCAACTCCTTGTTTTACAGCTGGGGAAACTGAGGCCCAGCAGCCGAGCGTGGTGAATCAATCACCCTTTTATGAAGGGTCTCTGTGCAGGGCCGAAATTGGGCTCGACACTAACTGAAAACGTGGGAGCACAACTTGGTCTCTAGTTCTAACACCCCATCCTGCTCTTTCCTACCTTTCTAGTCTTCTACTCTCCACTGGCCTGGAAACAATGTTTGGTCAACAAGACCGGCCGGCTCTCAGCTCTGAACAGTTACTCTGGCTGTTTCTCATGCCCGCTCTAAGACTCCCTTCCTCCTCACACTACTGACCTCCCTGGCTTCCACCTTCCCAAACCCCCTTAATTCCAGGTTCTCTCCCTCCCAACTATTTTCTATTTATCCTGTATATAATTTATGCTGCACGTAATTGTTTGCATGTTGTCTCTTCCGTTAGATTGTAAGCTCCTCGAGGGCAAGGACCTGTTTTTTGCCTCTTTTGACATCCCCAGCATTTAACTAAGTGCCTGGCACATAGCAGACAGTTAATATTTCCCATGCCTGGTGTAAGTCTCTCCCTCCCCCCTCATGCTACTGACCTCCCTGGCTTCATTTAAGTCCCAACTAAAATTTTGCTTCCACCTTTCCACCTTCTGTTGCCTCTTTTTGTCTCCCAGCATTTAACAAAGTGCCTTGCACATAGTAGGTCCTTGGTAAACTTTAATTGAATTGAAGTCTCCTCCAGCTCTAATACCCCATGATTCACTAAAAGTAGTTCGATGTTCTTAGCATAGCCCACTTTCGTTTTTCTAATAATCTCCCAAATTGTTTGCCTTTCCAGATAAAGAGAACTCCTAAAAGACCCCAAAACTTGTCAATTAAATTAAGAAATATTCTTACCTACTTACCCTTAATTCCACCATCTAAGCAGAGTTATCCTTTTGCAATTAATTCAGAAGAAAGAGAGCTGAGCATGGTGCCAAGTCATCAAGAGACTCAAGGTGCTGCTTCTTCCCCTCAACATCAAATGCTAAATCTAAAAATGCTAGATCACCAGGTTCTGCCCTATTGTCCCTGGGGAATGGTCATCCTGTCTCAAATGTTTCTGCAAAGATGTTTTTCCTGTATAACGCCTTTGTAATCTCTTAGACTTTATATTTGTGTCTCCTGCTGCTTCCTTCTGAGAAAGTTGGTTAAATGATGCTATCTGGCCTGGAGGGATTGGAGATACCTGGGAATGTCAGTGACAGCTACAGAAAGTGATGCAATGCTTTATAGACACCCCTCTATTAAATTAATTAAACATCTACCCAGTGACAGGTCAGAAAAAACAAAGATCAAAAGGCACAGTCTTTTATCTTCAATTAATTTTCAGTCCAGCAGGGTACACAAAATAGAATAAGATAAGAGTAAAGAAGGGACTTAAACAAATGCAACTAGTGGAAATTTGAAAAGGAAGAAATCACTTTGAGTTGGAGGTATAGGGAAGAATTCACAAAGGATATAGCATCTGAGCTGGACCTTGGAAGGAAAAGATAGTTCTAGGCATGGCAAATATACAGAGAGGAAAGAAGGAAAAGCAAAATTAGGAAAGATTGGCTGATAGTTTAGATAAAAGGGAATAATGCTAAATAAGGCTGGGAAGGCAAAAAAAGACTATCCTCTGACAATATGCTATTCAAACAGGGAAGTCCATATTTTGTCCTAAAGGCAATAGGGAACCATGGAAGGATATAAGGAAGATTGTCAACTCTTTGAAGGATTTATTGGGAAGGGAGAGGCTGGAGGCTCAATTAGAAGACTGTTAAAGTAGCCAAAATGAGCCCCAGCCTCATTCCTCAGAGAGCAGGACATCCTCCCAACTTCTTAGCAGAATAACCAAGTCCTGAGGACCAAGCTTAGGCACCCACAGGGGCACCTCAAAGACTCTCTGAGCCAGATAAAGCCTCCACTTTCTTTATTCGTCAACATCTTGCAATCTAGCTGCCATTCTATTACTGAACAGAAACAGCTGCTTCAAAAGTCCCATGTTAATGGCCTCCTAATTGCCAAATCCAATAGTCTTCATCCTCTGCAGTATTGCTTCTACAAATATTTTCTCCCTTTGGCTTCTGTGAGTCCGCACCCTGATGGCCCTCCTTCCTACTGTGACCACTTCTTTCTCTCCTCTGACTCTTCATTTTCCTCCCACCCTTAAATGTGGATGTACTCCAAAGCCCTGTCCTATTCCTCTTCTAAATCTTCCTATGCTTTCTCCTTTGGCAATAGGGTTTCCTCCCACAGATTATCACCTTTCGACACAGAACTCCTACTTCTGGATTTCCATTCTCTCTTCCTCCTCATTGCAGACCTTTATCACCTCCCAAATGAACAATTAAAAGCCTCCTACTTAATTGTCCTTTTATGTCATTGACCAGTTATCCTCCTTCAGCACTGCTTTAATCATGTCATACATCTTCTCAGAGCCACTTGAGTAATTCTCTATTTCCTAACAAATTAAGTATAGACTCTTTTTCCTGGTTTTCTAGTCTCATCCCAATCTGACTCCAATCTTCCTTTTCAATCTTATCACATTTTACAGTTCTTTATATTATGTCCAAACAAACAAACTACGCACTTCCCTCCCTTCTCATATTTCTGTTGTCCCCTAGGCCTCAAATGGGTTTCTTCCATGTTCCCATCTCGACCTATTGAAATTTCTTCCTTCTTTAAAGTTAAACTCAGGTGATATCTCCTCCATTAAACTCATCTCACATGATCCTATTTCATCCCCAAAAAGTAATAGCTCATTAAATTTTTCATAGCGTTTTGGGCCTCTACCATATTTTCTCTTGCTCAAGGTTATTTTTATACATATTTTATTGTAAGCACCTTAGGGTAAGTACTGTTTTATTTCATCTTTGAATTCTCAGCAATTAAACTGTGCCTTGCATAAGACAAACCCCTGAGAAAGGTTTGTTGTATTGAATGGAATCCTCTTTTTCTCCCTTGTTCCTCCCTACCTTGAAGCATCATCCCCATAATATCTCAGTAGGTATGACTTTAAGTCATCAACTGTCCTAGCTGGAAGAGGAATTAGAGATTATATAGTCTACATGGTTTATAAAGAAGGAAAGTTAAGAGTCACCTGAACAGTAAAGACACTTACCAATGTTACTCAAGAAGTCTCTTGAATCAAGCAAAGTTTCATGGCAAATGTGCACCCTTTTTACCTCCCTGGCTGGATTTCACATATGGGGATCAGACATGCATGCACACACACACCATAAAAACTATGGAGAAGCCACTTGAGGAAGTCAAGAGGAAGCCAGGGGTTAAGCATAGCTTTGGTGACAGGAAGATTAGCCAGGATCTCTGACCAAGACCTTTCCTTTAATGATTCCATCCCTATTCTAGAGATAACTTGGACATCCCAGGTATCCATACCCGTTGAAATGCTGGCCCAGATGAGTGGCAGATACTCCCTCAATGCCAAGTGGTTTCTTAGCAAAAGGCAATTTCCCTCTTCCAGCAGACTGAGATAAAATCAAACAAATAAGCTTTTAATTGCTTTTCAGGTGCCTCAGGCTACCTGCTTAGTGTCCAGCCAGCCCAATTCAAAAAGGAAATAAGGCATTTTCCAGGCAGGCACCCTCCCACCCATTCCTGAACTCCCCTCAACCTTGCTTCACAAGTACATTACACCCCAACACTTGTTTCAGGTTCAGAGCTCCCCACAGCCAAGGAAGGTAGAATAGCATCCAGAGAACCAGCCAGCTTAATTCTCTGACCCTCCTAAACTTGGATCTTGCCTTCTCTTTCCAGCCCAGGAGGCTGGTGGCTGCTCATTCACTAGGTCCCACTCGTCCGTCCAGTCCATCCGTCCGTCCGATGGCATGCTAGCACAGGTTAGGCTCAGAGCCTGAACCTGAGGCATACAGACAAACAGGTTGAGCTCAGAGCCTCACTCCGGCCATGGCTGAGAGGCAGCATCAGGGAGAGAAGGTACGCCATAAGGCTATCATTATCAGTGACATTCTTTATCTCTCCCCCAAATCTCTTCCCATCCCTTGCCTTCCTATTCCCCCTCTTCCCACTTTCTCTCTAATCTTATTTTCTGTTTTACCTTTTTTGGCCTTCATCTCCTGCAGGGTTTCCTTGTCTCAAAGTACAAGAAATGTTCACTTGGGAATATCCCGTTGTGCTTTTTCTCTTCCCCACTCCCCAACAAAGGTTCTTTTCAGCTTTCAAGGAAGACAGGAGAGAGCATTCTGGGGAAGGGGCTAATGTTCCTAATTCTATAGGTAGCACTTACCCCTGGGCTTTCTCTGATTTTTGATGCCTTATTTGTCATATTTTTTCAACCTGAGGGATGGGTGGAGGTAGGGTGGGGAGGAAGAAGAGTCATCTCATCTTTCCTTTTCTAGAGGTGAGCAAGATACATAGCCAGATGGTACCTTCTCTATGCCAAGATCAATGGCACTAGCTCAGCCCACCTCCTACACTTGGGGCCAGCCTTTACCCCTCCCCTTTGAATCCTCAGCCATCATCTTCCATCCCCTCTGAGGTGGAAGCACCTATTTGGCCTGGGGAATGGGGCGGGGCAGTTCAGGTGCTTCCTCTTGTACACTTTAAATGGGGACATAAATGTGCTGGATGGGCCCTGTCCAGCACCTTTGGATAGTGAGGGTGTCCTGCTTCAGTTGTATGTCGAAGGTGTTCTTTGGGGCATTAGCACCTACAAGAATGTTTTGTTGCCTACAGATCAAGCCCTTGGGCTTCCTCAAACCAATCTCCTTGAGGAAGGTGCCAGGCAGGTTTCAGACTCACCAGAATTCCCTGCCAAGATTGCCGGTGCCTCCCCTGCAGCAGACGCTAGACCATTACCTTCAGATCCTGCAGCCCATTGTGAGCGAGGAGGAATGGAACAACACCAAGCAGCTGGTGGAGGAGTTTCGAGGTTCAGGAGGTGTAGGAGAGCGCCTTCAGAAGAGCCTGGAACGAAGAGCCAGAAAGACAGAAAATTGGGTATGTGAGCTAGGAAAGGGCTGTTGGCTGCTTCATCTTGACCCCCACCCCAATCTAACTCCCTCCTCCTTTTTTCTCTGATGGAGTAGTAGAAGTTACATTTTTGATGGTCTCAGACCTTTAATCCCACCCATCTATCCAACTAGGAGCCCCTACTATTTATTCTGTCTTCCTTTTGACTCTGCCATTTAACCTTGACATAGGGGAAAGCTCTGGGATAGGCCATCACCTGCACAAGCCTGTACCCACCAGAGAGTTGGTTGGAAACTTCTACAAGAAAGTCAGAAAGCCCCAAAATAGGAAGATTCTCTGCTTCTAAACTCTCTTCTGAACTCAGACCCCCACTTTCACCAGAGAGGAAACTCCTTACAATTCTTCTGATGGGGGTAGTAGTTCTCATGGTACCAAGTAATGAACTTCTAGAACTGGAAAAGACTCAAATATCACTTAATCCAGCCCTTCATTGAACAAATGAAAAAGCTAAGTCCTGGAGAGACGAATGAATTTGCCTATTGTCTGTCACACAGCGGGTTAGTGAAGAGTTAAGATTAGAATTCATATCTCCTGATTCCTTCTCTAGTGCTCAGTTCACATTACCTCTATGAGCAAAACTTTGAGATTCAATGTGTTTTGTACCTTCTGTGGCAAGAAAGTTCTCCTCCTCCTAGCTCTAGCTAATTCATATTCAGTGTTCCAAAATGGTCTTGATACTATGAGGATCCTGGAAGCAGACAGAGGGTGAGCTAATAATCTCATAGATTTTAAAACTAAAAGAGACCTTATCAGGGCTACTAGTATATAGACTACTAACTCCCTGGAGTTAGGAGGACCTCATATACTTAATAGCCGTGTGAACCTGGGTAAGTCATTTAATCTCAATTGTTGATTCTCAATTGAGAGTCAGATAGACATACTGAGATCTTATCTAATGAAGAAACTATAAGGGAAACTGGCACAGAGTCAGGAAGAGTCTTTACCTGAGATACAGATGGGTCGTATGCCATTCCCACCCTAATGTCTGTTCTAGTAAAGCAGTCTTCCCCCAGAATGATTCTTACCCAAGAGATCTGTCAGTCAGATCGTGTTTATTGATGGTCCATTACGAGTAGAGCCCCAGACTAAGTCACATGGGTATATGAAAATCACACTAATGATCAGGAAACCCATGTCCTGGTTCTACTTTAGCATTGTACAACTGTGTGAGATTTAAAAAGTCATCTCTTTGCTCTGGATTTCAGTTTCTCTGTCTCTAAAATTAAGGGGGGGGACAATAAAATAAAATTATGGGGCTGGAACATTTCGTTTCTGGATGTCTTCCAATTCTAGGACTCTGATTTATGAATGAGGTGAGAAAAATGTGGTTTTTTGCTAATGTTGGTCAGAGCAGGTGCAAAAATGATGGTCATAGGTTGAGGTAGGGGAAGATGTCTGTATAAATGAAGGTAGATAATGGAAAATTCACTAAACTAAGGGATTTGGGTGAGCTGTCTCCAGACTGAATGGCATAAAAGTTCAGCCTTAGCTGCTAACTGTGAGAGGCTCCAGGTCTAAGCCAGCTGGTCTATGACAGGTGTCCACTTTTCTGCTACTTTCCGCAGCTATCTGAGTGGTGGCTAAAGACTGCCTACCTCCAGTACCGACAACCTGTGGTGATCCACTCTAGCCCAGGCCTGGTGCTCCCCAAACAAGACTTTGTGGATTCCCAGGGTCAGCTTCGGTGAGTGCAAGGGTACTTCAGGGGTTGGACACAAGCCCGGGAGGGCTATAAGAGCATTGCGGGGAGCTGAGAGGGAAATTAGTGCCTGCCTAGATCTTTAGCCACCTTGATGGGGAGCCCCTCCCCACTACGTATGTGCCCCCCTGCACCCTACCTCTCCCATCCATAAACACCAACACACTGCCATGGGGCTTGGAGGCAGTCTCAGCTCTTGGACGCCTTCCTCTGCACCAGAGTTTTGCTTCCCTGAGTTTAGCCTAGGTCTGCTCTGCCTCTCCTATCATGTCACTGCTTGTACCCTCCTCCCCCTGCTTTGAAACCCAACTCTCATGTTTCTTGCCTCTTGGGTGACCTTTGTACAGGGTTACCTTTTCCATATTTAGCCCTTGTCACCTGCTCCAGCACTCAACTCTAGTCTGGCTTTAGATAAAAATACCACTCAGTAGGGATCCCTTGCCTGGCCTGACCACTCAAGCCCCACTGCTCTTTACCCTTAAAGGCACAGGTGTCACCTCACGGTGGGCCCAGACAGGAGGCTGATGCTGGCTGCAGTTATAGATTCTTAATAAATAGGGGCAGAGTGCAGAAAGAAAACCACTAACTGGTCCCATCTTTGGGGGGAAGAGATACTTCCTACGCTCCTGGCTCAGCCCTTTGCAACAGGATGTGTCATTGTTACTGAACATAACTGCTTCCTTCTGGTTTTCCCATTTGAGGAAAAGAAATTGCCCATGGCTACAATTTAAAGATTTAAGTGCTTATACCTAGTTCTTAAGGTTCTGATATGTCAGGAGAAATTCCAAGACATTCCTCTCCTGCCCAGCACCACTAGCCAAGGAGTTTTGGATGTTCTTTATATCCATTTGAAGGTGGAGCTACAGGATTTTTCCCTCTCCACCCTGTAGTCAGTACTCACGCCATTATAGAAAGTCAGAGCTAGAAGGGACTCTGGATTTCATCGAATCCAATCCCCTCATCTGACAGATGGGAAAACTGAGGCAAGAAAAGAGGTAATGACTCATCTTCAGTTAAGCACTTACCTTGTAGTAGAACTGAGAACATGCTAGGATGAGTTGTTCTATGCCAAATCAGCTTCTCCCCTGCCAAAAATTTCCCCACCTGCCAGACATACATCTTCCTTAGTCAGTTTGTGGTAAGGCAGGGGGCCAAGCCTGAGATCCTCCCCTCTGATCGTATATTACTGTTATTACTAGTTGTCAGAATTTTATTTCTAATTTGATCTCTAATTGGCCCCTGCAGGTTTGCAGCCAAACTCATAGAAGGAGCTCTGGATTTCAAGGCCATGATTGACAAGTGAGCATGCATTTTGCCATCTTTGCCCTTTGATCTCTTTCTCCTCTCCCCTTCCTAAAGCCTTTGACCTCACAGGCACTTCCTTTTGCCCTCCCAGCGATTTGGTAGTAAGTTAGGGGGCAGACGAAGCTCACTGTCTTCTGCCAATGCAGGAACCCCACGTCTGAGAGGCCCAGCCTAATTATAGTTCAACCTGTTGTTACTGCCACCTCTGCTTGGGCCCTCTGCCACCAAGCACTCTCCGCCCCCCACCCTGGGCTGGAGGTGGTGGAGCTCTCTCAGCGTTGCTCAGTTTCACTTCCTGTTTTCTGGCCCCTTCTTGAGTTGGGAGGAGTGGGATCTCGTTACTGGGAATCAGAACAACTGGGTTTGCCAACCAACCAGAGTAAGCTGGGTTGTCTCCTACTCTGGGTTTTCTTGGGAAGTGAAATGATTTCATAGAATTTTAAAACAATGAAGCTTAGAGCATTGTTATATAAACCCCCACCAAGGATCTGGGACTCAGCAGTGAAAGGAAATGTCAGCGATATGGGTGAAAATGGCAGGGATTCATCTAGGTCTTTAGGAGGAGGTATTAGCATGAGCACATCTCCCTACTACTCCCAATAACCCATCCCCTGGACCCCTCTCCATTCCTACCTTCCCCTTTCCAGTGAGACTCTGCCAGTGGAATATCTTGGAGGAAAGCCACTGTGTATGAACCAGTACTACCAGATCCTCTCTTCCTGCCGAATCCCAGGCCCCAAGCAGGACTCGGTCATTAACTTCAGCAAGACAACTAAGCCCCCTATGCATATCACCGTTGTGCACAATTTCCAGGTTTGAGCTAAGGCAGTGGATGGGGTGAGCTGGGAGGAAGGGAGGGAAATCATCAGCACTTGCTTGTTACTCTTTATCAATTCTTGGAGAACTCAGATCCCAATTTTTTCCTCTCTAGTCCCCAGAAGCTGCCTCAGGGCCTAGAATCATAAAGGATTCTCCCATCCTATGCAGAAAAGCTGTCCCATTCTTTTCTCTCAGACAGCAGCAAGAGGCAGGGAGAGTAGTACAATTTATCCTGCCTCTTAATTCTGGGACTGCTCCTCTTCAGAGGAGATCCGGGTGGAAAACTACCTATGACCAAGTTCATCTTAGCATAAGTGACTCCCAAGAACATATAGCAAAGTAGGTCCCCAGCAGCATCATGTGAGGAAAATTTGGTTTAAAATGAATGTTAAGCTTAGGAACTGGCACAGAGGTACAGCTCACAGCCTAAGGGAGGTGAGAGGCCTCTCTGAGGATTTCAGCTGTGCTACCTGCTCCTCTCCTCTCTCTGAGTCATTGAACAACCGTAGCTATCTGGTTTCTAGAACAATGTGCAGAAAACCTGTCTTTGTTCCTCCTGGCCAGAGTGCTCTTTCAGAAGAGACTGTGTCTCCCTGCCCTCAGGAGGTTGTCTTCCGCTGGCAGTTCCAAAAGGCTAATCATTTAATAATAATATATAATAATAAGTTCATCCTTCCCTTCCACTTATTCATTGTACCATCCTTCACACTTCTGTTTGTTTCAGTTTTTTGAGTTGGACGTGTACCACAGTGATGGGACACCCTTAACCTCAGACCAGATCTTCATTCAACTGGAGAAGATCTGGAACTCGTCCCTGCAGACCAATAAGGAGCCCATTGGCATTCTCACCACCAATCACCGAAACACCTGGGCCAAAGCTTACACTAACCTCATCAAAGGTCTGGATAAAAGGACTACTCTGTCCCCCAAACCCTGAGTCCCCAAAGAAGGGCAGGAGTCAGGCAGGCCAGGAAGAAGGGAGGGAGAGCAGACCTGTCCAGACCCAGACTCTGGGCTTCTGGATGTGCTGAGAAGTAACAGGGTTAGGTGAGGTGGGAAGGTGCCCTGGTTGTGGCCCATCTGAGATACAGGCTTCCTTCCCAAAGAACAGGATAATCTGTTGCACCCTGTTACCACAGCATGGTACTGTGCAAAGATTCAGGAGATCGGATGGAATCCCAGTCAAACCACTATTGTCTACAGTATCTTGGGCAATCTCCCTGAGCTTCAGTTTGCTCATCTGTAAAGCTGGGGCTGCAGCGTCCCTTCCAGCACTGGGTCTGCCGCTCACTCGCTCCTGTCCTCTTCCGCTGTCCCAATCTGGATCATCTTAATTAAGCCCTAGCCCGGCCAGCCCTGTCCACGGTGACCTCTCTCTCCTCTGACCTCCTGCCCAGCCTTGTGGCTTCTTGTGTACTGCCTTCCCAGGAGACTTGAGGGCGGGGAGCGTGTTTCATGCCTCTGTGTCCACAGAGCCTGACAGGCCTGGGGACAGAGAAATGCAGTAGTCTGCTGGTGGATTCATTCCCTCCTCCCCCTTCTCTTTCTGTCCGCCCCTGCTCCTCCATCCTCAATGCAGACAAAACAAACAAGGCTTCTGTGCGCTCGATACAGAAGAGCATCTTCACCGTTTGCCTGGACGCGCCCATGCCGCGGGTCTCAGACGACATCTACAAGAGCCGGGTGGCTGGCCAGATGCTGCACGGCGGAGGCAGCAAGCAGAACAGCGGGAACCGCTGGTTCGACAAAACCCTGCAGGTAGAGACTGTGGGGCAGAGAGGAGAGAGTGGTCCGGAGTGCCAGAGAATTTGTTGCAAACTGAGAGTGAAGCCTAGAAGTTTTGATTCCTGTTCCAGGGTTTTTTCCGTTAAAGGCTGTGCCCTAACCTGGACCATTCCTGCTGATGGCCCTCCTCTGTTCTGGGGGATTCGTAGGTCTCTGCTATTCCTCCGACAGGTTTCTCTGTCGGTGTCCAGCCCCCGCCCGAGGCTGTTAGCACTCTGTTTTCTCTGCAGACATGGCAGCTCATAAAGTCCTTTGAGCTCCAGGGATGTTGGCATTGCTGCTGTAATTATTGACCAATTGGCCTGTCATTAAGAGGCACAAGAGTTTCAGGGAGCTGGAGCTGAGGCTCTCCCCACAGTACACTGCTGAAGGCCCCTCGTCTTCCTCCCCTCAGCCAGCCTTGTTCCTCCCTGCCCCCTCCACCTCTCTGTGCGGGCTTAGCTGCATGGCTAGTAACAGTCTGGTTTGGCAGGCAGTGTTAAGGACTGTTAGCCTCTTCTGCAGGAAGGGGGCTGAGGCTGTTTGCCAGGATCCCAGAGCTCAGTAGCGTGTTCTGGATTTAGACGGAGACCTCCTGCCTCTGGCCAGGATCAGAAGGGGGTGGAGGGAAACAGCCAGATTGGGAGAGAGCCTTGAAACCCCCTGAGAGGTGGAGGAGAAAGGCCCTCTGAGGCCCTGAGCTAACAGGCCTCCCTCTTGTGCTCCAGTTCATAGTGGCAGAAGATGGCTCCTGTGGCCTCGTGTATGAGCATGCTGCTGCAGAGGGACCCCCCATCGTGGCGCTCCTAGACCACATCGTGGAGTTCTCGTGAGGAGTCCTTCCTTCCATTGGCTTAAGAAGTGGAACAGCCGTCCTTCCCAAAGTGGAGCTGGCTGTTGCTGAGTCATACCAGCTCCCCTTGTGACCAGTGGCACACATTTACAAGATCCCTGCTTGTGATCTAAGAAGGGAGAGGAAGAACATTTTTCTCCAAGAAAATTTTTGCCCCATAAACATTAAAGTCATTCTGTTTTCAGCCTTCCAGCTGAAGGGGCTTCCCTCGACCCCTAGGGATATAGAATCCTAGATCTCTTTCCTCTTTCCCATCCCCCCATAAAGTAAAGGTGACTCAGCTTGTACGGCTGCTTTCCACTTTGGGATAGGACCTTTCCCATATTCACCTTCTCTCCCCACCTTTGGGATTTAGGTAGAGACTAAGGTCCCACTCTTCTATGCAGGAAGAAACCAGAGCTTGTGAGGTCACCCATGATCCCACTACCCATGCCCAAGAAGCTGCGCTTCAACATCAGCCCTGAGATTAAGAGCGACATTGAGAAGGCCAAGCAGAACCTCAACATGTGAGTTCCTCAAAGTGAGCCCTCTGAGCTCTGGGGAACTGAAGGGGCAAGCATCACTTAGTATCCCGCTCACCTGTTCCCTCCATGGGATAAGGAGGACTCTAGGTCCCAAGAATCCTCCTTTTCCCTTGGACAGATATACCCTTGCCACCTCTCTTCCCTTCTAGCTCTCCTTACTAGAACCCCATCCTGTCCTTCCCTCCCCCAAATCCCCTTCACCTGCTACTCCTTCCTCTTTCTGCAGCATGGTGCAGGACCTGGACCTTACAGTGCTCGTGTTCCATCATTTTGGGAAGAATTTCCCCAAGTCAGAGAAGATGAGCCCGGATGGTTTCATCCAGATGGCCCTACAGCTGGCCTATTACAGGTTAGACTCACCCCCATCCAAAGGAGATGGAAGGAGGCTGCAGTGCAGTGTTGAGGTTCCACAGGGATTGAATGTACATCTGAGAAGAGACCTCGAAGTGCTGTTAGGTTAGAGAACACAAGACTAGTTCTTTCCTTCTGCCTTCTGTATCAGAATCTATGGCCATACCTGTTCCACCTATGAGAGCGCCTCTCTCCGAATGTTTCACTTGGGCCGCACTGACACCATCCGTTCCAACTCTATTGATTCCTTCCGCTTTGTCAAAGCCATGGACGACTCTAACTCGACAGTGAGTCAGGGCCAGATGGGAGTGAGAGGGGGTGGTTTGCCCCTAAAATCTAGCAATTCCTGGGTCAGAATCCTCATGCTGGAGCCCCTTATAATCCAAGAGTTTGTTGAATTTCTCTATACCCACTTGGAATCCCCCAAGTCCAGAGATAGACTAGTGTTCTATCCCAGGGCCCCAGCCCTCTCTGAACCACTTGTTTTCTACAGGAGCAAATGAAGGTGGAACTGCTGAGGAAGGCCGTGTTGACACACAGATCCTACACTGACAAGGTGAGTAGGCTTTGGGGCTCACCCCTCTCCTCTTGGGCTGGTCCTTGGGAAAGAGGGATAGAGAAAGAAGGGCTTCAGTTAGTGCATACAAGGCCAGAGCTTGTCCCTCTCCACCCTTTGTCGTGTCCTTATTGCTAACCTCCACTGACAAATTCCATGGACTTTTGGAGGGTATCTGTTATGTCCAAAGCCTTGTACTATGCTCTGAGGACAGTGGATGTAGAGAACTAGGAGGGAAGATCTCTAGAAATTTGCAGCCTGAATCAGGCGTCAAGAGACATTGAACAAATCATTTCTGAGTCTGTTTCCTTATCTATCTATAAAAGAGAAAGGTTGGATTATAGAATCTCTGAGGTTACTTCCTTTGTTCATGCTTCCATAACTTTGGGGACTGTTGGTAATCAACCTCTCTTCAGGCTCCTATCCACTCCTTTATCACAACTCTCTTGCACAAATAAATAAGGCCAGCCCTATATGCACCAAAAACCAATGGGTAATCTTGTCCCCCCGACTTCCTGGATCTCTCTTCCCTTGCCCCGTCTCTCCTAGGCTATCCGAGGGGAAGCCATTGACCGTCACCTACTGGGCCTAAAACTTCAGGCCATCGAGGATCTAGTGAGCATCCCAGAGATCTTCATGGACACATCCTATGCCATTGCAATGCACTTTAACCTTTCTACCAGCCAGGTGAGGCTACTGGACCCTCCCCTCCCAAACCCTGCTCCCGGAATGCGTAGGTGTGAGCCCCAGCCCAGGGCACTTGGGAAAAGAACTGGGTCAGAGAGGAAGATAAGGGCTTGCAGCACCTACTTGCCTGCTCCCTCTTTAGGCCTCTGTGTCTGTCTCTCCAGGTCCCTGCCAAAACTGACTGTGTCATGTGCTTTGGGCCGGTGGTCCCTGATGGTTACGGAGTCTGCTACAACCCCATGGCTGAGCACATCAACTTTGTGGTTTCCGCCTACAACAGCTGTGCCGAGACCAACGCTGCCCGTCTGGCTCACTACCTGGAGAAGGCCCTGCTGGACATGCGCACCCTGCTGCAGGAGCATCCGCGAGCCAAACTCTGAGCCTGCCAGCTCAAAAGAAGAGACTCTGGGGAATGACAGGAGTAGGTAGACAGGGGTCCATCTTGCCACGGGCCTCGGAACTGGCTGGGGCCTCAGGAGGAAAAGGACTTCCAGCAAAGCAAATCCAGGCCGTCAGCCTGGGCCTGCATACGCCGCCGTCGCCAGCTGATTCTGCCACTGCCCAGGACATCAGACCTAATCTCTTCTACTTTCTGACTCTTCCTGAAACCTCATTTCCATTACTCTCCTGGGATACAGGCTTACTTTCCACCCCACCCAGCTCTTCCTTCCATCTTGATACAACTTCATTTGGGCCCAGTACAAGAGGGATCCCTCTCCCCGCAGCCCTAACTCAGGACCAGCAGCAGATCCAGTCTGATCTTCATCATCCAGCTTCCTTAGCTGCTGTAGTTGTGGGGAAGAGGTATGAGCTATCTCATCACCCCACTCTACTGGGACCATGGTTAGGTTTGGATTTCAGAAGTCAAGTGCCTTAAGTAAAATCACGTACCCTGTTGTCATAGGAGTTCCCCATTCTCCCTAGTGCCTAGCCCCTGGTGGAAGAAGCCCCCGGTGCCATCTGGAACAGGAATTCTTGAGTTATTAGGCCAAGTCTGGGGCTGCATCTGAAAGGGGCAGTGAGCTTCAACTCCAAATCTTCTGTCTTGGGGAAGAGTGAGCTAAGGACACTTATGAAGGATAATGCTCCTGTAATCTAGTGTACCTGCACTGTTTACAAGGAATTCCCTTGCCTTCATGGTGTAAAGAAGGAAATAGTCTATTTTTTTCTTGAGCTTGGCCCCTCCCCCTTCCCCAAATCCCTGATTTATAGAGGGTAGTCAGGGGAAGATAGACTTTTGGAGAACTAGCCAGATTTGAGCCTTATTGGAGCCCCAGTAGGAGGACAGAGTAGAGGAGAGGGGTCAGTCAACCTTCCTCTCACTCATCCCAGGTTTGCATGAATTTGATTGTTCATGTCATGGCTCAAATACTATCTTTGGTGATGTAGCTAATGCCCTGGGCCCCTTGGCTCTGTAATTATGATTCCTGAACGATTGTGAATGATTGTATAGTAATAACGTGGGAATTATTAATAAAGGGAAAATCTGTTGGAAAACTACATGGGGTACAAGGACCAGCTACAAGAATGGCCCCTACCCTGTCCCATCCATGTTCCAGCATCATCTTCATAGTGTAGGCCATAAAGAAGACAAAAGGAAAAAGGAAGATTGCACTTCAGTTGTAGAACTTTCCTCCAAGAAGCCTGACCTAGTTGAAGGGAACATGGAACAAAGTACTTCCGCTTCATCCAATTCTCCAACAACCCCATCTACCATGGAAGCAGTGGGGAGGCATCAGTTCAACAAACCTTAAGATTAAGGCCAATCAGATGGCAAACTGTCCCTCAAGAGAAGTAAAATACCTCAAAAAAGTCACACAACAAGGCTTCAATGAGGACCCAGGTTCTCTGGATCCCAGCCTCGTATTCTTTACAAATGCAAACACAAGCAACTTCCACTGGGAAAAAAAAAAAAATGAAGTGGTCAATATTTTTTCCATATCACCTTCTGAAGGGCAGGACAGTGTTCACTGTTTAATAAAGCACTTGGAAGTCTCTGGCCTCATGACAAACTCCACTCATGCCTAGGTATTATTTTAGCCTTACCTTGAAGAGTACACTGGGTACCTCTCTCCTTTGGGCCAACCTTTTGGACTAAATTCATTGAATATTTATGAACACCCAGTCCTTTGCTTGTCACTGTAGGGAGGGAGGGGGGCATCCTTGCCCTTTTCTAAGGAAATTGATTTATGTCTATGGATCCATAATCTTGCCACGGGCACTCCCTTTTTATCAGTGCAGATTGCAATCCATATATGATTCTTAGTATCATATGTGGTTCTTGTCTAAAACCTTGCACAAATCTTATAATCTAATGGTGGGTGGGAAGGTAAAGGGGTCTTTCCCTTGGGGTTTTTAATGCCTTCAATATCTACCATTTCTTGTGCACAAATGCAATAGTGTGACAGCCACACAGTGGCTTTTGGGTGGGTCAGCCTTTTCAATTTCATATTTAAAGCATTGAAAAAAAGGCTCTAAGGGATTCTAGGTGGGAAGGAGAGGGGAGTTTCAGGAATCAAGTATTGGAATGAAGAACTAGAAAACCCTTCCTTCTCCCCTCATCCCCATAGCGAAACCCATCAAGGAAACAAGTTAGGATTTGAAAGGAACTAAAAAACTCATTTTCCTATCACCCTGCTCAGTACCTGAAATTCTCCTGCCTGTGTGCATTACTGCAGCTCCTAAAAGTTGTAGGGCTTCAAGAATCCTTTTTTAGGATGTTGTTCCAGCTGGCCCAATGGGATCAGGATCCAGAACAGGGCCTGGGAGTCAGGGAGGGCCTTGGACTAGAGGAGACAAGCTTCAGGGGCATTACAGTTTTGCTAGAAGTCAAACCTAAAGGGAATTAAACCTGAACAAATGTATTCAATGCCCAGGATCTACAAAAAAAAAGTCAATTACATCCCATTGTTTTTAAGAGGGGCTTAATTGGGAGGGGGGGGATCCTGGTCACTTGACATTCTGGTGTTTGAGCATAGCAAAATATGTATAACAATACTTAACAATTACAAAGTGCTTTCAGTATTTGAATTTTATAACTCTGTGTGGTTGGCAAAACAGGCATTGCCATTTAACAAGCAAACAGATATGCAGCTGTTAAATGACATGTTCAAGGTCTCATGCAGAAGTAGCTTCAGACTCTAAATCCTATGTCCTTTTGAGAAAGAATGTCACACTGAAAGGATAAAGCAATGGGGCTTTGGTTTTCCCATCTTTAAAATGAGGGTGTAGGAATGAAGGGGCTCAAGTATCTTTCAGCTCTTTATTATGATTTTATGTAAGAGAAAGCATTCCCCTATTCCCAAAGTGGGGAAGAAAGACAGAGACCCTATGCCGTACTACTTCCCATATTCTACTGCATACAGGAAGTTCTGCCAAAGTACAGTACGTGATGAACAGATTTCAAATAAAGTCATTAATATAAATAAATATTTAGTTGAGATTGCTAGTCCTTGTTGTATAAGATTTCAGTTATGATAAAACCAGTCCCAGCTCTCAGCATAGGGAGAATTCAGGTTGCAGGAGCAGCAACAGGAGCCCTGACCCCCCCCCCCCAAAAAAAATAGTGCTACCCTCCCCCATTTCTATTCATTATCCCATAGCAAAGCCCTTGGAGAGTTAAAAGTCCTACCATCACCACAGACCCTTGAACTTGCCCAGTCTCACTTTCCAGCAAATTAAGGGAATTGGGCCACTAACCTACAGTAAGGATCCCCGAGGGCCTATATTGACTTAGTTTTAAAATGTTGTTAGCTGTGTTTTATTGTATTTTCACTTATTTTGTAAGATAGTTCCCAATTACATTGTAATCTAGTTCAGGAGGGCTGTAAGTCACATGGTCCATGGGTCTTGTTTTTGCCACCTTTGGTCTGGAGTGTACAGAAAGATTAGGCGATTCCTAGCCAGGCCTTCCTGATTTTCAGCTCTATCTGCCAGAGTTCCATTATAACTGATAAACATGAGGAATAGAAAGAAATCTGGAAAGACCTACACAAAGTCATATGAAATGAAAAGGCAGAATCAGAAACAGCATTCACACTGTATATTTATATAAATACAGTGATGCATGAATAAAGAAAGGGATTAACTAAACTGGGCATATTGTACATAGAAATTCATTTTAAAGTATTGTTAGCACGTGTTTTGCTAAACTCCCACAGAGACTGCTATGGTACCTTTTAAGAGCCAAATGTGATATTGCAGAAAAGACATTTGGGACTAGCAGTTTGGAATGACTGTTCTATCTGGCAATGAGGTACTTTTCCCTATGGAGTCTGGGAGGGAGTGTTCCTAATCTTTGATTTAGCAGAGAGAAAGAATGTGAGCAGATGATAAAATATGGAACTTACCTCCCGACAGCAGTGATACATTCAGGATACAGACGGAGACATAAATTTTTTGGACGTAACCAATGTAAGAATTGGTTTTGCTTGAGTTTGCATATTTGTTAACAAGACTTTTCTTGTGGGTTATTGCCTTGGTTTTATTCTTTCAGTAAGGGGGCAGATAGAAGAGAGAAAATAAATTTGTGTTTGTTGAAAAAATTTTAATTTTTTAAAAAATGAGAAAAAGTTCTTTCTTGTAAGAGCTGTCTAAAAGACAATTCTACGAAGAGCCTGTAAGGACTTTTCAGTTATTGTGTTTCCTAGACTTTCCTGTGATGGCTAAAAAGAGGACAAAAAAAGAGACTGATTTTAACTGGAGAATTAGGGAAATCTTGAAAAACTTTAATTGGTATCTGGAGAAAAATGAATGATAAAATTGTTTTTCCCAAAGAAAAGAGAAGTCATATGCTTTGGGGGTTCTCTGGATGCATCTCTTTCACTGCCCAACATGTTGTAATTAAATATCTGTCTTTGTTTTATTACTGATTTCATTTGTTACTAAATTGCATATTTGGTAATTTTAATAGTTACTTAATCATATGAGATTAAAGGATTTAATACAGAGAAAGATATGATTAACTACTATTAGTAAAGGAAGCTTCTGCAGTTTAAATGATATTTAATAAATGGGGGCAGGGAGTTGAGTCTACTGATTAGTAAGAAAGAGATTGCAACATTATTTACTAATAAGAAAAAACCCAAATAAGCTCCTGAATTACTATAGAGCCCAATATGATAAGATTATATGTGGGAACAAGTCAAACAGCAAGGTGAAGGGTGATCTACAAATGAAGTTGTTTAACCCACGAAAAAAATCTTACTAATGTCTAAGTTATGAAAGTATGTTTCATTTGGTTTGTGTTGTTACTTTCAATGCACGTTGATATTTTAAAATCCCAATCTTCCACAAATTCAATTTGGTTGGGGGAAATAAGACTATAAGACATAAGACAATAACAGTACTAACATAGCAAGTGATAAATTGTGCAAGATCAACAATAAATGCAGACTGCAGAAGTTGCCCTCAAACTTGGGAATGGTAGCCACACTCTCATGACCTCCGGGCCACTCCGAGTTGCACTAATTTATGACATTTGCCTAGTATTTTACTTGTCTTATCATTTTCTACAAATTTTGAAGGTATGTGAAAGTAAAAATCACATCTTGTTCACCTACAAATCCTGGAGTAGAGAGAATGAATGAATTGGGAAGGAATAGGTATGGATTGGAATAACCAAGAAAAACTCTCAAGAGATAGAACTCTTTCAAGAGTCTTGAAAGAAGAAGGGGACCAGGACATAGCAGACAGTCAAAGGCAGAGAGATGGGAATGAACATGATTTGTGTTCATGGGCAGATCAGTGTGGCTGCATTGGGGTATATATGCAGAAGAGTAACAGTAGTAAACTTCCTATATTAAAATGTAGGCAGATAACCCGGAGTCTTAGAAAGTCATTGAAGTTTGGATTCTATGGGAGGAACTCTTGAAAGTTTTAAAATAGGGAGCGAGGTGATAGTCTATGAGCTCCTTTGAAGCAAAAACTGGGGTTTTGTTTTTTGTTTGCCACCTTTGTGGGTTGCAGTGGATAGGGCCAGGAAGACTCATCTTCCTGAGTTTAAATCTGGCCTCAGATATTCACTAGCTGTGCGACCCTGGGTAAGTCACTTAACCCAGTTTTCCTCAGTTTCCTCATTTGCAAAATGAGCTGGAGAAGGAAGTGGCTCAGTATCTTTACCAAGCTAACTCCAAATGGGATCACAAAAAGTTGAACACAACTGAAAAAGGACTGAAACAAGTCATCAGTACTTAGCCCAGTGCCTGGTACTATGGTGCCAAACAAATGCCTGTTGACTGACTGACTGACAGTCTGGCAGCATTTGCAAGATGGAGTGGAGGGCTCCCAGGAGGCAGGAAAACCAATGAGGCTGGTGCAACTATCTGGGAATGAGGTGATAAGGAGAAATTAGGGTTACAGTAGAAATGGAAAAGAGAGGACTCATTCTATAAGGACAAAACTTACAGGACTTGTGACTGACTTAAAAGGGATGAGTCAAAGGATGACTTCAAAATCTGGAAATCTCATCACCATGCCGATGGACTCAGTTTTTGATACTCTGTACCTCGTCAGCTGCCTCCATTGCCTCTCCCTTCTGATTGGGGGCTGGAGGGTAGCCACTCCCAATACCTTTCTTTATAAAGGCTCAACTTTCAGAACTTTCCAGGTAACTCTCTACTCTCCATCAGCTGCTCTGCTTGGTTTCAAATCCAGAGAATATCATGCCCTCACAGGATGAAAAGCAGATTGGATTTAGTACAGCTGATCACAGAAGGAAAAAATCCTACCTACCAGTAGAATTAGATGGTACAGTGCATAGAGGTCTGAGCCCAGGGACAGGAAGGCCTGAGTTCAAATGTGACCTACGGCACCAACAGGCTGTTTACCTGAGGAAATCACTAAGCACTGTTTGTCTCAGTTCTGCAAACTTCATCTGCAACCACACTCCAGTATCTTTGTCAAGAAAAACCCGATTGGGTTCATGAAGACTCAGATGTGATTGTTCTAATTGGGCCTTCTACACATTTAAGTTACACAATTGGGCCTTCATTACTTCTAAGCAATTCTATTATACCTGCCTTATCAATTCTCTATCTACTTTCCACAGTGGCTCTTCCAAGCTTTTTCATCCCTCCTCAAATCTTCCACTCCATCTCCTCTCACTCTCAGCTGAGAATCTTGCCTATTTACAGAAGAAATTGAGACCTTTTGCAGTGAGCTTCCACTTCTCCCCTCTTCCTCATCTCCTGTCAGATAACTTCTGTCACCCTCCTCCCTCATCCCTGCCTGTCTCATATGAAGTGGGCTTACTCCTTACCTGTTGAGGTAATCCCATTCCATCCTGCCTCCTCCAACATATTGCCCTTTGCCATCAGTCCTCTCATTTATTTTCACTGTCTAGTGGTTCATTTCCTACTATTTACAAATATGCCCAAGAACATCCTAAAAAAGAAATCCTCACTTGATTCTTCCATCACCATTTTTTTTCCTCTTCTACCTTTGTGGCCAAACTCCTTGAAAAGGCTGCTTATAAGAAATGCTCTCACTCTCATTAACCCCTTATGATCAGATTTTCTATCCCAGCATTCCATCCAAACTGCTCTCACCAAAGTTCCTAATGATCTCTTAGATGCCAGATCCAGTGGCCTTTTTTCCGGTCCTCATTCTTCTTGACTCTCTGAAGCCTTTAATGTTTTTGATCACTTTTTCATCCTTGTACTCTTTTCTCTAGATTCTCACCACTCATTGCTGGTTCTCCCCTCCCTATCTAAATACTCCTCTGTCTCTTTTGCTGGACCCTCATACAGATCCCACTAATTTTAGATATCCCAACAGGTTCTGTCTTGGATCTTCTCCCTCTATACTACATTTGGTGAAATCATCCGCTCCCTTGGATTTAATTACCATCTCTATGCTAATAATTTCAAATCAACCTATCCTGCTCTAATTTCTCTGCTGATTTTCTATCTCCCATCCAGTCCTGCATCTTTAACTGCCCTTGCAGACACCTTAAATTATCTTCACACACACACACACACACACACACACACACACCCTTTTCTCTATTACTGTAGAAGACAAAACTATTCTCCCATTCTCTCAGGCTTGCAACCTTGCAACCTGAAAGTTATCCTGGATTCCTCACCATCTCTCACTGCACCACTACCACCCCCACATCCAATCTATGGCCAAGACCTTTGAATTTCATCTTTGCAACATCTCTCAAATAATCCCCCTTCATTCCTCTGACCATGCCTTCACCACCTGGCATAGGTCCCCATTGTCTCACACCTAGATTATTGCATTAGCTGCCTGGCAGATCTGCTCACCTCAAGTATTTCTCCACTCTGATTTGTCCTACATTCAGTCATGCAAGTGATTTTCCCAAAGAGCAGATCCAATTTTCCATAAAAGTAGATCCACCATCAATTAATTCCATGCCTCCACCCCCAAATAAATTCCAAAGTATTGCCTCCAAAATCAAATGCAAAATGCTATTTACATCCAAAGTCCTTCATAACCTAGTACCCTCTTCCCTTCCCAGTTACCTTATACCTCACTCACGCAGCCTATTTGATTTGGTAACACGGGCTGTTACATGAATAAAACACTCCATCTCTTTGATTTGAGCATTTTCTCCGGCTGTTCCCATGCTTGGAACACTTTTGCTCCTTCATGGCTTCAAGTCTCAATTAAAATTCCATCTTTTATTGGAAGACTTCCCTGACCCCTTAGTTCTAGTGCCCTTCTATTATTTCCTATTTATCCTGCATATCACTTGCTCTGACAACTAGGTAGCACAGTGAATAGTGCTTGGCCTGAAGTCAGGAGACTCATCTCGTCACCCTGGGCAAGTCACTTAGCTCTATTTGCTTCAGGTGTTTCCCCATCTATCAAATGAGTTGAAGAAAATGGCAAACCACTCCATTCTCTTTGCCAACTGGACATTACTGAAAATGACTGGATAACAAGCTTGCTGTTTACCCGTTTCCTTGTCTCTTCCATCAGATTATAGGGTCCTTGGGAGCAGGAACTTTCTTTTGCCTCTTTTTATTTGCCTGACACTTAGTAGAGTTCTTGGTATATAGTAGCCACTTAATGTTTGATTAATTCTCTGAAAGATCCGGCTATGAGATCGATTCCACCACTTCTTAATTTGGGGAAGCCATTTTTCTTCTGACATGTTCCCAAAGTATATTCAGTCTTGATGACATGCCTATCCTTTTCTCAGAACTTATGGCATCTGATTTGAATAGCAGAGAATTCTTTTTTTCTCTCAAATATATATGTAATCCCAAACATGAGCCTTAGAATGGTAAAAAAAAAAAACAAAAAAAAAAAAAACCAAAAAAAACCTTACATTTGTGTGTACATACAAATGTGTGTAAATAAAGACTTGACATTGGCAATCACTGAGCAAATCACTTGATTTTCCACACTTTAGGACTATTATAAAATGCAGAAAAGTTGCCAACCTTCATTGATAAAAAAGGAGTTTTCTGAGTGGAGAGTTCCTGGCAGCAATAAAAACAGGACCTGCTCAGTCTTCTTCTATCCATTTATGTCACACACACACACACAGACACACACACAACACACATATTGCTTTCACTGTGTTGAAACAAAAACTTCTACTCAGGTCTATTTTGGAAGGCTGGGTTACCAGAAACTCCACCCATACCTAAAGGGAGAGATCTTTATGGTGGATAGGCAAGCTATTCTGGTATATCGGACAGAGAATTGAATCGTGAGATTGCATTTTGAGTGTGCTTTCAAAATGGCTATGTCATTCCCCATCTGAGACTATTTTCTAAACTGTAAAATGAGAATATCACTTTCATTACCTGACTCAAAGAAGGACTATGATCTAAAGTGTTGTGTAAATCGTGAATTGCTTGCTGTCAGCTATCACTACTGTTTTATATTTACTTGACTTTCCTGGCATGAAAGTGGAACAAAGAATGACTTTCAGCATTTCTTGAGAAATACTAATTCCCAAAGTTGAGCACTATTTCACCCCTTTATTTAATTCAATGTTTCCTATGTTTTTTCCCCTTCCAAGCATGCTGCCCCTGCCTATCTCCCAGAAGTATGTACAAAGAGATGGCAATAGCAGATCTGGGCCAGAAACAACTAGTTGTCCCCAGAAACACAGGCCCAACTTCTCAAGCTTCTTCCACGTGGGAAGAACAATAGGCAGCAACACCGACAGAGATTCAGTGACTCAGCACACAGTGGCTTTGCTGAGGGAGGCAGGTGCCAGTTCCCTGGCCTCCCTGTCTCCCCAGTGTCTTCCTGCCATCCATCAGCCCCAGGCAGTGCGCCGCCTTTCAAGGACAACCAAGAGGTCACTGGAATTTAATCAGGTAGATCGGGGCTGCCACCCCCTTATTTCATAGATGAGAACAGTAGTGTCCAGAGAGAGCAAAGATCATGCCTGAAATTACATAAGTGCCAAAGTACTCCTGCTGCCAGAGGAGCCTCACTCTTACTAAAAAGGAAATGTCCTGAGCTAATTTGCTAAATGGCTTGTTCCTGAATCTCTTTGCCCTCCATGGGGACCACTGGTAAGACATACATCCCAGATAGTGCCACGACTCCAGCCACCTTGAAGATCACACACTGAGGTTGTTTTCCATATTTTATTTTAAAACAATAGTAAACAATTGTATTTATTGTCTTAATCCAAACCACCGGACATCTGGCTTATCTCTGGCCAAAAAGTAAAATGGGAAAGGGAAGGGAATATGGGGGCTGACCTAAATTCCCTGGAAATAAGCCCATTTTCCTGACATCTGGAATGGCTTGTGGATACTGTCTTTGCAAAAGGAAAGAAAAGAAAAGCACCACCAAGGCGTGCTCCAGAAGCAGCAGCAGCAGCTCAGGAAACCAGTTTTTTCTTTTCCAATGATTTGGACATATCCCAAATCATCCAGTTCAATTCTAGATATTCCCTGGGCTTCAGACACATCTTCCCCTCCATGATTCCTTTTAAAAACAACTTTAAAACAACAGACCCAAGTACAAATAAAATAACCCTTATGATGACTTTCCCAAGACATCCTAGTTCTTTTGTCCCTCCCAAGGCCTGGTCTGACCAAAGGCATTGCCAGCTAGCACATCTCCAGTCTGTGGTATCTGCCTGTGAGAGAGCTGAGGCCTAGCTCCTTTGGAGTCAATCTCAAGGAAAGACAAGCATTCTGAGCCCAGCAGGGAAGGCAGTCATTCACCCAGCCCGGCTCTGGTCCTTCCCTTTGGTTTTTTGGGGGGATGGGGGGATTCAGAGGTGGTTGGGATACTGGAAGTGGGAGGAGATGAAAGGAACTGAACAGCAATTGCTACCTGATGGCAAGACAAAAGGAAATCTGTGAAACAGCTCAGGTTTCCCCATCTACAATGTAAATAGCATTTTTTTTTAAAGTCCTTTCATTATAGAAGGTACAACCCATTGCATGGACAAGGATCAGAGAAGGCCCTTGAATGAGATTACTGTTGTAAAGAAATGTCATCACCAGACCAATGAAGAAGCACTGTTTCTCTGAGCTATCACTCTTCCAGATATGGAAATAGCTGTGTTACAGGGAACAATAGTCAGAAACAGCATCCACCAAACTAGGCTGTTATTGGCAGAGAGGAGATAGGAATCAAAGAAAGAGTTGATTTCCCCAAGTGCTCTGCCTTAAGCCCCTCCTTCCCCCCCATTTTACAACCACCCTAAGAGGAGAGGTAGGTTGCTTTCTGAACTCAAAATAAAATGTCCATCAAGTTTTGTTTCTTCCTTACAAAGTGCAGATAGATGGAAGTGAAATCATCCAAATGGTTTGGACTCTCCTTGCACCACTGACAAACCAACCCAACTCCATGGATTCCTCTTCATAAAGACCTTATCCTAGCCCCAGCTTCCACCTCAAAAAAAAAAAAAAAATCAAATTAACCTTAGGAAAAAAAAATAAATACCATGTGTATTTCATACCACCTAAACTCCATACAAATACTTGGCTGTTAGATTTTTCTCTATCTACCCTGTCTCAAGTTCTCAGATGAAAGGTTCTTTTCTCTCCCCTATCATCCCATCCTTAGTTCCTTTCTCTGGCCTTGGATGTCATGGTACATTCTGTCTCTCAGTGTGCAGTGGTGGTATGGGCAAGGTCCAGTTGCATCTTGGTCCCATGGGCAGTGGGGATGCCTAGCGAACTTCCCAAGCCAACGCCCAGGCCTCTGGACTCCTGCTGAAGGCTCTAGTCTGGCCTTTGGTCCGTCTTGTTGATTTTTTTAAAAAAGAAGAAAGAAAGAAAGAAAAAGGCTCCACGTGGTGACTTGGGTCTGTCGAGGTCTCCGTGGCGGCATCCTATCAGTCAGATCTGTGGGGCTGGCCCAGCCACGCCCAAGCACTCTCACTGTAGCTTTGTACCCAGCTTTCGCTGTCTGTTTCTGCAAGGTGACATTGAACAGGTGACCCGGAAAAATGGTAAAAAAAAAAATAATAATAATAAGAGACAAAAAAAATGAAGTGTTCCACTACAAAAGGCAAACAACTAACTTCTCTTTCCTCTGCTCTCTCCCCAATTATTTTTACTAATACTCCCCATATGTGTAGAACACTTCTCAGTCTGGAAAGAAATGATTCGTGCCCACTCTCATTTGCTCTTTACCACAGCCCCATGAGGCAGGCAGGCAGATTGGCCAAGAACTATTATCCCTGCTTCACAGAGGAAGAAATTCATACTCAGAAGGGGGAGAAGCTATTTGTTCAAGGTCACAGCCAAATAGAGATGCACTTGGACCCAGGCATCTTCAATCCCAGTTTAACACAACACTATCTTCACTATCTCATAATCCCCAGACAAGCAGAAACTCTCTCTGCCTCTGGGCAGCTGTGTCCTTTATGCCATTAATGGGATTGCCTTGCCCCAAAGCCCTCAAATCCCCTTTCCTAACAGATGTGGGCCTTTATCTATTCAGCTTGTTATTATAATTCAACCAGGATGCATTCATGATGCACAACTCTAGAGCCATCCACCAGTCACACACTTTCTTTTCAGTCTTTCTGATAACTCCCTCATTTGGGGGCTATTAAGCCCCAGGATTGGAAAACCATAATGCTTCATAAGGCTGTGGTAAAAAAAAAAAAAAAAAAAAATTTTTTAATCTGTAAATTTTAAAGTACTAGAAAAATGGGAAAAAGTATCATTATCTCCCTTTCCATTTCTCTTAACCCCTTGCTCAGCATGAATTTTATTTAACAAACCCCTGACCCCAACCCCAGCCTCTAGGAGAACACATTCCCCTGGGATCTATGTTTTCCCTGCTTTTGACACCATTTCTTGGAAAGTCTAAGACTCCTGGACTCTTTGTCAGAGATTCAGGAATTTCAGATCTAATATTGATGGCCCGTGTACTTCTACACCTTGAGTTCTATGCAAGAGTCTGGATTTTTGAATTCTAAAAATCAGGTTTAAAATAGTCTAGAATTAGGAGGAAATGTGAATAGGAAGCTGGCATTGGAGACAGGAAGGTTTGGGTTCATACCCTGTGTCTGATACATACAAGCTATGTGACCTCTGGGCAAAGCACTCCATTTCTCACCGGCCCAGACACTTCTCTAAGACTACAAATACAAAGCAAGAGCCAACCTGCACAGCTAAGGAGTTTCCTCACTGAGTGTTCTCCATAACAATTAAAATTCAAGGGTCTGGTAAAAAATAAATAAAGCAATTAATCCAGGATCTTCCAACTTGATTGGAATTGGAGAAATAGTAGTCATTGTCTCCTAGATTCCAGACCCCAGGTAAGTAAGAGCTGTTCAGCCAATGGTGGGAGTTGAGAGGGTTCCTATCTTACTCACCTGGCCTCTGCTCTGGTGACTGTATACTCAAACCACAGCACATTGGGGATGAGGCTTGTGTCTCGGATTAAGAAGAACTCAGATATGGGCCTAGGGAAAAAAGAGCAGCACACTCAGGGTGCTCATCTTCTCACAAAGCCATACTGGAACCTCCCCCCCCCCCCCCCAAGATCCAACATGTTAAAGGGCTCAGGCTACAATTACTCCCTCTGCCCCCTTCTCCTTTGCTTCCAACTTTCAAAAGGGCAAAAAATATGGATCTAGTTATCAAGTCCTGAAAAAAGAGGCCAGCTGCCTTGGGTGGGGGCTGGAGGGTGGAGGGTGGGGGCAGGGCTGAGTCCAAGTTCTGAAGAGGAGAGACTAGATCAAAAAGCATCAGCTTCTTGTAGCAAAGGGCATGGGAGTGCCAAGAGATAGTGCTGGCTGGGGTCAAAGTTTCCGCATAGATCTGGGCACAGAGCCTGGTACATGCAACTCTGAGATCTGAGGATTATGAACTGTGCCTACCCAGGGAGAAAAATGTTATCCTTGAGCTCAGAGATCCTAACCCAGGGGAATGCCCAGAGTCCAAGCAGCAAACTCGAGCCTGAATTTGGTGAGGAAAGGGTAACCGATACATGTAGGTCTTCCACATATGGGTCGTGATGTTCGCTCAGAATCCTAAAACACCATCTTCCTGAATGTCTACTTGGGATTCTGTAAAGAAAGGCCTGCCCGCAGTATAGACAAGAGAGCCTTGAAGGAGGCCTGGGTTAGGAATCAGAATGGGTTCTCTTCCTAATTTTGCCAGCCTATAAACCATCACGGGGAGAAGAGCTCCCATTGCTGGGAGCAATGGATCCAGCAAAGAACGAGAATATGGGGTGGGAAAAGGGAAGTGTGGGAGAAAAGGTTGTGAAGGGAGGGAATTACCAGGCTGCTATCCTGGGGAACAGTGGAGTAAGGATCTCCTGGGTGAAGGCAAACCATGCGACAGCCATGACGCTTCCTGCAACCCCTCCATAGAGAACCTGGCTCCAGGTGTGGTACAACAAGTACACCCTTCAGAAGAAAGTGATAGGGAGGAACCAAGGAGAGAGAAATGTATAAACAAACAGGCAGTTTCTGGCAGCTCAGGAGGCCATGTCAGAATGACCAGAACCAAAGACAGTTAAGGGCCTAGCACCCGAGATAGAGACCCACACTACCCACTGGTTTAGCCAAACAGTTTTTTTCCTGATGGTTCACCCATCCTGACCGCAAGCCTAGCATCCCCGAACTCCAAGGAGGATGCCAAGAACAGCAGGGCAAAGTCTAGCCCATAAAGGAGCTTCTTGGATCTAACCAAAATGTGGTGAGCTGAGCAGGGACCAGGAATGAAGAACCACTATAGTTAGGTCTCCCTCTTCAATGTTAAATAAAATCCTGAGAAACAGTCCCACCACACACTCCTGCTCAGTGAATTATTCTGTCTTTTAATTAATTTGGTGGCCTCCATGGTTGAATTCTCCTCAGTGTCCATGAGAGGCAGGTCTGGGGTCTCCTTCCAAGACAAAGGAGCCAAAAAAGGGGAGGCGTCAAGCTTGGGGCTAAGGAAAGGGCCTTAAGGACACTGGAAAGGCCCTGAGGGTGCTGATCAGAGGGAAGATGGACAGGTGAGAAAGGGCAAACACTGCTGCATACCTACTATATGAGACGAGAAAGGCTACTGTCACGAGGCCCAGAGAGAGCACGTGTCTCCATAACAAGTCCAAGAATCTGGCGTTGTTTGTTTGATGCATTCTAAAGGAAAGGGGAACAAAAGGAGGGGCCGCTCAGGGGGTAGATAAAGCGAGTCCTTGTCCTTCCCTCCTCAGTGCTGAAGTGAATGGTCTCCCTGCTCAGTCCTGATGACCATCGGCACTTCTGAAAACATGGCTTTTGGAACACCACATCTGCCTGGTTCTCCTTCAAGATCTCTTACTATTTTACCCAAGTCAGGTCCTACGGACTGTCTTGACTGTGGAGATCCCGACCAAGTGACCTAGCCACAAGACAAGGTCCGGAGGGGAAGGGTATATCTTTGACCATTCTGAAGGTGGGTACAGAAGGTGCCAGTCCTTAGACAAAGCCATGGCCGGTGGGAGACCTGGAGGGCACTGGGGAAAAAAGCCTTCTTGATCTGAAATGCCCATCACCCCAGCAGCCCTCCCCCACCCTCCCCAGGAAGGTACGTTACCTTAAATAAAGAAAAAGGAAGGAGTACACTGAGAAGAACCACATAAACTGGGAATGGCTGGAAGGCATCCCATATTTGGTGTTCACCATGGAGTGGGTATCTAAGAACAAGCAGACAATGTCCATCAGGCAGTGTCTGGGGAACAGAGCTGTTCTCTCCCTGGATAGCTAGCTCTCCCGAACCAGATGTCTTCATCCAGTTTCAGCTCTCCCACTGCACCCCTCCAAAGGTCCCACCATACCTCCACAGGGCCGGGGCTCCCGGATAATGTTCTTTATTAGCCAGTTGACCCCCTCGTTGAGTGCCAGACCCCCCAGGAAAGAAATCTGTAAGAGAAGGAGTGGGGTCAACTCTGCCTTTGTAAGCCATATGCAAGTCCCTTCTTCCCCTCTGATGTTGAACCCAGCCACTATTCCTAGATGCCAGAACTAATCTGAGACCAGCAGGAGACACAACAAAACCGGAACATGGATCCACACGTATGTGGGGGGGTGGGAGGTGCTATCCTGCTGCAACTGACTAAGGGAAAACATGGTGCTGGGAAAGAGCACTGGATCTGGAATCAGAGGATTTGGGTTCAAATCCTGCCTATCCTACCTACCGCCCATGTCCTTGGGCAAGTAACATCATGCCTCTTGATTTCTGTTCCTTCTCTATAAGCTGAGACCAGTGCACTAGCTGATCACTGAGATTCCTTCCAGCATTAAATCCTTTGATTGCCAGCAGCAGGAATCCTAAAACTCTGGGGACCACTCTAGTTTTTCCTGAAGGTGCCATGAACAATTGCCCACAACTCAAAAGGGAGACCACTTCCCAGTGGTCACAGCTTCCCCACCGCCCCTTGCCAGCCTTACAGAGGTAAAATTCCCTCCCCCTCCACTATTGAGCAAAGGGAATGTACAGGGGCATGGTCAAGGTGGAAAGGACTGCAGGGCGGGTGTGGAGGGAGACAAGGCAGACTCACAGTGTGAAGCTCCCGCTTGAATATGATGAGTGTCACAAAACCAACAATAACGAAGATGGGGCTGAGGCTCAAGTAGGCAAGGAGATGGCCTGAAAGATCACCTGGGCAAGATGGGAGGCAAGGAAATGGAAGAACTGGTCAAAACCTATCTGTGCAATGAAAAACCCAGCTACCCAAGAGAAAGCCAGTCCAGGGGCTCCAAGATCCCAGGAAAAACTTCCAAGTCTGACCCAGAACACTGAACTGTGACAGCCGGCTCCATGCCATGAGAAGGGAGCAGTAATCACAAAGCAGAAGCTCCAGCTAGCCAGCCTTAGCAATGGGAGGAAGCAGGCTCCAGAGAAGCTACATCTCCCTGGCTCTTCCTCAGAGACAGCATGGAGGAAAATCTAAGAAAGGAGGAGAGGAGGCTCGGGTGCTCCCCTGCAATGACCAGATGCAAACTGACTCAACACAGCCCCTATTCCTGGTATGGAAAATCCCACCTGAGGCCCATGACCTCCCCCACCCCCCAGGGTGGCTGCTTCTTGACACCCAATACAGGCCTTTTGCGCTGCAGGCTCCTGGGGATTTGGAGCATTCCCTCCTTCTTTCAAGAGCCAGCCCCAGAACCAACCCAGGCTCCCGATTCTTAGCCTAGGCTCAAATAAAGTAGGGGGTGGGGGGGTGCGGGAGATAGGGGAGAAGAGAAGAGAAAGTTATATTGATGGAGAGTTGTAATTCACCTCCAGTTTCACCTCATTCAGACTGTCTGTGCTAGAAAGCACTTTGGCCCTATAAATCTTTCCCTAAGGCCAATACCTGGTACATTTCCTAGACAACTGCCCAGGCCAAAGGCCAAATCCATCCTGAAAGAATTCTAACGTGGGAAATGGTCCCAAAGAAACCTAACTGGGCTTAAGCCAGTCTGCACAGGAACACAGAGGACACCAAGCCAAGCCCCAGACCCAGGTGAAGAAGACTGGGGGGAGGGAGGTAGAAGGAGACACATAGACACCCTGGAGATTCAGGTAACCCTCGGTCTCCCAATAAATGACACAAGAAATACAGGTTGAGAAGGAAGTACATGTTGGGCTGGCTTCATCCCAAACCTCCTTCAGCAGAATCACAGCAAAGAACTAGACTAGAAGATGTCAAGAAAATCAAATTAAAAGTGAAGAGCAGAGTTCAGGTTTGAGGCTGTAATTAAATGTGGGACTTGGACAGGTCATATTCCTTCCTTAGGCCTGACATTTGTAGCTAAATTACATAGTCTTTAAGGTCCTCCACTATAAAATTCTATGGCAACAAAAAGTCCAACTTGTAAGGTTTTCAGAACTTATATCTTCTTTACTATCTCAAAAAATAGAGACCACTTATTCATCATTCTCTTACTCTAATCTATATGTATGTAATATTCTATGGAACGAAAGCTCTTTGAGGGTAGGGATTGTTTTGTTTTCATCTTTTATGCCCAGCCCCTAGCACAGAAGCTGGCACTGAGCATACTCTCTGAAATGTTTACTGAATCTGAAGAAGTAAAACAGCATTCCCATTTTACAGATGCAGAAAGTTTTTCGAAGCTCAATAAAGTTTGGGTCAAACACCTTAGGACAGAGATGGGACTCCAAACCCAAGCTAATGATAAGTGAAGACCAGTAGGCTTCCTCAAGCCTGCCTTCTTAGAAACACCTAGTACAGCACCTAGTACAGCAAAAGCTCCTCATCAAGTACTCTAACGCCTTCTGTCATCTTGCTGACAGTCACAGATCTCCTGCCCACTGCCTACAAAGTCTAAATGTTTTTGTTTTTTTTTAGCAGCAGCAATGGGGAGATACAACTGAGGCAGAATACAAGGGCTGTCCCTTTGCTGATTTCCCTCTTCTTCAAGAGTCTCATAACAAGAATACTTAGAGGAGCAAAATATGCCCATCAATATTATATATTTTCCTTAAAGCAAGCAGGAGATAGGAAGGCTAGGGATATTTTCACTCATTCAGCAATAAATCCACTATCATTCATGGCTCTTTTCAACAGTGATATGATTCAGGCCAGTTCTAATGGACTTGTAATGGAGAGAGCCATCTGCACCCAAAGAGAGGGCTGTGGGAACTGAGTGTGGATCACAAGAGATTATTTTCACCTTTTTTTTGTTGTTTGCTTGCATTCTTATTTTTTCCCCCTTTTCATCTGATTTTTCTTGAGCATGAAGATTGTGGAAATAAGTATAGAAGAATTGTACATGTTTAACATATATGGGATTACTTGCCATCTAAGGGAGGGGGTGGTACGAAGGGAGGGAGAAAAAAATTTGGAACACAAGGTTTTACAAGGGTGAATGTTGAAAACTATCTATGTATATATTTTGAAAATAAAAAGCTTTAAAAAATAAAATAAAATCTAGATAACCAATAAAAGAAAAAAAGAAACCACTGTCATTTTTTTTTTCAATTTGGGAGTTTGGGGGTGTTGGTGGCCAATGTTGCCCCTCAAAAGAATCTCGCTGGCTATGCAAAAAGCTTGCAGACCTTTCCTCGTGGGGCCTGAGTGAGCCAGAGACAGAAATTTCTGTCATGACTCTGCTCAGGGGGATAGAGAATGGAACTAGCCTGACATACATTTCCCTCTGGACTAGGCCTTGAATTAGTGGGAAGACTGTGCTACGTGGGGCATCACCGAAGCCGAAACTCAATTAGCTGTGCTTTCTTCCTGCGCGTGCTTGGCCAGGAGGTCCCGGGACCTCCGTCCACCCCAACTTAAACCTAAGGAGTCTCTCCCCCAGGTTGACGTCATTTTATGCTCAGGATGGATATAGCCTTTGGCTGTTTCAAAAGCAATACTATACCAGGTACTGCTCCCAAATAGCTGTGAGATGTAGGGCAACTCACTTCAACTGAGTTTCAGTTTCCTCATCTGTAAAATGGGAATAACACAGCTATTAAAGTTTAAAACTGCACCAAGACTTTTGGTACAAGCTGTATTATCTAGTACTACTTAATCTCACAGAATGGTGGGGAGAAAAGCACTTTGGAAACTTTAAAAAATACAAAAATGTGAGTTCTGAAGCGTGTCAGATCTGGAAGAATCTGCAGCCAAAGGGCAGGGCCAGGCTTTCCCGGGTCAGCGTCCTTTCCCCCCTCTTTAACAGACCCCAGGGGACAGGCGGACGCTCACGCCTTCGCCTTCGCCTGTCGTCCTTGCCCCTGACTCAGCCCAGCCCTTGGAGACACCCCGGGGGGGGGGGCCCCAAAGTTTCCCAGGACCCACACCCTGCAGCAAGAGGGCAGGGGTCACGGGCAGGGGGAGGGGGAGGTTGGCGCCACAAGCAAGGGTCTTCTGGTGGTAATCAGAGCAGCTCCAGCGCAGGCTTGCCCAGCGCCAGAAAGCAACAAAGCAAGGGGCAAACAGGGTGGGCGGCTGGTCCCAGACAAGGGAACTCCGAGTGCTCACGCACCGCCCCCTCCCGTGCCAGGGGCAACACCCCCTCTGCACGCCTGCTTCTCTAACGCTCAGGGGGCGGTGACGCCGGAAGGGACAGTCCCGAGACCCCGACCACTTCATGCACCCAACAGCTCCGCACCCCACAAGCCCACTTCACGGGTGCGTGCCACTGAGCCCAGGTAGCTGGTCGCGCAGGCGCAGAGTGAGCGAGCAAGCGGCTCACAATTTAGCAAAGCTCCTGGCCACCTCATTGCGCCTGCGTGTTATGCTCCGGGAAGGGAGGCTTCAATGGCTCACTATTTGACAGCTGCCACCCCAGCCTCCTGCTGCCCCCTCCCCTGGCTCACCCAGGGAGGGAGAGGCCGGGTAGGGAGGGGCGAGACACAAAGGAGCTCTGTTTTGCGGGTCTGGGGCTGAGTTTTACCTGCGGGATATTCGACGTGGGTGAGGGTCACCGGCCGCCATGGAGCGGGGAGCGAGCACCGTCCGTCCGCTGCCATCTTACCCGGAGACCGGGCTTCGCCGATTAGCCAATCAGGAAAAAGAGAGGAGATGGTCCTGACCTATCACGCTTGGAAGACTTCTCGCACCCAATCGTCAGTCGCTACAGGTAGTGTCGCAGCCCATCAGCGCGCAGGCCGTCGGCCTAGCCAGAGCGGCGAATCAGAGAGTGGGGCTCGCGGGGCCTTTGAGCGTCCCCCGGAGGCGCTCAATCCTTTGCAAACACAGGTACGGACCTGGCCAATCAGGGTACGGTAGGGTTACAGCCCATCAACTGGAGCAATGTGACCAATCAGAAGGAGAGACTGGCGCTAACGAGGCGGGCAGAATGAACCAATCAGTCTTTAGCTTGGGGGGCGTGTTGGTCGTGGTGGGAGCTTTAGTTTGGGCTCCTCGCTCTACCCTTACTCATCTTCGGAGTACTTCGGTGTGCCCCCGACTGGCCCTAGGTCAGCTCCCCTGTGGACCCCGGGAGGAGGATCCAGAGGACCGGAGGCTAGCCAAGCCGATACCCGAGGAACCAGAAGCCATCGTTAAATGGGAGAACGCAAACCAGTCTCTGAAAGAATAAGTGCAATTAGAAGAAAATGAACTGTTTATTCTAAAAAATATTTTTATTTCTTTCTGTATTTCTCCCTTTCATGTAAAAACATTTTAATTTTCTTTTTAACTTTCTGATCCCCAAGTTTTCTTTCCCCTCACCCAACTCCCTTCCTTGAAAAGGCAGGCAAGCGAGCAATATGATGCCAATTAGACTTGTAAAATCACGCAGAATTTCCGTGTTAGCCATGTTGCACACACACGCACACACACACACACGCACGCACACACACACACACGCACACACACACGCACGCACACACACACACACACACACACACACGAGAAAATCTGCACTGAGCGTTCGTCAGATCTTTCTCTGAAGGTGGATAGCATTTTTCATCAACTGTACTATTGTTACAAGAAAATTTCATGATCCTTCAGACTACACTCCTACACTTACAGCCACAGATCTGGTTGTGAGAACCGGCCCTTTATGAAGGCAGCTAGCTGGCACAGGGGGCGGAGCGCTGGACCCGGAGTCAGGAAGATCTGATGTATAAATCCCCCGTTAGAAAACGGCCTGAGAGCTGAGAAATCTCATTATCCCACAAGACTGAATCTTCTCCAGGGGGTTTAAGGAGAGGACTCAGCCCAGAATCCTCGCCTGCCACCAGCTATGCTGCTTTTGTGTTCCTTTGGACATCTCCATCAAGTGCCGCCATGTATAATACCTTCCCACATCCCCTTCCTCTGCCACTCCAATTTTTCAGCTTCCTCTTGTGGGCAGTCTTCCCCATTAGCTTGTAAGCTCCTTGAGAACAGGAGTTGTCTTTCTCTTGTGTGTATTTATACTTAGCACAGTACCTGGCACATAGTATACACTGAATAAATGTTTTTTTGGCTATAACAAAAACCTTGGCTAAGTCACTTCCAATTGAAGCGGTCCCTTTTGTCTTCCTCAGTTTTCTCATCTGTAAAATGGGAATGATAGCATCCTTCTCAAAGACTTGTTGCGGCTATGAAGTAGCATGGACTATTTTATCTATCAGTGCTATGGATATAAGGGAAGATTTTATGACCAAAATAAATTTTTTTGCCAGAGATAGAAAGCAACACAAGTTGTAAGATGGATAATTTAGATTACATTAAATTTAAAAGATTGCACAAACAAAACCAATGCAACCATGAATAGAAGGGAAGTAAAAGGGAGGAGTAACAGCGAGTAGCTCTGATATAGACCTCATTTCTCAACTATATAGAGAAGTGGAGTTAAATTTATAAATATACAAATCATTCCCCAATTAATAAATTGAATGTTCAGACCAAAGAATCTGAACAAGCAATTTTCAGAAGAAGAAATCAAAACTTTTTACATGAAAAAAATGCTCTAGAGAGAGAATTCTGGGAAGACAGTGGAGTAGGTCAGAAAATTCCAAGCTCTCCAGATCACTCCCACAAACAAGACAAAATTGTGCTTCCAACAAACGTGGAGCAGTAAAAACAAATAAGATTTGGGACAGAACAGTGGTTCTCTTGGGATAATCAGAGATCAAAGATAGTAGGACTATGGTCTTGCCCCTGTGAAGTATAAACACTTCCAGGTTAATTCCCTTGAAACAATGAACTTTGAGTCTGGGGTTAGCTGGGTTGCTCTGCCAACCAAAAGAAATTTAACTTCCCAGGCAGTGTGAGGAATCAGTGTCTGAATCTAGAAAGATTGAGGGAACTTCTACTGATAAGGAATGTCAGACTCAGCTGTGCTGCTGAGGCCCAGAATGTGGAGGAACCAACACAAGTCCTACCTCTTGGTTTTGGGTTGCAGACCAGAGGGGAGAACTGAAGGAGGACCTGAGACCAGAGGCATCATCACTCTTGATGGAGGACTCAAAGTGATTACACCAACAATCTCCTACAATTTTTTTTAAAAGAGCAAGCAAAGGAGAAAGAACCTAACCAATGAAAATTATTATGACTAGGGAAGACTGGAGTTCATCTTCTGCAGAGGATACTGTATTAAAAAAAAAAAGCCTCCCAAAACTAACATTAAAAGAATAGAAGAACTCAAAAAAAGACTTTAAATATCAACAATGTATCAGTGTCCCAGTTTTCCCATGGGAAACATCCCCTTCCAACATTCATCATTATTTTTCCCTGTCATCTTACCCAATCTGACAGGTGTGTAGTAGTATCTCAGAGTTGTCTTTATTTGCATTTCTCTCATCAGTAGTGATTTGGAACACTTTCATATGAGTGGAAATAGTTTCAGTTTCATCATCTGAAAATTGTCTGTTCATATCCTTTGACCATTTATCATTTGGAGAATGGCTTGATTTCTTATAAATTAGTCAATTCTCTAAATATTTTGGAAATGAGACCTTTATCAGAACCTTTAACTGTAAAAATGTTTTCCCAGTTTGTTGCTTCCCTTCTAATCTTGATTGCATTAGTTTTGTTTGTACAAAGGCTTTTTAATTTGATGTAATCAAAATTTTCTATTTTGTGATCAATAATGATCTCTAGTTCTTCTTTGGTCACAAATTCCTTCCTCCTCCACAAGTCTGAGAGGTAAACTATCCTGTGTGCCTCTAATTCATTTATGATCTCGTTCTTTATGCCTAAATCATGGACCCATTTTGATCTTATCTCGGTATATGGTGTTAAGTGTGGGTCCAACATGCATATGTTTTGTATATAAAAAGCTATAATTAAAACAAACAAACAAACAACTCTGAAGTACAATCTCACACCTATATCAAATTGGCTAATATTACAGAAAAGGAAAATGATAAATCTTGAAGGGGATATGGAAATATGGGGACACTACTGCATTGTTGGTGAGATCCTGAACTGATCCAACCATTCTGAAAGTAATTTGGAACTATGTCCAAAAACAAAAACTATATGTACCATTTGATCCATCAATACTACTACAAGATCTATATTAGAAAGAGAGAGAAGAATCCTATATGTACAAAAATAATTTTAAGCACTCCTTTTTTGTGGTGGCAAAGATTTGGAAATTAAAGGGATACCCATCAACTGGGAATGGCTGAACAAATTGTGGCATATGATTGTGACATAATACTTTTGGTTTAGAAGAAATGATGATCAAGAAGCTTTCAGAGAAACAGGGGAAACTTAATTATCTGATACAAAGTGAAGTGAGCCAAATCAAGAGAATGTTGTACATGGTAATAACAATAGTATATGATGAGTGTCTGTGAATCACTTAGTTGTTTTCATCTAATGAAAAGTTTGAGAAATAACTTCTGGGTAATCATTTTATTAATTATGGCTAGTAAATAATTAATAAAAAGGATGATGATTTGTCTTTCTCTTGTAAACCAAAGACCCCTCATGGAGGCTTCTTGATGTCTATTTATTCTTGGAAGAGTCAGTGTTTCCAACAGGCAGAAATCAACTCTGATTGATTAACAATTAATGAAAAAATAATGAAAAAACATTTTAATGAGAGGGTGCCTATTGAATAAGGTGCTTGGTATGTGACCCTGATTGTGTCGCACGAACAAAGAAAGACTTATCTCAAGCCAGACTATTTGACTGGACAATTTGGAAAAAGGGATCTACCCCCACCACCCACCCAAGCCTGTCTGAGTAGAATATTATGTGCTGGAATTCAGATTACATTCTCTTTGTAAGGTTTTCTAGTTGGGTGGAATAAGAATTCCACATAGATAAAAATGATCTGAGTGGGAACAGGGGTAAATTTGTGGGCAAGATCAGAAATCTCGTTGAGACTGGACTTTGAATAAGGAATAAAAAGGAAAAAATCTTAATCTCAATAATTGGCTATTAATATAAGAAAAAAAAAGTAGTCATTTCTCTCAAAGCAATACAATGATCCAAGACAATTCTAAAGGACTTATGATGAAAAATGCTACCTACTTCCAGAGAAAGAACAATCTGAATGCAGACTGAAACATACTATTTTATTTTATTTTACTTGTTTGTTTTTTTTGGTCTAAGTTTTCTTTCACAACATAGCTAATATGGAAATGCTTTGCTAATTGAAGGGTTTCTATTAATTCTGTCATCATCAAATGTCACTTATTAAGAAAAGAAAAATCAACTTGACTTTTAAAGATGTTTTTGGTTTTGTATTTAATAAGAAGAGTTGAAATGTAAATGGAAAAAAAAAAACAAAATGAAGATGAAATGTAATTGTAATAATCAGAAAGAGTGACTCTAGAGAAAAATTGAAAAAAAGACACATCCTTTCTCTTTTTAACCAAGGTTGGGGACTGGCTATTCAATACTATATGTACTATCATTGGACTAAGTTGATGTGTTGGCTTGTTTTATTTAACTTTTTATTCTTTGCTGCAAGAGATTGCAGAAGGGATAGGGGAAGGCAGAGGAATATATTCAAAATGAGGGGAGCATAAAAAAACAGAAGAGGCACCATGGCAATGGGAGCTGAGTTGACTAAATTCAAATCCCACTTTGTGACTTTGAGCATATAACCTCTCAGTGCTATGGAAAACTCTTAAGTTGTAAAGAAGGTATTGATAGAGGGAATTTCTTCACCTGGGAGTTCCCCATATTAAGAAAAAATCACAAATCTAGATGGTTTCAATTTTTTTTTAATGATGCCTGAAATGGTTTTATGCTTAACCCACTGTTAATCTGAACATTCAATTAACCTATTTAACCTAATTAACCTATTCAATTAGTACTAGAATTGAAAGATTGAGAAAAGTTCCCTGTAGAAGATGGGATTTTATCAGTAGTGAAAATGAGAAGGGAGACTATTCCAGGAATAGGGACCAGCCATAGAGAATGTTCAGTCAGAAGATTGAAAGTCTTATATGAGGAACAGCACTGGATCATGGGGAGTAGGGAGGAGAAAATATGATGTAAGAGCAAAGAGATGTAGTAAGAAGTCTACCAATCTGAGACTGAGATCTGAGAGCCCAGATTTACTTGTTTTTATGTAATCTGTGGCAAGTCACTTCCAGGAACCACCATTTCCTTATTTTTAAAATAAAGGGATTGAACTAGGTGACCCTGACATTTTAAGTATTTTATGTTCTCAATTTGTTTCCAAATTTTAATATTGCCTGACTCTAGGGGGAAAAACTCTAGAAGAAAACTCTGTTTTCTAACAACTTATAATTTAATTAAAAGGAAAAAAAAAAACAGGATGAGTGTTATATATACCATCTTTCCTCAAAAAATATTGACAAGATTAACATAAATGTAAGAGTTTTATTTTTGTTTGTTTGGGGTTTTTGGGGGAGATAATTCTCTCTCTGGATGACATAGCTATAATAATCTCTGAGGTCAACAAAGAAAGATTTATATGAACTGAAGGCAAAGTGATATATAAGATGAACCAGGAAAACAATACACACAATGACTACAATGATACGTAAAAAAAATAGCAAAACAATTGAAACTGAATGCTGCAAATTATAATATCTAAGCTTGACTTCAAAAAAGACATGTCCCTCCCTTGCTTTTTTTGCAGAGATAAGAGACTAGTTATTGAACCACAAATATGATTTTCTCAATGTTGGTGCTACTGAAGTTTTTAGCCTCCCATTTTATTCTTTGTTAAAAAAAGATGACTCTGGCAGGAGGTGGGAGGATATATTAGGAAAAGACAGCCAATATTAAAAAAAAAAAACTATCAAAAAGAAGTTTTTTTAAGAAAAAGTTCTTGAACACTGTTGAACCTACTAGGGAAAGACAACCTTTCACCTTTGGCATCTGCAGGAGTAAGTTGGTATTGGCACTTTTAAGTGAAGGGTCAGTAGTGGCTTTCAAACAAGTGACTACCTACACACACCCATTATTACCTCATTAACGTTCCAACTGCGTGACAGCAGAAGCTTTAAAAACAAGGTTAGTCATTAGACACAGAGCCAGGGCTCTCATTCTTATCCCTTTTCTTCCATGGGCTCCCCATGTACTCCTAAAACTGTCACTGAGTGACTTTACATGACCTAGAAGCTCCATTCCAGTGAAAAAGTTGTCTGTAATCTTTGAAGAGTAGAAAATGCAACACACCACCCACTGCTATCAGTACAGCCCAGAGTTCCTGGGGGAAAAGATATTTAGATGACTAGACAGATGTATTATCTTGGTGAAATATCTACATTTATGTATATAGCTACATGGCTCTGGGAAACTTCCACTCAAGGGCTAGAGTTTGCTAGCCAGTTTTTATGCTTTGTTGTCATTCCACTCCAACTCCATTTGAAGTTTTCTTGGTAAAGACAATGAAATGGTCTGTAATTTCTTTCTCTAGCTCATTTTACAGATGAGAAAAATGAGACAAATGGTATTAAAATAACTTGCCCAGAGTCACAGGTGAGGAAAGATTTCAACTCGGGATATTATGATCTTAGACCCAATTCTATTCACTGTTCCACCTAGTTATCCCAGTGTAGGCTCACTAAAAAATAGACATTTGGATCAGTTCATCACATTTTTCCTATATTTCAAGCTTCCTAACAGACCTATTTCTTTGGCTAGCAGAAAACCTATTTGAGTAGCCAAAGAGGGTAGATATTTTAATGCAATGAAAATATAATAACTGGAAAAAAAAAAAAAACATAAGTGGCAGTCAAGTAGAGACAAAAGAGTAAAGGACTTAGGAATCAAGGAATCGAGATTCTAATTCCATTTATGGAATTTATCAGCTATGCTATTTGAAGTATACCATTGTTCCTTTCTAGGCCTCAGTTTCCCCATTTGCACAATGAAGGGGTTTGAAGAGGGGTTCTTCATTTTGTCATAGACCCCTTTAGCATTCTAGTGAAGGCTTTGTACCCATTTCAAAATATTTTTAATTGAAAGTAATACCATTTGATTAAGTTAGTGAAAAAAAAAAATTTGTAATTTTTTTCCATCTAAATTCACCAATTCCTTGAAATCTATCCAGATCAAGAACCATGTAATAGATGATCTCCATTCTTTTCTTTGTTCTATCTATAGTTTTAAGGTAAAGGATAATTTAAAATGCTTATTAAATTAAATCTCTAATAGCAATGTCCACATGCTCTCATGATGGGTCACCTCGTAAATCCTAGCAAAAAGAGAATCAAACACAGGTCCAATGGCACCACAGTGAAAAATGAAAGAAATTTTTTTTTTATTTGACTCCAGTTAACATACTCTACCTACCATACAAAAGGTAAAAGCTGCAAATCAGAGTCAGAGGCAGTTCACGGATATGTAAACAAACAAAACCAAGAGAAATACACCTTTAGATCAGAGGGGAAAACAAAAAGGGATGGATTACATTCATAGATTGTGTGAGTGTGACAAATAGCATCTCTGAGGAATGGAGATTAAGAGAAGATGAAGCACACAGCCCTCCCAAGTGAACAATTCTTTAGGTTAATAGCCACAGATGCAAGTTTATGATCAAGAGTTATAAATTGCAGGAATGGTCAGGGTTCATATCTTCTAGAAGTCTGGGTAAGATGAGTGGCTCAGAGAAGGAACAGGCAAACAAAATCTATCAGGAAGGCAAATGTATACATTTTACAAAATCTCATTCCAATCTTTTTATTCCTCTTAAAATTTGATGCAGGATCCTTCTCCCCAAAACACATTTCTTGACATTTTTTTAAAAAAAATCCCAAAATTGATCCAAAATCAACTTTTTAAAGCTGTCTCAATAAATAGGACAATCCAACTTTTCTGCCCCCTTGTAAGGCAATTTTAAAAGTCCTACTCAAGCACAATGCTGTAATTGCTGTGAATGAAGTGAGTCTGCTGAACTAAGATAAAAAAAACTCTTGAAAATGAGGATAGTTTAGAAAAATGCTAATGTAACTTATCTAGAGTGGCCAACTATGTTGGCTGGAATACCAAATACAGCTCTCTAAACTTAGATTACATTGACATAGAGTATTTGCTTTGCTCTCTGGTTGAATATAAAGTTCTGGGAAATACATCTGTTTAAAATCTTTTGAAGAAAACAAGGGGGAGGGAAACTTGTCATTTACCTCTCATCTTTCTTTCCACACATCTGCTCATTCCATATGAGTCATGAGGCTATGAAAACCAACCTCAGTGACAGATCAATCATAGTGGAGGCTATTGGTCAGGGGGATACCAAGGGCCAGAGCACAAAGGTTTGGTAGTGATGGCTTCCCCAGGAAGGACACTGGAAAGAGAATTTCTAGAAGCTAAAAATGCAGCCCCTTCTGCTTTGGGGTGATGGCCTCTATAGCATTTCAGGACACCAAGGAGATTTTTTTCCTCCTTTTCCAGGGGGACTTCCAGGAATCTTCCAGATGACAGAGGTAGAGTAACATCCCAATTTTTAGTGGGGAAAATGATGGCGAAACAAGGCTCTTCAAATGACATTTAAATTCTTCGGGGAAGTTCAGTTGGCAGATGAAAGAGCAGATGATTTTTTGTACTGGCCCACATTATGAATTTCATCCAAATACCAGGCCCCACTGTCTATGCTGGCAGGCATTCACCTGGCCATGGCATAGACAAAGCCAGTAGGCTAGCTTTGGTAGTTAGGAGGAGTTGGAACCCTAAGGTCAAAACAATAAGTGCAAGTGGGCTTGTGCAATTCTCAAGAGAATAAAACTCTTCAGAACATAGCCCAAGTCCAACAGCTCAGGAATATTCCAAGTCATACACCCAATAAATGTGCAAGGGTGGAGGTTCCAGGTGGAGGCTAGGAAGCAACGAACCTTCAGTTCAACATCCACACAGTACAATAAAGTGCAGAAAAAAAGGTTGTCTTCAGGGCTGCTTCCTTCTTGCTGGAAGGAGGGGACAGGGTGGGATGTTGATATATATATATATATATATATATTTGGCAAACTCTAAATAACTTTTTTTACTCCAGTCAGCAGACCAGAGATTTGTGGTATAATAAAGACAGTTATATCTAGAATGAGAAAATCTAAAGTGAAGTCTCAAATCTGTCACCAACTGGCTGGACAATTCTGAGCCAAGTCATCTCACTTCTTGGTCCTCAGTTTCCTTGGCTGTAAAATGAAAGAGCTGGATTCAATGATATTTTGCCTCTTTCTGCCTCTACCTTTCTGTGACCCTTCTTATCTCCCTTCACTCTCTTCTCTTGTTTTCTCTTGTAGTGATCATCCTCTTAGTCACTTGTGTTCCTACTCTATGAATACTCTCAAACTCTCCGTAAGCTATTCTCTGTGGGTGAAACAGAAGAGCCTAACGCCCACCACTGGGAGTCCTAGAAAGACTTCGGGGGGACCCGAGAGGTTTAGTGCCTCACCCAGGATCACAGCCCACAGCAGGATGTGTCAAAGGCAGGAAGGGAATCGCTTTCTGACCAGAGGCTGGCTCTCTCTAACACACATACACACACATGCACACGTGTGCACACACACTCACTCTCTCTGCTCCACCACCTGTTCCCTGTGATTCTCTGTCCTGCTTTCACCATTCCCTCTACTCCACAGTCTTCCTCCCTCCGTCACTCTCTCACCATCACACCTGACGGCAGCTGCCAGAGTTCCAGACCCCAATCTGGCCAATGGAAGGGCCAGCCCAAAGACGGTGGTGCAGAGCACCCCGACTGTTGTCAGCCTCTGCAGAGGCTTCCTCGCCTCCCTGCCTCCACTACACAAGACACATTCCCCTGCTGCGTGTCTGAGCCCCCTATGAACCAGATGGATGACCATGCTGTCCTTCACTGCCAGCCTCACAAACAAGGCATTGCCAGCTGGCTCCTGAGGGAAAAGAGTCTGGGGGGACATGTTGGCTTCCTGAGCATGGCCCAGGAACCACCACTGTATGATATATAGGGACTGACAGAAAGGGAGGAGGGGACATCATTACTGGTCCTTCTAAGCTGAGATCTAGGACCGAGAACTCCACAGCAAGGGAAAAGAGGAAGTCATCGGCTGGTCCATGACCCTGGCTTGGTAAACCCCTCCATGGAGGGCAAGCCAAGGGACTGAGGGAAGCCAGGGCAGGGGAGAGGGTAGAGGAGGCTGAGCTGTGGTCCCTCAGGCCCCTCAGGAGAGAGCAAGCACCCATCGCCATAGGAGAGGACAGAGGAGAGGAGTCAGCCCTCCTCAGGGAAGCATGGTAGTTAATGAAGTTCCCCCAGAGGTCCATTTTCATGGGGCAACATCCCGTTCATCTCACGGACAGGCTCTGTTCCCAGGTAACCCAAGAGGATCTCGCTGCGTCGGCGGGACAGTTGAAGGATATCCTCCGATAGGGACTGCACAGTGGTGTAGCGCACGTTGTCCAGGTCAAACATGTCCTTCAGGTAGTACACAATCTGATGCTGGGGATGGAGGGAAAGGGGTTATGTTTGGATTTTTCTAGTCCCTACAATCTGACTCCCATGGACAGACCCACTTATCCAACAACAGCATACTCATACGGCCCTTTGAAGGATTGAAAAACACTCAAGCCTGTAATAACCCAGTAAAGCAGGTACTGCAAGTATTATTGTCCCCATTGTGTAGTGAGGAAATTGAGCTTGAGAAGGTTTGGGCACTTTGGAGTGGGATCATCTCCCATCCCAGACCACCGCTGCTCTGGGCCACTGCTAACACTTCTCATTTTGGCTGAATCCTGGGTTTACATCCTGTCTTTATTGCCTATTCCCAATCTGACACTGGCCCATCATTTCATTCCTTGGAGTTTCAGTTTTTTCAACTATAAAATGTGGGAACTGGACAGAGTATTTCTGAAGTGCCTCTCTAGCTTTAAAAGATCTCATTCCTCCTTGCTTGTTGTCCTTACCAAATCCAAATCATCCTTCAAGGCCCAGATCAAGTTGTGATTGTTATATTAAGCCTTTCCAGCCCTCCAATGATCTCCATTCCTCTTCTGCTCTCTTAGGGCATTTCTCCCATCCAATATAGATCTTGATTATATTTTTTCTCATGTGATTTTGCAAATGTTTTCTGTCAATTAGGATATAAACTTACACAGGATGGATTATTCCTCTTCCTTAGCTAAAGTAGAAGCATTAAGAAGAAAGAACCCAGCTCCACCACAGGAATATGGCACTTAATGCTACAGAGTGCTTTTCTATAAGCACAATTAACTCAAAGAGCAGCAGAACAATCAAACGTTACTTTGGAAAGAGAACAAAAGATTAGCACAGTGCCTCATCCCCTTCTTGGAAGCTTCTTGAAACGGCTGCCATCCCACCATCAGTCCTACCTACCAGTTTGATTTCTTCATGGAGAATCCTAAACAGATGGGGATGCAGGATGGTAGTGGAAAGGAAATAGATTCTAGAGCCCCCCCATCTACTGATAAACTGTAATGAAGTCAAAGCTCCTACCCTGGCCAACATCTTACCTTGAAAAAAGTGCAGACTTCAGCTAACTGTGGTTTGGGCCCTAGGAAGCCAAAGGCAAGAACGGGGCTAACATGCTCCGATACGGAGTAGAAATGGGAGATGAAGCCATCAGGCACCTATAGTCAGAAAAGAGAGGTGAAATCAGCTGGGCTGCTTAGAGCACCAGTCAGAAAGTACTCATTGCTCTGTGGCCAGCTACAGTTCTAAACAGAACTTGTACCTCATCTAAAAACTACCTGCATAGTCTAGAAAGGCAGAGGGTAACAAAATAGCCATTAGCAGCCACCTGTCTGGAACAAGACAAAGTAGTCAAATGGCACTGTTTTTCCTGGAAAAGGAAGCCATGACCCATGAATTATCATGTACGTCCTGTATCTCCCCCAACCTCCTTTGTATTTAGAAATGCGAGTTCTCCAAAAGAATGCAAGTTTCTAGAGAATAGGGATGAGTTCAATTTGTCTATTTCCAGCACTCAGCACAAAAGGAATCACCTCTACACCCAGATAGAAAGCTTTTACTCATTTTGGGACCCTTGCCAGGAATGCCCCAGTTCATTGTCCAAATTGTAACCATCCTGCAAGGTCCAGCTCAAGTCCTGAAGCCTCCCTGCCCACACCTGCCCTTAATAATTTCCTCTTCCTCTCTGTTCCTACACATTTACTACCTATACCACACATGACTGTATACTGCCCTCTACTGCTTTTGAACTGTTATCTCCTCTAATAGACTATAAACATCCTGAAGGCAAAGACTCTGCTTCTCTTTCAGAAGCACTGAAAGCGTGGGCACATGCTTGCAGTTTAGTCTAAGTGTCTCGTGATGAGAGGGTGTTTGGGAGCCAAGGCACTTCCTGGACCTTACTCACCATCAGAAGCCTCCTCTTGGCTTTCAGAACCGACCAACAGGCAGTGGCCAGAGCCTGGACAAGACAAAATCACTGCACTCAGAGAAGCTTCAGACCATCCCCACCACACCTCAGCCAATCAAGAAACAAGTTCCCTCTGCGGGGATCCCAGAAATCAGAATGCTCAACCTCATACTAGTAGTGGGTGTTGAAGGACCTCGGACTCTAGGGCCAGGGCTCTTTTCATTATACCAAACTTCTACCCCAGTTAAGCTGAAGGTGCAGGATGTTTTGCGGTTTTACAAGTTTTCCTGCATCTCAGTTTCCTCTTTGCCTGCTAGTCCTTTACATTCTCTCCAAGTTTTCTTCCCTCCCCTCAAGTCCTTATCTATTCCTTCTAGACAACACTAGTCCAGGGCTTTGGCTAGAGTGAAGGAGATAATAATAATAATTCTAACTATCTAGGATCCAAGTAGCAGGTTAAGTCTGACGCAGTGGATAATCAAATTGAGACTGGAGGGAAAGAGAAGAGCAGAAAGAGCTACAGGGAAACTTACCGTTTCCTTGAAGCTGTCAGAGAGCCAGCGATTGCGCAGAACAGCAAGCACAGAGGAGGGGGGGTTCTCCAGGTCCTCAAAGGCATCCATGAGAATAAAATCCAGCACGATGTCAAAGAAACTCATGCATACCACCTGGCAGGAAGGAGCCAGGCAATGAGGGGGCTGGGACTGCCTAAGGACCCTCTTGGGCCTTTCTCCCCTGGAGAAAGTGACATTTCAGTTCAGGAGAGATAACAGAAATAATATTACAAGTTTAAGGGATCTTGGGGTTCATCGAGTCCAAATCCTCTCATATTACAGATGGAGAAACTAGATGATTAATGGCACAGTCAACCAGAACCCAGTTCTCTCAATTCTTTTTTTCCCCCTGAGGCAATTGGGGTTAAGTGACTTCTCCAGGATCACATAGCTAGGAAATATTAAGTGTATGAGACCAGATTTGAACTCTGGACCAGCTGACTTCAGGACTAGTGCTCTATTCACTTTGCCACTTAGCTGTCCCTCTCCTAACTCTTAGTATAGTACCACACTACTTTTCATAAAGAGATTCCCTCCTGCTGGTCAGCTTCAGAAATAGGTCTACTTTTGTTTTTAAAAAGTCAAGATGACCCTTGGAGAGGGTGTAGGAATGTATGGCTCCTTACAAAATACTACAACTCCTACAATATTTATTTTTGGGAAGAAGCCCTTACAGAGTTGTCCACCCTGCCCTGGGCCCCAGCCAGCTTGGGCAAGTAAGAGGACACCTGAAAGAGCCCTCACAAGAAGGGTTACCCCACCCCAATCTCTCAGAGCGATTGAGAAACAACCTAACTATAATCCCATGATCTACCGAGTCTAACCCTATGGGCTCACCAACAAGCTATCAGCTTACAAGCCCAGGCATGCTATGTCCCAATTCCTAGAGACCCTGAGTGGTGGGGGCCATGGGAGCCCAGTCTCAGGGAATTCTCTGCTTCCATTCCTGAAGCCAGGGACCTCAGGGACAGAGAAAGGACCTCTTCTCCTTCCCTGACAGTTTATCCAATCCCACCCATTTTGGAGGCATTCGTTCCCTGGCAGCAGTGGGGCCTATGGGAAACTCCTGGAAGTTGAAAGGAATCCAATATTATCCAACAATCTCCCCCTGCTAAGGGGTTCTGATAAATGGCACAAGGCTCCAACAATCTGTAGGAGCTAACAATCTGTCAAAGTCATGCAAATGCCCCAGCATCTGGGGTCAACTCACCCCTCGCCCCTCCAGCTCCAGCTGTGTGGTAGGCCAGGTCTCTGGTCTCAGGGCATAATTCAACATCTCTTCATAGCTCTCCAAGAAGCCCTTTGGGTTCTAAAAAGGGAAAAGAAACATGGGTTCACCTTACAAACAGGAAAGACTTTTGGGTCTCCCTCTAAAGGTAAGAAGTAGGGAAAAGGCCAAAATCCTGGATGGCATTCCCTAGGAGCAGGCCCAAGTGAGAGTGGAAGGAGCAGTAAGAATCATGAGCACTAACTATTACTTATGCCTGTCAGTGGCCTAGCCAGGAATAGAATTCAGGCTTTGTGACTTTCAGAAGGAGTCTGAGAGGCAAGGTCCATAAAAAAAAAAGCTGAAAACCTAGAGGGTAGCCAAGATGTTCAACACTCACGCAAGCCCCTCTGCCCACCCAACACCCAGACACAGCAACATTCTACCTTTTCAGCTTTGGTCATCAGGCCCGTCACCATTTGTTTCCCAACCTCCCCAAAGAACAGCTGGTTACTTTCATCTTGCAGAAGTCCCTGAGAGGGAAGAATGGAGGGATTCAATGGAGTGACATTATCTGAGAATTCCTAAAACATTCTCCACTTCCTGTTCCCCCTACACTGGATGCTGGGATCCTGGGACACTCCACCCTGAGGTCAACTCAGTGACTGATGACTCTGCCTGAAAAACTAACACATCAAGAAAAAGCCAGCCACACTTTTCCACACTGGTTGCCTGGTCCCCAAACCAGCATCCTTATCCCCCAACACCCTCTATGTGTGTACAAAGACCAAATGGTCTCCCCCAAGATGAGGGAAACTTCTTAAAAGGATGGAACATCTTGTTTTGTCAACATCCATAGAATCCAAAGCACCATAAATAGAATAATCAAGTGCTTCCTATCTATGCATCTATCTGAACAATATGCCAGGTGCTAGGTCCCTAGGCCCATATACTCCAACAGGCTGGGAGAGTTCTCCCAGTGGAGAATGGGCAAGGGGGGAAAAAACCTGGAACCAAAGGAAGGTAGCAAAATTATTCAGAGAGAAGATGGCAAAGACCCTATGTTAAGTAAAAGGGGAACCTCATTCTGTCCCCTCATCCCAATGACATTTCCTAATTTCTTAGGCTCCCACCTACCTGGAAGGCCTGCCGGACACAGTGCAGTTTAGCCAGGAAGTCCTGATCACTGTAGCAACCCAGAAGTTCTGTCCTAGAAAGGAAAACAGAAGAGGACAACATCAGTCAGAGAAGAGAGCCAGCTTGGGACTATTAGGAGTTGGGAAACTCGGAGAGTCTCATCATAGCTCTACTGCCAGCATTATGACTTTAGATGGGCTGAAGTTCAGCCTCCTCCACTGAGAAGGGCTTGAGAACTATGAGGTTTCTTCCACAGCACTGAATACAATTCTGATTCATCTTTTCAGTCTTGTCTAGTTTGTGGATGGGCTGAATGGATGTATGAATGACTTGAGATTGATCAAACTACAGACTGCCCCCAAACACAGGGCACATTCCTAAAATGAGACCTCTTTAAAAGGAAAAAAGTCTGTATGTGCATGTATGTATAAATATGTATGTATATTTTAATAGATATAGTAATAGAGACTGTACCTATAAATTCATTAGTATAATGAAAATCTGGGTAAGAAAACTCTTTCCAATGCAGGGCAGAACTTTCGCTACAATCTATACATTAAGAGAGATTCCTAGAAGCTCAGTGACTTGCAGCATTACTCAGTCAGTATGTGTCAGAGGTGAGATTTGGATCCTTGCTTTCAATTCCTCTCTATCCACTCAAGCTTCCTGAAAAATATTTACTAACAGTGGATATATTTTATAAAACATTTTTACATGAGCCTTCACTGAGTTCTGCCACATCTCATCATGTGAATATGACCTCGAAGTGCATTGGTTCAGCCAGCAGGTACACGCTCTAGTCAGCTCTCCACAAAGCAGCCAAGAAGCCAGCTGAACAGAAGAAGAGAATTTTACAAGTATGTGACACACCCAACAAATAGAATTCTTTAAACAAAAAGTGGATGGCTAACAGGGAAGAGCCTGTCCCCTCCTGAGATGGCACTTCTACATAATTGTTGAGCAAGTTTTTCCTGATATCAAGCCTAAACTTGCTTCTTTTTGCAAGTTCTGCTTGTTGCTCCTGATCTCACCCTGTGGGGCATAGACACTCCTAATAGCTCCAGGGCATAAAAGAGGGCTTGTGGTCAGGTTCAGAAAAGGATTTCTGAAAATAGCAGCACAAAACCCCTGAAGCCAGTACATTCTCCACCCTGGAAACAAGCCTTACTTTAACAGAGTTAAAAGCCAAATAATAGGCTAGGAAAATGAGCAGAAAACCAAAGAAGTTTCTGACCATTGAAAGTTATTATAATGACAAGGAGGATCCAAACACACACTCAAAAGATGATAACCAAGTCAAAGCTCCTCCATCCAAAGTCTCCAAGAAAAATAAAATTTGGGCCCAGGCCATAGAAGGGCTCAAAAGGCACTTTAAAAATCAAGTAGATTTTCACTTGAGAGGAGAAAGGAAAAATTAGGAAAAGAATTGAGAAAGCCACAAAAGTAAACACCGAAAGCTAATGAAGAGAAGAAAAAAAAAAAAAAAAAAAACGTGAAATATCTCACTGGAAAAACAATTGACCTGGCAAATCGATCTAGGAGAAATAATTTAAAAATTATTGATCTACTTGAAAGTCATGATAAAAAAAAAAAAAAAGCCTGGACATTATCTTTCAAGAAATTATCAAGGAAAACTGGCCTGATATTCCAGAACCAGAAAGTAAAATAGAAATTGAAAGAATCCAATCACCTCCTAAGATTCCAAAATGAAAACTTCCAAGAATTTTATAGCCAAATTCTGGAACTCCCAGATCAAGGAGAAAATACTGCAAGCATCTAAAAAGAAACAATTCAAGTATAGTGAAGCCACAGATAGGATAACACAAGATTTAGCAGCTTCTACATTAAAGAACTGGCGGGCTTGGAATATGATATTCCAGGGAACAGTGGAGCTAGGATTACAACCAAGAAATCAACTTCCTAGGAGTATAATCCTTCAGAGGGTGATAAAAGAGAGGGCATATTGGGGAAGGGAGTGGTCAGTAACAAAATAGTTTTAAGAAGGGACAGGATGAAAGGAGGAGAGAGAATGAGTGGAAAGGGGGAGTTAGCAATCCTAACTGTAGAAAAATTTTCAAAGCAAGTTTCTCTGATAAGGTTTCATTTCTCAAACATAGCAAACAGAGTTATTTATAAAAAATGAAAACTATAACTCAATTGATAAATGATCAAAAGATATAATCTATGCCCAAAGGGCTATAAATTCATGCATATCCTTTGACCTAACAATACCACTAGTAGGCATGAATACTAAAAAAAGATTCAGGAAAAAAAAAAGGAAAATAACTTTTCTGTACAAAAAAATATAACAGCTCTCTTTTTAAGGCAAAAAAAGAAAAAAAAAAAAAAGAAAGAAACTGGGGGGATGCTCATCAATTGGGGAATGGCTCAATAAACTGTGGTGTGTGTTTGTGATGGAATACTATTGTTCTATGAGAAATGACAAGCAGGATGCTCTCAGAAAAACAAAATGAAAACTTGGAAAGTCCTCCATGAACTCAAGCAAATTGAAAAGTACTGTACACAAAGTAATAGCAATGTTCTGGGATGACCAGCTATGAATGACTACTGTTCTCAAGAATACAATCATCCATGACTACTATGAAGTATTTATGATGAAAAATCCTATCCATACCCAGAGAAGGAACTGATTGTATCTGAATACAGATCAAAGCATTCTATTTTTTTAATTTATTTTCATTTAGGGTGGGAGATGATTTTTGTTCACAACTTGACTTTTATGGAAACATTTTACATAACTTCACATATAGTATCTTAATTGTGGGGAGGATATGGGAGAGAGAACCCAGAACTCAAAATTTTTTTAAAAAAAAAGTAAATTTTTCTTTTTTTGCTTTGAATATAACTGGTGAAAAATATCAACTAAAATGGTTAAGCATTTTTGATATGAACTTAACCTTTATCTTGTGTGTTTATTTAACTCTTTCTATTGATAGAAAAATTTATAATAAAAGCAAAGTTTAAATGTTTCATCCTTTACATCTCTTTGAGAATGGTTAAAAAAAATGAATTAAACTAGTAGTGCAATTATAGGTTACCTTTATGTTTTGTTTAAGTCAGATGTGGGATGAAATGTGCCTTGTAAGGATACAATACAATACAATACAATACAATAAAGCTATGATCATGCCACAGATTCCTAGAACCAGAAGAAGCCCTGAAGGAACAAAATAAGTGTCTAAAGCTAGAGCCTTTCTGATGTCACAAAGTCTTTTAAGTCAATAAGATAATTGGGGTACAATGGGCAAGAGGTAAAAAAAACTATCCCATACCCCAAAGTAGTAACACCTATAGTTTGCTTTCTGTCATGGTTCTTTAATTGGGGACAAATGCACTACTACAAAGTAAAGATGAGGTAATTTGAAGAAATGTGAAGAGAAAAAAAGAAAGAACTTCAATTCTGAAATGATGGCCTTTCATAAACTTATTTAGAAAAATCATTAATTCCTGCCAAAAAATCTGGTTCAACTTATAAAACACTGCACAGGACCCTAGCAAACTTCTGTAGAACACAATGGGTTCATACGATAGCTTGTAAGCCTTTACCTCAACCATCCAGAAATACTTTTTCTGTCTTGACCATTGCCAGGAATTCATACTAAAATAGGAACTTACATAGCATGTGTATTTAAAACCCTTTCCCCAAATTAGAATCTGCACATATTTAATTTGCCATCTATTAGTTTTTATGAAACTAATTTATTTTTTCCTTCTCTTTCCTTCTTTTCTAATCTTTTTTTCCTCACCATGTTCTTATTCATCAGTCTCATCAACTTCACAGACACTACATTAGACTCCTTTTGTCACCCATTGCAGCAATCTATTATTTCAATAGATCAGAGACGCAACATAGTACTAATTTTTCTTGTCCTCAATTTCCTAGTTTTTAAAACAGGGAAATGTGACTAGATGATATATTCAAGCACACTCTGAATCTTATGGCCCTATGAAATTGGAGAGGTAGTATGGTATACTAGATGAAGAAGCAGGCAAGAAAGTAGTAATCAAGAAAACCTGGGTTTGAATCTCACATCTGATATTTCTTATGAGACCCTGGGCAAGTTATTTAGCCTTTGAGTCTCAGTTTCCTTATCTGAAAATGAGTGCCTAACCTCACAAAGTTGATGGTGCATTCTTAGGCTCAACAGAAATAATAGATGTAAAGTGTTCATGTAAAGATGTAATGACCCTGATGCTCATGAGACTATCAGGTTCTAAACTTCCTTTTGCTTATACTTTCTAGAGTGCCATCACAAATACCTGAAATAAAACTCCCAAACCTGTCCTCATCCCAGTTTTCACCTTCCACCATATGAGAAGTGAGATGTCAGGCTCTTTAGGTCCCTCACCTTAGTGTTCGACATAGAACCTTCCCTTCTTTTACCAATTGCAAGGCTTCCTCATATGCTGCAGCTGGTCTAGAGAGCTGGAAAGGGAGATGTCCAGCTTGTAAGGAGTCAAACAGCTTTGTGGAAAGACAAAGGAGAAAAAGTCAGAATTAATCACCCTCCCAAAAAATTACAATTTGCACCTATTATATGACTAGTTCTAGACTGGGAAGGATGAAAAACACAAAAGAGTCCTGCATTGGTGACTGACAATACTGAATTTAGGTTTTCTTGTTAAATTAAACGAGTTATACTTGTTAATGTAACTCTAGATACAATTAGAGAAAGGAATCACTTAATCTACCCCATCATTATGTCAAATGATAGTACATAGCACTGCCAAATTCCTAAGCTCTTTCCCATAGTGGGAGGAGCAAGACGCTGAGAGTCTGGATATAAATTACAAGATGAGTTCTTTCACTGATTCACTGGGTGATCCTATGTAAATCACTTTCCCTAGCTGGATCTGTTTGCTTATCTCTAAAATGACGGAGTCAGACATCCTGGACACTTTTCTTAGTCCTATTCTAGTTTACAGGGATTAATACTGGGAAAAGAAACCCTCAGTCCATACCCTAGCTCTTCCTATCCTGGGCAATGCCCTCAAGTCACCTCTGCAGCAGAAAAGAAAGAATCTTCGGAGGAAAGACTGTCATCATCTTCCTGAAGTCTCAGTGAACCTTCTGTCAGGGGCAGCATGAGAGTTCTCTCTAGAGAAAATGGGGAGAGATGAAATCAGCCAAAGTTTCTTGGAACCTGGATCTTTTCTTCATGATCCTGTGTCCTTGTTCCTTTTCCCTCCACTCTCTTTGTGCATATTGTCCCCATAATCATTCTTTCCATCTCATTTCCAAACTATCTCTTGAGGGAATAGCATAAAATGTTAGCATTGCAAGGGACCTTGAGATGTTAAGTTAAGCTGCTCATTTTACAGAGGTAGAAATTGAGTTCCAGAGAAGGGAATATGTATACTACAATGTACATATTTTATCCTGTCTTAACTTCATGCAAGTTTTCCCCAGTATACTATACCTGGAAGGACTGTTTTGTTTCTCTGTGTATTCTCCTTGTCTTTCATGGAGTAGGTGCTTAATAAATGCAATAATGTAAATATAATGCAAGTAAACTAATTCACAACCTTTAAAGCCCCATATAAACGTAATCTATTATTCATTCTATTAGACCAAGAACGTAATATAATTCAGTACAAATAGTCTGGCTGTCAAAAAAAAAAAGAGAGAGAAAAAAGAAAAAGAAAGAGAAGGGAGGACAGAGAGGAGTCAAAGGAAGGAGGAAGAGAGGAAGAAAGAAAGATAGATAGAAACTCCAAATGATCAAAATACCACCATAAGAACCTGTTAGGCAACACTGTCGGAACTCTCTGTGTGTGTGTGTATGTATAAGCCTCCAGGGAAGAAAGTGGGAAAGTGGGTGTTAGAGGAAGACCACTCAATCCAAGACTTTGAATAGAAATTGGCTTCTAGTTTTATTCTGTTAATATCTACTGATGGAATCATGAGCAAGTTCCTTTATTCTACAAGGACTCAGTTTTTATACCTGTAAGACAAGCTTAACAATTCAAGGTCTCTTCCAGTGCTAACATTCTATGTCATTCCCTGAAAGGACAGTTTGGAGATCATAGAGAAAGAATGATTATGGAAACCATATGCCAAAGGAGAGTGGAAGAAAAAGGATCAAGGACACGAGCTATGTTCACAAATTATCAAACCATGCCAAACTACCTCTTACCCAAAGATTTCCACTTCAGCTCACCTAGGTCCAAGAGCATACTATCTGATGGGAATGTAGAGCCAAACTCTTCCTGGAGGTGGTATGCCCGGTGTAGTAGGGATTCTAACTTTTCAGCAAACTCCTTTTTCTGAGACTCTGGCTTTAAACAAAAACAATCCAACATTAACTTCTTCCCCACCAGGCTCTCAGAGCCAGGGTCCAATGGACAAGAAGAAGACCCTCAACTTTCCTCACCCACCTAAAGCTCCAGAAATAGCAAGGGGAGGAAAAAAAAAAAAAGAAAAAGAAAAAAGAAGCAAAATCCCAAAACATCCTGGACTTTCAGCAATGAACTCTAAAGATTATGGGAAGGGTCATTTTCACTCCTGAGGCAGGGATAGATTAAGGTAATGGAGCCTATTTGACATGTTGTCTCTCTGACATGAACCTATTTGAAAATTCAGCCCAATGATTCCTCTGCAAAAATAACTTATCAGTCATATAGCAAAAAGAGTGCATCAACCAAAAAGCTCTTAGTTTAAATCTGAGAAGCTATGGTTGTAACTAAGTGGTTTAACAACCTATTCAGTTCAAAGTGGAATTTAGAAGGAATGAGGAAGAGTTTGCTAGGCTCGGTCTCACTTAAAACCCTAGGAGTTGATGCAGCCATATTGGGGTTGTAGAGACTGGGCAGCCCTGGTTAGAGTTTCCTGTAAATGACCAAAATATGGATTAAATACTCCACAACAATACTGCCTAGGCAAAGGGAAAACAAACGGGAAGGATACAGTGAGGACAAAACCACAAATTAGGAGACAATGAGGAATCTTCTAGCAAGAGACAAAGGACCTACAGTACAGCAGTTTACAGCAAGATATGTCAAATTGATTTGTAGAACAGAGTTCTACAGAAGTTTGCTAGGTTTAGGTGTTTTACATTTTTCACATTTGAAATTTCTAAATTTAGTGTCTTTTCTTGTCTCCCAATTGCACTCTTATTCTTAATGTAAATGTTCTAATGTTACATTTACTTCTCAGAATTATGAAGAATATTGAAAAGTAAACAGCAAAACTTTTCAACTTATGCACAGATTTGTAAATTTTTTGGTTAATGTAACGATTCTGAAGCTTTAAAAATTCCTGACTTAGAGCACTAGTGTTAATGAGGCCAAGGTCATAGATCCTCTCTCACAGATCAGATTATTTTGCTGTTCCACACTTACAGACTGATGCCAAACCAGCTGCTCACAGTTGTGTCCTTGACCACAAGTAAGCCCAATGAAATACAGATGGATAAACCAATGCAGATGTACTGCAACTGGGTCCAGCAGTGGCTACTGAGTCAATGCTATCCTTATCACACATAAAGACAGCAGTCATTACTACTTACTGCTCACGATTGGAGAGAGCCCTTCCTGGTCTTATCACCACCACCACCACAATCTTCTCACCCCATCCCACCCAAGATAAAAATACATCTACCTCTGAGAGCACCTCAGAAATGGTCTCTGGATTCTTGAGATGGTCCCAGGGTGTGGGGGTGCTAGTACTGTCTCCTCTCTGTCCAATACTCAAGGCCTGCTCCCATTTCTGCAATGCTTCCTCAAACAGCTCCATTCCTGCGAGAACAAGGTAAAGAAGTAGTTAGTTTACCTTCTACCCACACCAATTGGGTTGAAGGAAACACTACCTCCTTTAACAACTCCACTAGGAAATTAAAGGTGAAGCTCTTCCCTCCTCTTCTGGTCTCCAACAAGTTAATTCCCACTGATGCTCAGGGACAATAAATCAAGATGAATGTTATCAAAAGACAATGTTATAAGCAATCACTGGCATTCCATCTAACATGTTCCTAGAAATGACATGTTTAGGTGAACCTAATCTTAAAAATCAATTCTAACTGCATATCTATTGTTGCCTTATTCCCTTCTACCCTGACATTGGTATAAAATACAGAATGAAAGGCACAGATACAGGGAAGGAACCCCAGGTCTGTATTACAAGATATTGAATAAGTATAGCAATAGAAAGTAAGGAACACCTGTAATGCCAGGAGGGAAAAGAGCCTACTGGTTTGAAAAATGACCTCATTTCTCTTTTACAGAAAGGAATGGGAAGATTTCTAGTCAAAGAAAAGTACCATGAGGGAGAGCACCTACCACCCAGAAGAACATGACAAGGTCTCAAGAGAAACTGCAGGGGGAGAGAAGGAGGAGGTTCTAGAGAAGACTGCAAAGAAAAGTTTATTCTGTACCTTGAATATAGAGGTTCTCTGCATTTGCATCCCCAGCAGCCCCTGCCTCTTCAGTCACTCTAGCATCCCAGGGCCCCGAGGATGCAGCTGTTGGGCTGGAGGAGTTCACTGCTACCATCTAGACTCCAAGAAGGGGAAGAAAATCCAAAAGTAGAACACTCAGTATCAAGGCCTAAAACCCTCTAGGTCCTTTAAGCTAAGGATCTGACCTAGATCCATGACTGCTACAACAGAAATAGATTTACTTTCACTGTACCCAACAAGCACTGAGCCCAAAGCACAGCAGAGTTTTGTTTTATCTTTCTTTCAACTATTAGAGAATAAACGCCTGTACATTTCTAAAAGCTTCCAGACAAGGGATTGGTGCCATCCAATATATACAAAGCTAACCTATAGCCCATCTTCCACACAACCCAGATCTACCTGCTTCCCAAATCCTGTCAAAGAAGTTAAAAAAAAAAAAAAAAAAAAAAAAAAAAAGCTAGGCCAGATACTGCACATGATGTTGGAAAATTCTTCATTCTGGCATTCAAGGTCCTTCCCAAACTTGCCTAACACTCCCTCTCCATGGACTCTGCCAGGCACTCCTGTCTGTGTCTTTGCTTATGCTTTTTCCTCCAAACAACTGACCCCTTCCCTCTTCTCTCTTCTCCTTGGAGCTCCAGGTCAAACCCCCTCCACTATCTTCTCTGACAATCACACCCCACTTTGTTCTCTGTAATGCCTAAATTTGAATTACACTAATAGAACTTATATTAACATTTGACTTGTCTTTAATGATTTCCCTATTTAGATTGTAAATTATAAAGAATTTTTCCTTTTCTTCTGCTCTTGATAGTGGTTAACCTGGGTCTGAACGTATATGCTTGTTTTAATTAGAATGCCAAAAAGATCAATACTATTCAGCCTCTCCCTATGGTCAGTACTCCTGGACTACATATTAAATCATCCAGTCCCCGAGATAGAGCTAGAATATTCAGAAGGAGTCCTCACTGAGGCCAGGCTGTGAGAGGAGCCTGAGTGTTTGCTGGGCTCAATCGAGGAAATGCCACTCAGGGTGTCATTGCTCTTGCTGCTGGGGCTCTGGACCCGTCGGCTGGAATAGCCTGTGAAATACAAAAGGGCAGGGAAAGCTGACACCAGAAACTGAAAGTCTCCCACCCCCACCCTCAACCTTTGCACATCTTTGAGTTAATCATCCTTTACTTCCTGGCCTGGCTACTGGTTACTCCTCTGCTCAGAAATCTTCAGTGATTTCCCTACTGCCTACTAAGTTTAAACCCCTGTGTATGACATGTGAATGCTACACTTTACCTTTCTAGCCTTATTACTTCCTCCCATGTAGTACTGTATGCTAACCCAACAGGTTTACTCATTGGACCCTCGATTGTAACTTTATATATATACTGTTACCCCAAACCTGGAAGGTCTCTCTTTGTCCTCACCTGTTCAATGTCCTAGTCATTCTTTAAAGCCCAACTCAGGGGCTACTTTCTCCATGAAAACTCCTCTTCAATAATAATACTGCATATTATAGGTATGTTTGTATCTAATAGATTGATTGTAAGCTCCACAAGGGCAGAAAGCTTGTTTTTACAACTTATCTCCCCCAACACTTAGCACAATGTTCTGTACACAAATGTTTAGTTGAACTAAAAAAAGAAGCAGAGTGACAGAGAGAGAGAAGGGAGAAGGTTGGAGGAGTATGGGTTTATACAGATTATAGACCTAGGATAAACTAGAATAGACCCAGCATTGAAAAACAGCTGCTCTCCCCAACCAATACTTTCTTTTTAATCAGCTATTTCTGTTATCTCCAGGCAGCCCAGCTATGATATTCCTTTCAGGCGCTGCCTCAACCCAACTGACATTTCCAACACAGACCACAACTTTTTTCAGCATCCCAAATCTACCTTTCTTCACTGATGAAACTCTTCTAGCCATGAAGATCGGGATAGGAACAGTTCCAGGCTTCCCACCTCCTTTCTCAGGAGCAATCTGTTTCTTCCGTCGTCGGCGCCGCTTCAGCTGATGGGCAGCTAAAGCCAAGGCTACTGTCCCTAGTGCTGTAGCAAAGAGCACCTTCCGCAGACCGGGAGATAGCCGAAGCTGAGAAAATGCCGACTGCCCCCAGAAGTAGGGAGGAAAAAGTTCAATGAATAACTCCCACCTGGACTACAGCTTCTCAGGCAGGATCTGAGATATTAGGGGAACTAACCCTCCAATTCCACTACTGAATGACATCCACTTCTAGGAAGGAACTCAACAATTTCCCTAGAAGTAAACACCTTTCAATTTTAGAATTATGTTAAAGATTCTTATAAATGCTAATTAATGCAAGAAGAAGAATTCATGAAGTCAAAATGGCATTAGAAAGGATCTCATTGACCAGTTCTGATGGACCTGGCCATCCTCAGCAACGAGATCAACCAAATCATCTCCAATGGAGCAGTAATGAACTGAACCAGCTACGCCCAGAGAAAGAACTCTGGGAGATGACTAAAAACCATTACATTGAATTCCCAATCCCTATATTTATGCCCACCTGCATTTTTGATTTCCTTCACAAGCTAATTGTACAATATTTCAGAGTCTGATTCTTTTTGTACAGCAAAATAACGTTTTGGTCATGTATACTTATTGTGTATCTAATTTATATTTTAATGTATTTAAACATCTACTGGTCATCCTGCCATCTAGGGGAGGGGGTGGGGGGTAAGAGGTGAAAAATTGGAACAAGAGGTTTGGCAGTTGTTAATGCTATAAAGTTACCCATGCATATAACCTGTAAATAAAAGGCTATTAAATTTAAAAAAAAAAAAAAAAAAAAAAAAAAGGATCTCATTCTCAGAATCAAGATGGAATTCTTCCATCTTCATTAACTAATACAAAAATATTACTACTTCACATTTTGGTTAGCATTTTACTCTTTTCAAAATACTTTTACAATTTACCCGATCCACACTATACTGTAATGGTCAGCAGGGCAAAATTATCCCCATTTAATTGATGGGAAAACTGAGGCTTAAAATGACCTTTTCCAACTCACACAGAAACTTAGAAGCAGAGCTAAAAACTTCCAAAACTCTCAAATCTTAATCCACCACTCTTTCCAATGCCACAGAGGCTTTGTTGGGAAAGAGTTATCAGAGGTTAGTAGCTAGGAAGACAGCAAACTACAGAGTGTTAGACTTAGAATTCGAAAAACATGAATTCATATCCTATCTCAGACAGCTGTTTGGCCCTGGGAAAATCACTTAATCATTCCATGTCTCAGTGCTCCTTATCTCTAAAATAAGGGAGTTGGACACGATGCCTCTAAGGTTCCTTCTCTTGCATTTCTTTATGATCCTATTTGCTACAGCCATGCTAAGATAAACTTAGGAGAGAAAATATGCCTACTGCTCATGGAATACTGGGAACTAAACATACTAAGAAAAACCTCACCAGAAATACTTTCTTACCTGTCCAAAAGTTGTATAGAGAAACACAGGAATCTCTGCCACTGTCATGGCCAAGGCTTGGATCATGGACATGCCTTCAGTTCTTTGGAAAGCCATCCCGCATTAGAGCTGCAGCTTTGAGTATCCCAGAGTGGGAACCCCAAGTCCCACAATGGGAATGGCTTGGAGGAATGCTTCAACTCACTGCCCACAAGGCCACAGTCACATTCTCATTCCTAAAGGAAGACTCCAATTCCAAAGTGCCTTTGCAGAGCTAAAAGGATAATGAAAGAATCAGTGAAAACTTGGAAAATCCTATCTGAGTCAAGATAAGTCACCTGAAGTTCTATTAAGAAACAAAGAATATTCTCTCTTGGGACCAAATAGCCTTGGCACTATTACCACTAGCATAGGAGCTACATGTACAGTACTCAGTGCTGGGGAAAAAAAGCTAAAGAAGCAACTCCCTTAGATATATCCTCTTCTTTTCAAGAAATTCTCAGAATCTACTTAACCCCAAGTAAGGAAAGCATTCTTTGATACAACCGTCTGAGAAAATCTAAGCTGAATGGACCACGGGACTAAGGCAAAGGGGGATGTGTGCACATTCAAGAAAAGGGAGGGTGTTTGTTCTCAATGGAGAAAGTTCCTGGGAGGGAGGGAGTAATGTGGGAGGAAGGCCCTAAACCAGATGAGAACAGATCAGGGAGACCTGTGATCTGCAAACCTAAAAGACAACTGCATGGTATGGTCTTTTAAGACAGTGACCTGCAAGCTATTCCATGAACATCAGACTTTCAATATACCAAGTCTGAACCCACAGAAAACTTATACTACCTCTTATAAAGCTGCTTATACCACCCCAAGAACTTCTTAAATGTACAGAGACCTTAGATCATAAGGAACAACCTATAGCAGAGCAGGTATAATAAACACCAGAGTAGAAGCCTATGTGTCCAGGCTGGTGACCAAATGTTACTCATTAAAATGTTAGTGATTTAACTCTTGGAACTAATGATATAGTCATTTTGTCAGTCAACATATATTAAGTGATTATTACATTCAAAGCACTGTGCTATAAGCTCTAAAAAAAATTACTGGCAGTTTAATCACATGACTATTTTAGGAACCAACCCAATTATAACCACAATAATTCCCACCTATGAAAGTCTACAAAAGAACTTTCCTCACCAAGAACAAGATGATGTTTTTATTCTGATGGGGAGGTCCCAGGAAGCTCAGTGACTCCAGGGCCACATAGCTAGGCACTGTCAAGGTCAAGGTCCAATCTAGGGTCTCTCCAGACTTGAAGTGCACCACTCTATCCTAGGGGCTAAGAAGGGGGGTAGAGTAACATAGTGTACTGGAACAAGTTATGAGCTTGGTGTCAAGAACACTAGGATTAAGATCCCATCTCTCATATTGACTAGCTGGATGGCCACCGGCAAGTCATTTAATGTGTGTTTGTCTCCACATCTGTAAAATGCATGCTTATTGTGATTCTCAATTTCAAGGGAGAAAACCTAGATGATGGAGGAGACAGGATGGTGCAATGGAAAGAGCATGAGTTCTGGAGTCAAAACATTCTAATTAAAATTTTACCTCTGGAGTTTACTACTTATGTTACTTTGGGCAAGTTAAAAATTCTTGGACCTCCGTTTCTTGAACTGTAAAATGAAAAAATTGGACTACATAGTCTCTCAGGTCTCTTCCAACTTTAGATCTACCCCAATATACCTTATAAAATGTCAATTATTCTTCCCATTATTCAACACTGGCTCTCAAAGTTAAAGGAGATAAATAACTAAATGTATCTGGCTCCTGTAGAGACAATGTAAAAGACAAGTAAAAATCATAGCCCAGAGAAAAGTAAATTTTACCTGAATTATCTGGAGAACTGCTAATAAGATTTAAAACTACAAGGTATCTTGGAAATCTAATTTAGTCACCTCATTTTACATGAGAAAACTGAGATCCAGAAAGGTTTGAATGATTTGTCAAGGTTAAATATCTGGAAAGTAATATCTGGGATTTGTTCCCAACCCCAAATCCAGTGTTCTTCAAATATGCCACACTACCTAGAGGTTACAGATAATGATGTATGACCTCTAAAGGCCCTTCCCTAGCTGACTACATAATTATAAAAATAAGGTACTTAAGACCTGAGTTGTCATTCCCATGACTGCTGAGGCAATCTCGACAGAAAGAGCTAAAAGCAGCCATGGGACCATTTCAGGTCAGAACCAGAAGAAGAGGTCACTACATTCCCACAAGAGGCTCCAGATCCTTCTTCCAATAGCTCAGCCTCCCACCCAAAAAGCACCACAGCTCAACTCTTTGAGGATCACTGGATTCTGAGTGGTCTTCCAAAGCCAAAAATGGGTATAACATCTGTCAGATGACAAGAGGGTTAAGTTCTAAGGGAAAACTAGACACAAAGGGAAAATGTGCTTCTTTCCCCTGAATGTCCACAGGCAGAATTCAGGTATTAGACAGTGAATACCAGGAGACTGAGGAAAGAGATGGCTATCTTATCACCTACCGCAAGGAAATTTAGGAGCTGGACATGACTGATGAGATGTGGGCTAGCCCACCACTTCACTGCACAAATGAGGAAACCGAAGCTCAGGCCTGGGATGATTTGTCCAAGGTCGCACAACTAGTAATTAGGGCATTGGTTACATGAAACCAAGTCCTCTGAATCCAAATTCAAAACCCTTTCCGCTATACCATTCATTCACTGAGGGAATTCTGATTTCCTCCACATCAGAGCCAGTATCTAGAGATGCAAGCACTGTACCCCAAAACTGGCATCTAGGGGGCCTCCAGTTATAGATCCCTCTCCAGTGACCAAATTCACAACTAGCAAACCAATAGTCGGGGGACAGGTGGATCAGATCCCAAATCCTTGTGCAGGCTGTCTTAGTAGAAGGTCTGCAACAAGGGCCCCAAGCCAGGTCCCTTTCTTCTCTGTTATCTTCGACTAGAGTACTTCCTTTGAGGCCATGAGAGCCTCCCCATCTAAGGGTCAATCTTTTCAGAGCCAAGCCCTTCCCAAGTTACTTTTTCCACTCATATACCCTGTGCTCCATCTCTCTCCTAATATACTCCTGGCCCATGTACCATTTCTCAGAGTCACTCCAACTCGGATGGTTTTCCCCCAGATCCCTACCCCATACCTCCCCCAATCTTATCACACTTAATCCCCGCCCCCGCCCCCAATCTCAAGCTTCCTCCCTCCTTCCCCCAAAAACTTTTCTAGCAACATCCTTCACTTTCTCCTAGCCCCGACCTTCCACTAAGAGACACACCTCCCTCTGCCTGCCCCGCCCCCTACTACAAACCTACCTTCCCCCTTCGCCCTTGGGCCACGCCCCTCCCAGGAGTCTTTCCCTCAGCCACAGCCAAAATCTTACTTCTCAGCATCACTTTCGCTATAATTTCCTCTCATAAGCCTCTCCGTCAGGCCTCCCTCACCTTCAGCCCTCCCCTTCGACCACCTGCAACAACCCACCCACCCCCCGTGAGCCTTCTGAAAAGGCCCCTTTCCCCCACAATAGGCCTCCCGGCCTCCTATGGACCGCACATTGGGCTATCGTCCCCAGTGCTGCCCCCAAAGCAGGGCTCTCCCCCAGCATCCGACCCCAAGCAAGCCTCCCCAACTTGAGCAGGGGTCTCCTCCAGCACCCCCCCCCAAACAGGTCTTTCCATCTTGAGCAGTCATCTTCCCAGCGAGCCTCCCCACCTGGAGCAATCCCCTCCCGCCTCCCAGCAGAGCTCCCCGTCAGCCTTCCCCACTCCTTCACCACCTCCGGCGAGCTGCTCCGCCTCCCGGGAGCCCCAGCCTCGGGGCCTACACCCCCTCCTGGAACCGTTGCCCTCCTGCCTCCCGGAAGCAAGGCCAACAGGAAGCTCTCCCCCAGCCCCAAATGCAGCGCTCCTCTTAGCCCGCCCCCCCCCCCCCCCCCCCCCCCATCTTCCGACTCCCTCGGGCCCCGTCGTCCCCTCTCACCCGGCCCCATGCCCGCGACAACTTGGTGGTTCCTGTCTGCCCGCCCAGCCTCGCAGAGTCCGGCCGCTACCACGGCTTAGAATAATAGGGGCTGCGGGGTGGACGGCGCCCCAGAGGTGAGCTCCCCAGACCTTACCGGGAGCTCCATCGCTTCAGAAGGGCAGCGTCTCCTTCCCCGGCGGCGCAGCCGAACATGATGCGCCGCCGAAGAGGCGGGACCTGCCTCCTTAAAAGACATCGACTCAGGCCAATCAGAGTAGCGATTTCTACACTCTTGAGCCAATAAAGAGGAAGAGGTTAACCGGTATCTCAGTCTCCCTCTTTCCACCCGCACTCCGTAGTGTGGTTGAGTTGTAAGAGTTCCGCCCCCAAGGTTAAGAGGCGAGAAGCGTTGCTGTTGGCATTTTCTATTGGCTACGTGATATTGATTGATAAGAGTAGGTGGGGCTACTCTTAAGGGGACCGTGATAGAGCGGGAGAGAACTGCGGGATAGATGGGTAGAAACTGGAGAGCCTCATCTAGGCCATGCTGTTATAGAGACAGTGACGCTTGTCCAAAAGCTCAGAGTTGTTGGCTTTGCGATGTGGACAGAAGCCACAAAAGAGAAATGGAGGAGAAAAGGCAGGAAATCTTTGTTCCTATCTCATCTCTGCTGTAATTTTCCTTTGTGACCTTGGGCTGTTTCCTCTCCTCTGAGTCTCAGTTTATTGGTCTATTAAGTGGGTATAATAACCTTCTCCTTTAACTTCTTCAAAGGCTGCTGATCAAATAAGACAATTGTCTTATTTTTTATTAATTTCATGCGATTGTTAATTGTATGAAAGGATTCTAGAAAGTATAAAACCTTGCAAAAATTAATAATAATGTTTGCTATGCCAATGTCCAGTGTTCCAGTGCCAATCCATGAGCATAAACGATCTGGTTTGATGCTGATTTTCCTTTGAGATAAGACAGAAGCACTGCTCTTACTTCAAAGATGGTGAATAACATATTGGCCCATGATCACATAGCTGGCTAGAGATTAACCTAGAATTCAAACCCAGGTTCCCTGACTCCCAAACTAGGGATCTTCCCACTTCACAAGGGAGGGGTTGATATGGAAGCTCAGCTCCTCCAGCCCGCAGGCCAATAATAACAAAAGCTGATATTCAGAGGGCTGTGCTTCCCAGTATCTGACTTAGTTCCTTTCCACAGTCCTGGGTTGGAGGAAGTGCAAGACGTGTGATCCTCCTCACTAAGGAAAGTCAGGAGAAAAAGAATAATTTGTAGAATCATGTAATGATTCTCATCTCACCTAATAACGTCCTCAGCTTAGCACCCATTGTAGCCCCAAGTCAAATGGCTTCCTGGGTTGTAGAGGAAAAGAACAAGAAAAGCTGGACAAGGGAGTGCGTGCCATTCTCCAAGGATATAGATCAGGTTGTAGAGAAGGAAGGAATCTGACTTGGAGAATTTCTGTGAATCAGACCTGCACATCTATCATAAAGCAGCAATCCCAAAGGGAAACCCTACTAGTCAATTGTTCTTCTAGAACTGGGTTAAAAAGTCTGGTTTATCCCAAATTCTTTCAGTAATTTTCATACTAAATCAAAGCCTCAAAGGGATTTTGAAATTATTTAATCCAAAGCTTCTTAAAATGTGAGTTTCGACTCCATAACTGAAAGTAAAAGTTGTGAAAAATATGGCAATAGTAGAAAGTATCAACTATTCTGCCAAGATTGAATTTTTTGTGTAAAAATAAAGTATATGTATATATACACACACACATATACATATATATATATATCAGTATTTAAATTCGCTTTAGGTTTTAATAAATAGTAAAATTGTATGCATATCAAAGAATTATTTAAAATAAATTTCTTTATAATTTATAAATATAATATATATAATTCTATATATATATAATATATAAATTATAAAATTTATCAAAAAATTTAGTAAATGTTTGATTTGAATATCTATTTTGGTCTCAATAGAAATTTCTCAGGTGGAAAGGGATCAAGTGGAAGAAGTTTAAATTCTGATCTAATCCATTTTACTAAAGAGGAGCATTGAATTGAGTTGGAGGCTCCTCTTACCTGATCCCATCCTCCTTTTACCCACCCTGGGTAACTGATACAATAAGGTGTGTTAATATCAGTAAGACTTGGGCTACATTTGCTTCCCTTTTATGAATTGTGAAGATGTTATCTCTGATTTAATTAAGTAATAGCTTATTGCCCTAGTGATATGCTGAAAAAGCTAAGTGGCCAATTTAGAAACATTTGAGGCAGGAAGAAGTTTCAAGGAGTAGGTGACTTCAGGGAGTCTAAATGAGAATAGCAACAGAGGAAGAACTCAATTCTTGAGGGGTGGTGCTTTTCTCCTAGCATCTCTTCTAGGGAGGATGGGATTCCTTCATTTCTACCACTGCATTTTATATCAGAATGACTGTCTCAATAAGAGGCAATGAGAGGCAAAATGACTGTCCCAATGAGTAGGGAAAACCAGTGGTTGGAGGAAGATCTGAGGAGAGTAATCCCTAACAAGAGAAAAAAGCCAGCCTTGGATTGAATAAGCCCTGGCAAATGGAAATGAAACTTCAGAGAGGAATAGATCCATAAAATCCAGATGTACAATGAACTCAATAGATATTGCAGCTGGAAGAAAAGCATGTTATCACAGGAAGAAAAGGATATCAGGATAAATGAACTCTAGATAGGTGCTCTCTTATTGTATTTATGGAAAATTGCACCCAAAGTATATGCAAATGTTTTACAGCTAGTCTTCAAGTGTACCATTTTTTCTTTGAGTTAATTGTGTTTACTGGATAATTATAAAAGGTAAAAATGTACCACAAAACACCTTTGAACCTGGAAGCAGTAACCAGCCACCCAATAGTAAATCCAACTTACAGCCCAAGAGTTTTACTCTATTCTTCCTACCACTATCCAGGGTGTTGGAGGAGTGCTTAGATTACTGCTGAGAACACTGAGGTGTACTTGTACACCTTGTTAAAAAGTTACATAGTTACATACAAAGCCAGGATTTGGATCCAAGTTTTACAATTCTCTGTCCAGGGTTCCAAACTCCTGAGACTCTATTTTTTCCATTATATCATATTTGGGTCTCTCTCTCCTTCAAAAATGTATCCAAACCATCACATTTTTGTGTTTATGAGTTGTGTAAAGAACCAATTCCAGAATCAAGAAGACCGGAGTTCAAATACCTCTCATATATACTGATTTTGTGGCCTGAGCAAGTCATTTAACTTCTGAGTTCCATAAATAACTAACCTTTTAGAAGAGGGATTCTTCTAAATAACAACAACCAACAGCAGTACAATATAGTTGCTATTGGAATCCCAAGTTCAATAACCAATGTTAATGGTGATTTCTCTTAGGCAATTTAAAAAATTTATTGCCTTTGTAACCATAAAGAAAAAAAGAAAATTGTGTTGGCCCTGTCATCAACAGCTTCAGAAACAATCTATGACTGTTCCTTTGGCTACATCCTTTACTATGTTCTTTGTGATGACTCTGATGCCTATATTGGGTCTATGAGGAGCACCAGTCCTGGAGTTAGAAGGACCTTGGTTCAAATTCAGCTTCAGACACTTAAACTTACTGTGTGACTCTGGGGAAATCATTTAATTCCAATTGTATTGCAAAAAAAAAAAAAAAAAAAGAAAAAGAAAAGAAAAGGAAAGGAAAGGAAAGGAAAAAAGAAAAAAAAAAAAAGGTCTGTGAAATATGTCCATTAAACAATGGCTTATTAAATTGATCATAAACTCATAATCCAAAACTTCCAATGCTGCCACTAAATGGTAAGGATATTATTAAAAGAAAAAAAGGGGGAAAGGGTCTGCCTGTATTTATGAACCACATATTCATGTTTGCCTAATTCATAGAATCAAATAATTTAGAACTGGAAGAAATTTTAAAGATCATCTAGTCCAACTAACTCATTTTATAAATGAAGCAAGGCCAGAGATACACAGATCACCAAGCTAAAATTCAAACACAGGGCTTCTTGTGTTGAATTTAATGTTCTTTTCACTAAGCCACATCATCTCCTTTACCACATATTTTGATTATTAAAATTGTCAGTGAAAAAAATTTTGGAATAATTTGTTTATATTAGTAGGTGGGGGTAGAAGTGTTATCTTGACCTGGAATTTAATCAGTACAGATAACCTGAAGTATGGAATCTTCCAAGACTGTCCCTGGCAACTTCTAATTTCAGAGTTTTGTGAAATACTGAGAAGTTGTGACTTATTCATGGTTACTCAGCCAGCATGTCATTAGCAGGATTTAGATCCAGGTCTTCTTGATGGAAAAGACTAGCCCTCTATCCATTACACCATGTTGTTTCTCTTTTATGATTGGAATATGGGATACAAGGAAAACGGGGTATCACAAAAGTCTTAGTGCAGTTTTAAGCCACTAAAATTTTTTTGGTGTAATTTAAAATTTTTTTATTTAAATACAAAATGAGAAAAGGAAAAAAATCACCATGTATATATCAGACTATAAGAGAGGATTCAATATACAACAATAATAAATACTACATGTTTTCAAAACTGTCCTGCTTTTCTTTGTTTTCTAATTGGATTTCTTTTGTTCTTTGATGTGTACTTTTCACTTTATTTTTCTTTCCTCCCTCTCCAACCTACTCTAAAAAAGGCTATAATTAAGCGTGGAGAATACATTTATGTGTGTGTATATGTATACACAAATATATATGTATAAATACACTTATATACATATATATTTATGTAAACATAGATATCTAAAATATCTTACACATGTAAGACAATCCATACTATGTTTATTTCCTCCTATCATCTGTTTCTCTAAAAGTGGATAGCATCTTCCATGATAAGTCCAAATCTTTTCTTTTTTTCTGAGGCAATTGGGGTTAAGTGACTTGCCCAGGGTCACAGAACTAGGAAGTTAAATGTCTGAAACCAGAGTTGAACTCAGGTCCTCCTGACTTCAGGAGTGGTGCTCTATCCACTGCGCCATCTAGATGCCCCTCATGCATATGTTTAGTAAATGAAAAGCTTTAATAAAAAATTAAAAAATAAAATAAATAAAATAATCCATTTTACACTTCACAACACTCTCCATCTCTTGTTTTTCCATAAATTGTTCATCTATCCGTAAGTCTGATAATAGGTAATATGATCCATTTTTTTCAAATTTTCTTATCTCCCTTTATATCTAAGTCATTTTTCCATTTTTATCTTGGTACATGATGTAAAATATTGGTTTATGCCAAATTCCTGCCAGACTACTTTCTAGCTTTCCCAACAATTTTTAAAAATCAAATAATAAATTATTATACTTAAAACTTAAGTCTTTACACTTAACAAACATTGAGTAACTATATTCATTTGTTGCTGTAGTTTGTATATATACTATATTCCACTGGTCTACCTTATTACCTTTTATTGTTGATGTAATCAATTATATTAATAGTTTTCCTTATATTAAGCCATCCCTCCCATCCCAGTATGAATTCTGCTTGGTCTTAATGTATAATTTTTATAATATTATAATCTTTTAGCTAACATTTTATTTAGGACTTTCCATTCATATTCATTAATGAAATTGGTCTATAATTTTCTTTCTCTGTTTTTACTTTTCCTGGTTTAGGTATCAGTATCATATTTTTTCATAAAAGGAGTTTGGTAGGACAGTTCCTTGCCTATTATTCTAAATTATTTATTATTTATTAGATGATAGACTATGGGACTCTACAGAGAGGGAGTACTGGGGCCACCTTGACCTTTGGTGCACAACAAGTTTTCTGCCATGTTGCAGAAACACCCTTGTTGAGCAAGGAGCAATGATGTGTGATCATGGGAACAGCTGAGACTGAAGGTCACAGCTAATGGCTGGTGAGCAGGGATGCCTAACAGGCCCTCTCTCCTGTGAGTGAGTTGCTTAATTGCTGGTTCAACTCTCCTCTGATTGGCAGATATCATACATACACAATGCCCATGAGCTGCTTCTCTGAATGGTGATTGGGGATTGCCTACTGTCCATACGCTGATCACGCTTACAAAAATGTATATCAACAATGCTGTTCGGCATAATAAACTGGAGCTCTTTTTACACTCTGCGAGTCTCCCATCTCATTCATCTCATTTCTGAGATCAAAGGGCTCATATGCCTTGAGTTCTTAAGATGGCCAAAACAATTAGAATTAGTCTTTTGCATATTTGATATTTGATTTAAATATTTGATAAAATTCATTTATAAATTTATCCTTTTTCCTTTTTATTTAAGAACCTCATTTATGGCCTATTCAATTTCTTTTTCTAAAATAGGTTTATTTAGATATTCTATTTCCTCTTTTTTTATTTTAAATTTATTTATTTAAAACTTAAATACAAAAGAAAAAAAGGAAAAATATTGCCATGAGCACAGAACATAAGAGAGAATTCAAAATACAAAACAATAAATTTCCATTTCATGGCACCCTATATAATAAATATTACACCTTGTGTTCAAGCTATCCATCATTTCTTTGCTTCCTTGTAGATTTTCTTTTGTTCTCTGCTGTGTACTTTTTACTTTTTTCCTCCTTTCTTTCCCCCCACTTGCCCCCAAAAAGTTACAATTGCACGCAGATATATTTATATAATACATATGTGTATATGTATCTATACACTTAAAATACACATATATGTGCACATATACAGATATACACCTATATACCCATATGTAACCTCCCACCCAGAGGTCACTGATTGCCAGCTTACCAAATCCCTGGACTTGGACGTCTCCGGCCATGCTACTTTTCTGGTTCCTATTCAACAGAATGCCTGGACACAGCGGCTGGCAAGCACAAGACTTTAGTCCATGTGTTCCCATCCTGCCTGTCCAATAATGGCTTGACCAGTCGAATTATATGCGATGCCAATGGAATGGGCAATACTAAATTCAATGCAGAATGATCTAAAGACAGAAGGTGTATAAGCCAGTCCATTACCTGTCGTAAGTGTATGTGGGACTTCTACAATGGAAAAACAATGATAAAGATGGCTGATCACATGCCTAACTGCTTCTCCAGATGGGAGTGAAGCCATGAGGAACTGAGAATGCATATCCAGAGTTACATGGATGCTCTGCTTCTTTACATGAGTAATGTCCATTTGCCATAAAGCACTAGATCTCAGACCACAAGGGCTTTTCCCTGGAGGGAGTGTAGGAGTGTGGAAAGGAAGGCAGGCTATACAGCCTTTTACTATGCTCCTGGCTTCCTCTTTTGTTATCCCAAATTGAAAATGTAAAGCTCTAGCAGCCTGATGATAAAAAGTAGAATTTGAAAGTCCACTATAAAAGTGGACATGCAAGATGTAATACTTACCAGAATGCTTTCTCACTTGCTCTCAAAGTTCCTGAAAAAAACTGATATATATTGGAAGCTACAAATTTTATTTGGGCTGTGGCAATTCTTTGTCCCACACCTACTGAATAGGCCAAATCAGATATTATATTTACATCAAAAATCCATTGCCAATTATGTAATAGCTGGATTATCTTTAATAGAGACCCATGTGCAAAGTTTGGAGCTGTGGCCAATAAATTTTTCCACTCTGGAATGGTTTCACAAAACACATCAATTTGTGCATTGGTACAAAAGATGTATATTTTGTCAGATTTTATCCCAGATAATTGTACTGCTCGCTTAATGACCTTTAACAAAATTCTAGCCAAAAGCACTGCGTAAGGAGTAAAGCTTTGTTCTGGTTGTGCCGGGAGGGTCACCCACTCTATCACACTGTCTCCTTGATGAAGGACTGCTGTGGGTGCTTCTTTTGTAGCAAAAACTGATATTTCCAAGGCTTTTTGAGTGACTCTTTCAATCACATTGGATAAAGCCAGTTCAGTCTCTCTTAGAGCCTCTTCAGCTTCTTTTGTAAGCTGGCATAGTCAGTCTAAAGCACCGTCTCCCCTCAAAATATCATATAATAGTGGTAACAACATAACTTTTGGAAAAGCTTTTCTTACAGGAGTAAGAGCAGCAGCCACATACATTTGACATATAGTAGGGCTATTCTTCATTCCCTGTGGGAAAACTGTCCATTCAAATCTTTTATAAAGCTCAGCTAAATTAATGCTGGGCACTGAAAAGGCAAATCTTTTCATATCCTTTATATCTAGAGGGATAAAATACAAATAATCCTTAATCCAAAGAGGCTATTCCCTAGGCAGCTGAGTAGGAGATGGAAGCCCAAGCTGAAGAGCTCCCGTTGTCTCCATCTGTTCATTTACTTTTCTCAAATCAATCAACATTCTCCATTTTCCAAATTTCTTTTTTATAGCAAATACAGGTGAATCCCAAGGACTTAGAAAAGCTTGTAAATGTCCTTGGTCAAGGTGCTCCTATACTATATCTAATAAGGCCTGAATTTTTTCACTTTGTAAGATGTCTCTTCCCCACAGATTGATGGGGATTTTTTCATCCAGAAAAGAAATAAAAACTCCTGTCTTATCTTCAAATTCCCTTCAAATACCCTTCAAAGAGGTACCACTAATTCTAGCTACTATTGATCCTCCTATGCCAGACATATAGGTGTTTGCTATAATCTTTGGCCAATGACTGAGCCAAACGGCACCTCTAATGACTATACCATTGTTAGGGTCAAAGTCTAGTAAAATACTTCATTGGTTAAAAAATCCTTGTACAAACAAAACTAATGCAAACAAGATTAGAAGGTAAGTAACAAACTGGGAAAACATTTTTACAGTCAAAAGTTCTGATAAAAGCCTCATTTTCAAGATATATAGAGAATTGACTCTAATTTATAAGAAATCAAGGCATTCTCCAATTGATAAATGGTCAAAGGATACGAACAGACAATTTTCAGATGATGAAATTAAAACTATTTCCAGTCATATGAAAGGGTGTTCCAATCACTATTAATCAGAGAAATGCAAATTAAGACCACTCTGAGATACCACCACACACCTGTCAGATTAGCTAACATGACAGGGAAAAATAATGATGAATGTTGGAGGGGATGCCGGAAAACTGGGACATTGATGCATTGTTGGTGGAGTTGTGATCGAATCCAACCATTCTGGAGAGCGATTTGGAACTATGCTCAAAAAGTTATCAAACTGTGCAAACCCTTTGACCCAGCAGTGTTTCTACTGGGCTTATACCCCAAAGAGATCATAAAGAAGGGAAAGGGACCTGTATGTGCCAAAATGTTTGTGGCAGTCCTCTTTGTAGTGGCCAGAAACTGGAAACTCAATAGATGCCCATCAATTGGAGAATGGCTGAATAAACTGTGGTATATGAATGTTATGGAATATTATTGTTCTGTAAGAAATGACCAGCAGGATGAATACAGAGAGGCTTGGAGAGACTTACATGAATTTATGCTGAGTGAAATGAGCAGACCCAGGAGATCATTATATACTTCAACAACAATACTATATGAGGATATATTCTAATGGAAGTGGATATCTTCGACAGATGATCCAATTCAGTTCCAGAAAAAGAACACTGGGAATTGAACATTTTCTTCCCAGGTTATTTTTACCTTCTGAATCCGATTTTTCTTGTGCAACAAGAGAATTATACGGATCTGTTCACATATATCGTATTTAAGTTATACTTTGGTTTTCTTCTCTCTTTTTAAAAATCATGTTACCAATGGTTTACCTATTTTATTTTTTTTATAATTCCAATTCCTTGTTTTATTTACCAATTCAATAGTTGTCTTACATCCAATTTTATTAATTTCACTTTTAATTTTTAGGATTTTCAATTTAGTGCTTAATTAAGGATTTTTAATTTGTTCTATTTCTAGTTTTTTAATTGCACACCTAGTTAATTGATCTGCTCTTTCCCTTTTTTATTTCCCTTTTATTTTCCCTAATGTATTTATTTTATTTTTATTTTAAATTTCTCTTTGTATCTCTTGCTGTTGGATTTTGTTAGTGATGTATAAAAATTATTTTATTTATAGAGATAACTATTTCCTGATTACAGCCTTTTCTGTAGTCCATAGGTTTTAATAAGTTGTTTCATTATTGTCAATTTATTTAATGAAATTACTGAATATTTCTTTTATTTGCTCTTTAACTCATACATTCTTTAAAATTAGGTTGTTGGTTTCCAATTAGTTTTCCCCCTATTTTTCCATGATGCATTATTAAATATAATTTATTGCATTGTCGTCTATAGAGGAAGCATTTAATTTTTCTGCTTTTAGCTATAAAATTTATGTGCCCTAATATGTAGTCACTTTTTGTAAAGGAACTATGTATTGCTGAGAAAAATGCATTCTATTTTACTTCCATTCAGTTCTTTCCAGGTAGCTAACATATCTAGCTTACCTAAAATCCTATTCATTTCCTTAACTTCTTATTTTTTTCTTTTGTTAGGTTTGTCTACTTCTGAGAGGAAAAGATTAAAGTCCCTCACTATTATGCTACTACTGTCTATTTCTACTTGTGATTCATTTAATTTTTCTTTTAAAATTTTAAATGTTTAGTGTTGATATTGCTTCATTATCTATGATACTTTTTTGCATAATATAGTTTCCTTTTTTATCTCTTAAGTAAATCTATTTTAACTGTGAATTTGATAGTAATTGCTGCCCTGCTCCTTTTGCATTGACTGAGCCATAAATACATATTCTACTCTAGCCCTTTATTATAACTCTATGTAGCTCTCATTTTAAAATGTTTCTTATAAGCAGCATATTGTTGGATTCTGGTTTTTAATACATTCTATTCATTTCTGTTTTATGGTTGAATTCATCCCATTCACATTCAAAATTATAATTATTATTAATGTATTTCCCTTCATCCTATTTTTCCTATTTCCCTTCTCAGCCTTTTTTAATCCTATCCCTTCTCTAATTTACATCTAATCCCTACCTCCCAATTATACTATCTTTTAAAGAATCTCTCCCTTTTTCTTCCCTCCTTTTTCCTAGTTCTATCTGTTCCTCTAAGAGTCCCTCCCTTTTCTTCTTTCAACAACTTCTTAAATCTTACCCTATGCACCCTTTCTATACTACCTTTTGTTTCTCACCCTCTTATTTCTTTATAAATTTAGAATACTTTTATATCCTTCTAGATGTATATGTTCCCTCTTTAATCCAGATCTGCTAACAGTAGAGTTCCAGAATTACCAACCTCTACCCTTCCCTGATTCCTCTATATCAGTTCTTCACATGTCTCAATTGTATGAGATAATTGCTCCTTTTATCTTTCCTATACAGTTTTGATTTTTAGATTGTAACATACATCTTTCCTGTTTGCCACAATGCTTCATCTGTAAAATAAGCTAGAGAAGAAAATGGCAAATCACTCCAGTATCTCTGCCAAGAAATCTCTAAATGGGGTCCCAAAGAGTAAAACATGACTGAACAACAAATTTGGAATTACTCAGCAAACAGAGGTACTTATCCTGCTTTTGAAAGCCTTTTCCTTGAAGGTTTCAAAATCCTCACTGACAATTAACTTGCTGTATGGAATTCAGAGCTAATTTGATTGTCATAAAATAAAGTGCTAAGATACATAAGGAAGTGACATAAATACCTAAAACTAAAAGCCAATCTCAAATAGATAAGTACCCCAAGAATGTAAAGTTTTCAGATGAAGAAATACATCAGTACTATCTTAAGAACTGTTCCAAATATTATGTACGAGATGTAAATTTTTAAAACTGAAGTTTCACATTATGTTGGAGTCCAGATCCTTTAGTGAAATGAAGGATGTGACATACACATGGAGTGTGGAGAAGTCCTGTTTATGGAATCTTCGAAGTTTATTGATCAGATCTTTTTGTACAGCAAAATAATGTTTTGGTCATGTATACTTATTATGTATCTAAGTTATATTTTAATATATTTAACATCTACTGGTCATCCTGCCATTTAGGGGAGGGGGTGGGGGGGTAAGAGGTGAAAAATTGGAACAAGAGGTTTGGCAATTGTTAATGCTGTAAAGTTACCCATGTATATATCCTGTAAATAAAAGGCTATTAAATTTAAAAAAAAAAAAAAAAAGAAGTTTATTGATCAGAGACACAAATATATATACCTCAAAATGCTCATAGGTTTGATACAAAGTACACTCTTTTAAAATTCCTATAGCCTAACAAAATTCTACTATACCTTAAGCCCCAGATCTTGGTTACTTTGACAGAGATGTAAATAGTTAAGATAAGCATCAGAGTAAAGTTTATTATACTATTATCTCAGGTATCTTTCTCTCAAATACCTTTAGTTTCCTTGTGGACATTCTTTCCTGTCCTAAATCCAAAGGTTTAGCTTTTAATCCAAAGAGTGGTGTTTGCATTTTGCTTTAGTCACTAGATTATTAATTTATTATATTGATAAGCAGTCTCTACTATTTCAATAAGGGAGTTTTGGTAAGACTCAAAACCTGGAATGGAGTCTTACCTCCTGGCCCTCAACATTACACTATCCAGTTTTTAAAAGTGGCAAAAATAGAAACAATGATGGAGGGGCTATGGAAATTTAGGCATGGGGAGCCAAAATGAAGGAGAGAAGCCAGGAAGTTGCCTGAACTCTCCACAGTTTCCCTCAAAAACAACATTAAAATCAAGTTTTAAGATAGCTTGGAAAGACTTCAGGAAAGATCTATTTCACTTGGGTGAAAGGAAATACAGCCCAGTACAGGACTCCAGGCTCTTAGCCACAGTACAGTACAGCAACTGAGGCACTTTGGTCCTGGCTCAATAGTACAGTGGTACAACAGGGTAATGGTGAAGCAACAACAGGTATACCTAAGTCATGCTACCCCAGCTCAGTGAGCAAATTACCAAACACCTGAGAGCCCACCTCTCCAAGCCACTGACCTCATCATGGCCTCATCCATGGCCCACAGTACAAAAAGTGTGAGACAGTGTCCCCTATGCCCCAGGAGCAGAACTCAACTTTATTTATCTTTAATAATAGCTTTTTATTTTTCAAGATACATGTAAAGATAGTTTTTAACATTCACTCTTGCAAAATCTTGTATTCCGAATTTTTCTCCTTCCTCTCCCCTTATTTCCTCCCCTAGATAACATGTAACCCAATATAGATTAAACATGTGCAATTCTTCTAAAGATATTTACACATTTACCACACTGCACAATAAAAATCAGATCAAAAATGAGAAAAAAAGAAAAAAGAAAAACAAGCAAGCAAACAAGAACAAAAAAGATGAAAATACTAGATTGTGATCCATATTCAGTACCCCTAGTCCTCATTATTGAATAGAGAAATGCAAATTAAAAGAACTCAGAGTACCACTTCACATCTATAAGATTGATTAATATGACAGAAAAGGAAAATGATAAATAATGGAGAGGATGTGGGAAAATTGGAATATTAATGCATTGTTGGTGGAGTTGGAAACTGTAATGGTCAGGCTAGTTTTCTGGAGGTCCTCCGGATGGACCTTGGTCTCAGCAGGATAGACACCACGAGAATGGTCAGGAATAGAGTCTAGAGTCTTTATTGTCTCCTTCACAGTCTGTGACTGTCACAGTCTGACCCAGTCTTGATCTTAGTGTAGGAGTGCAGGAGGCAAGAGAGCCACCAGGAAGATGGTCAAAAATCTAGAATCTGGAATCTGGCGTCTTCGCTTGTGTCTGTGGCTGAGAGCTGTCATTCCCAGTTGTCCAGGCCCTTAAATACTTCCTCACTGCAGCACACTGACCATGGGCAACCATTACATCACCATAGTAAGTACTAAGTATATGCTAAACTATTAACTATAAGTACCTTGCTGACCTCGATTTAAGTACACCTTTTCAGAATTCTGGCTCTCCACAGGAAACTGATGTAACTATTCTGGAGAGCAATTTGGAACTATGCCCCCAAAATACACATATCCTTTGACCCAGCAATACCACTACTAGGTCTATGTCTCAAAAAGATCATAAAAAAGGGAAAACGACCCACATATGCAAAAATGTTTTTAGCAGCTCTTTTTGTGGTGGTAAAGAATTAGAAATTGAGGAGATGCCATCAACTGGGGAGCAACTGAACAAATTGTAATATATGAGTGTAATATAATATTGTTCTATAAGAAATAATAAGCAGAAGGAAAGGCTGTTTGAAGACAGAGTAGGTTAGAAACAAAGTATTATTAAGGAGGGTCAAGGTAGAAAGAGAGAACAAAAGTATATATGGGGAGAAAATGGGATGGAGAGAATACAGAGCTGGTAATCATAACTATGAATGGAATGAACTCTCCCATGAAACAGAAGCAAATAGAGTGGATTAAAAAACAGAATCCTACAATATGTTATTTACAAGAAACACATTTAAAACAGAGCAATACATACAGATTAAGGGTAAAAGGCTGGAGTAGTATCCATTATGCTTCAGCTGAAGAAAAAAAGTAGGGGTAGCAATGCTGATTTCAGATAAATAAAACATAAAAATAGATCTAATTAAAAGAGATAGTGAAGGAAACTACATTTTGTTCAAGGGTACCATAAGCAATAAAGTAGTATTAATACTAAATATATATGCACCAAGTGGTATAGCATCCAAATTCTTAGAGAAGTTAAACTAGTTACAGGAAGAAATAGACAGAAAAACTATATTAGTGAGGGACTTTAACATCCCTCTGTCAGAATTAGATAAATCTAATCACCAAATAAACAAGAAAGATACTAGGAAGTTAATAGAATCTTAGAAAACTTAAATATAATAGCCTTTGGGAGAAAATTGAATAGTGACAGAAAGGAATATACTTTTTTTCTCAGCAATATATAGTATCTTCACAGAAATTGGTTATGTATAGGGCATAAAAATCCCAGTCAAATAGTAAATGTTTTTTTTTTAGACCGTGATGCAATGAAAATTACATTCAATAAAGAGCCAGGGAAAGACAGACTAAAAACCAATTAGAAATTAAATAATCTAACCCTAAAAAATGAGTGGGTCAAAACAACAAATCATAGAAACAATCAATAATTTCATCCACGAGAATGACAATAATGAGACAGCATGCCAAAACCTATGGGATTCAGCAAAACAGTTCTTAAAGAAAATTTTATATATTTAAAAAGTTATATAAATAAAATAGAGAAAGAGGAGATCAATGAATTGGGCATGCAACTAAAAAGACTTGCTAGTCTTTTTAGACTAGAACAAATTTTTTAGATTTAGAACAAATTTCATTTATTTATTTATTTTTACTGAGGCAATTGGGGTGACTTACCCAGGGTTACACAGCTAGGAAGTGTTAAGTGTCTGAGGTCAAATTTGAACTCAGGTCCTCCTGACTTCAGGGATGGTGCTCTATCCACCGCTCCATCTAGCTGCCCCTAAGACAAATTTTAAAACCCCAATTAAATACCAAATTGGAAATTCTGAAACTCAAAGAAGAGATTTAAAAAGTTGAAAATAAGAAAACTATTGAACTAATTAACAAAATCAAGAATTAAGTTTTATTTTAACAAAATAAATTAAATCTTTGGTTGACTTGATTAGAAAAAAAGGAAAGAAAAAGCAAATTATCAGCATTGAAAATGAAAAGGGTGAACTTACCACCAATGAAGAAGAAATTAAAGCAATAATTAGAAGCTGTTTTATTCAACTGTCAGCTAACAAATCTGACAATCTAAGTGATATTGGTGAATATTTACAAAAATATAAATTTCCCAGATTACCAGAAGATAAAATAAATTACTTAAAAAGTCCCATTTTAGAAAAAAGAAATACTGAGCAGAAACATTGCAGAAAAACCTGGAAAAACTTTCATGATGCTGAGTGAAGTGACCAACCAGGAGACTTTTATACGCAATAATGGCAACATCATGCAATGATCAACTTTAAAAGACTTAACTATTCTAAGTAATATGATGATCTAATAAAATTTCAAAAGACTCGTGATAGAAAATGCTATCCACATCCAGAGATATGAACTATGGAATATGAATGCAGATTGAAGCATACTACTTTTACTTATTTTTCCTTCCTCATGGTTTTTCCTTTTTGTTCTGATTCTTCTTTCACAACATTATTAATATGGAAATATGCTTTTTTTTGTTTTGTTTTTGTTTTTTGATTTTTTTCCATAATTGTAACTTTTTATTGTCAGAACCCATGCCTGGGTAATTTTTTATAACATTATCCCTTCAGCCCTCTTTGTAGTGGCTAGAAACTGGAAACTGAGTGGATGCCCATCAGTTGGAGAATGGCTGAATAAATTGTGGTATATGAATATTATGGAATATTATTGTTCTGTAAGAAAAGACCAACAGGATGATTTCAGAAAGGCCTGGAGAGACTTACACGAACTGATGCTGAGTGAAATGAGCAGGACCAGGAGATCATTATATACTTCAACAACAATACTATATGATGACCAGTTCTGATGGACCTGGCCATCCTCAGCAATGAGATCAACCAAATCATTTCCAATGGAGCAGTAATGAACTGAACCAGCTACGCCCAGAGAAAGAACTCTGGGTGATGACTAAAAACCATTACATTGAATTCCCAATCCCTATATTTATGCCCACCTGCATTTTTGATTTCCTTCACAAGCTAATTGTACAATATTTAGAGTCTGATTCTTTTTGTACAGCAAAATAACGGTTTGGTCATGAATACTTATTGTGTATCTAATTTATATTTTAATATATTTAACATCTACTGGTCATCCTGCCATCTGGGGGAGGGGGTGGGGGGTAAGAGGTGAAAAATTGGAACAAGAGGTTTGGCAATTGTTAATGCTGTAAAGTTACTCATACATATAACCTGTAAATAAAAGGCTATTAAAAAAAAAAAAAAGCTTAAAAAAAAAATTATCCCTTGCACTCACTTATGTTCCAACTTTTCCCCTCCCTCCTTCTCCCCCCTCCCCCAGATGGTAAGCAGTCCTATACATGTTAAATATGTTATGGTATATCCTAGATACAATATATGTGTGCAGAACTGTACAGTTCTCTTGTTGCACAAGAAGAATTGGATTCAGAAGGTAAAAATAACCTGGGAAGAAAAATAAAAATGCAAGTAGTCCGCATTCATTTCCCAGTGTTCCTTCTCTGGGTGTAGTTGATTCTGTCCATCATTGATCAGGTGGAATGGAATTAGATCTCTTCATCAAAGAAATCCACTTCCATCAGAATACATCCTCATACAGTATTGTTGTTGAGGGATATAACAATCTTGGTTCTGCTCATTTCATTTATCATCAGTTCATGTAAGTCTCTCCAAGCCTCTCTGTATTCATCTTACTGGTCAGGAAATATGTTTAATATAGTTGTACATGTTTAACCTATATTATAACTGTTTGCCATCTTGGAGAGGGGGAGGAGAAGGAAGAAGAAAGAAAAAAAATTGAAATAAAAACATATAAAATTAAATGTTGAAAACTATCTTTACATGTAATTGATAAAAACCAAAATACTATTAAGTCTTAAAAAATAAAAACTAACTAATTTTTTTTTTTAAATTAGACATATTAGTAGACAATTGGATCTGTAAACCATTATGTCAAACAACTTGGAATTTTGCAAGAATTTCATTAAACTATTCATATGTATTGAACAAAATAACTCCTAATTATTGCTCTAATTTCCTCTTCATTGGTTTAAAGTTCTTCCTTTTCATTTTTGAGACTAATAATTTGATTTTCTTCTTTCCTTTTTCTAATCAAATCAACTATACTTTTATCTATTTTGTTTGTTTTTTGATAAAACCAATTCTTAGTTTTATTTATTAATTCAATTAATAAGTATTCTTTAGCCCAGTAGTCTCACTACTAGTGCATATACACTTATGAAGTCAATGTCAAGAAATAAAGGTTCTACATGTAACAAATAATCATTGCAATATTTCTTATGGTAGTACAAGGGGGAATTGCTGAACAAATTGTAGAATAAGAATATGTAACAGTAACATGGACTAAGCATACCCACCTAGTAAATGCTGTTATTACAAGATCTACATATACCCTACTATTTGTCCACTTTCTGAAACCTAGGAAAAGGCAGGTAACATAAATTAAATTAAATACATTAACCAATAAAGAAAAGTAGTATATAGTTTGGCCACTAGATGGTGGTACCCTCAAGATGCCAGACTGACTCCAGACTGTTTTTTTGATTTTTACCCCCCACAATTTATCATCCCCACAATTCATTATGGAGTTCTCAGCCAAAACATTCGGGCTATTACCCTTTCCACAATATGAGCTCCCAAATAAAAAATTTACTTTATAGAAAAATAAATGGAATATCTGTCTCTCCTTAGCTGCTATCTCTGGAGCCTAGAGGTTCCACCATTGCTTCTCCATGCCTGTCATTTCTGGGGCTAAAACTTCCCTGAGCAGGGCTGTCTAGATACACAGATTTTACTCTTCAGGGACCTAGGCCCATCTTTTGTGTAAATATGTACTCAGCTCAACATTCTTCTGTTTCTCTCCTCTTTTATAGATCTTCTTTCAGTTCTTTTTTGTTTTGTTTTGTTTTGATCTGACCATGTCATACCTCTACTCAATAAAACATATAGGGTATTTAGGGAGAACTAGCATTTCTGGCGTGAATGTTTAACAAACCTTTATGGGGCTGTTTGTCCACCTTTGGTATTTTTCTGTAACTCAACCTGTGGCTTCAAGAAGCTGTAGCATGTACAGCAGCCACACTCCAGCAAAACCACATTGGTAGATAGGCTAAACTAGGTTACCATCAATCCTCAAAACATCAGTGAGTTAGGGGGATGCCCAAGTTTGTGAACTGAGAAAAATTTGTTCCAACAACCATAAAGGTGACTGAAGCAGATGCTATGGAATTCCTTTTTTTTTTTTAATTATAGCTTTTTATTGACAGAATATATGCCTGGGTAATTTTTACATTGTCCCTTGCACTTACTTCTGTTCCAACTTTTCGCTTCCCTTCTTCTACCCCCTCCCATAGATGGCAGGCAGTCTCATACATGTTAAACATGTTAAAGTATATCTTAGACACAATATATGTGTGCAGATCCGGGCAATTCTCTTGTTGTACAAGAAAAATAGGATTCAGAAGATAAAAATAACCTGGGAAGAAAAACAAAAATGCAAACAGTTTACATTCATTTCCCAATGTTCTCTCTTTGAGTATAGCTGATTCTGTCCATCATTGATCAACTGGAACTGAATTGGATCTTCTCTTTGTCGAAGAAATCCACTTCCATCAGAATACATCCTCACACAGTATTGGTGCCGTGTGTAATGATCTCCTGGTCCTGCTCATTACACTTAGCATCAGTTCACGTAAGTCTCTAAGCCTTTCTATATTCATCCTGCTGGTCATTTCTTATAGAACAATAATATTCCTTCAGAGTCTGATTCTTTTTGTACAGCAAAATAACGTTTTGGTCATGTATACTTATTGTGTATCTAATTTATATTTTAATGTATTTAACATCTGCTGGTCATCCTGTCATCTGGGGGGGGGGGGGGGGGGGTAAGAGGTAAAAAATTGGAACAAGAGGTTTGGCAATTGTTAATGCTGTAAAGTTGCCGATGCATATATCCTGTAAATAAAAGGCTATTAAATTAAAAAAAAAAGAACAATAATATTCCATAACATTCATATACCACAATTTATACAGCCATTCTCCAATTGATGGGCATCCATTCATTTTCCAGTTTCTAGATGCTATGGAATTCTTAAGAGTTTGGTCAGATATTGAAGACACTAAGGTCAGCCACTGTAACATGGGCCATCACCAGTATTTTTGACTTTTGTTACTCAGAAATTAACACTTTGTACAACTGTCTCACTTAAATCTATTTTACTCATAAATCAAGACATCATCCTATGATGTCATTGATCCTCTTCAAAACTGAAGGATGAACAACTCCTGGGGTTCCCTATCAAATATATAATCCTCTGTTTGGCATTCAAAGCCTTTAATAACGTTTTTATTAAAGCTTTTTATTTTCAAAACATATGCATAGATAATTTTTCAACATTGATCCTTGTAAAACCTTGTGTTCCAAATTTTTATTCTTTTCCCCTGCTTCCTCTCCTAGATGACAAGTAATACAATATATGTTAAACATATACAATTATTCTATACCTATTTCTACAGTTATCATGCTGCACAAGAAAAATCATTTCAAAAAGAAAAAATGAATAAGAAAACAAAATATAAGCAAACAACAACAAAAAGAATGAAAATGCTATATGTTGTGAACTACAATCAGCCACAATTCTTTCCCTGAGTTCAGATGGCTCTCTTCATCACAAGACCATTGGAACTAGCCTGAATTGTTTCATTGTTGAAGAGAGCCATGATCATCAGAATTGATCTTTCTATAATCTTGTTGCCATGTATAATGATCTCCTGGTTCTGCTCACTTTACTTAAGTTCATGTAAGTCTCTCCAGGCTGCTCCAAAATCTTCCTGCTGATCATTTCTTATGGAACTATAATATTCCATAACATTCATACACCATAACTTATTCAGCCATTCTCCAGTTGATGGGCATCCACTCAGTTTCCAGTTTATTAACACTACAAAAAGGGCTGCCACAAACATTTTTTGCACATGTGGGTTCCTTGCCCTCCTTTATGAGCTCTTTGGGATATAAGTATCATAGAGAAACTGCTGGATCAAAGGGTTTGCACAGTTTGATAGCCCTTTGGGCATAGTTCCAAATTGCTCTCCAGAATAGTTGAATCAGTTCACAACTCCACCAATAATGCATCAGTGTTGCCGTTTTCCCACATGCCCACCAACATTCTTCATTATCTTTTCCTGTCATCTTAGGCAATCTGAAAGATGTGTAGTGGTATCTCAGAGTTGTTTTAATTTGCATTTTTCTGATCAATAGTAATTTAGAGCACCTTTTCACATGACTAGGAATGGTTTCAATTTCTTTATCTAAAAATTGTCTGTTGATATCCTTTGACCATTTATCAATTGGAGAATGGCTTGAATTCTTTTAAAAAAAATTTTTATTGTTATTTTAAATTTATTTTATTTATTTTTTATTTATTATTTTCCAGCTTTTTATTTTCAAAACATGAATGGATAATTTTTCAACACTGACCCTTGCAAAATTTTGTGTTCCAAATTTTCCTCCCTTTCCCCCACCCCCTCCTTAGAGGGCAAGTAATCCAATATATGTTAAACATGTTAAAAATATGTTAAATCCAATCTAAGTATACACATTTATACAATTCTCTTGCTGCACAAGAAAAATCAGATCAAAAAGGAAAAAACATGAGAAAGAAAACAAAATGTAAGCAAACAACAAAAAGAGTGAAAATGCTACATTGTGATCCACAGTCCCCACAGTGCAGATGGCTCTCTTCATCACAAGCTCATTGTAATTACCCTCAATCATCTTATTGTTGAAAAGAGCTGTATAATGGCTTAAATTCTTTTTTTCCCCCCTGAGGTAACTGGGGATAAGTGACTTGCCCAGGGTCACATAGCTAGGAAGTATTAAGTGTCTGAGGTCAGATTTGAACTCAGGTCCTCCTGACTTCAGGGCTGGCGCTCTATTTTGCACCACCTAGCTGCCCCAATGACTTAAATTCTTATAAAGTTTACTCAATTCTTTAAATATTTTGGAAATGAGTCTTCTTTGATAATACCACTCTGTATGTCTAAATCATGAACCCATTTCGACCTTATCTTTATATACAGTGTTAGGTATGTGTCAATGCCTAGTTTTTGTCTCATTAACAGGCAAATTAGAAGAACAAAGGATAGTTTATCTCTCAGATCTATGAAGAAGGAAGGAATTTGTGGTCAAAGAAGAACTGGAGTACATTACTGAATGCAAAATAGATAATTTTGATTACATTAATTTAAAAAGTATTTACACAAAAAATATAAAACCAATGCAGACAAGATTAGAAAGGGAAGCAATTAACTGGGAAAAAATCTTTACATTCAAGGGTTCTGATGAAGACCTCATTTCCAAAATATTTAGAGAATTGAGTAAAATTTAAACAATTTTCTTATGTTTTATCCATTATCCTAAAGAGGGAAAGGGATCAGGGAACTTAATCATATAATCAGGTTGTAATAGAAGCTGTAAAAACAAACAAGCAAGAAGGGATATAAGGAACCAAAAGTATTTCAGTATCACTTACATCTAAAGTCAAAGAAGAGAAAAATACATACACTTAAAGAAAGTTGGTTGAAGAAATTCTCAACTCAACATGCAAAGAAGAAGGAATGAGGAAAAAAACCAAATAAAGAGGGTAGATTTAGGAAGAGATTAGTCATAGACAAAACAAACTCTAAGAAAGAAAGGACAAAAACATGATTGGGGTCTGAGTGAAGAAAAGAGATCAGATTAAGGAGTACCAGACCTGTAACCAAGAACTCCCAAGTTAAAATCTAGTCTCAAAACATGTAACTAGCTGTGTGACTCTGGCACTACTCTGATAAATGGCAATCCTTGATGAAGACTTGGAAGTAATAGGAAACCATTGGAGTCTCCTGAGTAGGGGGGGGTTACATGATGAGATGTGTATTTTAGAAAGATCACTTCAAAAGCTGGATAGAGAATGGGATAGAATGGAGGAAAGACCTACAGCAGGGTTACCAACCAATAAACTATTGCAATAATCCAGTCATGTGATGATAAGGAATTGCACTGGTGTGATGGCAGTGTTAGAGGAAGGAACATATATTGGAGATGTTATCAAGGTAAAATTGACAGGCTTTGGTAATAAATTTAGAGATGGGGTGAGAGAATGAAGAGTTGAGAATGACACTTGGGTTACATGCCTGGGTGATTGGAAAGATGGTGGTACCCTCAACAATAACAGGGAAATTAGTAAAAGAAGAAGGTTGAAGGGGATGGTGAAGATGAGAACAGTTTCTGATAAATTTAATTTAAGATGTCTATATTCTCTCTCTCTCTCTCTCTCTCTCTCTCTCTCTCTATATATATATATATATATATATATGGAGAGAAATGAGGGAAATGTTTTATATATGCATAATTTATGACAATAATGAGACAATCTAATGAAATTTTAGGGGTACAATCAAATCAGTCTTTAGGTGAAACTATATCTCTAAACATCTTTATTAAAAGAAAAAGATAACAGGTCAATGAATTGGGTATGCAATTAACACAAGAAAACCAATGTATGAAAAAAATCCTAATACCAAAATAGAAAATCTTAAAATCAAAAAAAGAGAAAAATAAAATTGAAAGCACATTGAATTAATAATAAAAACAGAACAATAGATTTTTTTTTTTTAAGAATGAGAAAAACATTTTAACAGTATGAAAGCATTTTACATGTGCTATCTAATTTAATCCTCACAAAAATCCTGGGAGGTAGATGCTGTTATCTCTGTTTTGTAGAAGAAGAAAATGAGAATAAGTGACTTGCCCACAATCACACAGATAGTAAATATTTGAACTGAAGTCTTCCTGATTTCTAATCCAACACTATGCACCTAATTGCCTCACATACCAAATATACACAGGATGTTCCCAAAAATTTTAGAACAGTTTTAAGCTATTAAACTTTTAAGCCACCAGGACTGTTTAGGATACCCTGTATATTAGATAGATACATACATACATATATTCATAAAAGGACTGCGCACAGCATAGTAAATTTTTAAGTATAGCTCCAAATGGCTTCCCAGAAAGCTTGTGCAAATAATTTACAGCTTTCCCAAAAGTATATCAATGTTCCTGTTTTCTCAAAAGTCCCTCCAACTTTCCCAGAAGGCTTTCCACTTTTCTTTATTAACTTTATCAGTCCAGTGGATGTAATGCACAATCTGAGCATTACTTTAATTGCTATTTCTCTATTTGTTATTTGGAACTTTTTTTTTTTTAATATGGCTACTGGTAGTTTGGATTTCTTTCTTCGGACATTGCCTATTCATATCCTTTGGCCATATATCAATTGAGAAATGGTCTTGTTGATTTTAATCAATTCTATACCTGGAAATGAGATTTTTTTTTTTTTTTTTTTTTTTTGTAATTGTATATATGCATGCATTTTTTTTTTAATTTAATAGCCTTTTATTTACAGGTTATATGCATGGGTAATTTCACAGCGTTAACAATTGCCAAACCTCTTGTTCCAATTTTTTGCCTCTTACCTCCCACCCCCTCCCCCAGATGACAGGATGAGCAGTAGATGTTAAATACATTAAAATATAAATTAGATACACAATAAGTATACATGTCCAAATGGTTATTTTGCTGTACAAAAAGAATCAGACTCTGAAATACTGTACAATTAGCTTGTGAAGGAAATAAAAAATGCAGGTGGGCATAAATATAGGGATTGGGAATTCAATGTAATGGTTTTTAGTCATCTCCCAGAGTTCTTTCTCTGGGCATAGCTGGTTCAGTTCATTACTGCTCCATTGGAAATGATTTGGTTGATCTCGTTGCTGAGGATGGCCAGGTCCATCAGAACTGGTCATCATATAGTATTGTTGTTGAGGTATATAATGATCTCCTGGTCCTGCTCAGGAAATGAGATTCTTATCGGAGAAACTTGTTGTATCTAGTTCCTTATACACCTTGGAAATGAGAACTTTGAAGAGAAAGTTGTTACAAAATAGTTTTTTCCCCCTTTATTTACCAGCTTTCCTTCTAATTTTAGCTGCCTTTGTTCATTTTATCTTCTGTGAGCCTATCTCTTTGGTCATGAACTCTTGTCCTATGCATAATCATTATTTTTTTTGCTGAGGCAATTGGGGTTCTTAAATATCTGAGGCAGGACTTGAACTCAGGTCCTGCTGACTTCAGGGCCTGTGCTTTAGCCACTATACCATCTAGCTGCCCCATTCCTATGCATAATTTGAAAGAGTTTTTCTCCTGCTTCTCTGAATTGTGATAATACTTTTTATGTTTAAATTATATAAACATTTGGAACTAATCTTGGTATATACTTTAGCATTCAATATTAATCTAAATTTACATTTCCTAAATCCTGCATTGTTTGGTATCAAATCCACATTGGCCATAATGTATAATCTTTATGATATGTTGTTACAATCTCTGAACATTTTCTATTTAAATTTTTTGTATCTATGTTCACTAGGTAAAATAGTCCATTTCTGTTTTGACTCACTTTGGTTCGATTATCAAGACCATATTTGTACCATAGAATAAATTTGATAGGACTCTCTTCTACTTTTGAACAGCTCATGCAATATTGGAATTAATTGTTCTTTCATTGTTTTACAGATTTCACTTATAAATCTAACTGGAAGGTGGAGAGAGTTCTTTGGAAGGTCAATTATGGTTTAATTTCTCTTCCTGAGATTGGGTTATTTAAATTCTCTATTTCTTGTTCTGTTAATTTAGGAATTTTATGTTTTTGTAAATATTCATCCACTTCATTTAGAGTATCAATTTAATTAACTTATAATTGGGCAGATTAATTTCTAATCATTCCTAATTGTGGGGAGCCGGGAGTAATCTACGGCCACATAAGGCCACATTCCTAACCTTGAATAGGAATCTCCTAATTGCATCATACCAAAGACTTCCTGAATAGGAATCTCCTCATCACATCCAAGCACTGCCCTAACTTTGAATAGGCATCCCCTAATCACATCATGGAGCTTCCTATGACCAGAGACACCTGAGCAGCTCATCCTCCAACCCTTTGTCTAGGACCCCCACCCTGTACTGTGTTTGCACAACCCTGCCTTCTTTCCTGCTGCTATATATATCTGTACTATTGCACCCATTAAAATGAGGCTTGATCAGATGGATTTGTCTTGCGTGTCCTCCTGCACGTCCCCTCTCTCTTGTCCTCATCTCTTTTCTTCCAGGGTCCACACACTGTGCCTCGCGGGCCGAGGCACCTAATAAGTGAAGAAACAAAAACTTTCCCAAACTTTGAAGTGCGATGTGAATGCCACCTATTATCATTACGTAATGTTCGATATATCTGGTATACGATGGATAACATATACGCAACATGCACACACATTACATACACATGCATGCAGCATCACACGCTTAATGTGCCACTATAATTATACGTGAGCAACGTATGCATATAGCATGTGTGTACCACGCGTCAGACCACCGTGTATCATACACGCCAAATACATATCTTACATTAATGGTTGGTTCCCTAGCAGGGAGCACACGCTTATATGTGAATATGCATGTATGTGCACATATAATTTATTCTCTTACATATCTTCACACACATATTCTCAGGACGGTTTTGGCGGATACAGCAAAGCTTAAACGAGAACTAAGATTTTGTTTGAGACACGCTCTGTGTGTGTGTGTGTGTACGCATGCGCGTGACTGGGTCTGCATACATGTACATATTCATGCCCTCTCAAACATGCCATATATTTATGTGCTCTGCATACACACACTATACACGCATCTTTGATCCCCGCATTTAAGCATTTTGTAATAAATGCTGCATAAATACACGCATGTATATGCGCCATGTGCCGTAAATGCAATACGCCCAATACATGTTACACACTGTGCGGCTGATTTCCTACTAAATGGCGTTTTATACACATGCACACGTATGGCTACACTGTATGATATTGGATATACCCATGCACGGGTCCACAGTCACAAATATGGACGCACACAAGCAATCTTAGTTCTGCTTCTAACGCTATCAAATCCTTTTGCTGAGGCAGTTGGGGCTGGGAGACTTGCCCAGGGTCACACGGCTAGGAAATATTAAGTGCCTGAGACCAGATTCGAACCCCCGTCCTCCTGACTTCAGGGCTGGTGCTCTCTCCACCGCGCCCCCTAGCTGCCCGTAACGGAATCAAAGCTTAACACGGAGCTCAGATTTTGGGGCGCGCTCAGCCGAAGGCGTACCTGCATGTTTGCGCACGCCGTGCGTGTATGTTTGACCCGTATCTAACCTTTAGAGGACTCTTCAGTCCCCTATGACAAAAATTTGTGACAGCTCCTTTTTGTGGCGGCAAAGAACTGGGAACGCGGGGCTGCCCATCATTTGGGGTCAGGCGGGCTCCGAGGCGGCCCGTGAGGGCAGGAGAAGGCTCGCCGGAAAGGCCGCCGGCTCAGCTGCAGCGGCACCGGCCCGCCAAAGCGGCCGCTGCTACCAGCCGCCCGCCCCGCCCCGCCCCGCCCCGCCCCCGCCTCTGCAGCCGCGGGCTGTTCCGTCGCGGTCCGCGCAAGCGCACTTTGCTCTTCTCCTCCCCGCGCCCCGCCCCACTCCGCCCCGCCCCTCCCGGACGTGTTCCCGCGCCCTCCTTCTCCTTCCGCTGCCTCCCCAGGTCCGGGGATCCCACCGGGACCGGGCGCCCGAGGTGCCTGCCCAGAGCGGAGCTATGAGCAGTTGCAGGCGGGACGTCAATGAGGAGTTCAACGAACAGCTGAGGCTCCAGCAGCTCCAAGAGGAGGCCAAGCTCGCGGCCGGCGGCTCGCCGGAGGGCCCCGAGGGCGATGACCCTTACACGTTCGTGGACCCGGCGGATGGCACCGCCTACGAGTGGGACCGGGACAAGAAAGCTTGGTTCCCTAAGATTACGGAGGATTTCCTTGCCAATTACCAGGCTAACTATGGGTTCCCTGCCGATAGCTCCTCTTCTTCCGGTGGGCAAAAAGAGAACCCGGCTGAGGTGGATGTGAAAGCTTCCCAAAAAGCTGCGGACCAGAAAGCCACACAGAACGCTGAAAAGAAGCAGAAAGGCGAAAAAAGAAAGCCTGAGCCGGGGTGGTTTCATGTGGAGGAAGACAAGAACACCAACGTGTATGTGACTGGCTTGCCTCCAGACATTACAAAAGATGAATTTGTACAGCTCATGTCCAAATGTGGCATCATCATGAGAGACCCGCAGACGGAAGAATACAAAATCAAACTCTATAAAGATAAGCAAGGCAATCTTAAAGGAGATGGACTTTGCTGTTACTTGAAGAGAGAATCTGTGGATCTGGCATTAAGACTTCTGGATGATGATGAAATCCGAGGCTACAAACTGCATGTGGAAATGGCAAAGTTTCAGCTAAAGGGAGAGTACGATGCCAGCAAAAAGAAGAAGAAATGCAAAGACTACAGGAAAAAGATGTCCCAGCAACAAAAGCAGCTGGATTGGCGGCCCGAGAAGAAAGCCACCACCACGCGAATGCGGCATGAGCGGGTGGTTATCATCAAGAACATGTTCCACCCCAAGGATTTCGAGGCTGACCCGCTGGTACTAAATGAGATCCGGGAAGACCTGCGAACAGAGTGTGAAAAGTTCGGGCAAGTCAAGAAGGTCCTTCTCTTTGACCGACACCCGGACGGGGTGGCCTCCGTGTCCTATAAGGAACCCGAGGAAGCTGACCTGTGCATTCAAGCCCTCAACGGCAGGTGGTTTGGTGGTCGCCAATTAAACGTGGAAGTGTGGGATGGAGTGACTGATTTTCAGGTGGAGGAGACATCAAGAGAGAGGGAAGAAAGACTGAAAGGTTGGGAGTCTTTTTTAGAGCATCATAACAAACAGAAAGAAACGGATTCCTCTGATCCAAATTCTGCTTCCGGAAGTGTGGGCCTGGGAAAAGGGAAGCCGTCCCTGGCGGATATGACCTCACCTGGAACAAAGGAGGAAGCTGGTAATGGGGAATGCAGTAGAGGAGGGATCCAGTCTAAGGACAGCAGCTTGGGCCTGAGTGATAATCAAGACCAGGCATGCCATTAACCCCTTAAGCATGCTTTTGTAGGGCAATGTTTGGATTTCTTTCTTTGTGCTTCGGGGTGATTACTGGTAGTGTTTCCATGAATACATGCATATTAATCAGATGTCATCCACTTAGTGCTTTGAAGTTTTCATTAAAAGCAGTATTTAATGAGGAACTAAAAATATGTTAATGGGCTGACCTAGTGAAACATCCCCAAGTCCCTGGTACAGAGTGAACAGAACTTGTTCATGTCAATTCCTTGCTTGTAAAGTCTCTAAAGGTATCTATGTGTGAAGTAGGTTGTAGTCTAACTTCAAAATTTGTGATCATAAAACTAAAGATAATTTGATAATTAAATTGAATTTAAGGCTTAAGTTGAATTTTAAATACGACTATTAAATGTTTTTCTATTTTTAAACAAAGAAATGATGATATTGAGCAAGCTAGGAAGACATATGAACTGATGCAGAGGGAAGTGAGCAGAACCAGTAGAACAGTATATACAGGAACAACAGTATTGTGAAGGCAAACAACTGAAAGACTTAAGTACTCTGATCATCGTGATAACCAACCGTGATTCCAGAGAACCCATTATGAAACATGCTACCCATCTCTTGACTGAGAGGTGATGGACTCAGGGTGCAGAATGAGACATATATTTTTTGGACATGACCAATGCAGGAATTTGTTTTGCTTGACTATGCATATTTGTTACAAGGGTTTTGCTTTGTTTTGTTTTTAGCGGGAGAGGGGAGGTGGGAGGGAGAGAATAGATTTTTGTTAATTGAAAAAAAGAAAATTTAATTTAAAAAAAAAAAAGGAAAAGAAAAATAGCTGGACCAGACAAATTATACACTAAGAAATCTATACTGGACTTAATATATTTTTCAAAACATTGAGGGATTGATTTTTCAATATATTTCAAAGAAGTAAATGAAATGATTGGAAGAAACCATGGATGGTATTTCTTCAAACATTTCAATCCTTTAATAGACTTTCATCTTATCAGTGTGGGTATTCTCTTCACTGTTGAAGATTGCAACCTAACTTAATTTCCTTTCACATCCCTCCATAACCCCCATCTCCACCTCCACCCCCAAGGAACTTGATGGTAGTGTTGGGGGCCTTCCTCCATGTCTCTTGACATTGATTACCTTCACTTTCCCTTTGTGATTGGCCCTCTCTTTCTGTTAATATACCTCTCTGATAACAGTCTTCATGCTACTTCTCCTGTGGAATTCTTCATTGATAATGTGTTAAGAGTATCATCACCCAAAAAATGGTGACTGAGAGGACATTAGCAACAACTGACCTATATAGTTATGTGTTCATCTCTGTAAAATTGTTGAGATTAACTTATGTACATACGTAGAGTGTCCTTGATGAAAATATAAGAAGGGAAGACATGGGCTCTTGTAGACAATTTTCTACAACAGACCACATCTTTGCAGTCACATAATTGATTGAAAGGTATGGGGAATACATGATCCTACTGTGTTTATTGTTATTACCAAAAAAAAAGTTTGAGTAAAGTACAATAAAAAAAAATTTCTAAAACTCATACCAGATTCTGTGATAAATGTAACCACAGGAATTATGTTGTACAACAGTTCTTCCCTCATTGAATGTAAGCTCCTTAAGGACAAGGGTTATTTTGAATAAATGCTTGTAGATTGATTTTTTGGATCATCATTATCAAGTAAGACATAAGGGAGATAAATGTGTATAATGGGGGGTGGGGCAATGAATTAGCTCTCATGAGCAAGTGCAGAGTGTTCAGCTCTTACAGTACCCATATTTGAAGCATATGTGGACATCCTTTAACAGATTCTAGTATGTTAATTATATGGTGACAAGGAGCCTCTCTGGCCAAGTGACAAGAACTTGGAGAGAGGAGGGGGGAAGGAATTTAAAAAGCACTCACTAGTCAACCAGAACTTGGCTGTTCTCTTGGTGTGATTTCTTCTTGCCTTGCAGCTTTCTGGTGACAAAAAAAGGAACAGTGTTATAAAGAAAAGGACTTAGGATCCTTTCCTTCTCTATACATAATTTGTGAATACGAACATTGTTTTTTTGTTTGTTCCTTCATTTGTTTTTTCATTTTAGGTAAAGCTTAGAAATGAATTTGTGTATTTTGGAAGGTCAGCAGAGGCAGCTTATAATAGTAAAATTCCCACCTTTTTGAGGACTCTTAAAAATAGTACTTATTCTCCTTTGGATTTTTAGTTAGAGGATTTTCTCTCATCTTCCCACCTCCAGGGGCAATGATGTCTTGTAGCAGAAGCATAAACCAGCTGGACACATGTTCTTGTCTAATTAAACCTGAATCCCTGGCTAAGAGGAATGTTTTAGGACTTTTTCTTCCTTTCTTTTTCCTTTTTTGGTTCAAGATCTTGAGAAATAGATATGTCCAAGCATAGGGATTACCTCATGAGTTCGAGTTCCCAAGCTCCTGAGTGGGACAACAGCTCTTTAACCAAAAAAAAAAAAAAAAAATCTTAATAGTATTATGGTTTTGTTTTTGTTTTTTTGACGAAACAAATACCATTACCAATATCAACATGCATCCAAAGGACTAAAGAGAGTCTAGCTTTGTTAAAAAGGGCAAACTTTGTCAACCATTGAATTGCTGTGAAATATCCACATAAAGCCAGTCAGAGATGAATGTGGAATGTTCAGGAGCCTCTAAAAGGGTCTTTAATTTCCAGGAGTAATATACAAGTGAGATTGGCTACTGAATCTGTATTTTCAATGCACACACATTTGAATCCTTTGAATTTTGTGATGTTTCTCTCAGTGGTAAAGAAAATAAAGGATTTCCTATGTTCAATTTTAAAAAGGAGGAAGGAAGAGAAGGAGAAAAGTGAGTCCCCAGGAGGTCTGGGAGTAGAGTCTGTGCTTTGGTTTGTAGCCAGCCAGTTAAGCTTTAAGAGCCTGAGAAGTAGAGAGATAGTTTTAGGATCCTAAAGTAGCTGAGAGGATTATTCCTCTTAACAGTGTTGATGCCCTTGGATGTATAGTTGGTGGTGGGACCCTGATGAGCCTGTATAAAATCTGAACCCATACTTCCTAGGGACTGAGATGGTACAGGGGACAGTTATTGGGAGGAATGTTTGTACTTCTATGTTTTTTATATCATTGAAACAAAAGTCCCTTTGTAAAAATTAATTAGTAATAACTGGTCAAATGGACCAGAGCAACTAGACACTGGTGGTTTACAGAAGGAGGAACACTGGAATGGAAACCCATCCTGGCAGTACAAGAGAAAAAAGAGGCACTTTAACCTCACAAGAGCATTCCTTGAGGAAATGGGCCCTGCCCTGGGAGAGTAAGGCCAAAATATTTGATGTATATACAGTCAGCAAAGATATTCTCCATTATCACGAAAGAAGCCCTGTGCAAAGTTCAAATGGAGAACAGATTCTCTGTATGTGGGGAGGACCTTCAGATGCTCCTGTTTGCAGATGACATTAAAATAGTTGTTACATGCTCCAGAATATTACAGATCTCCTTGATATCAATCAGCTTAACAGGACAGGGGGAAAAAAAGGAAAAAAATCTTTACTAAGGACTTAACAATATGTAAAGTGTATATAATTACTATAAATAGAATATATAGATCAAGCCTTCTTAAACTTTTTCCACTCACGACACCTTTTCACCCAAGACATTTTTTAAAAACACCCCCTTCCAGGCAACTAGATAGCACAGTGGATAGAGCATCAGTCTTGAAGTCAAGAAAACCTGAGTTCAAATCTGCCCTCAGACACTTAACACATCCTAGCTGTGTGATCCTGGGCAAGTCAATTAACCCCTATTGCCTCAGACAAAAAGAAAAAAAAAAAAAAAAAACACCTCCTTGAATCTGAGCTGAGATGTTTCTGGCAGCATTCATGCATACACAATGCAAAATGCATACATTGTTCAGAACTAAGGCTGCAGTGAAGTTGGGTAATGCAACACAGGCATGTATTGCCAGAAACACCTTGAATTCACTTTTGATTTTGAATTAATTTTTGGTCACTGCATTCAGAGACTTTATACTATTACCAATTTTTTTGTGATACCCACATTCAGTTATGTGACTCCATGTGGAGTCATGACCCACAATTTAAGAAGCTTTGATGTAGATAGCTGTAATGAATATATGATAATAAAAAACTTGCACTTATATATCACATTGAATTTTAGGAGTGAATTTCCTTATCACGTCTGAGAGGTAAGTAATACAAGTTCTGATACTACTGATGCTCAATAAACTTTAGTAGCTCTCTATTAACTCTAAGATTAAGAACAAATCTTCTGTGAAGAAGCCTTCATAAAAGCTTAATGTCCTTCAAAACCTACATCCCTGGGCTTATTATTTATCACTACCGTTGGCAAACTCTCTATTCCAGCCAAACTGAAAACCAGAATTCTTGCTATTTCACATAACATTCCTTCTTCCAGGTTGGTACCTTTGCATAGATTCTTTTATACGCATATTAAATAGATGCATATATTCTCTTATATGCTCTCCTCCTAAGTGCCACCTCTTAGGATCTTAACTTTCTTAAAGCTTTTTATTTTACCAAATACATGAAAAGATGGTTTTCAACATTCACTTTTCCAAAAATTTGTGTTCCAACTTTTTCTTCCTCCCCTCACCCTCTTCCATAGACAGCAAGCAATCCAATATAGGCTAAACATGTGCAGTTCTTCTAAACATTTCCATGTTTGTCATCCTGCACAAGAAAAATCAGATCAAAAAGTGAATGAAAAAAATGAGAACAAAGCAAACAAACAACAAAAAAATAAAGTGAAAACACTATGCTTTGATCCATTTTTAGTCCCTATAGCTCTCTGGATGCAGATGCCTTTTTCCATCACAAGTCTATTGGAATTGCCTTGAGTCACGTGACTATTGAGAAGAGCCAAGTTCATCACAGTTGATCATCACATAATCTTGGTGTTGCTGTGTACAATGCTCTCTTAGTTCTACTAAGTTTGATACTAGTTTGATAGGCCTTTGGGCATAGTTCCAAATTGCTCTTCAGAATGGTTGGATCAATTCATAGCTCCATCAACAATGCATTAGTGTTTTACCATTTACCTTTTACCTGTCTTTTCCTGTCATTTTAAACAATCTGAGAGGTGTAAAGTGCTACCTCAAAGTTAATTTGCATTTCTCTAATTAATAATGATTTAGAACATTTTCCCACCTGACTAGAAATGGCTTTAATTTCATCTTCTAAAAGTTATGTTTGTATCCTAGTTGTGCAGTGGATAAAACACGCCAGGTGTTTTATCAGGAGGACTTGAGTTCAAATCTGATCTCAGACATATAACACTTCCTAGCTGTGTGACCCTGGGAAAGTCACTTAACCCTAATTCCCTCAGCAAAAAGAAAAAGAGCTTGGCTCAAATGTTTCTACATTAGAACTTTTCTTGATTCTTCCAACTATTTCTTCCTTCAATCTACTTTGGAATTCACTATGTATGTGTGTGTGTTTATATACATATACATACATTTTTCATTAATTATTTAGCATCTACCATGTGCCTTGCCTTGGACTTTTTAGAAATATTATTTCATTTGATCCTCACAACAATCCTGCAAGGTAGGTGTTATTATCACCCCCATTTTACAGATGAGAAAACCAAAGGGATCAGAGGTTAAGTGACTTGCTCAGCACCACACAGCCAGTGTCTGAGGCAGATTTGAATTCTCGTCTTTATGACTCTAGGTCCAGTGCTCTATCCACTGTACCACTAGCTGCCTCAGAATGTCAGTTTCTCAAGAGCAGGAACTATTTAATTTTTGTCTTTATATTCTAAGCTCCTATCACATAGCCTAGAATATAGTAGGCATTTAATAAACACTCATTCATTGATTAATACTATAAATAAATATCTATATTGGTCTTAACCCATTACCAGAATTATACATGTGTTTTTGTTATTGTTTAACCATTTTTCGATCATGTCTGATTCGTGTCCCCATTTGGAGTTTTCTTGGCAAAGAGACTGGTGTGGTTTGCAATTTCCTTCTTTCGATTATTTTGTAGAAAAGGAACTGAGGCAAACAGGGTGACTTCCTCAGGGTCACAAGCAGGTAAGTATCTGAGGACAGATTAAACTCAGAAAGATAACTTTACCTGATTCCCAGCTCAGTGCTTTCTCCACTGTGTCACTTAGCTGACTTTTTCCCCAATCTGGCTTGTATAAATTCAGAGTGTACCTTATACTTATTGTTATATGTGTGTTTATATAATTTTTTTGCCTTCCTGAAAAAAAAATATATATATATATATTAAGGATACTACTTATATCCAAATGTGAGAGTATTATAATTTCAAAAGAATCAAAACTTCAAAAACAAGGACAATTGAAAGATAAATGGCAGTTGTAACTAAGCTATAACATGTTATTAACAATGACTGGCATAAAAGACATGATCAAGGACCAATGTGACTGAAAAAAGAGGTGGGCTATTTATGTGCTAAAGGTAAAAGAATCCCAGTAGCTGTACTGGCATCTACAAAATGTTAAAGGAACTTGAAGAAGACTTCCAGGACTTTGCAGGGTTCCTTTGGGAGATTCACTAAGAGAAAGGAAAATGCATGGAGGACAAGCAGGCTTCAAAAAAAAAAAAAAAAAAGATTTGAAAACCATTTTTAAAAAAAACATGAAAGAGTGCTTCAAATCACTAATTACAAAAAATCAAATCTAAACAAATTTGAGTTTTCACCTCTGTTTGCAAATCGAGAGGATTTGTAGAAAAATGGCATAGGTTAAATATACTGTTAGTGGTTGTTGTGAGTGGGTCCAAAAATTCTGAAAAGAAATTTGGAATAGTGATTTTTTTTAAAAAAGTTGCTAAAATGTCAATACCCTTTGACCCAGAGATCAAAATGCTAATATTTCAAGGAGATATACGATACAAAGGTCTTAAATATAGCAAATATTTGTAGCAATGCTTTTTTTTTGTAGTGGCAAAGAACTGAGAAAAAAAAGTACTTGCCCATCAACTGGGTCCAAATTGTGGTTTATGGAATTGTGGTACTATGAATATAATACAATATTACTAACCTAAAACAAACAATTACCATAAATAACAGAAGCATTGGAAGACAAATGAACTGATTTGAATGAACTGAGAAGAAACAGGAAAACAGCCTGTAAGATAGCTACAACATTAATGGAAAGAATAAAATAAATTTTAAATTGGAAACTATATAAATATATCCAAATACATTTGGTCCTGAAGTTAAAAAAAAAAATTACTTCATTCTTTGCCGAGGTTATTACATTTCTAAATTATACTGTGAGGAACATTTATTAAGCTTTCTGATTCACTTGATTTGTTGCTTAGTTTTGTTGGAACTCATTTTTCTTTTTCTTTTTCCTACAAGGTATAGTTTATTGATTGGAGGGATGGAGGAAGGAAATGTTTGGGAAAAGTGATGTAAAAAAACAAAAACAAAATAAAACAAATTTTTTAAAATAAGAGACGATATGGATACATTTCTCTCTGAATGAATAAAAAATATTATCTATGATGTTCTTTGTAACTGGCACACTGCTATATAAATATCAGTTATCGTTTATTAGTAGTTATCTGCACCAGCAGAAAGAGGGTCACACCAATGAAATCACGGATTTATGGAAACATCCAAATACAATTCAATCAAAAGTCAGATGTAATATAGCAATAATGGACATTTCTGCAATCACTCCATCTTTCTTTCCTTGAGCTTTGTTAAAGGATGCACTGAGATGGCGTCCTTTCCTAGAGAGCCCCATCCCCAATTACTCCAGTTAGCCAAACAGTCCTTGCTCCTCCTCCAAGGTAATGGGGCAAAGAACAGGAATCTCGCACTTCTTTCCTGAGTCTGGGACGCTCGCAACGAGATAGCTCTTTGTCCCGCCGTATTACTCTCATTTATCACGACTCCTTACCCCGTTCGAAGCCCTTCTCCCTCAGCTCGGGCCCCGGGATAAGCCGGGGTGGGGGAGGGGGCGGGAAGAATAGTCCCCAAGCCCTTTCCCCGTCCACGGGGGATGGCTCCAATCCGGGAAAAACAGCTGGCACAGAGGAAATACTGCGAGTGGAGAGAGCTCCGCAGTCCCCGTGCTCCAAACCCGAGCCATCTGGGGGTAGAGACAGAGGCGGAGGGGAGAGAAGCTATGGGAGGGGGGGGAAGAGCCTAGGGTCTCGGGAGCAGGGAAAAGGCCGGGAAGAAGGGGGGGGGAGCGGGGGAGCCGGCGCTCTCGCTTTGTCTGGAGCTTTAAGAAGCAGCCCAGCCGGGGCCAGAGGGCAGCAGCGAGCACCCGGGCCGGCGGCGGACGCCGGGCGCAGCGGGCTCTGTGCGCCGCGGCGGCACCTCCTCTCCCGGAGCTGACAGGCAGCAGGTGGGCGGAGTGGAGGCCGGGGCGGTGGCGGGGCGGACGCCGCCGGCTCCGATGCTGCGGGGCTGCTGCTCCGGGGCCGTGCTCGCGGGAGCAGGAGGAGGGAGCGAGGGAGAGGAGAAGGCTCCGCCTGCGGGGACCCTACGCCATGGACTTCAACATGAAGAAGCTGGCATCGGACGCGGGCATCTTCTTCACCAGGGCGGTGCAGGTAAGCCGAGCCGGGCTGGGCTGCGCTTGGATGGGCTGGGCGGGCGGGGCGGCTCCGAGGCCTGGCCCCGCTCCCGCGGTAACTCCTGGTCCCCAGCTCCCCGCCTCCGCCGCGTCTCCCGCTCGCCGGGACCTTGCCTCCCCTGCGAAATCGCCATCGGGACCCTGGGCAGCCGCCAAAAAGGGGCGGGAGGGCGAGCCCGGGAGCCGCCGGGGCGCCCTGGGACGCTCTCCGCGGGAGGTCTGGGTGCGTGGGGTCCGACCGAGGGCGTCCTGCGGCTAAGAGCGGAGGGAGAGGGGGAGCCCTGAGCCGGGGACCAGGGGCCGCGAACTAGTCCCGGGCTCCGCATCCTCGGCGTCGGGCACCGTGACGGCGGCAGTGCCTGGGAAGCTTCCGGCCCTGGCGGGGAAGGCCCTTTCTGGGGAACCGTAGGGGGAACGACCTGCTCTCGGTCTGCGGGCCGTCACTTTGGCGGGGGCGGGGTGTGAGCTAGACTTGAACTCCTGTCCATTCTATGTCATTCTCTTTATTCCTCCGGCACTGACCACCTAGTGGCCACCGCACCTTGGAGGGGAGGGGGGCTGGGACGGACCCCCCCTGCCTCCTCCCCGTCCTCCCCTCAGCCCGATCCCGCTTACGCACGGGCCGAGGGCTGAGGCTGCCCAGCCACAGCCTTCGCACAGCCCCGTGTGTCCTTGCGGGGCGCAGAGGAAAGGGCGGCCTCCACCCGGGCCGGGCCGCGCCCCCTGAGGGATGGCGGCAGGCGGAGCGGGCGGTGGCCGGGCCACCTCGGAGCTCCGCAGTTCGCACCCGGCAGCTTTTCTCCTGGCTCTTTGCGGGGGCGGGGGGGGGGGGGGGCAGCAGAAGGCATAATGACCCGTCCCGACCAGGACACGTGGCCCGCGGGGCACACCCCCTGTTCGGAGGCTGCGTGGGCAGGCCCAGAGGAAACAAACATTGTGAGTTGCTGGCTTCCCTCTTCTCCCAGACGTGGCCCAGCTGAGGAAGTGAGCGCGCAGGGTGGAGAGTCCCCGAGGACTTCTGGTTGTTCTGTGTCCCCTTCGTGGCCAGCCTGGAAATTCCATCCCTGGGTGAATTTGCGGGTGCAGCGAGAAATCGCTGATTCGGAGTCAGGAGAGCTGGATCTAGCCTGGCGTGGCCACGCACTGCTCTCGGACCCTCAGGGATACACGACTCCCTTCCTGAACCTCAGTGTCCTCGTTTTCAGGATGCGAGCTCTGACCTGGTGCCATTTAGCTCCAAGTCTCCTCCTTACTTAGCGAGCCAGAGAGCGCTGTCTGCGCTGCCCAGCTAGGGGAGGAAGGAGTGCCGAAGCCCGAAGGGCAGAAGGCTGGGTCTGGGTTCAAATCCGGAACCCAGGATGTGAGCCTGACTCATTCCTTTATTTGTTCATGTATTTGTTGTTTGACCCCGGGCTGGACCTTTAGCCCTTTTTTAGTCTCAGTTTTCGCAAATATGAATTGTGTGTGAGAGAGAGAGAGAGAGACGGAGAGAATAATAGCACGCACCACGCAAACGATTGTTGTGAGCTTCAAACGAGATAATGTTCCAGATCAGTTAAGTTCCAAATAGGAAGGAACTATCAAACAGAGGATGGGACCTGTTTATAATCAGGGATAAGCTGTTCAGAATGCAGGTGGTCTCTCTACCCAACCTAAGGCCCCAGTTATTGAGTTCTGTGACCTTAGGTGTCCCTTGCTCAACTATGAGTTCCAGGAGACTGTTTTCTCCCATTCTGAAGGGCAGAGAAACACAGAAGGCTGGTTTTCCTCTGGACTTCCCACACCGCCTCCCTCCCATCCCCCTGCTCATGCTTATTGCTCTAGATTGGGAAATTAAGGGCCCTCCCCCAGTAGGGAATGATTGTGTTGTCAGGGCAACCATACTATCAGCCTTTATATCTAGCCTAGACTGGATTGGCAGGTTCCTTCTCACCCCTTCCACCCCCACCTAACCCTCCTCCATCTGTCACCTCCGCTTACCTCTGAATGCTAGGGAGAAAACGGGATTTACCCCTCTCCCCACTCCCAATTTACCCTTCTGGAGGGGCTGGGGGTTTCCTGGAGTATAGGTTCATCTCTGTGTGTGTGAGGAGAAGGCCCCACATGTGTAGCTTGGGCAGCAGCTACCAGCAAATGAAATCTTCTCTGGGGAGTAGGAGGGACCTTGTCCCACGCAGCTGGGATCTGGGAGAGAAATGTATAAATAGTGTCCCTTTTTTCTTTTTTTCTTTCTTTTTTTTTTTTTTTTTTTTTTTTTTTTTTTTGCATACCAAGCCCTGCTGCCTTCTGGCTCCAGAGGAACTCCTAGTGCCCAGGATCCTTGGGTCAGGCTCCCTTTCAAATAGATGAGGGCCAGAAGATATGAGGGGTAGAAAGAGAGAACAAGACAGAAGAGTTAAAAAGGAGGAAGGTCCAGATGTGCTAAGAGGTGATGGGGAGATTTCTAAACCTTAGACTTACAAGTTGTACTGTATAAAGAGCACTGGATTTGTAGTCTGAAGACATGGGATTAATCTCTACCTGTGTAGCCTTGGGTTTTAGCACAAGTCACTCCTCCTTGAAAGTGAGGGCATCCTTTTCCTTGCCTACAGAATGAAGAGCTCTGTAAGGTCCTTTTCAACTTTAAATTCTAAGTTCTAAATCATACCGTCCTTGATTTCTGCAGCTTAAGCTATGAGCAAAGAGGTGAGCTCCCTGAAGGAAAGATATAATCTCTCTCTCTCCTTTGCTTCAGTCCCAGATCCCTAGACCATAGTCTTTTCCAGTGAGAGGACCAGAGCCTCTGCAACCATTAATCTTATCACTGCAGAGGGATAGGGCAGAGATTAGTCCTAACCAAACATTTGAGGCTCCTGGAAGATCCCAAGGTATTTAAGGGGAGGAATGGAATCGGTCAGAGATCTAAGGATGGCAATCAGGGTATCTGTTTTGTATCCAAAGGAAGCTGGGGAAGTCTTTTTCTCCAGACCTGGGGGGTTCATTCTGCCATTGCTAAATGGCAAGCAGGATATCAGGGTAAGAGAAGCAGCCAGACTCTGGACCATGATGGATGATGGATCTAAAGACTATATGAGCTTCCCTGTCTCATATAGGGTTTCACTTCCTGGGTAAAAGGCTGGAACAAGAGATTTCCAGGGCTTACAAACTATTTCAGCTTCTCTGATTTTCTCTGGGTTTAGTTACCATAGTGATGGAAACTTTAAAAATGACTGGGGAAGTGGGAAACATAACGAGCACAGATGTGAGTTGGGTTTTGGACATTCGAGCTTGATAAAGCAGCATTATCCTTACATGAATTCATCCAACAGGCATCTGGAAATACTAGGCTGCCATCCATAGGATCTTAGGATATGGGCTTAGAAAGGCTCCCTCAAACTAATCTCATTTTTCATATTACAAACCCAAGAAAGGAAATGACCTTGCCAAGATCACACTGATAGTAAATTGTAGAGTCTAAGTCTGACCCAAATTCAGTGTGTTTTCCACTACAGCCTTGCCTTGGGAGACACATAGGTCTCGTTGGAGATGGACAAATCCAGGAACTAAGGATGCAAGTACAAAAACTAAGATAGTCCCTCTGCCTGTGGGGGAAGGATGAGGTCTACACCTGTGATTTTATTGGTATAGAAAGTTCTGGTTGACGAAATACCATTAACTGTGCCAGTTGGCACCTTCTCTGTCTTCAGTCTTAAGATCACTAAGAGAGGAACCGTATCCAGGGTTCTACAGCTACCTAGTCGGTGTCAGACTTCGAATCGAAGTCTCCCCAGCTTGGAGTTAACCCCATCCCAGGCTGCTACTTAAATAAAACAGATATGTGATAATTTAGGGGTGGACTTTAATAACTAGGGAAGAGGACAGGCCATTTGAAGGAGGTATCACTTAAGCTGAGCTTTAAAGAGAGCTTGGAGATCCAAGAGACTGAGGCGAGGAAGAGCTTTCTGGGGAGGGGAAGCTGTGCAAGAGCAGCAGCATAAGATATAAGACAGAAGGCACAGAAAGTAGGAGAAGGCTAGAGATGTAAACATGGACACTCCCAGACAGCTGTGGATAGTTGAAGTGGATTAGAGTAAGGGACACTGTGGAGACTGGAGAGAAGGATGCCTTCAGAAACACCTGTTCTCCCCACCTCTGGATACATATATCTCTGGTATATCTATATCTATATCTATATCTATATCTATCTATCTATCTATCTATATATATATGTATATATATCTCATATATATCTGGATACATATTCTCTGGATGGGAGGAGGGGGTGTCACAGGGGCACAGTATCTTAGTATTGCTGGGTTTCTCGCAGAAAGAGGGAGGTTGTTCCAGGTTGGAGGTGAGTGGGGACAAGCAGAGTAGACAGGTTTAAATGAGAGACTTTTTTTTTTTTTTAGCATGAGAGAAATTTGGGAGTATTTGTGAATCACAGGGCAGGTGGACACAGGATAGATTGCATCTATTGGAGTCCAGGGGAGGAATGAAGAAGGAGGAAAAGTGTGTGGTTGAGGGGAGGGTTTGGAGGGAGAGAAGGTTGAGCTCAGAGGAAAGGAAGCCCCCAGGCTGGGATTCCTACAAATCTTTGCCCACGCTGCATTAGCCCAATGCTAGTCCTCCCCTCATCATCAGGAGGGAGCCTGGGATCCTGGGAGGCAGCAGTAGCTACATACTCACTGGGAAGAAACCCAAGCCCTCGTGCATTATTGATGGGCTTGCTTTCTCCTCCCCGCCTGCTCCCCACGCCAGAGAGGCCCCTCCTCCATAATTTATCACTATTCCTCTGGGAGAAACCAGGGCAGGGCCCTCTTCAGGGGCTGAAGAAAGATTTTGTTGGGCTGCGAAGCCTCCCCCTTTATCAGACACGGGGTACTGGGCTCAGAAGCTCCAGCTCTGGGGGGAGGGAGCCCGAGGTAAAGGCCTCCTGGGAAGCATTGCCCAGCCCACCCCAGGAGGTCCTCCAGGTGCCTGCCTAGGGCATGCTGCATCTTCTGCATGACTGGACATACTGAGCAGAGGCCGCGATCCCACAGAGGGTATTCTGGCCGAGGCTAGGGGCCCTTCCACCCCAGAGATATTTCAGAATAACCGGGTTTGGGAAATCCTGAGAACTTTCTCCTCTTCCTCCCCCCTTCCACTGAGGGAGCCTAGAAGCTTCCTGTAGGGCACTGTATTCATGCAGCAGAGATGTCCAAAGCAGCATCTGACCCAGGAGAATGTGTGGAAAATGACTCAGGTCTCTAACAATTATCAGGATGACAAAGGCCCAAGTGCTATAAAATTAATTTTCTAAATGTGACGGTTAAGTGAATTGCTTGGGCTAAGAGATGGGATGCTGAGAGATGGTAGAGAACCAAGCATTCAGATCCTGATTTAATTCCATCTTCTCCTTTGAGAATGACTTTCTCTTGGCTGCAGAGGCACTGTGCTAGGCTCTGGGGACACAAAATAAAATGAAAAAGAGTCCCTGCCTTTAAGAAACTTACCTTGCACTGGGGGAATACAACTGGTAAAGTCCTCCAATAGATAAGTTTAGGCATGATAGGCCTAAGAGGAGGGAGAGGTAGCATCATTAACTAAGAGGTTCAGGAGAGGCTTCAGATAGGGGGTGATTCGTGCTTGAGCTGAGCTTTCCAGGAAGATACAGAAGTCAGGAGGGAGCACATTCTGATTATCAGGGGAAAATTTGGAAAGGTAGGCTGGGGCCAAACTGTGAAGAATGTTAAGTACCAAGATGAGGAATCTATAATTTATCCTAGCAGCAATAGGGAGCCACTGAAATTTCTTAAGCCAGGGACACATCTGGTTTAGGAAGGAAATTTTGGCAGCTTTGTGTGAAGATAGAATGGACAGAGAAAGGAACGAAGCTGAGAATCCTGTTAGGAGTCTTTACAATAGTCCAGGCAAGAGATAATGAGGGTCTGAACTTGGGTGGTGGCCAGTGAGTAAGGGAGAGAATGGGACATAGGTGAAAGATATCACAGGGGGAGAATGAGGGAGCGGGAAGAAGCCAGGATGATCCCAAGGTTGTGAACCTGAGGATCTGGAAGGCTGTTTTGATGCCTTAACAGAAGAAGGGAAATTGGAGGGAGAACTGGATTTCTGGAGGAAATGTTTTGTTATGGTTATATCTTGTTGGAGACGCCTGGATATTCAGTAAGGGACAGTGATACAGAACTAACTTTTGGGAGAGAGGTAGGTCTTCACACTAGAAACAGTGGAACAAACATTTGTTTGGGGGGATTGAAACCCAAAGGAGGTGAGGAGATTGGAAAAGAATGCCTAGCTACTTTTCAACAATGAAATGATTCAGGGCAATTCCAATAGACTTGAGATGGAGAGAGCCATCTGCATCCAGAGAGAGGGCTGTGGGGACTGAATGTGGATCACAACACAGTATTTTCACCTTTCTTATTGTTGTTTGCTTGCTTGTTTTTTTCTTTCTCATTTTTTCCCTTTTTGATCTTTTTCTTGTGCAACATGATAAATGTGGAAATATGTTTAAAAGAATTGTACATGGTTTGGATATATAGGATTACTTGCTGTCTAGGAGAAAGTGGGGAGGAAAGAGAGGGAGAAAAAATTGAAATACAGGATTTTACAAGAGTGAATGTTGAAAACTTTGCATGTATTTGGAAAAATAAAAAGCAATTATTTTTTGGTAGTTTTTTTATTATAGCTTTTTATTTACAAGATATATGCATGGGTAATTTTTCAGCATTGACAGTTGCAAAACCTTTTGTTCCAATTTTTCCCCTCCCCCCCACCTCCTCCTCTAGATGGCAGGGTGATCATTACATGTTAAATATGTTAAATTATAAGTTAAATACAATATATGTATACATGTCCATACAGTTATTTTGCTGTGCAAAAAGAATCGGACTTAAAAGCAATGATTATTTTTTAAAATGCCTAACTACTTTAAATGAGTTTCAAGTCCCTAAATTCAATAGTTAATATGTATGACATAATCAGTTATTTCGTAAGATACTAAGAAAATGTATAATTATGCTTATGGCCCAAGTGATGAGCTCATTGAGATAGAGTATGTAGCCTGGGACATTTATTTAGGGAGCATGTTATGGATGATAGATCCACAAAGAAGACTGAAAAGGAATAATCAGAGAGAAGGGAGGAGAACCAAGAGGGAAAATCCAGAAAAGAAAGAGTACCCAGAAGAAGGCTGCAGAGAGTGCAGAAATGATGAAGACTGAGAAAAGTCCATCTTTTTGGGTGATTGAGAGATTATTGGAGAGAGCAGTTTCAGCTGAAGCAGAAAAAGGGTTGATAAGTGAATGAAGGGAAATGGAGTAGCAACAGAGAGTAATTAGCTTTTTTATTACTTGGATTTGTAAAAGGAAGGAGAGATATAGGAAGGTACTTTAGGGATGATAGGGTTAAATGAAGTTAATTTTGTTTTATTTGGGGTACAAGAGGAGGAGAGTAAAGGAAATTTGTAAGTGTTTCTAGGCATCCCCAATAGAAGCAGTAAGCAGAAACTGAAAATTAAAGGAGAAGTAATTGGGGTAATAGAGGAGACAGGAGGGGCTAGAATCGATGGTTCCCATTGAAGGGTTGGCCTTGGTGGGGAGAAAGGCCATCTTTTCAATGGAGACTAGAGTAAAGAAAGAGAAAATGGGAACGAAACAGCAGAGGATCTTGTGATGTAGAGAGAAAAGAGTGGGCTTCAAGTGCGTGGCCTCCGGGTGATCAGTAAAGCACGTGACAAGGTCCTTGGCTGAGACAAAGGTGAGAGGTTCAAAGAGAGAAAGGTGAGAGGAGAAAGGTGAGCTCGTTTACCACCATCGTCATCAGGCAGCATTCATCTGGTACTGTAAGGTTTACAAAGTACTTCACAAATAGCGGCTCTTTTTGCCCTCGCAACACCGCTGGGGGATAGGTGCTAATTTCATTCCCCCATTTTACCCTTGTCTCATGTTTGGGTGCTTTGTCCAAGGACCACACATAGTGAGTTTTGGAAATAGGGTTTGGACTCAGAACTTCCTGACTGTAAGTGCCACCCTGTCCCTGAGCCACCTAGCTGCCACCTTGGGATGGTGACCCAAGAGAGTGATTTTTAGATTCATCGATGACAACCTGGAAGAAAACTCAAGTTTTCTGTCCTTTTCAGGGCTTTTGACTTGGATGAAGGGATAATTAATGTGTGGGGGACGGAATCAAGATTTAAAGGTATCTCAACAGGCTGGAAGACTGGGCTGAAAGTGAACGGAAAGTCCTATACCTAGTTTCAAAAATCCCAACTCCACAAGCACAGGACGGGGAGGTCATGTGAAAAAAGACCAAGGTCACACTCAGTGAGTCAGCACTGTGATAGATGTGGCTGCCAAGAAGCAAATTGGATCGTGGGCTACGGCCTGGAAGTAGTGTCCAGGGGAGGAGAAGCAGTGGTTCTCCTGGTCCCTGCCCGGGGCAGACCACAATCTGGAGCATTGTGTGGCGTGCTAGGCCGTTTGGAGGGGCACTGGCAAACTGGAAGAGATCCAGTCAAGGGGATTGGATAGGTGAGCAGACTGGAAGCCAGGTTTTGTTAAAGAGTAGTTAAAGGAGCCGAGGACTTTCACCCTTCAGAAAGAATGCTTTGGATTGGGAAGTAGAGAGAATGGGGGCTCTGGATATTTGAAAATCTAGTGTGCAAAACAGAACCGTGTTGGGTCGGGCTCCAGAGGAGAGAATTACAGATTTAGTTTTGGAAATTACAAAAAGCCAAACTTCAACTCAATATAAGAAATCCTTTCAACTAATGGAAGCTATCTGAAAATGATTATATTGCCTTGTGAGATGGTGAGCTCCTCATGCCCAGAAGTGATGTTCAGAAATTGTCAGTTATCTTGTTTCTATACATGCTAGGTTCACGTCTTTTTTCTTTTTTTGTCTCTCTCATGGTTTTCCCCTTTTGTTCTCTTTTTTTCTCCCAATGTGATTTATAAAGAAATGTGTATTAAACAAGTTAATATACATGTAAAAAAAGTTAGAAAAAAATAATTGTTAGGGAAAGTCATATAGCTATACTAATTAAGGACTGTTTCCCCATTTCATCCTTCTTGAAGACTTGCTCCCACTCTGATCTGCACCCTGATCTATTTTGACCTGTTCCATTTCTGAACTGGGCCAGTTAAACAACCCCCTCCTGAGTGCTAATCATATTAATGCCGAACTTAGTGAGGAATTCAATCTGTTTGGGCTCTGCAGCTTAGAATTCCCGAGCTCAAGAAATCTACCAGTCGGCTTTCCCAGTAACTTAGATTACAAGCATATGTCAGTTTTTTAAAGTGCCTACTGTGTGCAAAACACTGAGCTAGGAGTAGAGGAAGAGAAAAGTTCAGGTAACTCTTGTTTCTTGTCCTCATGGAGCTTATATGACCTAGTTGGAAGAAAAAATGCCAATCCTAATATCTATAATATTCAGTAATCCCATGCATTGGAGAGACTAGAAAACAAAATGTTATGTGGAGTACAAAGGATAAAGGATACTTAGGTCCCTGAAAACTTTTAATCAAAGCAAAAAGGCTCTGATTATTCTGGTAGCAATATGAAGGATGGATTGGAGGGGAGAGAGATGACCAGGATATTGCTGTACTTCAAGCCTCTGGTACCGAGGGCTTGTGTGAGAGTGACAAGAATAGGGAAAAGGCAGCAAATGCAAGAAGTGTTGTAAAGGACACATTGAGAGGACTTATTGCGAATGGAGATATCGGATGAGATGTCAGCAAAGTGTCACAGATATCCCTGAGGTTTTGAACATGTGAGACCAAGAGAAGGGTCGTACTGCTGCCAGAGGCAGGTCCACCTTCGCAAGAGAGCTACCAAGCTCAGTTTTAGGTACCAGTGGGACATCCAGTCTGGGTGCATTTCCCGCATTTGCCAAGAATGTTGCAGAAAGGATTCCTGCCTCATCTACAGGGTTGGGCTCTCCCTCCAAGGTCTCCTTAGGATTTCTAATTCTAAGATTTATGAGGTCATATGATTTAGAACTAGAGGAGACTTTAGAGGTCATTATCCAATCCTATCCCATTTCATGGGTGAGGAAACAGGGCTCAGTGAAGTGACAGGTCTGAGATCACCTAAGTGAAGGAAGTTGAGATCTGGGATGTGAATTAAGTTTATCAGATTCCCAGTCTGATGTTGGGTTAACTGCAATTTTGTTATCAATGGACATTATTTGGGGTCATGGGGATACTGGGGGAGTGTGGTGACCAATGTGGTGTCTGTCAGCATTGCTGAAAGCAATAGCAGAAGTAATCCATTTTAATTGGTAATTTGTAATTTAAGAATATGTTTAATGTTTTTTGGTATATATCCATATTCTCTCAAGTAGGATTCCTTAATCCTATTCCTCCAAGAACATATATATCCATGAGTTCCCTGTGACAAGATGGGAAGGAACTAATGCATCCTATGCTACTCTCCTCTCCCTCATCTCTACCAAAGAGTAACTGCCCTAGCTTGTGACTTATTTACAATATACATTATTTTTAAAATTTTGCCAATTATATATGAAAACAATTTTTACATTCTTTTTTAAAAAAGATTTTTGAATTCCAAATTCTCTTCCTTCCTTCCTCCCTTCTCTCCCCCTTCATTGAGAAGACAAGAATTCGATATACTTTTTGCACATGCAGTACATTATAGTTTTTATAAATACCCTCCATCTGTTAGACTGTCATTTCTCATGGTACGATGGAAAGATCACTAGAGTCTGGGGACCTGGGTTCAAATTCCACCTCTGACCCTGAATTAATTGAGACTTGGACAAGTCATTAATCTCCCTTGGTCTCAGTGCCCTTATTTGTGAAATGAGGGGAGTTAGCATATGTGGCCTCTGTGGTCCCTTCCAGCTCACAATCTCTACCTAAGGTTGCATGCTTCATGGGGAGAAAGGAGGCAACGGTCTGAAGTCCTATCAACGGGCATAAAAGTAAGAGAGGGAATTTTGGAACCTCAACAGTCAGATTTTTGATGTCCTATGATAGCAATCGGGGATTGACCCATCTGATTCATTTGAATGAATTTAATTAGCATTTTGTTCATTGGAGCTCAAAGAAAATTAGATTCAAGCTCAGTTTTTGATCTCAGCCACGTTCCTAAACCAAGTGAGAATTTTTCCTAGTTTAGCTAGAAGAGTCAATCTGAATCTTAGCATGTCAGAGATAGAAGAGAGTTCATTTCTTCACTTACAGAACATTTAGTTTCCTGTTATGTGTAGAGGACTGTGGTAAATAGACACATGAAGTCCTAAATATCATTTAGTATAACTCTCTCTTTTCTTTTCTTTTTTTTTTAAATAGTATTTTATTTTTCCAAATACATGCAAAGGTAGTTTTCAATATCTACATTTGCAAAACCTTGTGTTCCAAATTTTTCTCCCTCTCTTCCCCTCATTTCTCCCCAAGACAGCAAGCAATCCCATATAGGTTAAATATGCACAGTTCTTCTAAATATATTTCCATATTCACCATGCTGCACACACACACACACACACACACAGATCAAAAGAAAAAACAAACAAACAAACAACAGAAAGGTGAAAATAGTAAACTTCAATGTACATTAATTCTCCATAGTTTTCTCTCTAGATGCAAATGGCTTTTTCCATCACAAGTCTATTGGAATTGGCTTGAGTAACCTCATTGTTGAGAAGAGCTATGTCCATCAGAGTTAATCACATCATTTTGTTGTTACTGTGTACGATGTTCTCTTGGTTCCACTCATTTCACTCAGCATCAGTTCCTGTAAATCTTTACAGGCTTTTCTGAAGTCAGACTGCTCATCATTTCTAATAGAACAATAAAATTCCATTACCTTTATATACTATAATTTACTCAGCCATTCTCTAGCTGATGGGCATCCACTCAGTTTCCAGTTTCTTGACACTAAAAAAGGGCTGCCACAAACATTTTTGTATATGTTGGGTCCCTTTCTCTCCTTTAAGATCTCTTTGGGATACAGGCCCAGTAGAAACACTGCTGGATCAAAGGGTATGCACAGTTTGATAACCCTTTGGATCTCATAACTGAGACCCAGAAAGATTGTTCTTTGATCAGGTGACAGAGATGGAGATTGAATCTAGGTCTGATTGCACATTGAGGCTTCTTTCATTGAGACTACGACCTCTATTCTTATAAATCTGACAGTCTAGCAGTCCAGCCTATTCTTTTTCCTAATGTCTTAACTGAGGTGACAAGGCAGGAAGTAAGTTTCCTGTGATAGCAAATTGGTGCTGAATCTCCAAACTACCCAGTTCTCCTGAACCCCGTAAATTGGAGGATAATTTCAATGTAGAAAAGGCTTAAGAGAATGGCCCCATTTTTGGCTCCATTTCCCCATCCTAATGATTAAATGATTAAAAAATGTTTCTTATCTCCATTACCCAATAACATTCTTTTTCCTACATACACCCTGAAGTTGCCTGTCCCAGAAGCAAGAGGATCCAGGGATGGTTAGTTTGGATCACAATGTTGTCAAGCTGAATAGAACTTGTTGTAGAAAACCACAAATTAACATTCTGTTGTACTTCATTCTTATTCATTTTGTTCAGAATTTCAGAGTTACATTTTAATCTGTTTCTGAGATGTGGCTGGGGAGTTGGCTGTTCATGAATTTAACTGAATTCTCTTTTTCTTTTTGCCTCGCTCCCCTACAGTTCACTGAAGAGAAGTTTGGACAGGCAGAGAAGACAGAACTAGATGCTCATTTTGAAAACCTCCTGGCCCGGGCAGACAGCACCAAGAACTGGACAGAAAAGATTCTTCGCCAGACAGAGGTGCTTCTGCAGCCAAATCCAAGTATGCAACAGAGAATGGGGATGTGTTTGTGTTTGGAGGGAGGGAAGGGTTTGGAAGTGGCCACTCGAGGACAGACAAGTGGAATCCAGCCAGATTTAGAGGAGAGTTCTGGAGGGCTAGATTCACACAGCTAGAATATTCGCCTGGAATCAGACTCTTCAAGGGTTTTATCACATAAGGTAAATCATTTTAACATTTGAAATGAAGATATATTGCCTTGGTGTGGCTGAAAAATCAGTAAAATGTAAGCTTCTTGAGGACAGGAACTGTTTTTCATTTTGTCTTTATATCCTCAGGACCCAGATGGCAGTTCCTTGCAAATAGTAGGTGTATAACAATTGCTCATTGGATTAAGGGTTTGGATAGGGAAAGGAGGAAGAAGAGAAAGCTGGAAAAATAGTCCTATGAAGGACCCAAGGCTTTGCCATCTCTGTTCAAAGGAGGGAGTACAAAAGACTTGGACACAAAGACTGGGATGGAAGAACAGGCTACAAGAATATACCCTGTGGGACGGAAGAGGGAGAAATTCTCATCACAAGATGTCAGAGCTAGAAGCAACCTTAGAACAGAGAATGTTAGAATCAGAAACGATCCTAGAGACAAACTCCTTCATTTTACTAAGGAAAACTAAGAGGGGTGAAAAGATCATAAATTTGGAGAAATAAAATTAAGTGCTCAAAGCCACATAGGCAGTAAGTAAACAACAGAATCAGGATTTGAACTGCGGTCCTGTGACTTCACTGCATCCTGTTTTCATTATAACACGTAAAATGGGAAGGTTGGATAACTATGGACTTCTTTCCTTAAGTCGAAATACTATGTATAAGGCCTACCTAAGGAGAGAATGAAAAGTTGAATTCATCCTATTTTTTTAAATTGCTTTGTAGTTAAATGAGAATCTTTTGTTTGGTGTGGAGGAAAGTTATAAATATGTAAGAAATGTAAATATCTGTTATGATAATAGCTTGTGGAGTCTATATCCTTGGCAGTCAGTGAGTAGTGAGCAGAGGGCTGCTGGGGAGTGGGGGGTGAGGATGGGGAGAAGAGAGGCTTGGAGGCTGAGGAGTGGCTTAGATGACCCCCGAGTTAAACGTGTTGGGACCTTAACGGGCGGGGGTTTTTGTGGGTCTTGTTCCAGGTGCTCGGGTGGAAGAGTTCCTCTATGAGAAGCTGGACAGGAAGGTTCCCTCTCGAGTCACCAATGGGGAGCTGCTGGCCCAGTACATGTCAGAGGCTGCCAATGAGCTGGGGCCAGAGACGCCCTATGGTGAGCTGAGCCTCTGCCCAACCTGACTTCTCCCTCTTTCCTTCTTTCCCACCTCCCTCTCTCTTTTAGCTCTGTCCCTTTTCCCCGCCCTCCCAAACCACAGAATGTTAAAGCTGGAAGGGCCTTAGACTATACAACACCGGAATAGAGCATGTGAGACCTGGAAAAGTACTTTAGAGACTTTCTAGTCCATCCCCCTCCTCTGTTATTTAAGAGAAACCAAGCCCTACAAGAAGCGCTTGCCTCATAGCTCTTAAGGAGCAGGGAGTAATTTGAAGCCAGTTCTTCTCCTTTCTCCATAGGGCAGAGTCCAGTGCCCTGAAATCTGCCCGGCTTCTCACATTCCCCAGCCTCCACCACTCCAGTGCCACACTGGTGGCCCTGGCTTAATCCTGTCCCCCACACTTAGGGAACAGCTCCTCAGGTCCCAAGCACAGGGACAAGTCTCCAGCTTGGTCTGTTTTCCTGGGTGTCTCTCTACGTCTCCTTTGCATTTGTACGGTTTTCTGGGTGTTTGAGTCTCTGTGTACCTTTTCTGGTGTTTGTATGATCGTTTGTATGTTTTAAAGTCTGTGTTAGCCTTCGGCTAACGTGAGTATGTGCGGGGGCTTCTCCTAGAGTTTGTGTACATCCGAGAGGGTGGGTGGGTACCCTTAAATGTATGTGTTCTTCCATATGTTCTTCCCTTGTGTGATGGCTAAAGCTGGGTTTCGAGTTTTGTCTGAGCCATACCCTCAGTACAGCACCTGTGCATGCATTCAGGTGTGTGTGTGTGTGTGTGTGTGTGTGTGTGTGTGTGTCCAGAGGATGGGGAGGGACTTTCCCTCTTTCTTTAAGGTTGCCTTCCATCTTCCCCGTCTGGTCCTGGGTATATAAGTTTTCTATGTCTCTGTATTTCCCTATCGAATATCTGTGATCTTTGATTCCCCTACCTCAGGGAAGACCTTGATCAAGGTTGGGGAGACCGAGAAACGCCTCGGTGCAGCAGAGCGAGACTTCATCCACTCTGCTTCCATCAACTTTCTGACTCCTCTACGCAACTTCTTAGAAGGGGATTGGAGGACAATTTCGGTAAGGAAAAGAACTGGCCCTCATCCTCACCGCCCTTCCCCCTTCCATGACTAGGGGGACTTTTTCTCTCATCACTTCCCTTTGCAGGGAGGTAAGCTGCTTCTTCCAGGTTGTACTTGGTGAGCATGGGAACCCACCTCCCATTTGGTGGTTCTTCCAACAAGGAATATTTAATGAATGGAATATTTGAGGCTATCTTTTCAAGAAATTCACTTCAGTAACCTTTATTCTGTTCTTCCCATGGTAGGCCCTGGGGATGCTAAGCTAAAAGGTGACACTGACCTTCCTGCCCTCAGATTGCTTATAATCTTGGGTCTGCTTTTACCCTGGGCTGGAAGTCAAGGGACCTCAAAGATCATGTAATCCGACTCCCTTATCCTATAAGCGAGCAGAGCCCTGGACGCCGAAGGGTCACTTGCCCACGGTCACCCTAAAAGTCCCAGAGGTGGGACTTAAATCTAAGCCTTTTGACTCCTAGTCCAGCTTTGCGGCTGTATGGCTTTGCTTTTCCACCCCAGCATACGAGGTTCTCATGTGACTTGGCCACTGTCACAAGTACAGCAGGGATCGGCCGGCCATGTGTTTGTCAGCCCCTGCGGTCGGCATTGGGCCCCGGAGCCCAGGGAGACTGGAATGGTTCCTCCACTGCCTAGGCAAAGGCTAGTCTGCCTAAGTGTCTTACTGTTCTCTCCCACCTACAGAAGGAGAGACGGATTCTTCAGAACCGGCGCCTGGACCTCGATGCCTGCAAAGCCAGACTGAAAAAGGCCAAAGCAGCCGAAGCCAAAGCTGCGGTAAGTTCTCCCCTCATCGCTCCCCATGGTGCTCAGGGGCTGGCCCTGCCCTCCTGGAGACTTGTTGGGGAAAAGATGGCAGGAGGGTAAGGTGGTGATGGGAACTGGGAGGCAGGCGGTAGGAGGAGGGCTGCACAGTGCCTTTCCCTCTGATTGGTCGCCACTTTGACTGACCCTACTTAAAGGTTGCCTGGTTTTTGGCATGAATTCTCCTTAACTTGCCTGAGTAGCCTTGGAATGGCCTCTCCTATCTAGGGGGGCTCTGAGATGGACTGATTGATTTTGTGGCCACTTTCCTCTGAGGGACAGGGAGACACTTCATTAACCCTTCCCTATCCTAGGTTCCCACTGAGCATGTCCAGGAGTGTAAGATCTACAACCTTACTGACCCTGCTCTTTAACCTTTGACTTCTGGGAAGGGACCAGATGGGTGGGTTATCTCTGCCCTGGGCTTTGGGTCCCCAGGGGTCCTAGGCTTTCCTTTCCTGCTGTTGTGGACTTGAACTTGAGGATAGGGTGTGTCTCTTTTTCCTCCATATCGGATGATGAGAATCTTTTACATGGCCAAGATAATTGCTAGGTGATGGGGGGTTATTCCATTGTGGCCAGCAAACCTGTTTGCTAATTGATCAGTGCACATCAGAGCCTTCTCAAGCCTGAGGTGGGACTGTCTCTTGCATGTTCTCTCTTTCCTCTCCTTGCCCCCAGTGTGCCCTGTTTTGTCTTCTTCCTATCTGAACTTGAGGAATTGGGGCGAGGAGGAGGCTGGGGCTCCCTCTCCCAACGCCATTAAAATTCCTATTCCCTGGAGGAACTTCTTCCCTTCTCCCATTCCTTTTGAAGGGAAGTCAGGAAGGTTTTTTCAAGCTGTTTTGACTGGACTCTGTGGGTCTGTCACTGGAGAAAGGAGAACTGCAGATCCTCTACATAGCAGGGTCCCCAAGGTTCCCAGGCTCACCCATCTGTTGGGAAGCAGGGAGAGTGGAATGATCTAAACCTCCTATTTCAGGGCCAAGCATGTCAAACTCAGAATGAGGAACAGGACTTTTGGGGAGTGGTATCTTCCTGTGTAGTAGAAAAGCATGTCAGCTGCTGAGGCCGTCTAGCTTCTAATCTATCCTTAGAAAGATCAGATTACCCAGGCCCTATCCTGGGCAAAACTCGGTGAGATGGCCCATTTTCCTAAGGTCCCTGGAGTAGGGGCAGACAGGACTGTTTCTAGTGAAAGGTAGGGACATTGGGTGTTAAGAGAAGCTGTGTCTGCGTTTCTCTTTTAGTATTTTTCCATCTGCCTTTCTTCCTGAATTTGGCTCACGACTAACCCGCTGCTTTTTAAGGCTTACCCTGTACTTGGCTCTTTCCTTCCCCAGACTATCTTTCCCCTCAAATGGCCCTGGGGAACACTCCAGATCCGAGACACCTGAAGAGACCAAGCTATCGGTCTTCCCTTCTCATTCCCGGCCCATACCCTAGGAGAGTTAAAACACCATAGGGAGGGGGAAGTCGGAGGTTATGAGGTTCCCAGGGGATCATCCAGAGCTAACTATCAGGCCCGAGTTAGAGGGAGGCATCTGATCTGGGCTGCGCTTCCCAGTCCTATTGGGCCAATCTATCTCCCTTGGGTCAGCTGGGCTTCCCAGTCCTTTTGAGCCTTTGGGGAGCCCAGATAAAAGTACAGGTCATCCCCAAAGGCCCTCTGCCCTTCTGCCCCTCCCTGGCGGGTATCCCTCTACCACTGCCCAGGCTCCCCACGCAGGATCTCTTCCAAAGTGCCATCTCTACGAGTGTGTCTGCGTCTGTCCGTCCTGTCCTCTTCGACAGGGAATGGGGGAGATGTCTCTCTGGGGCGTTTTCCTGTAGCTGCCTGCGCTGTTGACTCACTAACTTTTTTTGTTCTTTTTTGTTCTGCTTTGGTAACTGGGCTCAGTGTGAGGGAGATGTGAGTATATCTGTGTCCCAAGTGCTGTGCTGCTTTGCCATTTTAATTTTTATTGTTGTTGTTGTTTCTTCTTTTCACCTTTCCCTAAGGGCCCCTTGCCCAAACCTACCTGGAAGGGTGGTGACTCAAAGGTGGGCACATTGGAACTGGCTAATGGCTCTCTCTGCCCCTGTCCCCAAGAGGCCATTAGAATGTGGCCCCTGACTTTTGGGATGAAATGGGGCCTTCTGGATGGTCGGGAGCTCATTGGTCTTGGCTGCTTGGCCCAGTCCTCCTTCTCTTGGAAGCCCCAGGCCACCGTGCCTGGGTGCATCTTGGCCTGGGGCCCCAAGCTGGGAGAGGCAGGCGCTGTCCTTAAGAGTCGCTCTATCATGCTCTGGTCTGACTGGGTACATGGGTACATTCCTCAGTCCTGTCCATATGCCATTCACCCAACCTCATTAGAACAGAACCATCCACATGGAAGGAAGGGGGAGGGGAAGGGGTCTGTTTCATATAGTCCAGGGCTTTGGGATTAGGTGCTGCACTGGTGGGATGGCTCCTTGTGGCTTAAGTGAGTTGGGAGGGCCTGGGAGGGATGGAGGGTACAAGGGCCAGGTCTGCTGGTAAAGTCTAGAAGGCAGAGTCCAAGCCCTCCCTCCCACTTCCAGGCCTCTGTTTCTTGAAAATTGGGGGGGAGGGTTGGATCACAGACCCAGAAGTCTTCAGTACTCAGCTGTGGGGGACAACTTTTCCTCCTTTTCTACCTGATACATAGTAGATACCGATCATTTGATGCCAAAGGTCTTTCCAACACAGACACCTGACCAAGTTTTGGAGTTCCCCTTTATCCCCTTTGGCCCCTCAGGGGGCTGCTGAGCTAGGGCCCCCCCAGGCGGGTGGATAGGGGTCAGCTGCAGTTTTGAAGTGGGGGGAGGGTTCAGGTGGGAACCACAGTCCTTCTCTGTGGCGCCCCACTCCCCAGTCCTTTCTCTGGGCTCTGGATATGACAGGCGTTACCTCGGAGGGTCTGGTTCTAGCTTCCTGGCCCCAGAGATCTCTGGCATGACTCGTCCATGAATTCTGTTCCCCTCCCCAATCCCAGGCCGTGCCTGATTTTCAGGAGACTAGACCTCGTAATTACATTCTCTCTGCCAGCGCATCCGCGGTAAGCTCCTTGCCCTATTTCCCCTCCCTCGGCTTCCCCTCCTTCACTGTACTGCCTCCCACCTCTGAGCAGGAGATGGGGATCCCAGTGGTCAGCTTTCTTCCCCCTGATCCCAGCTCTCCTCACCCCTTTCAAGGCCCCAGAGGGTGGGTGGGGAAAGGGAACTTCATACCTGGAGTGTCAGAGGGTGGCAGAAAGACTTGAGAGTCCCCCCCCCCCAACATCTGGGTTTCCCTTCCCTCAAGCTCCAGTTCTCTCTGACCAAGGAGGGTGTGGAAGGGCCAGCCCCTCCCTCCTGCCTCATCTATCGCCCCATGTCCACAGCTGCCATCCATGGGCCCGTCACTGAACCCCTCCCGAGTCTGTTTCCTTGTTTGTCAAAAGGAGACAGTCCCTGTTGGGCCCCCTCTCAGAATTATCATAAAGCTCAGATGAGATGCTGACACAGACCTCAGCGCTCCATAGAAGGGCCAGCTTCCTGAAAGCAGAATGCTCGGCCCTTGGCAAGCTGCTGTAAGAGCCCGGGAAGGGGGGGGGGGGGCGGCCAAGTGTCTCGGCTCTCTCCACAAGTCAATCCTGAGACTGGCTCAGAAGCAGCTCTTGCCCAATCTGAAGCCCAAAGGGATCGATGCCTCAAGTGCTCGGGCCAGATAGTGCCCCCCAAAGCTGACCCAAAAAATAAGTGTCCCCCACCACACAGACCTAAACGGCCCCACCTGCAGGAAACTCCCGAGTGTTTCCAAGGTGGGAGTGTGTGCAGAGGGGAGAGGGGCAGGGAGGGGAAGTGAGGGCCCTAAGCATCCAGCCAGAGCCAGAAAGGGCCACAGTCCTGGGCCTTGGCAAAATGGTCATTGTGTGGAGGAGGGACAAATGGGAGGATTCCTGGGAGGTTTTCCCTCAAGGCCCTGTTGCCAAAAGGTTCTTTTCCTCTCTCAGGATCTACTTACATTCTATATATGGGTTTTTATATTTCCACCTATATAAGATCCTATGATTCCCTATACTTCCTCCTGATCCTGAGAATCTTTGGAAGGGAAAAAGGGGCTACTTGAAGGAAAAGGGCCTCACTGTTCACCTCCTCCTAGTCTCTTGCCAAGAATTTCCTTTTTGTTCCCCCTACTACCCTATTTGAGCCAGGAATGAATCCCTCTTCTGTGGATGGGGAACCTGAGACCCAGAGAAATGAGACTGTCTCAGAGTCAAATAGCGAGTCGGGGGGTATAGCCGGGCCTGGAACCCCGGTGTTGTGGGCTGCCACATGCTTATTGCCCCACCACAGAAAAAGTCTGGGCCCCCAGCAGAGAAGGCGTGTCACCTCAAGAGTCCAGCTGGCCAGCCATACTCGAGCCCCTTTGAGGCTTACATTCCTTACAATAGAAGAGATTTAGGTTAGGGACAACTTTCCCAGTGATAAAGGGTGGCAATATCAGGGGAATGCTGAGGGAGGGCTGGTAGTTTTTTCCTCCCATGCTCATTCCTCTCTTCCTTGCTTTTCCCGAAGGCCATGCATGTAGCATGCTGGACTGACTTGTCCCCTCACGCCCAGCTGCGGCCCTTACAATGCAGGGATGGGGTGGGGGATTTCCAGAAGGCTGGGGCTGCTGTTGAGCACTGGGCCTTTTGGGGGTATTGGGGAACAGACCAGTCTCTCATCCATATTGATGTCTCCTGTTGTGGTCCCTACAGCTGTGGAGTGATGAGGTAGACAAGGTAAGTGTTCTCCTGGGGTGGGAGGGAGTGGGGGATTTGGATTGTACCTTTAGGGACCAGGCCTAGTGATATGCTGGAGTTGTGGTCTTAGCTCTGGTACTTAACTGTTAGATCTGCAGGAAGTCACTTTCATTTATCTGGGCCTCAGTTTCAATTTTTGAATTGAAATGATTGGACCTGGAGATCTTTCTTCCTCTCTGACATGTTCTGTGGCCCCTCCAGGTTCAATAGTCCAAACTTTGCCATTCTGTGGTCCCGTCGTCTTGTCCTTGATTCTAAAGCATGATTAAATTTTGGGCCTGGGGACCGAGGGGGCATGTTACAGAACCTGAGGAGATTGAGACTGATTTCTGACTTTAGAGATTCATATTCTTGTATAATGAGTAGCAGACTGCTTACTTTCTGGGGTGGAGGAGGGACTGAAGGGAAGGAGAGAATTTGAACTTGAAAGTTTTTTTAAAAGGAATGATTTAAAAAAAGAGATTCATGTCCTCGGGTTGAGGCATAGATCAGGACAGAAAGGCTGAATTGGGAGGAGGAGATGTCTCGATCCCCAGCAAGTAAGAAAGTGAAAGATCCCCAGCAGTGTTCCCACGGGAGAGGGGCCGTTAGGTGGGGGTGCCTCAGCATCTAGTCCAGTGCCCAGCACATTTATTCAGATCCTGGATAAATACGCTTGTTGAATGATTGAAAGGGGATAAAAGAGGGGAACTCACGTTATCCGACACTTTTCACTCCCCGCTCTCACTCCAATCTCTTTCAGGCAGAGCAGGAGCTTCGTGTGGCCCAGACAGAGTTCGACCGCCAGGCAGAGGTCACTCGACTCCTGTTAGAAGGAATTAGTAGTACCCATGTGAGTGTCCCAGATTCCCCTTAGGATTCCGGTGCCTTTGTGTTGTTTTCCAATCCCCTGCCTCCAGTCCCCAAAACTCACAAAAATGTCAAATACCCATGGGAGAGAAAGCCCATTAGGAGGGGGCACTACCTAACACAAATGAAGGAATCTCAATCGTTGGTTTTCAGATATTAATGAAAGGCAAGGCACTTTATTTCAAATTCCAGTTATGTTTAAGACCAGTATTGTGGACAATATTAAAGAGGGAACCTCGCTCAAATAATAGGGTGTTCTTATCCCCAGAAAAAAGCATTTAAGTGCCTTCTATGAGCCAAGCTCCTTACTGAATATTCTCATTCAATCATCACAATAACCCTGTGAAATAGATACTATTGTTATCCCATTTTATCTCCTGAGGCAGAGGTTAAATGATTTGCCCAAATTCACACACCCAGTAAATGTTTATTAGGATTTGAATTCAGATCTTCCTGACTTTTGAACTACTTAGCTGCCTCAGGAAAGGAGCTGAAACAGGAGAAACTATCTCCAGAATGGTTCTCCATTTCTGAACTAAAATGTAACATCATCTTTAGAAAAACTCCCTGGCAGGAATACTGATTAAATTGTATTTCCTCCTTTCTCAAAAGGCTTTTTCAGTTCTCTCTGCGTAACGAAAAATGCCAGGGGAGGGGAAGAAGAAGGGAAAGGGAAATGAGGGTATTTTGGTCTTACCCCCCACCAGGTGAATCACCTTCGCTGTCTCCAGGAGTTTGTGGAGTCTCAGGCCACATATTATGCACAGTGCTATCGGCACATGCTGGACCTACAGAAACAACTAGGCAGGTGTGCAGCTGGGAGGGGTTGCTGGGTTACAATGGGATGGGAAGGACAAGGGAGGAAGGGAAAGAGGGAGGTTAACCCATTCACGCACGGGCCAGGAAGAAGTCTGGCCCAGTACCAGGGCCATTTGACCCCGAGTGATTGTTTATTCGGACCCACCCAAAGTAGGGGAGATTGGACCTTTGGGGTGGTCTCAGCTTGGAGTTAGAATGCTCGGACTCTGATGCTCTCCGCCCACATAAGGATATAAACCATCCTTCCCCTCACTCAGGAGCCTCAAGGAGTCAGGTCTGGAAAGTTCTTGGAGGGGAAGGTAGAAGGGAGGTGGGGGCAAAATCACCAGTGTTTTTATGTGTTTCTCTTGCCTTTTTCTCATGCGGCCAGCACTCAAGGAGTGATGTAAGTATGGGTGGTGGGAATTGCCCTTGCGTTTGGTTAGGAATGGCTCAGGGGACATCGGTCCTCCATCCCATTGTCAGTAACCTGTGCACATACAGATTGAACGTGGAACACGGCAGCTTGCCCCATCTGTGACAGACTGAAGGTTCCCTAAGCTCTGGGGAGGGGAGGGGAATGGTGGCAATGAACCGCCTTACAAGCTCAACCCTGTCAAGAAGAGATTTCTCCCTCTTAGAAGAGCTCAAAGTACTGTTATTTTTTTGCCATATTCTAATTTTCACTATATTGTGTGTGTATTACACATATGTCCCATATATGTATGCGTGTATGTCTGTGCATTGTCTCGTCTCTCCTACTGAGCTGTGAACTATCCGAGGGCAGAGATTATTTAGTTATCTTTGTGTCTCCTGCGTGGCTTAGCACAGTATCTTATACAAGGTAGGACTGGGAACAGGGACTGATCTCTGACTTCACTGGGAACTTCCCCATGAGGAAGGCCCCTCCCATTAGAGGGTAACTTATTCCCTCCCTACCTCTTAGAAAGTTGCCAAGGTTGGATGTCTTATCCAGGTTCGCAGGACCAATATGTGTAGCAAAGAACTGGAAGTCAGGGCTTTGGGGCTCTGATGCTAGCCCTCTATCCCTTCTGCCACTCGAACATAAGAAATATTTTTCAAAATGAATAAAGTCAAGACACAGTGATTAAATGCCAGCCCCTGTGCAAGGAATCCCCGTTCTTGCCTGCAAGAAGCCCCAGCCTGGCTTGTGTAAATGCTGCCTCCCTTATTAAACAGACAGTATAAAGTCATATATTAAGATCCTCTTGTGAAAAGGAGGGAGGGAGCGTTCCCCCTGTGGGTCTCTGAAGCAAGGCCCCGGAAGCCCGAGTTTTTCTCCTTTTCCCTCCTTCCCCTCCAGATTCCCGGGCACCTTTGTGGGCAACACCGAACCCGCCTCCTCGCCTTTGAGCAGCGCCTCCCTGGCAACAGCTGCTGCCACCATCCCGGTGATGCCCACCGTGGCAGGCATGCCGTCCGCAGGAGAAGCTGCCATCAGCTTGGATGACGTGGCCCTGCCTGCCAGCGGGACCCGAAAGGCGCGGGTGTTGTACGACTATGAGGCGGCCGACAGCAGCGAGCTGGCCCTCCTGGCCGACGAGGTGGGCCTGCAGTCAGGAGCCCCTCGGTGGAGGGAGGGGATCCTGGGTGGGGAGGGACTGGCCTAACGCACGCTCTTTGGACAAAGGTGAGCGGCCAGAGCTTCCTTCCTCTGTCCCACAGCCACACTGTGGGTCCAAGGCTCGTTGGCAGGTGGGTGCCCGACTCCAGACCAAGGCCGAGGGTAGGGAAGGATCGGGGGGAGGGGGGAGGGAGGCCCTCTTGGGTAGAGGGTTATCGGGCTTCTAATCCTCCCCTCTCCCTCTCTTCAGCTCATTACGGTCTACAGCCTCCCTGGAATGGACCCTGACTGGCTCATAGGGGAGAGAGGCAACAGAAAGGGGAAAGTACCAGTCACCTACTTAGAACTGCTCAGTTAAGCAGGGCCCTGGGCCCACCTTCTGAGGGCTGCCACGGCTCCCCACACCTTCTCCCATCGCTTCCCACTTTCACCCTCAGGTGGGAGAGAGAAGGTAGAGGGGAAGGAAAAGGGTGCTGTCCCTTAACTCCCCTCGCTTCATCCTACCGTTTGTTTATTCGTTACCTTGCCGAGATCCTGGCTCAGAGTGGAAGCTGTATCCTCCCTTCCCCGTCATGGTCATTGCATTAGGGAGCAAAGGGTCTCAGAGGCATTCCTGGTCCCTGATCTTGCTTCTCCCATTCTACCTTAGGGACAGAACACTGGAGGCCTCCCTCTCCACTGCTTTTCTCAGCCCTCCCTCCCCTGCCTCTAAGCTTACTGAAGGAAGTAGATAGCCAGGCTTTGAGGGGGGAAGCTAGGCCTTATGTGGGGAATCTGGAGAAAGGCTAAGAGCCATATGGTTGGGGAAGAGCGGGCCCCCCAGGAAAAAAAGAGGTCTTGAATGCAAACCTGTCTGCTATCTTGATAACTTGTTTTGGAGCAGGGAGTCCTCAATGGTGCTTATGGCTGTGGGGCCAAAAGCTCCTCTGGATATTTTAATTACCACATCTTTAGAGCCCCAGGCTTTGGCTAAATCCCTTAGTTGCCAAAGAAAAAAAGGGGCAGTTCGGTCCTGCCTGCTTCGATCCTGGAGGACCAAGGAGGGGAGAGCATGTAATGAAAGTGATCTGAGCTTCTCTGGAGCAAGGAAACTAATGAAGTTCCTCTCATTCCCATAACTAACCCACACCTGTCCCAGTCCCCAAGGGTGATCCCAGGGACAGGGACCATGGAAGCCTCTTCATAGTCTCCTTTACCATTGTCTTTTCAGTCAACACACCTTAAGTGCAGCGTCCTTCCACTTGCCCCTCAGGTAGGTAGCCAGGCAAGGTCCTTGTTGTGGCCTATCCCTCTGCTCTGTCTTTAGCCCTCTTTCACACTCACTTTTTAACTGGCCTTTTTACTCCCGTGTCAATGCCCAGCTGCTCAGCCTCTTGTGAATGATAATAAATCACCTGTAGTGCACAAGCTTCTGCCGTCAGGCTCCTTCCTTTTCCATCCCCATCCTCTGGACTGGACCAGAGCCACTGTTTTCCTGGTGCGGGCCACAGCCTCTCTGAGTGTTCTGCCCACAGCTAGGCTAGGCTGCATTTACCAGCCCCAGAGAATGACTGGGGAAAAAACTAACCTAAAGCATATACATTTTAGAGGATTACTTGTATGTTCTGATCTGCTACAGTGCTTAAGTAATACTACGGGAGTGAAAAGGACTTAATATCATTGAGCCTAAGAGCATGAGGGGGGAATGAGGGGAAAGATGCTACAGTGGGCTAAAAGGGTGGACTGATCTTGGATATGGGCACACCTTTATCAAGTTAGACAAATTCACCTCTCTAAGAACACATTCTCCCATTTTTTTTTTAAGACATAGGTCATTATCACCCATATTGCCAGAGAACATCCCCACTGGGGTCTTGGCATAGCAGACTTCAGAGAAGACTTGGAAGGGCAAGTGTATGTGTGTAGGGAGTACAGAGGTTTTAAAAGGTCAAGTCCAACAGTAACCCTTTGAACAAGTCTTTGAGACCGGGAAATGGAATGGTCCAAATCACCAAAAGTGGCATTTATATATATATGTATTGATTTAAGGCTTGTAAAAGTGGTATATCCTCTTTAATCTTACAAGTACTACCTATGAGAGCATTATAGATATTATCCCCATTTAACATAACAAACTAGTCGTAGAGCTAGTAAAAGTTCATTAGTGGGATTTCTAGTGCTCTTTCCCCTTATGTCAGGCTGGTTCATGCCAAAAGTTCTAATGACATACACCACAACTGTGTCTATAAACAATGTTTTAATATTTGTATAAATAGAGCAGTTACAAAAAATGCAATAACACAGCATGTAAAGAGACGTTTCAAACCCGTGCATACGGCCTCTTGTCTGAACTGTACATGGCACACACACCTCTCACCCAGCTGGCAGTGGGGGCTGGCCTCACTCAGGACAGGATGTGCTGAGGGAAGATGGGCCCAGCTGCTATGAGCAGCAACGAGGAATGCTCACAGGAAAGGAATATGTTTTTTGTGGGGTGTTTTTTATACAAGTATTTAAGAAAACTGATCCTCCGATTCCACTATCCTCCCCCAACCGGCTGGTGAGATACAAAAATAAGGATAGGTTCCCCTAGAGAACCTGTTTGGACCATTTGTTTCCTGTAAGAGGCTCTTTTTTGGAGTGGGGTGGGGTTCTCTTAGGATGACAGCCCTTAGGCTGGCTGGAAGGAGGAGTGGCCTCTGGAAAAGCCAACTGCCCTATCTCTGTACGTGCTGGACAAAGGCCTGGACTAGCTGAATCAGAGGTTCCTGGCTTTCAGGGCCTGCTTTGGAAGTTGAGGCTGGCTTGCCTTGAGGTGAAGGAAGGACTCCAGCAGCTGGGGAAGTGGGGGCTCCACGGCGGAAGTAACGGGAAAGGCTGGAGAGCAATGTACTCTGGAACAAAAAGGGGAAAGAGTAAGGACAGATTAAATTTTTAACTGTCTCCTGAGTCCAAAGTATTCAAGGACTTAACAATAGTAGTTATATCATGGAAACAGACAAGGGACAGGGTGTTAAAATCCCTAAAGGACTGCTTCCCTTTTACTCTACCCAAGGCCCTCCCTCCATACCAATTCTGAGCTGAGCTCCTGCTTCATTCGTTGTTTGTCCCTGGGGTGTACAGCTGGGTCCCTCAGGTAGCGTACAGCCTGGGAGATGAGCAAGTAGAAGCAATTTTCCATCGTAAACATCAGGAGGGACCTGTGAAGGACAACAGGCTAGTTGGCAAAGCTGAGCGGTGGGGTAGAAGATGAAGAGCCAAAGACTAAGAGCTATTGAAAATTTCCCATCCATCACCAAGGGATAGAGGGCTCATTAAAAAAAAAAGAAACAGATCAAATGGTGCTATGAAAAAAGTCTTACTTCAGTGTTCTGATCCCCTCCACCTGTGTGCTCAGCCCCACAGCCTGGGACAGGGGTTCCTTTTTCTTGTCCAACTGTAGGGAGTGGGGGAAATGTCAGACCAAGAAGTAAAATGCAGAAGGTAAGGAAAAGTCTAGTAAGGGAGATACTCTGGACATTGGACCTACCTCTCCCAACATGTTGAGGGCCACATTCACTGTTGCTAGGAGAGTCCCAAAAGAGGGAGCCACATCAGAGTCGAAGGTTGGGGTTGTGAAGCTCAGGGCAAAAAGGATGTTGTATTCAGCAAGATCTAGGGACTGTGGAGGGGAAGAAATACAGGAGAAGATTACCAATCCATCCCTAACCTTTTGCTTCCCATGCCCACCCTGAGTCTTTGTCCTCGGCTGAGACACAAGGGCTGAATACCTGGTCCAAAAGGATCTGGCAGACATCAGGGGTGAAGTGACGCAGGGCAGCCAGCGTCTTGCTGAGAATCTTCAGGAGGCTATACTGGACCATGCGCAGAGCCTTTTGTTCAGCAGCCTCACCATCGGGATTAGGCTGCTTCGAGGACACGGGCTGGGAGGGGCGTTGGACTCGAGGAGTCACAGCTGAGGGCATGGCGTCGCTTCCATTTTTGTTCTATGGTGGGGGAAAGGTACCAGGATGATTTCTTCCAGGAACTCTCCATCTCATCCAGAGTGAGAGTAATTCAGAGTAACAATGTTGGAGTCAAGGAGTAACAAATTGCCATTCTGGAAATAGCCTCACCTGTAAATAGTGCTGCAGCATCTTGCGGCTGTGCAGAAGGGAGGTACAAGCCTGACATAGGTAACACAGGTTTACCTAGAACACACCAGAAAAGATGAGAACAGGACAGGGAGTGAGGGAAATGGGAATCTTTTTATTTTTTTTTTTAAATCAAGAGCTCTATTCCAGTCATGCTTGTTGTCCCTCTCTGAATGTCCTTCGACAAGACAAAAATTACCTTAAGAAATAAGACACACACAAAGTATATGAACAGACAATTTTCAGATGATGAAATTAAAACTATTACTGTTCACATGAAAGAGTGTTCCAAATCACTATTGATCAGAGAAATGCAAATTAAGACAACTCTGAGATACCACTACACACCTGTCAGATTGGCTAGAATGATAGGGAACGATAACACAGAATGTTGGAGGGGATGTGGGAAAACAGGGACACTGATACATTGTTGGTGGAATTGTGAATACATCCAGCCATTCTGGAGAGCAATTTGGAACTATGCCCAAAAAGTTATCAAACTGTGCATACCCTTTGATCCAGCAGTGTCTCTACTGGGCCTTATACCCCAAAGAGATACTAAAAAAGGGAAAGGGACCTGTATGTGCCAAAATGTTTGTGGCAGCCCTGTTTGTAGTGGCCAGAAGCTAGAAAATGAATGGATGCCCATCAATTGGAGAATGGTTGAGTAAATTGTGGTATATGAATGTTATGGAATATTATTGTTCTGTAAGAAATGACCAGCAGGACGAATACAGAGAGGATTGGCGAGACTTACATGAACTGATGCTGAGAGAAATGAACAGAACCAGGAAATCATTATATACCTCAACAACGATACTGTATGAGGATATATTCTGAAGGAAGTGGATTTCTTCAACAAAGACAAGATCTAACTTAGTTTCAATTGATCAAGGATGGACAGAAGCAGCTACACCCAAAGAAAGAACACTAGGAAATGAATGTAAACTGCTTGCATTTTTGTTCTTCTTCCTGGGTTATTTATACCTTCTAAATCCAATTCTCCCTGAGCAACAAGAAAACTATTCGGTTCTGCACACATATATTGTATCCAAGATCTACCGTAATCTATTTAACATGTATAGGACTGCTTGCCATCTTGGGGAGAGGGTGGAGGGAGGGAGGGAGGGGAAAAATCGGAACAGAAGTGAGTGCAAGGGATAATGTTGTAAAAATTACCCTGGCATGGGTTCTGTCAATAAAAAGTTATTTAATAAATTAAAAGAAAGAAAGAAATAAGACACACAAACCCAAACCTCTGCTTTCTGAAGCTCCTTGGGGTCTTTGGGCTTCACCTTCATATGATCTGGGATCCCTGCTGCCAGGAAAAAGAGCCACCCCCATGCTCTTAAGAGCCCTGGACTTTGCCTCTTTAGGAACACAGGCCTCAAGGCACACCCAACTTACTAACCTAAGCCAAGACAGGAGCCAGACTGTCCCTTACCTGTATGTCTCTCAGGAGCTGTGGCAGATGAAACTGCCACTCCTTCATGAAGTTGGAGAGCTGCAGGATAAAGCCTACAGTGTGATCAGCTTCCTCGAGACAGGCCAGACTCTGCACTGTCCTTACTGCATTGAGGCACTAGAGGGGAGAAATGCTGGGATGAGAAAGCTCCCAATACTACTAAGCTGGGGCTGGGGGAAGGGGAATGTTAGTAACAACTTATTAAGTCTAATTGTACTAAAGACACAGCAGCAAAGAAAGGTTTGCTTAACTGGGGGTAAATTCCTCTCCTGGGGAGATGAACATGGCCCCATTTTCAACCAGGTGATTATTTTCATTAGGGTCAATCACTGAAAGCATGCAATGGACAAATCTTTGTTATCAATCATACCTGGAACATGGATCAACTATCCAGTGTCTCTAACTTTAGTATATTCTCTACAAAGCAATTCATGTATCATATTAGACTACAGTTCCCAACCAATTCTTCTATCTGACCACATATATGGAGTCACCCCCCTGGGAGTCACAACTCTAATAATGGAAATTTCACCTGCAGAATTCGCTCTTGATGAACACCCACAAAGTCCAGGGCTTCAGTCAGGAAATTATAACGTAGGGTTTTCAGCAGACGTTCCATCAAGGACATGGACAGGCGGTAGACTCCAGGCCAAGAAGGGGCATCAAGGGACTTTCGAGAGGCACCAGAAGTCTGGGTGGTAAAAATAGGATAAATGGGTCAAAGTGGCCTAGCAGCTCTGTTCTCTCACCAGGAGAGAATGTCCAGTGAGCTGGGCTGATAAACAGAGAAATCCTAATGTATCTTAGTGATTGTGACAGACTGATTTAAATTACGAGAAAGCTTCATAGAATCGACATAATTATCTCCACAGATCTATCACAAGGGAAACATAATAGAGACTACTAGACAAAGTCAGAGGATCGGAATTCAAGTCTTAATTCTCTTGCTAACTTGCTGTATGCCTTTAAACATTTAGTTTTCTCATCTGCAAACTGAAGAGGGTTAGCATAGATGAGCTCTAACGTTCCCTCTTAGCTTTAATATTCTACTAAAGCAATATTCTACTGCTCTACTGAAAATAGGAGGAGGCTGCAGTCAGGATTTACTGGAAAGGACCAGAAGGTACTTATTAGATCTCAAAGTGGGGCTCCAAAGCTAGCTATATAACATAATGAGCATTTGAGCTCATTCCCGTACCAGGAGTGTGCCTATTGTTCCCCAATCCTCACTAATACCCTCTACCCTTCCAACACTGCAAAGAACCTGGAATACGTGTAGCATTAGACTTCACAGAGTAAAGGAGGTGGACATAGAGCTCTGAAGTCAATGTCAGCATGCAAAGGTCAATGACTTATGGTAAGCCTTCGCCTTTCCAATTTCTTCAGCTATAAGGTGGGAAGAATTATTCTCAGCAGCTTTTCCTATTTTCCACAGTTGATGAGTGTAACAAAGATAATGCCTTTCAACTCTTGGTTTTCTTGCTGAAAAACCAGAAATTATATAAGGCATGATTATAGTTCCCACATTAGCTATTCCCTCAAACAGATCATGATTCAAAAGGCACCAAGAACTGCTACAGGAAAGTGAATGGGTAATGATCTCAATAGCAAGAAACAGGTTCAGCATTAATAAAACACTAATTTGAACTTGAAAGCTGATCCACCCATGCCTGTACCTGTACTGGAAGCCTGTACGTACTCACCTGTACTGTTCCATTGGTGCTGAGTTGGTACACACTTAAAAGGGGCAAGCAGATGCTCTGGGTAATGCCAGCTCCAGCCACAGCTGCTGCACCCTGGGACAGAGATGACAGATGCCCTGTATTATCCCTCAAGATATTGCAAACTCAATACAATGCTATTCCTCCACCATGGCTAGAAGCCCAAAATAGTGGAATGGATCAATAGCTCTCTTGCCCCGATTATGATGGATTATGGGAGAGAACAAAGAAAGGGCATAAGTACATGCCAACAATGACTCCAAGATGCATTCAGGTTTCTGAAATAATCAGTACCTTTCAAGCCCCACCACCCTGTCAAGGACAAGAAAGCTGGTGTAGGATTATCAGAACTTTCTGGATCCATATGCCTGATAGTTCAGGGATGCTAGATTCCTAATCTGCTTCTTACCTGCTGGGTTCGGGCCAAGGTAAACAGAAGGTGCAGCGAGGCTTCAGTAAAGTGCAGGTTTTGCTTCATTCTCAGGCTCACCTCCAGGGTGGTGAACAGAGTAGGCAGAATAGGGATCCTACGGGTAACCTGAAGCCAAGAGTCTCCATCCTCATCCACTTCACATAATTCTTTGGCCAAGTGTAGGCCCAGAACACATACCTGCTGGAATCGAGAAGAAAGTAAGGAGATATGGCAGAGGGCTCCAAAGGTTGCCTATGGGAAGGGGCTGAATAGATACTCATACCCCATCCCGCTGGTCCTTGTGCCGAAGCCGTGAGTAGTCATCTGTCTCCATGCTGTCCTTGTCCTCTGACACACTGCCAGAGGCCAGGCTGTGACGGGTCTGGTCAAAGAGGGCAATCACTTCTTCCTGAAGGGTCTCACAGACATTTAGCACCAACTGGGAGTATTGTGTGATATCACTCACTGCAAAGTAGACAAAAAGACACACTCAAAATCCCTTAATACCACCCATTACTGGGCTAGTGGAAGGAGAGGGACAGTCCGCTTTCCTAGGCTAAGGGCTAGAAATGATACATCTTAATCCAGAAAGGGAGACCGATTTCAACCAAGTAAAGAATGAAGAAGAGGTAAAAGGACTAGATGAAAAAAGAGAAATTGAGAAAACACTGTGAATTTCTAAAAGGCATCATTCTGAAGGAGTAATGAAAATGCTATCTTTCAAAGTCTCAGATCCAAGCCTAAAACAGCAGCCTCCCAACCCCAAATCTCCCACTATTCAGAAGTCCCACAGAAAACCAGTGCAAACCAACACGGATCCCTGAGCAAGAAGAGAGATGTATCTTGCTCTGGTTGAGGTGTCTTTCCTTGCTATCTTGCCCACCTCACCTTTCAATTCTTTCATCTGGAGGACAGTAAGGAGGGCTGAGAACACTTTGGCCTTAGCCTTTTCCATCAGCTGCTGGTCTGCCTGTAGGATTCCCTCTAGAATCTCCATCAAGGAGCTAAGGATTTCATCCACAGAACCCAAATCTCTGGGAAAAAGACAAGAGAGAAACGGGAAGCCCCAGATGTCATTAGCAAATTGCCTTGTATCTAGATGCCTACTAATTAATATCCAGTTTTCTGGATTGGTCATAATGGAAAAAAATATACAAAAACCTAATGTGTATATATGTGTATAATTATAGATATCTATGCATGTGTTTATATGTATGTATAAATATATTCATGCTTAATAGAATAAAGCAAAAAGTACATAACAAAGAACAAAAGAAAACCCACAAAAAAAAGCAAAGAAAAGATAAGACAGCTCTGAACAAAATGTGTAGTATTTATTATATAGGTTTTCTTGAAATGGAAATTTATCATTTCATATTTTGAATCCTTTCATGTTCTGCTTTGCACACAGCAGTAATTTTTTTTATTTTTTCTATTTAAATTTTAATTAAGTTAATTAAAAAATAAAAAGCTGGGGGAAAAAATCCTAATGTGGGAAATTTAATTTTAATCACAAGTTATTGCTTTTCTTAGAGCAAAAGAAGCTAACCTAAGAGCCACTAGCTTTCACCATTCTTCCAACATAGACCTTACCTTGTCCACTGTCGAAGCAAGATAAGCAGCAGAGTACATAGCATGGATCCCAGCCTCAGGCAGTTCACTGATGTTGGGACCAACAACTGAAGAAAAATAGCTAAGTTAAAGCCCAGAATTGTGCTAATCAGGAAACCTAACTTCTACACACAGGATATGTATACCCCAACTATTTCTGACAATCTCTTCAGCTGGGTTATCTGAGAAAGAGTCCTGAAGTGATGAAGGAGTAGGGAAGAATGGCAATCCTATAGGCCTATGACTTGAAAGACATTTATTTCTATACAGAAAATTCTGAAATCAAGTCATTCTCCTTCCTCTATACTTGTGTATCTAGCAGTCCAGGGAACTCTGATCTGTATGTGACTTCAGCAAAACATCTCACACATATGGATGTAGATGCTCTGAAACACACTTACTAAAGCTTTAGTCCCAGCAAGAACATCAAGAAATAAGTGACGTCGAACAACAGTATCATTCAAATGCATTATATCTGCCTGAAAAAGAAGAGAGAGAAGATCGTTAGGTGGAAAAATTTACTCGATATGCAAAGTCAAGGTCCAAATCTCAACTCTTGACAATGACTTTAGCCAATAATTGATGTGGACAAATCAACCACTCTCCTTTGGGATTCAAGAAGATGACCATGAGACCTGTCAAGCACTCAGGGTCCTTCTAAAAAAAGACAAGAACATCATTTTCCTCATAAAAATCCAACCATCTGGGCATATAGTCCAGTTTCGAGGGTGCTGAAAGATTGCTCTTATCATATTATAATCCAGCTGGCTAGCCAACAAGTATTTGCTGAAGACACACAGGAATTATAACAATAGAAGGGAACCATATATACTCATATGGTGTGGACCTTATAGGGAATTGAGGACAATCAGAACTAAGTCAACACAAGGAAACAAAAGAGGTGCTGTTCCTGCTAGGAGTAACATCTAAATACTGTATCTAAAGAGGTTTTAAGCAGCTGTTCCATCCTCTTCTTTAGTACTTGCTACTGGCTCCACCACCACAAGTCCTGGTGATCACACCTAAGTTTCTCAATAGGGAACCACAAACTTGTCCAAGCTGGAGGGAAAGGGAAGAGCAGGAAGGTGACATCCAGGAATCTCAATCCACTATAGCTATGACATGAGAAAAAAAACCGCTTAGGAAAATATGCTTACATGGCTGGTGGCAATAATGAGAAGCATCCGCCAGGCAGAGATCAACATCTGGTACTCCACCAAAGAGGTGCAGCCACTTCCTTCTGTCTCTGCCATGTGATCTGCCAAAGATTTGATATAACCTGACCAATAGGCAAAACGTTTCTCACTGGAGAATTTCTTGAGTGTGTCTTTTAGGGACTGGTCCAGTGAACCCCTAAGGAATTGGGGAAAACAAAGGGAAAGCTTTAAGACTGGAATGTGAGCACATTGAGCCCTATGGGGCAAAAAATAAAGGAAAAAAAAAAAAAAACCACAACCTCACAAAGTAGAAAATTTAAGCCTTGCAGAAAAGGGATTCCACGCCACCATTTTTCTCCCCAAGGCCTTCATTAAATCCAGTGCCTGATTCCACAAAAGGGGCCAATTTTAGAATGACTCCTCCATAGGCATGGATGCATACTTTATAATATATGCTCTTTACATTTATAAAAGGCATCAGGACAGAGTCTAAGTACATATGCTGAGGGTACAACTATCTCTTTAGATAGTTGATAATTCCAAACCACCCCCTTTGTGGAAAGGACAATTAAAACAAAATTTTCCACCCAAGCCTCTAAGTAAAATCTTAAGAGGGAAAAAGACTCACTTAACTACATAATATATTTCCAAACAAATGATCTTCATAATTAAGGCACAGGTCTCCAGGACACTGGGCTAAGGAGGAAAAAAAAGCAAAAAATTTACCAATTACACAAAGAAACCTGACATTATAGAGTCATCCAAGAATTCAATAGTCTTTTTCCAGGACAAGGCTTAAAAAAAAAAAAAGGTAAAAATTATTTAAAAAAGGAGAGATGTCTAGGATTTTACAAATCTGACTCAAGCTCTTTGAGGAAAATAGGAAAGACATCTTTTCCTATTCAACTCTCTCAAAACCCAGCTTCCCCCCCCCCAAAAAAAAAATTTTTTTGTTGTCACTTTCATTATTACCATCTCACCCAACTTACCTCGGATGTTTCTGAGGGAGGAGAAAGAGTCCCAAATAACGGGCTGGTCAAATTCTCCCAAAACTTTGGTCTAAAAAAGGACACATAATAACTGTGTTGGTTTTTCAACATAAGTTCCTTAACTAACCCTGATCCACTGTCTTCAATGGCTTTTCCTTTATCCCATTATCTCAAATCTTGAAATTTGACTCGCATGTCAATGAGTAGTTTCTTTTAAAGGGTCTCATGTCTAGGAAAGTTAATTTCTTAAGGATACATTCATTACACCTTACACAGCTGGACTCCTAAAACTCCAAACCATTGAAGCTTTTTCTCTCATACTTTATTGTTTTTTAGTCATTTTAATCAAAACTAAAGCGTCTGACTCTTCATAACCCTCTGGGGGCTTTCTTGGCAAAAATATAGCAATGGTGTTCCATCTCCTTCTCTAGTTCATTTAAGAGATCAGGAAACCAAGGCAAACAGGGTTAAGTGACTTGCCCAGGGCCACACAAAAATTAAATATCAGAAGCCACATCTGAACTCAGGAAAATGAATCAGCCTGACTTCAGACTTGGCACAATGCCAGTTAGCTGCAAGGTTTTTAAAAAGTACTAAAAGAAGAAAATGAACTGGGAAACAGGAAGAACCTTCTAACATAGGTCCTCAATTGGTGGTCAGTACTATAGCACTCCAAGCAAATGGGGCCATTTCAATCCATTTTACCTTGCTATGGGATTTAACATATTTCCCTTGGAATAAAACCAACTCAAAACTTCTACCTGTTGTTTGTCAAGTATGATAAATACCAATGGAATTAAACCAAAGGCAAGAAGATAAAGCAAACTGAATTAAGGGCAGAGATGGCCCCTGCTGATAGGCAGTGAAGAAAATACTCACTTGGTCCTGAGAACCAGCATGGCACTGTCCCGGCGGTCCTGCCACAGAGCATGTAGAAAAGCTATCGCAGCACGGTGTAGCAGGGGTGGACACCAATATCTATCTTGCTGTTTTGAATCAATTAACTCAAGTACTACCTGGAGACAGCTCCATTCCCCAAGACTGAATTCCTGGAAAGAAAAGGAAATTCAGCATACAGTCTTTAGAAAACTGAGTGCAAAGCTGGTTTTCTACAGAAAATCCCTTCTTGTTTCTGCAGCTAACACAGATTCATTCAAGGAGAGGAGTTTACCTTGGAGCCATCACTCCCATCCTTTACTTCAAGGTTCAGAAAGAGCTCAATGAGGCCAGGTTGGGTCTCCACAGCAACAGTAAGAAACTCTAAGATCATGACTTTGATACGCATATCCTCAATTTTGCTTTGCAGCCTGGTCAGAAAGGCATCCCGGATAGCAGCTGCATCGCTGCCAAGGCAAGCATACACAGACATCGGGGCAACCTACAGGAATACCAAGGACTACTGATCAGCCTATGTGCAAGTGCTCTCCCAAGAGGCCCAAGGTGGGCCACCTTGTCTGAAGAAGCAAAAAGGAAAAAAGAATACATTCAAGAAAATTACCAAAAAACCTACAGTACAAGGAAAGGTGTACTTAGAGAAGCCCATTTTACCAACAATACAACTTTGCCATCTCCATTAATAGCTCTTTTTCCTCAGGTAAAGTTTGAAAGGATGCCAAGGTGAAGGAAAATCATGGTTTCTAAGACTAACTTATAAAGAAGGGTCATACCGTTGCCAAGCGTTTCAGTAGCTGGATAGCAAGTCGTGGCAAAGCAGGGTCATGTTTGTGATAGATGTATTTGGCCAAAACAGCAATAAGGTTGTTCCCATGGGCACCTAGAAAAATATAAGGACAAAGGGAGATTTCAAAGTTGCCTGATCCAAAGCCTTACAGAGAGACAGCTAAAATAGCAAAAGGGGCTATGGACTATTTTAAAATGTGCAAGTGCCACAATGAGCCAAGAAAGCAACATTTCCCTATCTTTTATTAATTGTAAGTGGATGAAGACATGGGATTAAGATACTGAATAATCCATATTACATAAAAGAACTAAATGTTGAGCAATGTCTTCCAGTTAATGGGTCAGAGAAAAGCATTCCCCTGACTCAAAAAAAAAATGATTAGAATGATATGCCTCCAGAAAGAAGATAGGCTTACATAGAAAGAAAGGACTTTAGAGCTAGAAGGGATGAAGAAATTATTTAGTTTAGTCTCCTTGATGTGTAAATGAAGAAAATGAAGACAGGATTTGCCCAAGATGTTGAGAAAAGTTAGTTACTAGATCTGCATTAGAACTTATCTCTCAGTTCAGTCCAAACCAAACCACCACATTGCTTCCACAAGTGATGGCCAGAGAACTGGATGTTTCAACATGGAACGAACTGGGAAACATTTGCTTCTTAATCCCTGTACAGAATCCTATACAATGTAGAGGCATGTTACTGACCAAAAGGGAAATACTTACCATGTTGAGTGAGTGCCTGTTCCAGGGGAGATACCACATTAGAAGGAGGTTTCAGCCTAATGACATTGTTGGTCACTGAAAACGCCAGTTTCACAGTCTTGATAAGTAGCTGGCCTTGCCCCTGGCCCTCTGCCCCATCACTGGAAGACCAGATGGAAACCAAAGTTGATGACCAGATGGAAACCAAAGTTGATTGAGCCAATGGTCATTCTCATCATGTATGATTTTTCAAATTAAGAATCTAACAATAATCTGCTAAAATTTCTGGAAGACACCACAGCCCAAGCTCAAGAATGAAGTGGTTAACTCCCTTACCTCAAGTAATAAAGTATTTTACAAACTTTAATATGTTTAATGAATGTGACATATCAGCTAAGTGCCAGTCTTGATGCAAACCATATACCACATGCTGCCACACATGCAAATAACACTACATAGAGGACTATACTGTATGCACAAGCTGCTCTGATTAATAACAGTATGACTATCTAGTATGACTAGAAGTAGAATCCCACTGTAGTTCATAAAAACCCAATATAGGCTACTATGAAGCTTTATAAAAGAAGGGCAGAAGAGGAAAGCTGCAAAAGTCTAAAAGGTATCATACTGTTTGCCTTCTTAATGGATGGGTTAAAGTTTGGAGAGAGGGAGAGAATTTGGAACTCAAAATGAATATTTAAAAAATAGACATGAAAGAAAGAAAGGAAGAAAAAGAAAAGTGTTGTAGTAGACAATATTCTAGGCTAACTTAAACTAGAGTAGTAGATTTGTGATCAGTAATGATAATACAACCATAGAAAAAACCTTTTCTCTTTTGGTTAACACATATGCTGTATGTCTGTCTATGTGAGTATAAAATGCAAAGAAAGAGAAAGGGATGCGGTTTGTTTGCAGAGAGACTAACATCTCCATGTCACCCCAAGAGAAACCATTAATGTTTAAGTTACATTTGACAAAGATCTGAAAATTCCTATCCTGCTGGTAGGAAATGTGACTTACCATCTGGGCTGAGCTGCCATCACCATGTCAATGGTATCTACACCAATGCCCATGATGTTAATGACTGCTTGGCCAGCTTCGGTGTTGGCCAGGCTGCAGATGCACAGAGACTGTAAACTAGGGGAATGGCTAAAAAACAAAAGAAGAGTTCTTTTAAGTTCCAAAAACGCAAGTAAGTATGTCTTTGGACTGTAAGGGCAAGGTTAGGAAAATTCAACTTGCCAGACTCAAGATACAGGTGGATGAGATAGAGAGATGAGGCCTTTTATAGAGGTTCAAAGACTCTTAACATTCAATCTGGCCTGGTCTTCACTGTTTTGTCTTTTTAGCTCCAAATGTAGTCAACATACAAGGCACAGCAAATTAGTCTTAAATTTGCAGGGAAATTTACCACCAAAAGCTTCTCCAATCTAATGACAAGTGCAACAGACACATTCTCCTGCTCCTCCAGGAAAGAAGATATGCTGGCCTTGTCCATTAGGTTTTTAGTTTTCTTCCCAGGCTTGCTAGAATAGCTGCTGACACAAAGAATAGAATCTACTCTTTCAAACCCCATCAGCTCTTCCCCATCTCACCTGTTGTGAATGTCAGACTCATGGCACAGATTCAGAATTGCATGGATCAGCTCAAGGATCAGACAGCCTGGATTCAGGAAGAAAGGGAAAAAACTAAGTCTTCCTGATTTCAGGATGACAGGGAAGCATACTCCAGGGAACTATACTATACAATCTTATGCTGTGGGACTTAACATACCCCAGAAAAGGAAAACTGTCAGAGAAATAATAACCACATCTATGCTGAGCCCTCCAATCCCCACATGTTCTCTTTTAGGAATGTCCTTACCAATTTGCTCTCTCACTCCATGGGCATTGTAACGCCACTTATGATAGCTGGGAAGCATCTCCTTCAACACAAACATGATGCAAGGGGCCAGCCCTTGGCTCTGGGTGCTACCAAGCTGCCCCTATAGGAAACCACATCATGAAGTCCACTGTATGAAGTCTTTCAATTACTGCAGAATAAACTGCCAGAATCAAAGTCCAAATAGAATCAAGACAATGCCTTTGCATTGGCACAGAAGTAGGAAGCTAGAGGATACTGATAAGAGGAATCATACTCATTGAGCTCTTAAGTCAAATGAACAGTTTACATGAAGTCCTTATCAATTTAGTGAAACAATTCAGGAAGCATAAGTACTTAACCAGTGAGTTGTCAAAACAGCATCAGGGAGGAAGCAGACACCAAATCAGAGAAGAAAGTAGTTATTTTCAGTATTAAGGATAAATGATTTCTCTCACATATATTTTAGGGAGTCACATTTACAAGAGAGATCTTGTAGTTTAAACTCCTTTTACTGCCACTACCAAACATAATCCCAAGGATAACAGCAGCAAATTGTAGGATAAATGCTTCAGAATCATAACTGATAAAAAACTTACCTTGACAAGAGTGGTGATTAAGCGCAAAAAGGCAATGGTAACTCCATATTCACCCTGTGGCTGCTCACTATTCATCAAGAGGTTTCCATAGCCCCCTGCATTCATCCCCTCAGCACTGGTAAAAGAGAGAGACCCAACATGAAACCCAAAAGACAATTCTTGCCTTTCCAACGTAGCCAAAAGCTCACAGAGCAATGCAATCACCTCTCAGGAAGCCTAAGTCTAAGACAGCTGTGTGAGAAACCTTCAAAAAGACCTATTTTATGTTTAGTGGACATATATAAAATATGTTTCATCCAACAGAATTTTCAACAAAGAATATATTCTTCCAAACCTAAAAACATGCCATGAAAACATGCTTATTTTTTAAAGGAAGAATAATCAGATGGAGTAGATCCTACTGTTCCATGAATTGGGGGCTTCTGGGTTCACTGAAATTCCTGAAGAACAGGAATAATGATTTGGCCAGTTTGCATTTTGAGAAAGAACAGTGGGTCAAATGTCTAGACCCAGAATCTATGGCTTCTCTAAGCTAGAAAGAAAACACCCACATACCTACAATAAGTGTTGAGAGGTGACAAACATGTCCTTCTCTGTGAGTCTGATGACCACAGTAATGCTTTCCAGTGAGAGGAGAGAAGATATAATCGAGCAGCTTCCTCTCCCCAATCTTACCCCCTACTTTAAAAATCTTTCTTTCCTTGTCACCTCTTACTTCCAAAAAGGGAGCTAAACAGTTAGGTGGAATCAGGAAGCAAGTAGGTAAAGTGGAATTATCTATTTTTTAAAACTATAACACCATAACTAGTGTTACAGATGTCTAACAGATTCCATCTCTTCCCCAGAAAAAACTGGCTTACCTAATCATCTGACTCATATTGGATACTGGATGGGCTACAAATGGCAGAAAACCTGTGTGGCGAAGATCAGTCCAGACCTATGAAGGGAAAAGAGAAGTCAAATATTTTTTGTCCCATCTGTGCATATTCCATACTCTTTTGGTTCTAGGAAAATGGGATCTTACTTTAGCTGGATTCCGGGCAGCTAATACCGTTAAGCAATTGACACAGGAAGCAATGACATCCACAGGAGGAGAGATTACAGTTGTTAACCTAGGTGAGGAAAGACAATCAGGCTTTGATATTTCCTGAAATTATGGCACTCAATAAAAAGATTAAGACAATCTATTCCATGACAAATATTATTTCAACTCTCTCCTTTCAACTTTCTCTTCTCAGTCAGGCTAGATAAACAGGAAAGTCCTCTACTGGAAGAAGAGTTACTATACAAATGCCACCCACTGAGTAAACTGGCTTTGGATAAATGGACATGTTGTTCTAATTCCTAGAAATTCTTAACATGTCTGAGAATAGTTACTAAGAGGAGGGAAATTCCACTGCAAGTATTTTCATATAACTGGAGAACTACTCATCAGCAACTTACCTCTGCAGTAACATGTAGATTCGTGATGTGATTGGCAGAAGACAATCAGCTATGGACAAATCAGTGCTGATGACTTTGTGAACCAGGTCAATGATAGGTTTGACCCGCTGGCAATGCTGAATTACATCTGAGGGGAAAGGTAGTTTGTAGACTTGAAACTAACTCCTTTTGGATCACTGACCAAGCCTATGTAAAGCAAATCAGCAAGACAATCCCTTGATGGTCCCAAGTTATACCTTCCTGGTTATCTCCACTTCCCTTTCCCATTGTGACTGACTTACAAGTTGTTCTTACCTGCTGTTGATACAACATGCAGTAGCATTTCAATCTCACAAGTGAACAGAGTCCAGCTGCTGTAGGAGTATTCCCAGCGCACTAGGTAAGCACGGTCATCCAGCATTACCTGACCCACTGTGCCCTGAGGTATACGAAGATTAGTCTGACCCCCTAGCAAAAGGAAGAAAGAAGGGGAAAAAAAACAAGCTAATTCTTGGGCACTCAAAGCAAGAAAATTCTTTATTATTACCATTACTCTAATTATGACAGTATTTCATTTACACTTTTCCTTACTCTTTAGCATTCTTAACATTACTTTTTAATATTGATAAAAGATCATATTTGTAAAATGGTTTATACATTACAAAGTGCTTTCCTCACAAGAACATCATTAGGAAACTACATGGAAATATATAATCCCGTTTTCCAGCTAAGGAAACAGGTTCTGAAACATTAAATGACTTGCCCAGATGTTAGTCATAAAGCTAGGACTGGAACTTAGGTCTTATGACTTCAAGTCCATTGCTTTCCCCCCATCCCACACTATTTCTCTAAAAATTCCTCTACTAATCTGGAAGAATTACATTTCCCAACAACCTTGGGAAGAATTTAGGGTTTTATATATAAGTTTCTAAATGCAATTCTACATTAAATAAGCATAATTTATAAAGAATATATTTATTTTAGAGGTTACTGTAAAATTCAATTAAGAATTACTAACCTTTCCATTAATTCAAAAATATCTTTAAATATCTTAAAAAATGAACTCTGCTTTTTTTCTTACCGAGAGGGTAAAGGAGTTTTGGTGTCTGCCTCCGCCAGAGGGTCCCATCTTCATGTGAGATCACATCATGAGGCCTATGTTTATAAAGCTCATTGTAGAAAGACATTTTATCCAGGAAACTATATACCTGCAGATAAGAAACAGAAACTCTGGTCATCTGCAACCACCTCAGGACTAAGCAGAGAAGACAACCTAATTCTTTTGATCTTCTAATTAGACTAGGCATTTGGACCACTAATTTGGTTATTAGATAGCCTTTATATGTATATAAGTATCACTTTGGCTACTAGATGATAAATTTATTGAGAACAGAATTTGTTTTCAACTTCTTTGTATTTTGCTATTGTGCCAAGATATAGCAGATGTATTAAATGTAATACATGTATTCAATATTTAGAAAAGATTACTGAACAAAAACTACATGCACAGTCTTGTGCTATGTGCTGAAGGACATAAAAGATGAATTAAGTATGAACTTAGATAAAAAATCACTGGGATAACTGAAGATCATCAGAAGCACTAAAAGGAAGAGCCGGAAATAAAAAGAGTATTTAGTCTTGCAGATTATGCTCCCAGTAATTCAGAATCAAAAGTTTAACTTTCTCCTCTACCCTTTCACTCAGACACTGACCTAAAGAGTTCTAATGGAGGAGTAGAAATACTCCTTGCTCCTCAATGCAACTTACAAATCTCCCCTTTACCACCACTACTCAGCAATTCAATATTCTTCCTCACTGACTGACTCACAGACTTTTTCTCAATTCAACTCACATGCGTTCCCCTTCTTTGTTTATGAACTCTAAAATTCCCTTATCTAAAAAAATATCTTCCTGCTACCTTGTAACTCTTTTCTCACTGTGATCACCAATTCCTTCACCCATCCTGCGTTTCCCAGGTCATCACTTTTGTACTGGCTATCCTCTCTTCCCCTGCCTATCTCAATTCCTTAGTATTTCAGTTAAACTCTACACCATCACTTAAATTTGAATTTCTTATTTTATCCTATCAGCATTGAATAGTCAGGACTATAAATCTTTATAATTCCTATTTAGATGCTGAAAAGATTTAGAGAAAAATCATAGAACCACACTGACTGCATCTGCCATATGTCTATTCTGTATAACCTCAATTGAGGTTAGCCCATTCTCCATTTGACTATTTCAAAAGTCTTTTAATACACCCCTTCAGCACTCCTTTCCTCCACATTCTCAGCTGAAATCCTTACTTCATACTTCAACCAAAAACCTGAGACAGTTCATCAAGAGTTCCCTATTCTCTCTTTCTTATCTCATCATTCAGGTATCTTCCCCCATTATCTCCTTCATTTCTGTCTTACCTGAAGAAGTGGCCCTTCTTCCTGTCTAGGTAAAACCCTCTACTTGGACTACTGATCCCATTATATTCCATTTTCTCTTGCTTCTACTATCACCTCTCACCAATATTCAATCTTCCCATATATACTGGCTCCTTTCCTGTTGTCTACAAACACATAAGAAAGTAGAATGCCTTTATTTTTTTTAATTCTTAGTTCTGGAGATTGAATGTAAATTTAACACATGCTATGTTCATTTTTTTTTCTTTTTCTTCTTTTCCTCTTGCAGTTTTCCCCTTTTGTTCTGATTTTTCCCTCCCAACATGATTCATAAAGAAATACATATTTAAGTGGCAGCTAGGTGGTGCAGTGGATACAGCACCAGCCCTGAAGTCAGAAGGATTTGAGTTAAATCTGATTTCAGACACGTAACACTTCCTAGCTGTGTGACTCTAGGCAAATCACTTAAAACCCAATTGCCTTAGCAAAATATATATATGTACGTATTTTAAAAATTAGAATACATGCACAATCAAAAAAAAAAAAAAAATTTAAAAAACCAAACCTTTCAGTTCTAATTTCTCTTCCTCTTTTGTCCCTCTCCCACATATTGAGAAAGCAAGCAGTATGATATCAATTAAACATATGACGTCATGTAAAACATTTTCCTATAATTCAACAAATATTTATTAGACTCCTCCACTTACTTCCCCATTAGAACATAAGGATTAGACCCTCATCCTTTAAAAAAATCCTCACTTGATCCTACAATCCCCACTACTATTGTTCTATATCCCTCTTCTTCTCAACTAAAATTGTTAAGTCAGATATACCAGGAGTCTCCACTTTCTACTCTATCAATTATATTTAAACTATGCAATTTGACTTCTGACTTCATCACTCAACTTAAACTGCTCTCTCCCAAACCTTCTTAAATCGCAATTCTTCATCTTTCTTGACCTTTTTATACTCTGTGACTCTTACAATCACCCTCTTCACCTGGATATTCTCCTCTCTCTGGATTTTTGTGACAATCCTCTTTCACAGTTCTCCTTCTACCTATCTGACTACTCCATATTCTCCTTTGTTACATCTTTACCCACATTGTGCTCACTAAGCTTAAACATCTCTCAAAGATCTGAACTTGGCCCTTTTCTCTTTTTTCTCTATGCCATTTCACTTGATTTCATCAGTTTCTTATGGGTTCAACAGTCACCACTATTCAGATCATTTCAGGATCTATACAGTAAATCTGAGTTACAAATCTGCACAACTACTTTCTGTACACATTAAACTGGATGTCCTGTAGCTATCTCAAACTCCATATATCCAAAATAGATCTTTCCCTCAAGATCCTCTCTTCTTATTTTCATATTACTTTTAAGAGTACCATCATTTTCTTAATCACCTAGACTCATAATCTTATAACCTTGATTCCTCACTAGCTCTCATTCATATATAATCTGTTGTCAAATCTTGCCATTTTTACCTTCACATGTCTTGTAAACATCTCTTTTTCTCTAATCACACAGCTATCACCCTAGAACAGACACTAGAAAATCAATCATCTTTACCCTGGACTACTGAAAAGGCCTTCTATGTAGTCTCCATGTTTCATGTTTGTCCTCATTCTAATCCTTCATACACTTAGTTGACAAATGACCTTCCTAAACCCCCAATCTGTCTTTGTCTTCATTCACATTCACAAACCCCACACTCTAAAATCCTGTGTGGCATTTCACTATGTCACAACCTGTCCCATTCATCCCTTTTCAGTGTTTTTAAACTTTCCTCCCCTCATATACATCAAGCTGCAGCTATACCCAATGCCTTACTGCTCTACATCCTTGACTCCAACCAGCTGACTCCATGCATTTATTCTGATTGTTTCCTACATTTGGAATGCTTTTCCTCCTCACCTACTCCCGTCTTTCTTCAAGATCCAGGTCAAATTCCTTCTCCCACAGAAAATTTTCCTCACTCTGCCTTCTGCTCCTAGTTGCTTCCCTCTAAGATTCCCTACTATGGACATGTTTATCATCTATGTATATAGTTATTTGAATTTTGATTCCCCCATTAAAATATGAACACCTCGAAAAAAGGGACCAGAATTTTGCCTTTTTTTGTATCCCTAACATTTACTGTTTGGAATACAACAAGCTCTTAAATGTTTGTTGAACGATTAATAGGAAAATAGGTTTTGCATGATTTCACATGTATAACTGATACCACATCACTTGCTTGCCTATGGGTCTATGTGTTCTATGTGAGGGATGGAAGAAAGAGAGAGAAACTGGAACTCAAAATTTTATAAAATAAAGACATGTAAACAAATAAATAACTGAAATTAAAAGGATAAAAAAATGTTATTAACTGACATCCTCATATTCAAGGAATTGCCAAATCATGTCAAGTCTCCTACCTTTTGCATCTATTTCCTTTTATTCATTCATACTGTCACTATTCATGTACAGGCTATCATTCCCTCCAGAGTGCTTTTCAATTTATTTCCTTGTCTTTAGTCTTTACCCTCCTCCATATATCCATAATACAAGCTGGCAAATAATTTTACTCTTGCTCAAAAAAATCTTCATATTTCCTATTCTCTTTCAGATAAAAAAATCTCTCTATGCTGCCATGCTGTTTGAACCTCTTTTTTCAGCTTTATTCCAGATTATTCCCTTTCTGTATTCTGTTTCAACCAAATTGGATTACTACCTGTTCCTTGAACATAATAAGCTATCTCATTTCTATGCACTGGGCACAGATTGTCCCACATTCCAGAAAAGTACATCATTTTTATTGACATGTTTCAGAAGTTTTCCCTTTTTTCAAAATTTAGCTCAGATGCCACATTCCCCATGCAGGCTTCCCTGATCCCTACCCCTAGCTGAATATGAAAACATCTTCTCTCTCCTCAAGTTTTTCTAAAGCACTTTATCTGATTCTCTCCTTTACTCTCATTAATCCTTATCTTCCATTATACCAATTCCCCAAACACATCATTCCCTAATTTGTTATTAACCTATGCACATGTTACACTATCTCCTAATCCTCAAACCCAAATAGGTTTAAGGAAATAGATGGTTCTATTCTTATTTTTTTTTTAAATGTCCAACATCTAGCATAATGCTTTCTATTGGGAAAGCACTCAACAAATGTTTGCTGAAATGGACAGATAACAAAGGTGTACAAATTCTTAAGATCACCTCTCTAATTTTCCCAATGGGATAATGGAAAGATAATACTTAAGAATTACTCTTAGTTTTCATAAGCACCTGACTACACTACATACCTTTTTGGCTGTAGATTTCCCTGACACAAGAGCTCTGAGCAATTGCAAAAGAGGAGACAGGAGATGGGGGAACATTCCACACACACTGTCCAGGATGATCCCTAGTCCAGAAGTTGGTTCCTAACAGAGGAAGAAAATCAAATAATTAATTTCTCATTCTCAACAAATAAAAGTATAACCTGCCCCCCCCCCCCACATACATATTAGGGTAGGTAATTACTGTTATTATAGCAACAACATATTTTCTCTAGATTCTCCAGCATCCAAGACATAAAATCTTTCCCAGTAGAAAAACATTTTTTTCTCCCTAACAACATAGCTTCTGAAATGACTACAGAAAAATATTATCACAAGAGGAGTTACTACATGACTAAATTTATAATGTAAGGGTTACCCCTTAACTGCTTTCTATATGTAATATTACATAATAAATTTACAATGTAAGGGGTAATAACTGCCTTCTATATAGTAATATTACATAATATTATATTATATATATCATATTATATTACAAGATGTAATAACCATCCTTGACACATAAATCTTTTAAAAAATAAAAACACTGATATTTACACCTTGTCTATCAAATATGAATTAAAAATATTTATATCTTATCTACCAAAAATAAATTGCAAATCTCCACCAGGCAGAGAGTTTCAACCTAAATATTATATCACTTAATACAAGTTTTGCCTAAAATATTTTGATTATGTGCAAAAGCACAGTCCAGTGGTAGAGGAAACCTAAAATATGTAGAACTCAGTGAAATTTAGCAGATCAACTACACCATATTACATAAGAAAGTATATTAGCATTAGGTATAGCTTTGGGATTAGATGCTTCTATTAATACTGAGAATAGCATTGTTAGGTAACCATTGTCTAAGAAGTCAAATATACACCTCAAACACTATAATACTTTCATAAGAATTCAGATGCACTACTATTAGAAGTCTTCTTGAACCCCATCACTAGGGCTCAAAAAAAGGCATACAGGAAAGCCTGTATCAAGAGAAGCTAACAATAGGGAAAGGAATTAGTGACTCAATATAAGAAATTCCTTTTCATGTAAAGAATTCTGTAACAGAAATGAAAAGATCACCTGAGACCCTGAGACTCACCGTTCCCCAAAAGAGTTCTGGAAGAGAAGGGTCTGCTAGAACTTCACATGCTGTATCAATGACATCCTTTAAAGGAAAAGAAAAAACACACTGACTTGGCTTGGTAGTTTCAGTCTGTCTTTTCTTATTGATTCATGAACCAGAAACATCAAACCTTCTATCATTTAAACATGTGAATATCTTATGTATGATCTTTATGATCTCGAGCAAGACAAAAATATTTCTGTTCCCTCGGGTTTTTTTGGAAACTCAAGAGCTTTTCATTTGTTTCATGTTCATGCTTTACTTTGTTCAAAATCAGATACCTACCCTTTACAAGGTCATGAAGATACAAGCAACTAACCAAAACTCTAGGTTTCATGGCTTATGAATTCCAAACTGGGTTGACAAAAAATGTAACTTCCAAAATAGCAGAATACTAAGAGGAACCAATATCAAATAGACAAACTACTATTCTTGAAAGGCTATTTCATTGGTAAGTAGCTTTAGCAGCTTTCATTCAAAAGATACAAGAAATCCCAACACTTACTTGCTGATTGCCTAAAGTGTGTAACTCCAGTGAGGTGAGAACAAAAGAAAGCAGTCCATAGACGCACATGCAAGCAGTACTGGTTGTACACTGTAAAACCAAAGCAATCAATGAGGAACAAGACCAGCCCTTACCCAGCCCCACTCTCAAATCCAGGACAACCTTACTTCAATTTATTTAGGGACTTAATGGAGAAAAGAATTTGAGGTCTGATTAACTCCCCTAACTAAAGACAAAAAGGATCAGAAAGATCAAGGGAAATAATAAAACTTAAAAGGAAGAAAACATGCTACTACTACTGCTGCTAATGGTTGCTTATGTTTAAAAAATGTTTACAAGCATACTACATATATTTTGCTTTCTCAAATAATACAGGTCTTTTTCTTTTTAATTTTTGTTTTCAATATCATATTCTCTTCCTTGTTCCATGATCCCCCTACCCCCGGAAAACAGTAAATATGATATCTATTATACATATAAGAAATGCAAAACATATTACCACACAGCCATAGAATGCTTAAACTTATGTTTAAGAGAAGAAAACTGAATTTCACAAAGATAAAATGACTTGTTTATTTTCATTGAATTAGTCAATGTTGGCAATTGAGTCCCAAGTCTTTGTGTGGGGACTCCAATGACTTTTATAGATCTCTATTCTATGGATATTTTTAGTAGGTAAGTCTTAGAGAGTTGCTTGAGATTCAGATAGTTTAGTTATGTGTCCATTGTAGCACAGTCAAGTCAAGTGTTCTTTCTACCATACCATACTACCTCATTGACAGAAAGCATAGCTAGGCCTCACTTACATATTCTTGGGAAAAAACTATTAGTGTTTCCAAGAAATTAACTTAATACTACTGGTGTCACCATGATGTAACATTTAACTAAATTTCTATCTTACTAGGTCATAGATAAATGATGCCATTCACATCAAATCTCAGACTAAGTTTCAAGAAACTTTCTATGGAGCCTTATTATATCTGAAATTGAATCCAAGTAGAAAATATTTCACTATTATTCTGACCAGGACTAAAGAACATGTTAATCTTTAAGGAAGTGTTCTGTTCTCTGCCAGCAAAGACTCACATTATTTCCTCCACTGGCTAGTGATCGAAGCAGTCGTGTCAGGTACTGGAATACATTGAGCTGGATGGCTGTGCTGCCCATCCTCCTGATGACACTACTTGTTTCTTCTGGGTTTAAGGTGTGGCGGAGTAAAGCCCAAGCCAAAAGCACAGGGGCATGATGAGGGATGTCCCCTAAGGTCAACATCAGGTGATCCATATTCTGTTAAATGAAAAGAAAAATAGCTAGTACATACAAAATAGTAATGATGAAGACTTTAGTAATTGCTGATACCAATCACAGCTTTGAAATAGCAGTGGAATCCTAATGCAGGGCAAGAAGGAAATTTGTTGATTTCCATTAAATATTGCTTCCTACCATCACAAAAGTATCTTAGTAATCATCACTGTTCTAGTGAGGATCATTTAGATCATAAATTGTGCTAATAAAAGAATTAAGATGGAAAGAGATAAAGGCATCCTACCCTCACCAGTAGATTTTTTTCATTTTCAAGAAGGATCACAAACAAAGCACTTAAAATTTGATCAATTATCCTTCAAAATATGGATTACCTTCATTTTGCAACTTGCAATCTTTGTATGAGAAAATATGGATGGAAAAGAAAGGTAAAGAAAATCAATCCTTCTTGGAAACTGAATGATCAAAGAGGTAATGTGGTATAGTACATAAAGAGCCAGTCTTGGAGTCAGGTATACCTGGGTTCAAGTCCAGCTTCTGATACATATTGGTTGTATGACCTTGGGCAAGTCATTTAACTTCTCAGTGCCCCAGGCAGTTTTCTAAGACTACAAGGTGCAGAACAGTTGCTGATCTACATTGGTAGGAAATCCTGAGGATAAATCCTAAATTGGGAAATAAATTATGTTTTGTTTAATCTATATGATAATGTGCACACATTCAGTGGAATTAATTTAATCAACTAACTAACCTGTCAAAGAGGGTCATATTCAGAGTGTTAACAATACACTCATATACAACTTCCAAGTTTACCTGACATACAAGCCCATCCTGGGCAAACTGATGGAGCTCTGTCCTATCATCCAAAGCACATTTATGTAATGAGTCAATATCCATTCCCTCCACCAGGATAAGGGCACTGAAATAGCTAGAAAGAAAGAATATCAAGGGATCATATGTGAGATTTTAGATTAGAGAATAAAAGAGGATGCAATTAACATCACAACATTTTATCATTTTCACATAAAGAAAGTTGAAATAAAGCATAAGAAAATAAAAGATCTTCAACCAAATCATTTCTAATGGAGCAGTAATGAACTGAACTAGCTATGCCCAGAAAAAGAACTCTGGGAGATGACTAAAAACCATTACATTGAATTCCCAATCCCTATATTTATGCACACCTGCATTTTTGATTTCCTTCACAAGCTAATTGTACAATATTTCAGAGTCTGATTCTTTTTGTACAGCAAAATAACGTTTTGGTCATGTATACTTATTGTGTATCTAAGTTATATTTTAATATATTTAACATCTACTGGTCATCCTGCCATCTAGGGGAGGGGGTGGGGGGAGTAAGAGGTGAAAAATTGGAACAAGAGATTTGGCAATTGTTAATGCTGTAAAGTTACCCATGTATATATCCTGTAAATAAAAGGCTATTAAATAAAATTTAAAAAAAGAAAAAAAAAAAAAGAAAAGAAAAGATCTTCTGGATAATACAAAGCTAAGAGGAATACAGCTGTTCTAAAAGAACACCAAGAATAAAACATATTTCTTCCTCCTTAAGAGAGATATGGTGAACTAGAATTATGAAATGAAGCATAAATTTTCAAAAACAGCTAAAACTTTGATATACTTGAGTGTTAAAATTCAGCTAGCTAGGCAGGGAGGTGGAACAGCTAGCTGATAAAGTGCTGGAAGTCAGGAATATTTAAATTTATATACAGCCTCAGATATTTACTAGCAGCTGTGAGCCTGAGAAGGTCAGTCAATTTCTCTAACCCTCAGTTTCCTCATCTGTAAAGTAGAAATAACAATAACACCTACTTACCAGGATTATTGTTAGGATCAAAAATAAATCTCAAAGCTCTAGATAAATGCTATTACTATTATTTTTATAAAGCAAAATTGTTTTAAAATTTTTTAATCTTTTATTTATTTATTTATTTACAAAAACAGCAACAATATTTTACAAAGCAAAATTGGTGGGAAAGATAAGGTGGTGGACAATAAGGAGTAACAGTAAAACTTTTTTGAAAAGAAGCTAAAGATATATATTAAATGTATATTTGGAGGGGGCACAGTGGATATAAAACACTGATCCTGGAATGAGAAGGACCTGAGTTCACTTTTACCTCAGACACTTAATACTTAGCTGTGTGACTCTGGGTATGTCGCTTAACCCCAGTTGCCTTGCTTCCCTCCTTTTCCACCCAAAAAAGGCATTTGGGTACTTTAGAGAATTCACCCTTTGCCACAAGGCTACTTGTGCTAAGACTCTGCCAACCTGACAAGAATCATCCCCACCAGGTCCCAGAAGCACAGAATTCCTGAAAATTGAAAACAATTTCACTGGCCATAGAGTCTAAGTTGCATCCAAAAGGGAGCACAGATTGAAAATGTGGGCATTAAGCCTCAGGTAGCAGATCCAAGAGAGGAAACCTAGTGCACTCCAAACAACTGAAAGTGCTGGGAAGTCTAGATTCCTTCTAGACTGTATTCATCAACTTGCTTTCTAAAGTCAAAGAGAACAAGTCTAAATTTTCCTCCTTCTTCCTAATCTTTTCTTAGCCTGCCTTTCTTCCATTTGAACAGATTTTTCCAAGTCTTTTCTACTCTAGGCTAAAAATCCCTAGTTTTTTTTCATAAGGCAATAATCTTAAGGCATGGATTTAAGGCCTTTCACCAACTCTTATATGTCAAAAAGGTTGTCTTCCTTTGCCACTCATGTCTTTCTTAAACTGTGAAGCACAAAAATGAATAGAGAACTCCAAATACATTCTAACCAGGGGAGAACATAAAGGAACTTTCAGCTCATTTCTGAAAATTACAATGTTAATATAATCCAAGACTACATTGGCTTTCTTGGTTACCACATCATCTTAGTGACTCATTTTCTTTGACAATGGTTCATGGGCTTGGTAGAATAAGGAATAAGCAATATTCAACAACTTAAATAGGCAAAATGGGGAGGTGGGGAAAGAAAAGAGCCTGAAGTTCACTAAACTTTTTTCTTTTTACTTTACTAAACAAGGTAAAATCTGACAAATGTTTTAAAACATTCTTGGAGAAAAGTAAACCCCTGTCCCTCACCCCACATTTGTCTCAACTGATATACAGAATAAACTTGAAACAATTAAAAAAAACAACAACATAAAAATGGCAATCCCTTACCATTATCACCCATCTCATGCAGCTGATTTTTTTTTTAAACCCAAATATTATCCTACTGGATTTCATGTAAGATTCAGTTCAATGGCTAGTTTGGTAAAAATCTTCTTGGATTTTGATTCATCAATCTAATGTGTTAATTATTCTTTGCAGTTAAATGTCACCTGCTAATTTATGAGTTCATATGCAATCTATGACTTTTTCTGAATCAAAACTGCTGTTTTGTTAACTATTGTTAATTAGTATAACCAATATAATGTTAAAATTGTTAATTAATATAAGACTAAGAAGAGAGTCTGGAGATTACCTGCCACCCTGACACAGAACCACTGAGGAATAATCTCTAAAGAGATTATTCATCCAGTTGTAGATTCAACTAATTTTATCATTATCTAGGCCTTTCACTTTATCTCTATAGGAAGAATATGAGCTACTTAATCCATCAAAATCCTTTCTAAAGTGGTAACCTTTATCTATACATTTATGTATAGATACATCAATACATAATGAATGGAAATTCATTAACTAGTAAAACAGGAAATGCTAAATTAGTCTGACATGATTCACTCTTGATGAAGCCATTCAATTCTCTTCAATGAGACTTCCAGAATTTTCTGAGGAATGTAAGTCATTATCACTGATCTATAATTTGCTGGTTCTATCCTCTTTCCTTCTTTGAAAACTTGGACTTTATCCTTCTCTAAACTTGCTGTATCTTTCTTATCCCACCATCTTTCAAATATTATTGAACATGCAGCAATCTTATCACATCATATTGCATTTATGAAGTCCAAGTAAAAACCAAAAAAAACCAAAAAAAAACACCTCTAAGTTCTTACATACAGTAGACATCAGTTTAACAAGATACAGTAAAAAGTATATTGGATTCAAGTCAAAGGACCTGGGTTTAAATCCCATTTTTACTACTTATTGTGTGACTTTGAGTAATAAATTTAACCTCTCTTGCCTTTAGTTTCTCATAGGCAAAATTAGGATGGTTAGATAGCCGCTTATAAATTCCCTTGCAGCTCTACAACCACAATCCTAAAAAAGTTCTCCGAGTCCTGACTGTCCTGAGATTTCATAAATAACAAAGCCAGATGAGACTTCTTATCACCAGACATAGCTGATAAAGTGCTGGAAGTCAGGAATATTTAAATTCACATACAGCCTCTGATACTTACTAGCAACTGTGAGTCTGAAAAGGTCATTTAAATTCTCTAAGCCTCAGTTTCCTCATCTGTAAAGTAGGAATAATAATAATAACACCTACCTACCAGGATTATTGGGAGGATCAAATATAGATTTAACACTATAGATCTGGTGACTAGAGTGCATCACCATTTGAGCAACAGGGCTGCAGTGAAATGGATTTCCTGTGGAACCTATGAGCATTAGATTGATCATGAGGTTCAAGTTCTGAATGACCCATAAGCATGCCTAAAATCCAAATTGCATCTTTAATCCAAATCTGCCATCTTTCTCACGTGTAAGATGAAGAAGGGAAGAACAGAAAGAGGAAGAAAAAAAAAATCAATCCTTACTCCTAAAAACTTAAAATACATGCCCTGTAAAATAAAGGAGTAATTCCATTTTTCATATGAAGGATGGTACATTATTATTGTTATTCAAAGTTGCAGACCACACATCTAATTCCACTCTCAATTTATTACATCATCTTATATGTGAATTCATTTATCTATTACCCTAACAACCAAATGAGGAGTACGTCCATTTTCTCCCAGGGAAACAAGAGTAAATAAAATGTGTCTGTTAAATACACTAAATTTGTAGACAAAGAATCAATATCTTATATGTTGAAATAATAAATGACATTCTAATTCAGACACTTACCCAATCCGATCCACAAAAGGATCCATGCTTTCATCTACCAAATGTCTATTGGTCTGCCTACATCCAAACCCTTGTGCTTTGAACATCTTAGTTAATAGCAGCAGGTCACCAGGAACCATTTCAAAGTAGGCATAATAAAGGAAAATTATTTCCAGCAGCATTGACTGCTCCCGCAGGCACTGAACAAACCATCGGGACACTTGACGCTCAGTCTATATCACCAAGTGAAAAAGGGAAGATCAAAAAGAGAGATTTAGAAAATAGAGAAAAAACAGAATTTCAATTCAACTCAAACATTTACTAACTCCATACTCTGTGTCAGACACTGAGGATATAAAATAAAAAATAAAATGGGGCCTGCTCTTAAGAAGCTTGCTTTTAAGGGGATACAATATTTAAACAAGTAAATAAATTCAACTGTAAACTAAAGTCTATATTGCAGGACTGCAACTACCCAAGTTATTGTCTTAAAGATATTTACAATCCATTGCTACAACTTCTTTTATATTATGTATTCTTGAAAACTCCTTGCAGTAAGAAAAGAAATACTTTACAGAGAAATGAGATCATCAATCAGGACAATGAAGAAATTGAACACTTCCACTAGTCACTTTTCAGGAGGCAAGGAAAATAAATTATCACAGTGAATATTATTAGGTAAAAGGGCTATTTTACAGAATTAAGCATTTCCTTGTTAATGACAGCAACATGTCTCATGTCTCCTTTGAACTGTTTAACACCAATAATTTTTTAGAGAAGAGAAGCTACATACGTTTCTAAACAAATAATTTGGAACACCCACACAAAAAAGTACACAATTATTAAGAACTAGAAAAGACATAATACTACCCATACCATGAGATTTCCATGTGTTTCCCATGTTGGCGCTTCTGTTTTGTAGAGCTCCTCAAACTGTTGCCGGTACTTAGTGACTAGCTCCTTCTCCAATTTATCAACACATTCGGAGTACTCAACCTAAAAAAATTACAATACAACTACTTGTAGTTACTGTTAAGAAATATTCAAATGTATATGACCATAGGTCATGTATAGTACATTAGCGACAACAATTTGAACAATGTCATAGAGAATTGTGAAACCAGGAAATAATTACCCTGTAGGGATGCCTCTCATCCTGGAAATAAGTGAGTAAATGTAAAACGCAACGTAGAATACAGGTCCTCTCTTCATAGTAATAATCTGCAATCTGGAAAGACCAAAAACATCTATATCAACATCTAGCATAATGCCCTAAACTTAGTAAGCACTCAATACTTATTTGTTGTTCACTGCATACAATGTCAGATTTTTTTCAGTGTGTGAGTTAGTTATTGCTCTTTTCTTTCTCCTTCTTTAATGGTATAAGAGATAGGAGAGGGAGGAAAGTAGAAATATTCTTTAAAGTATAAAAAATATAAAACCAAAACTCAAAAATATTTTTAAATGTTTATTGCTGATTACAGTTGTGGTTGCAAAGTTAGAAATTACTGTAATTATGCAAAAGAGGGTATAGAAACCCAAGAACCAATGGGGGAAAAAAGTTTTGAATCCAAAAGAAAACCTTCATGAGTCAATAGATGAGAAAATTATTAATAATAATGTATTAATAATATGTTTCCAAACAAATTCTTTGGCATCAGCTCTCAAATACAGCAAATTTAAGCAAACCAGAAAGAAAAAATCCACACAGCCCATGATGGCCATTACAAGAATAACATGGAGTTATAGCTTATCCAACTAGTAACTTTCTCATAAACTTCATTATTAGGAAACTGCTTCAAAGCCTATATAGTCAAGTTTAGATTCTAAATTTAAAGAGAAAGTTTTTTTTGAGAGAAAGATATTGCTGAAAGGCTGGGTGAAAAGTAGGAAGGGGAGAGAGAAGGAGAAAATAAAGAAATGAAAAATTAGTCTGATGGATTTAGGATTGGAGAGAGAAAAACAAAAACACTAGGGATTACAAATTTAGGGTTGAAAGAGGCTTTAGAGATCAATTAATCCAACTCCCTCAGATCCATGAGCATGCTCTTACCTCCACTGAAAAGACTCCTCTTCCAAAAACTCTCTTTTAAAAGTTCTCTTATTTCACAGATGTGTTAGCAGACTCCTTCACAAAGAGCTCATCCCTTCACTAATGGTAAACTAGGGTCCAGCAAATAGCAGGAATCCAAAATGTTGAGGGCAATCAAGCTAAAGGCTCTGATAGCCAATTTTATTCAAAAGAATGAAAATAGTTGCTACTACTGACCTTTAGTATTAGAGCCTGGCTCTGTCTCTCATCTTGCAGTACTGTCTATAAGAGAAATGAACATAAAATAAATGCCATCACATAGTACTAAAAGCAATGTCAGACATTGAGGATAATTAATTTATTTCTTTAAAGTAACTTTTGTACTCATTATCTTAGTAGCACTAGGGAACATCTTTTTATCCTCAAGTATCTAAGGGTATACTTCATTTATCTCATCAAAATCCAAAACCTGTAGTTATGGTTACCACTATCATTGTTGTGGATACTACACCTGATTGTAGACTGCAATATTTCTATAACTGAGTAGATAGTTTTCAAGGATTGCTACAGCTAAAAATTCATCACTTTGTAGGCAACCTGGCAACAAACCTCTCTGAATTTAGCTAGGTTAATCTTTAAACAACAGAATCCATCATTGGGCTATAAAAGCTTTGCAGGACCTGTCACAACTTATATTCCACTAATGCAGTCTAATTACCCATGACAAGACATTAGAGAACTTTAATGAAGACTGAATGAATCTCATTTAGTGAGTTTACTGAATTTCAGAAATGAGAGATAATCAAAGGGTAAAATGGACACAACTACAAACCTTTAGTGAGTCCCTGGTCCCTCTATAGTCCTCTTGAAGGTAACACTGAAGTAACTGCACACTCTGCTCTTCATCAAGGCCCTGAAACAAAGAAAATATATAACAATATATTGAGAAGAGCTATTTCACCAAACAAGCCACAAAAGAAAATAACAACAATAACCTTTAAATAGCACACTTACTATGCCAGGTATTTTACAATTATTTTTACAATTTATTACAATTATTTTACAATATACAGTTATTATCTATTTAATTCAGGCAGCTGGATAGCACAATGGGCAAGAATACTAGACCTGGAGTCAGAAAGATTTGAATTCAATTCCTGTCTCATACATTTTCTAGTTCTGTGACCCTCACCTGTAAAATGGAAATAGCAGTAGTTATCTACCTCCCAGTTGCTATGAGGGTCAAAAGAGATAATAATTGTAAAGGACTTAGCACAGTACCTGACACATAGTAAGAGTTACATAAATGTTAGCTATTGTTATTATCTTCACAGTAACCCTGGGAGTCAGGTACTTTTGTTATCCTCATTTTATAGATGAGGATACTGAAATAAATGGAGAGTAAGTGCCTTTCTAAGGTCACACAACTAGTAAATGTTTTTTACTGGTTTTGAACTCAGATCTTCCTGATTCCAAATCCAATGCTTGTATACATAATGCTACCTAGCAAAGCCAGGTATAGTGGCACATGCCTACGATCCCTGCTACTGAAGAAGCCAAAGCAGATAAAGCACTTGTGTTCTGAGTTTCTCAACTGCAGTAGGTTAAAGTCAATAAAACATCCACATGAAGTCTGGACTCATATGGTAAATCCCTTCTGGGAACAAACTGGCCTAGGTACCAGTTTGCCTACAGAGGTATAAATGGACCCAACTTAGAAACAGGTCCCAGCTTCCAAGCCAATTAATAATGGAATTGGGTCTGTGAATGGCCACTGTATTTCCAGGATGGGAATGATAGAGAAACCCAATCTTCTTTCTTCCAACCTTCTCCCAAAAAGAATACAAAATATCTCAACAGTTTGTTCTTTGGAATGAATAAAAGCTATTAATAGCCAATGAGCAAACTTTCATGACACTTTTTTTTTTTTTTAACAACTCAAGGTTATGGGACACAGATACTATCTTCTTCCAACAATTTAAGGAGACAAGGTCCCACTATTTTATTGGTTCCACTGTTTTTTTGTCTTCTTAACTTAAACAAAATATTCCCTTTGTAGCATTATATGAAATGTCAGAAACAATTTTGTTCCTCTACCCAGAAAGTTTAAATTGTAACAAGCAAGTCAGTAAGAGTCACAATCATTAAAAGATATTATTTTCTTAGTTTCTGAAATTGAAATAAAATTGATGCTAATTTGATAAGCTCATAAATATAAAGACCATATGATTTATATATATGTTCAGGCAATGTTTTTGAAACACTATAAACAGTAGTAGTTTGGAATTGGGAGTTTAAGCTTAAAAGCTTGAAACATGACTGTTTTCAGACACAATATACAGATGTTCATATAAAATCTACAAGAATAATTTGAAGCTAAGGTTGAACTTTTCTCACCAAAAATTTGCTGATCCTCAACCCCAGCTCCTTCAGTGGTGGAGCCACATCTTTATTAGCTTTCACTTTTTCTGCTGAACTTGCACTAAGAAAAAAACAAAAACATGTAACTCATTTTCTATCACTGTGAATGGCAAAAAAATTTTTTAAAAACACCTGTTTGGATATAAAACATAACTTATCATTGACAGAAATAAATATTTATATTAGCATCATCTCTCATATATAGATAAAAGCACACTAGAAAAACTACTAAAACAAAAACACACTCAATCTACATAATACCTACCACAGAAATAATGCTGGTGCTTCTTTCTAACCTGAGAGAAATCAAAACTCATTCATATAATTAAATTTTTCTTTAAGGAAAAACTATTTAATTTTTAAAAATCACCAAATCAGTTATCCTGTTTATCAAATGAATAAAATATTAAGTGCTTCCTATGTGCAAAGTGTTAGGTTTACAAACAGAACAGTAACAGACAATCCTGTTCTCAAGGAACTGACATTCTAATGAGGGCAGCCAACATATATGGAAGCTGCTAATAAGATGAAAAAGGTTTATGGTCTCCTCTTCACAAAAAAGTTCTCAATATGGAAAGTTTGAAATGCTGATCTAATTACTGTCTCTTGACATCAGTGTGATAATGGATTTCTACAATGATGTCATTTCTAAAAAAGACCTCTCATTCGCTAAGAAAAATTGTGAGCCAATTAGCCATTGCATCCTGAAAATCCCAGAAAAATATGAAATAAGTTAGCCACTGGTAAAGTCAAATTAGAACAGGAGTGTGAACCTTTTTCCAATCATGCATCACTTTGACAATCTCATGATATGGACTCCCCAGAATGTTTTTAAATATATAAACAAAATTGGTAAAATTACAAAGGAAATCTATTATATTGACAGTTACCAAAATATTAAAATGAAGTTCACAGATCCCAAGTTAAGAACTTCTGAATTAAAGTAGAAGCATTGTACATTAGCAAGAACATTGAAATAGAACTTAAGAGAAATATAAAGAAAATAAAGTTCAAAGAAACTAAATGACTCATCCAAGATTCAAACTCAGATCCAAGTCCAAGATTCAAACTCAGATCCAAATCCAAGGTTCTTTCACTCCACTAGCTCTTTCTGTCAAGTGCTCATGATGGGTCTCAACCTCTCTGAACCTCAATTTCCTCATATGCAAAATGGAGATAATATTTGCATTATTGGGCTAATATGAAGCTCAAATGAGAAAATATCTAGAATATGGTTGTTTTTTCTTGTAATAGAATTTTATTTTTTCCAGTTACATGTAAAGATAGTTTTCAACATTCATTTTTGTTAAGTTTTTTTCCTTTCCTCTCCCTTTCCCCAAATAGCAAGCAATCTGATAAAGATTACACACATACAATCATTTTCCACATATTTCCCTATTTATCATAATATGAATGAATCAAAACAAAAGGGAAAAATCACAAGAAAGAAAAAGTAAATCATAAAAAGGTGAAAAAAGTATGCTCCAATTTTTATTCAGTCTCCATAGTTCTCTCTCAGGATGTGGATGACATTTTTTATCCCAAGTCTACTGGAATTCTTGAATCATCGTATTACTAAGAGCTAAGTCTATCATAGTTATCATCACACAATCTTGTTGTTATTGTATACAATGCTCTCCTTGTTCTGCTACAATATATTTATAATTTTTATTTACTCTGAGCTTGTTTCTTCATTTGTAAAATGGAAATAAAAATCCCAGGTTCCCTCAGAAAACTGGTATAAATTTAAAATAATATATATGAAACTCCATGGAAATTGTGAAATACTTTGTCTTGACACAGGAATTGAACTTATGATTTCACTGGTGTAGGGAACTCCTAGAAGGCGGGTACCATTTTTACAACTTAAGTCTTAGACAAATGAAAGAGTTGCCTGAGAGGTAAAGTGATTTACAAAGAATTACAAAGCTAGGATGTATCAAAAACAGGATCACAAATTTAGAGTTTGAATCTAGGTCTTCCTAATGTCAGGATCACAAATTTATCACAAATTCCTAATATCAAAGACACTCTCCATCACCATTCTAAACTACTTTAGCACAATGCTGGGCACAAAGGAAGCACTGAATGAATGTTTGCTGACTGTCTGCCTGTCATAAAATATTATTGTAATTAAGATGCTTTAAGACTATACCACACCTGGGAGGTTTGTAGTATGAAAGTCCCTCTAGCAGCCGCTGCCAGTGTTTATTCAACTCTGACTCGATCTGATTCTGAAAAAGAGCAAAGCAATAAAGCAACCACAAAAAAAATTAAGTTCCTTGTGGGGAAGAACTGGCTACAGAATGAGAGGTAAGGATTTACATTCTGTAGTTTCCATAACACCCAAATAATGAAGAAAGAGGGGAGAGGGGAAAGGACTTGCTCTTCAGGATATCAAATAAAACGCCTTTGTGGTTCCAAAAATGTGTCTATCAATATAGGTATCCATTCTTGCAAGAAAATAAAATAAATCTTTCCTGCATTCAATAATAATAATAATAATAACGCAACCACAATGTTGAAGAGCTATCAGCAAAATATTTATTTTTAACGTATCACCTATCACCAAAGAATCAGAAGAAAATACTTTTTAACTGACAATGGGTAAGGATATTTCTTATAGACCACAGCCATTATGATTTAAAGAAGCTACTCAGTGAGCTAGAGTGTAGGGAGTACAAAGAAAAAAGAAAAGCAAAAAGAAAAAAAAAGATTTGATTTCCCCTAAGGATATTTCTTAGGATATAGAGAAAGCAAACTCCCCAACTTTGCCCTGTAAACCCCAGTCCTTGAAAGGAGTCTCTAGACTCTATCAGGTTCATTACTAATTCTATCATGCTGACTTCTTCCACTAATAATCATTGCTAGCCAAAACCATCTAGCCCCATGAACCCTTGACACGAAAAAAATCTACCTAACCACACTTATTATTCTCCAACTATCCTTAAGCATAGCTTTAACCTCATCTGAGCTCATCATATTCTATATCTTATTCAAGACTACTTTTACCTCTTCTAAAGAGAATCATTTGAACTAACAAAGTGTAAAAGCCAAAATGTTAATGGGTATAGGAAAGAAGGAAATAGAGAATGAGTGACTATGGTGAATACATTAACAAACAGGAGGCATAAGAGAAAGTAACTCTTATCTTTCTACTACATAACAAAGATAGACTTTTATATGACAAGTTGCCTGGAGAAGCCAATGAAACTGCTTTAATAAAACCATGACTTACTAGCTCTCTAAGAGCTGATCTTCCAAGCAGAATGGTCCACAGTTCTCTACTGCTCCTGGATAAAGAGAGAAAATCAATAGGTAATTTTCGATATTTTCAACTACAGAAGGCAAAGCTGGTCAGTTGAACACAATGTTGAAAATGTACTGGAATCAGCTTTTAATTGTGATATTCAGTGCACAAATAAAACAAAATAGAAATTTTGATATTCTGAGAAATACTCAGCTCTTGCTAAAAATGAAATGAATAAGATTAATTTTATGGATGCCTTTTTTGTTCAGATTGAGATTGATGAAAGTTGCTTCATCAGTTTATACCTCTATCTGCATCCTTCCGGTAACATTCAACAATCAATGAAAAATAAGACTGGAAAAGGAAACAATGTTATGTTCAGGGTCCCATTCACTTCTGGAAAGCTATATTAATCAAATTATAAAACCCATTATAAAAATTTTTTAAAAACATTTTAACTTCAGAGCCAATTATAAAACAGAAATCATGTTGGTTCTATCTTTTTTTGCTTCGAATCTATGATTTCAATTCTGTAGATGTAGAAAATTATACCAAAATAACTCAGCATCTTGTGTGTAACTTATAATTGACAAGTTAGCAATTGAGAACTTAATACATATTAACACATTAATATATGAATATATGGCCAAAAAAAACTATAGAACTTAGGTGTTCCTTATTCTAATATCAGGTTTCTATCCACATTTCATGCTGCCTGTTAATGGTTCTATAGTTCTTTGAAATATTATATCCTTTGGTCATTTCGGAAACATGATTTTTTTTTAGAAACACCCTGGAATTACAGACAAGGACTGGACCCTGTGATTTCACTATTATAAGAAACTTCCAAACGGTATGTATGGGTTGGATGATATGTCTTGCTGTCGTCTAAAGACCATCCTAGCTAAATTTTAAAGAGGATCATCACCAGGTGGCTAATCATCAAAATGATGAAGTTTTTGACAAGAGCAACTCAAAAAATTCTACTAAAGTGTGGAGGGCTTGTGATTTATAGTGGTAAAGGAAGTTCCCATATGGGTCACTAAAAAAGAATATAAGGCCATCTAGGGGAGGGGGTGGGGGGAGGGGGGGGGAAGAGGCGAAAAATTGGAACAAGAGGTTTGGCAATTGTAAATGCTGAAAAATTACCAAAGTAAAAAACCTAAAAAAAAAAGACAATTAAAAAAAAAAAAAAAAAAAAAGAAAATTAAAAAAAAAAAAAGAAAAGAATATAAGGAATAGAAATTTATTTTTCTAGTTTGAAAGGTACTTTTCAGAATCTTCAAATTAAGGAGATCTGAAACATATCTTATTTTTTTTTTATTTAATAGCCTTTTATTTACAGGATATATGCATGGGTAACTTTACAGCATTAACAATTGCCAAACCTCTTGTGAAACATATCTTAAAAGTCTGTATTTGATTGCTAAGTTCTGCTGCTTGGAAGGGAAAAGGATCAGCTACAACTAACAATTCCCCTCATTGAGCATTCCATACCTATTATTAGAAGGACCCCCAAATTCATTGCTCAAAGATAATTAGAATAATAATAGATGATATCTATTCAGTGCTTTAAGGTTTGCAAAATGCTTAATGCTTTACATACATTAAATTATTTGTACCTTAGAATTCTGTAAAGCAGGTATCATGGGTATTATTATTCTCCATTTTAGAGATGAAGAAACTATGGCTTAGAGAGACCAAATGATTTAATCCATGGTCACACAACTATTAAGTATCAGAGTCAGGATTCAATCCAATGTCTTTTTGACCCCAAGTCCAGCATCTTTTCCACTACTCCACACTATTTATCATATTAAAAATAAAGGTGGGGGCAGCTAATTGGTGCAGTGATAGAGTACCAGCCCTGAAGTTGGAAGGACCTGAGTTCAAATCTGCCTTAGAAACTCAACACTTCCTAGCTGTGTGGCCCTGGCTTGGTCACTTAACCCCAATTGCCACAGCAAAATAAATAAATAAGGATTTTATTAAAATAAAAGTGTACCTTATATAAGTATTTTACAAAAGAAACCCCAAATCTTCTGGTTTCTAAACTCAAAACACAACCCTCCATTTGGTCTATCACACATAAAAGCACAAACTCAAAATTGGAATATACTGAACAGGCCATCTAGTCCATATCCTCATTTGACAAGAAGATTAAGTGACTTGCTTAAGCTACAAATAGTCATTTAAACCTAGGGCTTTGGATGCTAAAGTTACTGCTCTTTCCATTCTATCACACTGCCTCCCTGATACCCTGCTACATTAAGTATTGTAATGATTAATTGAGGGAAAAGGATACAAAAGCTATCTTCCCTAGATATATTCATCTGGCTGAATACTTTGGGTAATCTGTTTGAAAACTAGTTTTCTTCAGTCCTACAGACTAAGATTCAAAACTTGGATAGAGCCATAGAACTTCGATGATATGATTTTTTTTATTTTTTAACAGACAAATATTAAGCAGATATTCCACAGAGCCAATAAATAAAAGATGCCTACTGATTCTTATGAGTCCACAGAGGGAAGTATGGCAACTCTTTAAGTTTCACAACAAAATTCTTTTAAAAAGCAGTTTTAGCTTTGTTTTTAACATGCACACACACACAGTATTCTAGAAATACATTAGCTGAAAAACAAAAGGGATATAAGAAAAACACTAACACTTCCCTGATTTCTAATCAATCTCTGGGTTGCTTTTTCAAGAGAAAATTTCTAAACAGGACAGTAGATTTGTAGCAGGAAGGGACTCAGAGGTCATCTGGTCCAATTCCCTTACTTTATAAGAACAATTATCTCTTTGATTTATATACACACATCTTTCAAGGAACTCAAAGTAATTCTAACATTAACTCTTTTTAGCTTCTAAGACCTTATTATACCATAGTATAATAATGAATTATTTGCCTTTTTTATTATATTTGGGAGAAAGTTTAAGCTAAGTACAGTAGAATAATTTATCCAAGTAGTCAATGAGTCAAAAACTAGGTTTTTAACTTTTGACCAAAGAGCCTAGACATTTTAAAAAGAAGTTTGAGTCTTTTTTTTGAAAAGCAGCTTCTCTTGGGAAGACTGGACAGCTGACTCTAACACAGACCATGAACTACTCTATGACTAGAAATATATTATACTGAGTTAGAGATACCACTTCTAGGGTCTGATATGAATTTGATAGGTAGCTCAATGAACAACTTAGGTGGCATAGTAGATAGAGCTCTGGACCAGAAGTCAGGAAGAGCTGAGTCCAGCTTCAAATACTTACTAGCTGTGTGACCCTGGACAGGCATGTCTCTTATTCTATTTGTCTTGATCTTGGCTTCTATAGCATCACCCAAAAAACTAGTGAGTAAGACAATTGCTACAAAATCTCTGATACAGATTCTGGCACAGAAGGTTGCGAAAACCTGCAAGAGAAGGCTTCATAGCTAAACCTCCATTATGCACGTATCACATTCTGATTTGTGTTAGTTATCTGAGTATAAGTAAGCTTCCCTTTTTACCTCTCTCAGATTTCTCATAGAATTCAATATGAATTTTCGCTTTGTACTGTTTATATACTACAGATTATCTGCTATTAAACTAAATTTTTAGAGACAGGAACTATGCCTTTCATCTTTTTTATCCTAAAGCCTGGCACAGCACTCTGAACACAGGAAATACTGAATCTCACAAGAGGACATGATCAAGAGTCATATATAGGAAAAGCTATATCAATCAGGTCATGTATGCCATTGAAATAGCCAAAAGATCCATGATCTCATCAGAATTTCCATCTTCAACAAAGATCTCTAGGTAGGGTGCTGTATTCAAGAATTCCTGAGTTCAAATCCCTTAAGACTCTTTTAAAAAAAATAAGTTTTTTATTTTCAAAATACATGCAATGATAGTTTTCAACATTCACCCTTGCAAAACTTTGTGTTACAAATTTTTCTTCCTCCCCTCCTTCTACTCTCTCCCCTAGACTGAAAGTAATCCAATTTATGTTAAACATGTGCAATTCTTCTACATCTATTTCCACATTTATCATGCTGCACAAGAAAAAGTAGTTCAAAAAGGAAAAAAAAAGCAAACAACAAAAATGTGTGATCCACATTCAGATCCCATAGTCCTCTTTCTATATGCAGATGACTCTCTCCATCATAAGTCCATTGGAATTGTCCTGAATCACCTCACTGTTGAAAAGAGCCACATCCATCAGAATTGCTCATTGTGTAATCTTCTTGTTGCTGTGTACAATTTTCTTCTGTTTCTGTTTCGCATCAGTTCATGTAAGTTTCTCCAGGCCTTTCTGGAATAAGCCTGCTGATCATTTCTTATACAACAATAATATTCCACAGCATTCATATATCACAATTTATTCAGCCCTTCTCCAATTGATGGGCATTCATTCAGTTTCCAGTTTCTAGCTACTACAAAAAGGGCTGCCAACATTTTTACATATATGGGTCCCTTTCCCTCTTTTATGATCTCTTTGGCATATAATCCCAGTAGAAACATTGCTGGATCAAAGGGTATGCACAGTTTGATAGCCCTTTAGGCATAGTTCCAAACTGCTCCCTACCATGGTTAGATCAGTTCACAACTCCCTTAGTCTTACTAGCTGTATGATTTCAGGCAGATCATTTCAGCTTTCTGCCTCAGATTCCTAATCTGTAAAATGACAGGACTGGACTTTAGATAGGCTCTAAGATACCTTCAAGATCTAAGTCTACAATGCTATGATCTTAAACCCCTCCTCTCTTTCCAGCACGACATAATGGTTTTTTCAATAATAGCCAAAAAAAATTCATTTCCTGGTCGCCAAAACTTTCTATATTTAGCAAAGTTGGTATCCTGATAAGTCTTATCATAGTCATTGTCTAACACAGTCTATAGTTATAGTTCCCTAAAATGTATCTCAGAAGTACAATCAAATCAAATCCCCTCATTTTACAGAGGAGGGAACTGAATCTCGGGACAGATAAATGACTTAAGGTTACACAGTAAGTATCCACTATGAGACTCGAACCCGAGTCCTCTGATTCCAGAGATGAGGCTCTTTGTACAATGCCAGGAAAACATACATCCTTTCCAGTTTGATGGCTTCTTTCAATTCTACAGGTTTAAGAAAAAAAAGGAAACATTCCAGTACCTTGCACAGACTTAAGGATGAGGAGCAGTGGAAAGGCTGTCTTCTGCATTACACACTAAAGTCAAAGGTTAATCAAACTACCTGAATAAATGTCTTTTTTTCCAATTAACTTAAAAAAAAAATCTTCCTTAGTGCTTGGAACAGTGGCCTGCACTTATCACACACCTGTTTTCAAGGAACCCTGAACATAATAAATGATGGTTTAAATCTTTCTGCACTTAACACCTACTGTTCTTTTTCACTGCACACAACGCCGCCTTGCACAGAAAAAGCGTTTGATAAAAGTTTGCTGAACTAATGAATGAAGTCGTCATGGCCGGATGCCCGAGCTCAGCACCCAGAAAAGGCGGCAGGCACCTTCACGGGTGGTAGACCCGCCCCAGCCCGGCCAGCAGTGGGAGGCTGCAGGCGGGGGCGGTTCCCGGGGAGGTACACGCCCCCTGACGGGAGGGGCAGCCCCCAGTCTGCGGGAGTTCAGGGACTGCAGCGCCAGCGTTGGGGAGGGGGGAAGGAAAGAAAGGAGGGATCGGGCGAGCGCGGTCACGCACGAGAGGGAGGAGGGACCGCTCACGTCTAGGCCTCCTCCATCCTCCGCTCCGCCAATTCCCCGCCGCGCGCCGGGGGCCTCGTGCCCGGGACGGAGGCCGGTTTGAAAGTAACCGTCTCGTCGCCGACACCCCCATACCGCCGCCGCCCCGAGCGCCGTCCCTCCACTCCCTCTGTATCTCGGCCTCTCTCCGTCTCCTGCCCTTCATTTACCACTGTTCCTTCTCCCCACTCCCTCTAGGAAGCAACAAGAATTCCCGGCCCGTACCTCACACAGAGCCCGCCGGCGGCAGCCGCCATCTTCGCGTCCCTCCCACGTGACCGCGCGGCAGCCCGCGCGCTGGGCCACCCGCCTCACGTGACAACGTAGGGGCGTGACCAAAGAGTCGGATAAACTACCTGCTGCCACTGTCCCTCATCTAGCGCGCTGTGTCACGTGACCTCCCAGGACCAAGATGGCGGCTTCCTGAAAAGTGCAAACCTGCGTTTGAGGACCGGAAAACCAAATGGCTGAGGGACAGGCAGTGCTGGACCCAGGTCGCTGAAAAGGAGGTGGGAAAGCGGGAGGTGTGTCGGCTCTCTCACCCCCTTCCCGCATTCTGAGCGTTAGGGGATAGTGGACTCAAGCCCATTCGGGGCTTTGGGATCACTGACCCCTGTCTCTTGTTCCGGGGCTAACGGTGTCCCCGGGCCCTTTGACGCAACGGGTACTCCGCAAGCAGCTGCCGACCCGCTGCCTTTTTTTTTCTTTTGCTAAACTCCCCCCCTCCCCCCCCTCACGTTTGGAGAGAAAGGACTGCCCTCTCCTTTTCATCCATGATCCAAATCCCTAACCCTTCGGAAAGGAGACATAGCAGCGCTGCCCCGACGTGAGGACAGTTGAATGGCTGCAGCCATGACGAGCAGAGCCACGCTGGGGGAAGCCGCCATCGTGTTTATCGTGGTGCTGAGCATCCACGGCTCAGTATGGGACCGCTATTCCTGGTGCGCCGTAGCCCTGGCTGTTCAGGCCTTCTATGTCCAGTACAAGTGGGATAGGTTGCTCCAGCAAGGGGCTGCAGTCTTCCAGTTCAGGACCACAGCTAACAGCGGCCTCCTGCCTGCCTCCATGGTCATCCCTCTATTGGGGGTGGTGATGAAGACAAGATGTGAGGGGGCAGGAAATGTCTACTTTGAGCGGTTTGGCGTGGTGGTGGCAGCCACGGGCATGGCGCTGGCGCTGTTCCTATCTGTATTGGCACTGGGCATCACCAGGCCAGTGCCCACCAACACCTGTGTTATCTCCGGCCTGGCTGGAAGTATCATCATCTACATCATGAAGCATTCATTGAGTGTGGCAGAGGTGATTGAGGTGCTGGAGGTCCTGCTGATCTTTGTCTACCTCAACATGATCCTCCTGTACCTGCTACCCAGGTGCTTCACCCCAGGAGAAGCATTGCTCATCCTAGGGGGCATCAGCTTTGTCCTCAACCAACTCATAAAGCGATCCTTAAATGTTATCCAGGGTCGGGGAGACCCAGTAGACTTCTTTCTCCTGGTAGTGGTAGTAGGGATGGTTATCATAGGTATCTTTTTCAGCACGTTCTTTGTCTTCATGGACTCCGGAACCTGGACATCTTCTCTTTTCTTCCATTTAATGACAGGTGTATTGGGCCTTGGTGTCATCATGCCCTGGTTGTACCACCTAATCCGGGAGAACCCTTTGTTCTGGCTTTTCCAATTCCTATTCCAGTCAGAAACTCGTATCTACCTCCTGATCTACTGGTCCCTGCTAGCTGCTTCAGCATGCCTAGTTGTGATGTACCAAAATGCTAAGAGATTGTCTTCTGAGTCAAAGAAACATCAGGCCTCCACAATTACCCGAAAGTATTTCCACTTCATCATAGTGGCTACTTATATACCAGGACTCATATTTGACCGACTCTTATTATATATCGCAGCTGTGATCTGCTTGGCTGTCTTTATCTTCCTGGAGTATATTCGCTTCTTTCGAATTAAGCCACTGGGCCAAACCCTGAGGAATTTGCTCTCCCTTTTTCTTGATGAAAGGGACAGTGGCCCTCTCATCCTGACTCACATTTACTTGCTGCTGGGCATGTCTCTCCCTGTCTGGCTATTCCCAAGACCTTGTGCCTCAAAGGCTAGCCTGGGAGGGGTTGGGGCTCTGGTCCCTTATGCAGGAGTGTTGGCTGTGGGAGTAGGGGACACTATTGCTGCCATTTTTGGCAGTACTGTGGGAGAGATCCATTGGCCTGGAACTGTAAAGACTTTTGAGGGGACAATGACTTCCATATTTGCTCAAATCATTTCTGTGGCTTTAATCTTAATCTTTGACACTAGGGTGGACCTGAATGCCAGCTATGCTTGGATTTTGGGGTCTATCAGCATAGTCTCCCTCCTGGAAGCCTACACTACCCAAATAGATAATCTTCTTTTACCCCTCTACCTCCAGATTCTGCTGATGGCTTAGCCTTCATGCCGAGATCATGATGGGAGGAAGTGAGTTCAAAGTAAACATTGTCAGCAATTAGCTACTTGGGTATGATGGATCAGGTGGCAAAAAGCTGATTCACTTTTGCAGTGAATTGAGATTTAAAACCAAAGCTGCTCTTGCATTTTAGCTATTGATTTCAAAATAAAGTAACATTTCAGATGAAGGAATTAGAAGGACTTATTAATAAAGTTTCCCAGTGGAAGTGCATTCTTTTTAAAAAAATTTTTAACATTTAATTTTTATTTTATTTTTTTCTCAATTACATGGAAGCACATTCTTCACAATGATATTTTTGTAAAAAATCAAAACTCCATCTTTGAAAAATAGCTTCTCATCTTAATTTATGCCTAATAGTTTAGAAGGAATTGTAAAAACTGAATTTTGTTTACTGGACTTGATTTTTGTGGGAGAAAAAAGTGGAGGGAGAAGATTTCCATAACCTTTATGAAACTATTTTAACTGGGTAAAAGGGCAGAGAAGTGCAAAAGAATGAATGAAGAAATACTTGAGTTAATGCCATTTATTTTTCCTAACTGGGCCATAGTGTGCAGAACTGAATTGGCATAGCTGGTTACTTGGAAAGTAGGAACACCTCCTTGGGTGGAAGTAGGTAGCAGAGGAACTAGGAGAAGATACTAGAATAGATATTGAAAGTCATTTTTAAAAAATGTGAGAAACTCAGGAATACTTTAGAGCAGAGTTTCTAATCACAGGGCCGTGTGCAACTCACAGTTCTCATAAGGACAGCCTGAACCAAATTAAAATGTAATTTGAAACTATTTAACAAAGTAAATATAAAATGTTATATAAATGATGTTAAAGTCAAGATGCAACCCATGTGTACAGTAGTGGTCTCTTACTGTTTGGGCATGACACCACTGTCCTGTAAGCATCATCATCCTGACTTAAATGGGAATTGTGAACCAATAAAATAAGATCTCTCCAGAATCCACTATAACCTCTTAGCAACTCAAAAGATAGAGAGAGCTTTTTCAAGATTATAGAATTGAAGAAAAAGTCTTTTAATAGTGAACATTTTGCAGACCCCAAAAATTTGCCACAAATCATTAGTTAATAAATACTGTTTAAATATAGGATCCTAAGTGACTTTTACTCTTCACTTACCACCTGTCTACCCCTTGTAGGTCTTCTCCCCTTCATAGCTGACTACCAGGGAAACCAGTAGGAGGGAATAGAGCATATATATGAGTAGGTAACTTTGAAGCCTCCAGCTTTCCTCCAGCAGGATACAGCATCTTTGCCTTTATCTTAACTCAAGCAGCTTCCTATTCTTGACAATAGGAAGAGTCCTACTACCACAGTAGGAACCAAGTTTTTTAGGACAATAATTATGGGATAGTTGGAAGTTCTCCCCACCCTACCCCCACTCTCTAAGAATTGTTACTTCAAAGTCTTATCTTTTCCTGCCCTTGAAATCTATCTTCTATTGTGACTATGTTGTAAGTCTTGGTCTGAATAAAGATTTTTTCCTGCCAGCTGGTCAGAAAAATGGCTGTATTTTGCTTGGTCTAAAGGGAGTAGCTATTAGATCAGATAGAAAGAGATCTTCAAATACATGTAGCCAGGAAGCTAAGCTGAGCTAAGGATCCAATTCTTAATGCTTGTTGAATTCTATACTGTCATTTTGATTAGGAGCTTACCATATGTGACCAGAAATCATCTAACTTCTCAACACCAAGTCATAAATTTCTAATCATAAATGTGGATATTCCCTTGTAATTTTATATCTGGAAAAATTGAAGCTCAGAGAAAAGGGGTGATAGGTTTCCTGACATTGCACAATGAATTAGTGGCTGAACAGGACTCAATCTAGTGTTCTCTTAATGATATAATTCCCTTAAATCACTCACTAGCACAAGCTAGGTAGGACTGGTATGATAGATTTTTGCTCTCTTTTACACAAAATTGTTTTGTGTATTTGGTAAAAGTACACCAGAAAATATCTTATGCATTTGGTAGTTTTTTATTCAATGACTGTCACTTTAGATGACCTTCATTCATGTCCTCTTCCCTCTATGCTCCTTCCCCCCTTCCCTATAGTTTCCCCCCCAACTCCACACACCAGGTTATTTTCTTCTTTACCAGGGGAGTCTGAGGGTAATTCAGGGGTTGATCCCAAGAAGAGAACCAGAGGTGGTAGGTATTCAGTTGTCCAGGACAAAAATAAGGGCCATGTTTCCCAGTGGGCAGAGGGAGCATCAGGCCTAGGTTATAAAATCCAAGTGATGGTGTAACACAGTTCACTCCTACCTCTAGGGTAACAGGGAGTGATTTGATGTATCCATACATTAGGCCCAAGTCTTCACCTGGAAGGAGAGGGAAATCCATCTTGCTGATTGGCATTAAGTGTACAGTAGTGGGAAGGGCAGCTCTGGTGTTGGTTGAAGCCTGAATAGAAGGGAAGAGAGAAGTGCTAAAATCTTCAGCTTTTTTATAGCTTTAAGGATCTCTGAAACATTTGGGGAAAACAAGAAGGAAAAGATGCATGTAGATAGTTCTTGGGAAAAGAGCCAGGCTGCCTGACATTCCAGGGGCACCTCAGCTTACCAATTATCCTGGCTCCAGTGAGTATCCTTGGATTCCATGATGTGGAAGGTGTATGCATGGCGAGAATGGGTGGAGAGGTTCAGCTCACTCTTATGAACGACTTCTCCATGTATCAAGATAAGACCCCCTGGCAGAAGGGATAAAAGGGTCATATTTCTTTATCTGATAGTGTCCCATTCTAGTGCTTGCGTCTCCCTATCTGGATGTACCCCTAGTCTATCACCTGAGCATCTCCCCAAAGCAATAACAAATGACAGGCACAGCTTAAGTCTCGACTGTTCTGGCAACTATACCCATTAAGCAGGAAAAGCCAATGTTGCTCTCAAAGAAGATAACCATGGTCTCCCCAAAATTACCCCAAAGATACAACCTTGGAGCTGTTGGACCCAATTGCTTAACATAATCACCTAAAATCCAACTTCCTTCCTAGCATGTGATACCTTTAGACCCTTTACCTTTCCGAATGGGAGTAGGGATGAAACGGCTATCCTTGTAATTTGGTTCAGAGCCTATGAAGTTGGTGCTACCCACAGAGTCTGTCTGCACCCGTACCATCCTTCGGAAAATGCCACCTGCATTGTTCACAAGAACAGCCAGATGAAGAACCTCAGATGCCTCTAAATGGATTTCCCTCTGGGCAGACCCAGAAGGGAGGAAGGAAGATGTTTCAGAGACGCTTTGCTTACCTGTGTGGGAGCCAGGGATGAACCAGAGGCAGCCATTCTCCAGGGTGGCATCCTCCAGGGCAATCCAAACACCCAGCACTCGGCCCAGTGGCTTAGTGTGGAGAAAGGTGGCATCCTGGTGCGGGGTAACTATAAGCCCACCAACCTATAGTTTGGCAACCTATACCCTGGCCCCCTCCTTCACCCAGTTTTGATCCCAAAGCTGAATTCTCCCTTTCCATTTAGCTAATATCCATTTCCTTCCCCCTTTTCTTTACCAGGCTAAAGCTTCTCCTCATTCCATGGTTATGACTGGTTCAAAACTAGTTCCATACCCCCCTACCCACAAAGAGCCAGGGAGCTAATTTCCCAATCCCTAAGAATGCTATCACTGTTTATGTGATTTATGCACTGTATACATCATGATAAGTAACACAGGAATCTATGCACGGCTCACCTTCCCCGCCAAAGTGTGGTTGCTGAAAGAGAAAAGAGAACTGATGAAATAGAAGATCGAAGGGGGTAGGGTGGAGTTGGGAGAGAGATTGAGATATAAGGAAATTTTGAATTTTCCAAGATCATCTCATTCTTGTTTATTTTATTTTTTTGCTAAGGCAGTTGGAGTTAAATGACTTGCCCAGGATCACACAGCTATTAATCACATAGTATTAAATATCTGAGGCTAGATCTGAACTCAGGTCCTTCAGACTTCAGGGATGGTGCTTTATCCACTATGCCATTCATCTCACTGCCCCATCTCATTCTTGGTAGAATTTTCTCAGTTTAAAATCTTAGGGAAGAAAATTTCTCCCACTAGTTGGGAATACCATCCTCCTTTTAAAATCTTCTTAAATTGGACCAAGTGGTGGTATTGTTTACAATCCCTTATGAAAAAAAGTTTTCAATATCTGTTATATTTTGTTCTTCACAACCTTTTGCATTTTCACTTGGGCAAAATGGATCCCAGAAAGATTTCCCCAAAGCCCCTAAGTGAATTGTGCTCAAGTAGAAAGCTTACCTTAAAGATGTACATGCTTTGAACTACCACGGGTATTTCAAGCCCCAGACTCTTGACCAACTCCTAAGAAACAGTATAATCCACTGATTCAGATTCAAGAGTCCATTATTACAAAATATCACTAATCCCATATATGGGAGATTTTCAGAGTTATCCCTATCCCTGCCTCATTGCTTAGCCACTCTCCTAGCCTGGGTTTAAAACTGCTCCTTCTCCCTTTGGCAGAGAAAAAAGGGAAGAGTAGGAAGATGAAGAGGAGCATCTATTTTCTTATTAGCATGGAAATAACAGAATACCATTTAAAGTACAAAGATGCTGGGACATGGGGAATCCTTTCCATTCTTCTGCTAGCTTTGGTTTAGGAGGTGAAAGGAGTGGGGTAGTGTTAAGGGTTCCAACTATATATGCCCCAGGCTACCTGACTTTGGGTTGGGGGTGAAGAGGCCATGAAGACAAACTGAAGCCCAGGTTTTTGTCAGACTTCTGGGGAAGGGCTCTAAGACAGTGGAGAATTCTAAAAGAACTTTTTCTCACTCACCTGCACCTGAAGTGAGTGGGTAACACTCTTGAAAACAGGATCATGAGCATGCAGAGCTGTAGGAGCAGGAGATGGGAGACTGACTCATTTGGATGGAATCTGAGCTGCTCTCCTAATCCACTGCTGCCTAACCCTCCCCACCAAGGAAAGAAAGCTAGAGGCAGCCAAGTCAAATAGCCAAGCCAAAGTATAGAAGCCAATACCACAGTGTCCCAGAGGTATAGGATGGGGAGGACAAAACCTTCACTGCCCAGAGGGTTGTGATGGAAGAAGGAAAGCAGGAACCTACAGCCAGCCTTCCCCAACCCACAAAATACACTTGCTCCCAGCACTATGGGGAGAGGGCCGCAGTTTCTTCATTGTTGGAATTGTCACAGGAGTAGATGAAAATGAACACCGGTTACTATGTATACCTACTATTCAAAAAATAACTAGAAAACTATTAAAAGGAGGAAGCAGAGAAATGAACACCCCTTACCTCCCCCCACCTCTCAGGAAAGACCACGCTCCCGTGGTGTAAAGGGGATGATAAGGGCCAGGGAAGAACAATGTGTACAAGGACGTACAGACCCATCAGGGCATTCTGCCCTCCCCTATGATTATCTAAAACCATCCTTACCATGACCAATCTTATTGATAGAGTTCTCTGGTGGGACTAGAAAATTGCCTATGAAATAAAAGAGATGATGAGAACTAGAGGAAAAATTGGAAGTCCATTTTACTGTAGCTAGAAAAGATTAAAAAAAAATTCAATTGTCTTACTCCCTCAGCCTGTCAAGCTTAGTTAATATTTACATAACCCAGTCCCTGTCCCTGTCCACTTCTTACCTTCCTTGTCAAACACTCCTTTTTCAAAGAAGAACCTAATCTTGTCTCCACTGGTCAAAAAATAGTCCGTATTGCCCTGTGAGAGGTATGGGGAAGTGAGGAAAATTATTCAGACATACATCAAATTATTGGCAGAGCCAAGATTGTTCTTGAGTTCTACTGGTGGGGTCAGGACTTGTGAAGGCTAAAAGTCAGGTGCCCCAAAGTCAGTGATACTTCTTTGATCCTTCATTCCAAGCAGATACCGTGGAGTGAGACACTTACTTAGCTAAGGGCATCAGTTGAGCCCTAGTTTAGATCCTTATCCTAGCTTCTTCAAGAAGATGGTAATATATTTTAGTCACTGCTTCCCTGGGCTATATTATAAGTAGGAAGGGGCTCAATATGGTATCTTCTCCACTATTAGATTAAACTCAGGTATCATGATTCCAAGTGAGGACTCAAAGCTTACAGGAATTCTGAGAACCAGAATCTTGAGAAGGGACAGTAAGAGAGAGCTTCTGCTATTCTTTCTAATAAATAAACAGGAACAGACCCTGCGTGACTTCAGGCTAAAGCATTGGGAGGGGTGAAAGAGAGTAGCTCTGGGACTAGGATCTTCTAACAGTGTTTGAAGATTTTTTTAATCCCTAAAACTGGAAGTATTTTCAATCATCTTTGTCCCAGGGAAAAGGAATTTAATTGGTCTCCATCCAGGAAAGGGAAAGAGAAGGAATGAGGGTAAGAACTAAGCCCACAAAATGCTCACAAGCTCATGACTAAAATTCTGTTATCTGTATCTCCTAGACCAGCATTTATTTATTATCAGTTATCAGAGGGTTTAAAGGTCAAAGGTATAATCATTAATCTCCTAGATTAGGCATTTTAAACCTGGAAATCTGTGGATTTGAATGAGAAAAAATTACAACTTTATTTCAATATTATTGGTTTCCTCTGCAATTCTAATGCATTTTATTTTATGATTATTCTGGGAAAGGGGGGGGGGTCATAGGTTTCACCCAATTGCTGATGGGATCCAGGACACAAAGAAGAATCTAGAATTTCTAGAATCCTAATCTAGAACCTCTCTATCTTTTACATACTACACACAGAGAAGTGAAGAGACTTGCTTAGGGTCATCCAAATAGTGAATAACTGAGCCAGAATTTTCCCCCCTGAGGCAATTGGGGTTAAGTGACTTGCCTAGGGTCACACAGCTAGGTAATGTTAAGTGTCTGAGATCAGATTTGAACTCAGGTTCTCCTGACTTCAGGGCTAGTGCTCTAACCACTGCACCGCGAGCCAAAATTTAAAGTCTAGTGATCCTATACTAATTCTAGGTATTGTGCTTTCCTCCCTACAAAATGTTGCCTCTCTCATTCAACCTAATTAAATAGAAGGCTAATAAGTGGCTGAGTGTCTAGCATATTGGATGTAAAGTTGGGAAAATGTCAGTTCAAATCCTGCTTCAGACACTTAAGGAGGTGGTGATGTCCTTTCCTTCCCCTTCCTCCTATTCCTCCCTGCCACATACTCTCTATTTTGGGCAAGTCAATTAAGCTTTGTCCAGATTTCCTCATCTCTATGTAAGAGATTATCTGTCTCCCAGAGTTGTTATGAAGATCAAATATGATAATATTTTTAAGTGTTTTGCTAACCTTAGATACTTCAATAGAAAAAATAGCTATGTGTTTGTTCTTGTATTATTTATTAAACTCCTATTTTCTGTGAGACAGTAGGGATAGGACCAAAAAACAAACAAGACAGTCCCTGTCCTTAAAAGTATACATACATATATACATATATATATGATAAATAGTTATAAATTATTCAGTAACAAATATAATTTGAGGATAGATAGAACACTAAAACTGGAAAGATGAAAACAGCTTTCATGGAGGAAGTAGCATCTGAGCCATCCCTGGAATACAAGTATGGGAGATAGGAGCTAAGATTAAATCTGAGGTAAAACCAGTCAATGCGGCCCACCAGCAATAAACAACATTAGAATGAATGTAAAAATCAGATAGTAAGGCAGTTATCATGGCAAGGCATGACTAGCAACAGCATCAGAGGGCAAGGTGTTCTGGAGCGGAAGGCAGTTGAACTGATTAAATAAAGGAAGGAAGGAAAAGGAACAAACATTTATTAACTTATTATGTACCTGGAACTGTACTAAGTACTTCATATATATTATCTCTTTTAATCTTCACAACAATCCTGTGGGGTAGGTACTAATTTTACTCCTATTTTATAGCTGAAAGAATTAAGATATAAAAAAGTTAGTGACTTGCTCAGAGTCACAAAACTAACAAGAGTCTAAAGCTGCATTTGAACTCAGGTCTTCCTTACTCCTAGGGGCAGCCAGGTGGTATAGTAGAAAGAGCAGTAAGCCTGAAATCAAAAATACTTCAGTTCAAATCTGTCTGCTTACACTTACTAGCTTATGACTGAGACAAGTCACTTAACCCTATTTACTTCAGTTTTCTCCTCTATAAAATGAGCTAAAGAAGGAAATGGCAAATCACACCAATATCTTTATGAAGAAAACCTCAAATAAGATCATGACAAATTAGACATAACTGAAAAGATGAAACAACAACCCTCTATCCATTCTGCCATTTAGCTGTCTCTAAAGGAGCCTGGTAATGAAGGGAAGAAAGTGAGATCAAAGCAAAATGTACAAAGAAAGTGCAAAAGGATTGGGGGAATAGAGGTCCTCCTGAGTATAAAAAATAGGTTTAGGAAGCATGAAGCAGAGATAAATTTGAAAAAGTAAGAGGTTGTGATATGACAGAAAATCAAGTGAAAGTTTCTGCAGCCACAGAGACAACATTCTCCTAATGGCATACAAATGATTATAGACAGAATATTCATATCACCATAGTGGGAATAAAAAGGGTTGTGAACAATTAAGAGAATTAGGGCTGAGTGAAATGAGCAGGGCCAGGAGATCATTATATACTTCAATAACAATACTATATGATGATCAATTCTGATGGACGTGGCCATCCTCAGCAATGAGATGAACCAAATCAGTTCCAATGGAGCAGTAATGAACTGAACCAGCTACACCCAGCGAAAGAACTCTGGGAAATGACTAAGAACCATTGCATTGAATTCCCAATCCCTATATTTTTGCCCACCTGCATTTTTTATTTCTTTCACAGGCTAATTGTACAATATTTCAGAGTCTGATTCTTTTTGTACAGCAAAATAACGGTTTGGTCATGTATACTTATTTTGTATTTAGTTTATACTTTAATATATTTAACAATTGTCAATGCTGTAAAATTACCCATGCATATAATTTGTAAATAAAAAGCTATTAAAAATAAAAAATTTAAAAAAAAAGAGAATTAGGAAAGGTCTTGTGCAGGAGACTGCACAAGAGTTGTTTGTTGAAGGGTCAGAGATTGCAAGAGGAAGATGTGGAAAGAAGGTTATTACATGAGAAGTACAGCTTGTGTAAAGCCATGGAGGTGGGAGATAAGATATGTATGGGAAACTGCAATTAGGCCAGTTTGGAATATAGAATGCATGGCAGGGAATGATATAAAACAAATCTAAAAAGGGAGGCCAGAGCCAGATCATGAAAGCCTTAACTTTCCATGCCAAACAAATAAATTTGTATTTTATCCTAGGAGCAGTAGGAAAACACTAAAGATTTCTGAGCAGAAGACAAACATGATCAAACCCATGTTTTAGGAACATAATTTGTCCTCTGTGTAGAAGATGAATTAGAGAAGAGAGAGTTTGATCAGGGAAACTAAACCAACACAATATGCCAGATGGGAGAATGAGGAGATAGTTTGTAGTTCTTAGAGATGAAAGAGTAATGAGTAATCAAGAATATGGCCATTCTTTTGTGTGCATGAAGTGAGTGAAGGTGTGTCATGAGAGTTTGGAAAGTTGATGAACTGGGAAACCAGTTACATACATCAGTATGCAAATTAAAGTCTTTGTGTTTGAGAGGATAGTTTGGGTTCAGAAAATGTCAAAATAGTATTAGGAGATACATAACAATTTCCCACACTTGTAATTGCTCAATAAATCAAATCAGGTGCTCTGCTGCTGCTTATGGCCATGTTAACCTGGTTCTGTGCCCTACTGAACAACCAGAATGAAGAAAGAAAGAAAAAAAAAGGTAAACAGTTTACACTTTATAGCAACTTCTTGTTAACCTTTCCTTGAGCATGCTTGTGACCCCCAGGTCAAAGAACCTCTCCCTCTTATTCCATAAACTCCTCTAATCTCAGATTAGATTCCCAAATAAAGGTGTTGGGAAAAAATACTGGAAAAATACAAGGAAACTCGAATTATGTTCCAGTTGCAGAAATTTATTAGCTGTGTAATCTTGAGTAAGTTATACTGTCTCTGTTTGCCCGAGTTTTCTGATCTGTAAAGAAAAAATAATAATGGTACCCACTTCCCAAGGTTATTGTGAGAGCAAAATAATATCATTATTGTAAAGTGTTTAACACAGTGACTAACATGCTAAGCACTATGTTTTTATTATTTCTTTAATTGAATGTAATTGTTCTATACCTGATAACCTGAAAACCTGGTTTTAATATTCCAAAGGTAATAAGATCAATTATTTTTATGTGATAATTTGGAAACGAAATTGAGGTTTTGTTTCAGATTTTTTTAAAAAAATATACGATATTGTTCATGTTATCATTGTATTTCTAAATTCTCTTATATCGTGAAATTTTAGAGACAGAAATGCTGTTAGACAAAACAACTTTTTTAATCTGGATGCCGTTATGCCTGAAATAGGCTTTTAAAAGGATGTGATACATGCATTTTTGATTTCCTTCACAAGCTAATTGTACAATATTTCAGAGTCTGATTCTTTTTGTACAGCAAAATAACGTTTTGGTCATGTATACTTATTGTGTATCTAATTTATATTTTAATGTATTTAACATCTACTGGTCATCCTGCCATCTAGGGGAGGGGTGGGGGGGTAAAAGGTGAAAAATTGGAACAAGAGGTTTGGCAATTGTTAATGCTGTAAAGTTACCCATGCATATATCCTGTAAATAAAAGGCTATTAAATAAAAATAAAAAAATAAAAAAAGGATGTGATAAAAATAGATATTTGAAAACTGTTAAATATTTAATGAAGTATATTTTGTTATAAAGCAGATAATAGATAATGTTGGATAATAGTAATGTTTATAATTGCCTATAATAGTGAATTTTCACTTGAAAATTCTTAGTTATAATGAAAGTATATAGAGTGGCTAAAAGATGTAGTTCCAACATATTAATTAAAGTAAATACTAGGTATTTACTGTATATCTGAAGTCCCAGAATATGAGTAGTTTGAATTTATAAATAAAGGATAAGTGAAATGTAAACTGTTAGGGAAACATCAGGAAAGATATTCAAGTCCTAAGCTGTGGTTAGTGAAATTTTGCTTTTTAAGGTAAAAATTCCTGGAACTGTGATTTACTACTTTTGTTTTGAATTTTGATTACAGAGACAATTGTCTGAATTGTCATGAAGCCAACAGTAGAAAATGGCATGTCTTGCAGTCTGGGAACTGGCAAAAATGGATGTCTATGACTAGTTTGGGAGATATCTTTGGTATGGCCTAAGGTAGTATTCTCATGATTCTATTTCCCCATTGTTCAATTTCCTTGCTGAAAAGAAAATTTCCCCTCTTTAATCCTGAGTCTTGCTTTCGATACCTTGTGACTGTAGCCTGTCATATATGATTCATGCCTGGAATCAAACAGAGGTAAGGAAGTTTTCTCCCCTCTTATATGGGCCATGTCCCTCTTTTTCTTTGTACAACAAATATCTATAACCAGAAATTTTATGAGTACAATACTAAATCTGTTTAATAATGATTAATACTAATACATCTCTGAGTTACTATAATAGGCTATAAGTATGACCATCTTCCAATTTTAAATTGTATTTTCAAATTACAATAGAGGAATGATATCCTTCTAAGAAGGAAATTATTAGACAAAAAATTAGTAAAAGAAATTATTAGACAAAAAAAGATGTAATATAAAAAGTTTTCTAAATAAATGGAATAGCAAATTTTTAGAAGTGACAGGATTAGGCTGTTTTCTCAAAGAATTATATATCCATGTACATGATTGGATTCCACATTTACCTATCATGGAAATAAAGGCTTTGAGTATGTATTAGTAATAAGTTCTCAAAATTGGATTAAGAATTTTATGCATAAATTTCCATTTTTAAAGTATCTGATAATTTTAAAGGACAGAAGAGTTGATTTTATAGTTGGACCCTCAAAATTTTTTTAAAGACTCTTATTTCCGGTGCAGGATTTAGAATGGTACATAAACTGAAATTCTCTGAAGTTTCAAGAATGGAAAACCAGAAGGCAATTAGATGGCACAGTGGATAGAGCACGGGCCTTGGAGTCAGGAGGATCTGAGTTCAAGTTCAGCCTCAGACACTTAACATTTCCTAGCTGAGTGATCTTGGGCAAGTCACTTAATCCCAATTACCTCACCACCCCTTCCCCTTAAAAAAGATTGAAGAATTAAATTTAAGACATACTAAATTATATTAAGTCAGAATTATCTAGGAATTTCCAGATTTGGAACCAGAGAAATAGAACCCTTTTTGTAATGGTCCTGAGAATATTGTCCAAGAAAAGATATCCAACAACCAGATATAACTACATGAAACTTCTGAACATTCATTCATTCAAAATGTGCTGGTGAAATGGACACTGAGAAGACATTACTAGGATACAAGGAGACTTGCTGCTAGTTAATATTAGTTTTAACTATTGTATTGTTTTGGTCTTTTGTTTCAAGATGTTTATATTTAATTTTTTTGTTACTTTGTGACATGTAAATCCCCCTTCTCAAAACTAGTACATTGTGACCCCTTTAAGTAGTTTGATCTGGACCTTTACACTAATATAACCTGACTTAATTGAAATTATGATTATGAATTTTTGAAAAACTTTATTGCATTGTTTAAACCCAGCTCTGTGTAACTGGAAAACTGGACCATCTCTTTGTGCTGTTTAGAGACCTTTAACTAAAGATCTATGTTATGCTGAGCAGAAACTCATATCCAAATATTGATGCAATGAGTCTTCTCTAAGGGATCCTAGCAAGCCATTCTGAATACTACCACAGCTGCCAAACTTGTGGGTGTGTACTCCCGAATCATCTGGAGAAAGCCCCTGTCCCTGAGTAGATGGCAGAACTCTTTAGGGATGGCAGAAACCTCAAAGCCATCTAAGTATAGACCCAGAAGCAATTGACATCCAGATGAGCTAGCTGTTTCAAGATTCTGGATGAGGACTGAGTATACTGTCCTAGTTTTGTTTTGTTTTGTTTTGTTTTCTTCCTTTCTTCTCCTTTGTTATATGCTCAACCATCAAGACCATGCTTTACCCTCTTTGTAGTGGCTAGAAACTGGAAACTGAGTGGATGCCCATCAGTTGGAGAATGGCTAAATAAATTGTGGTATATGAATATTATGGAATATTTTGTTCTTGAAATGAAACAGGATGATTTCAAAAGGCCTGGAGGCATGAACTGATGCTGAGTGTAAGCAGGACCAGGAGATCATTTATACTTCAACAACAATACTATATGATGACCGTTCGTGGACCGGCATCCTCAACAAGAAATCAACCAAATCATTTCCAATGGGCATAAGAACTGAAATCGCCTAGAAAAGAACTCTGGGAGATGATTAAAAACCATTACATTAATTTCCAATCCCCATATTTTTAGCCCCTGCATTTTGATTTCCTTCACAAGCTAATTGTCAATATTTCAAGTCTGATTCTTTTTGTACACAAAATAACGTTTTGTCATTATACTTATTGTTTCAATTTTTTTTAATGTATTTAACATCTACTGGTATCCTTCATCTGGGGAGGGTTGGGGGTAAGAGGGTAAAAATTGGAACAAGAGGTTTGGAATTTTAACTGTAAAGTTAGCTATATCCTTTAAAAAAAAAGGTATTAAATTAAAAAAAAAAAAAAAAAGAAAGAAAGAAATGACCAACAGGATGATTTCAGAAAGGCCTGGAGGGCCACAGAACATGCTGGGTAAATGAGCAGGACCAGGAATCATTATAACTTCAACAACAATCTATATGATGACCAGTTCATGGACCTGGCCATCCCAACAATGAACAAAAATCATTTCCAATGGGCGTAATGAACGACCACTGCCTGAAAAGAACGGAATTTAAAAACCAACATTAATTTCCAATCCCATATTTTTACCCATTTTGATTTCCTTCACAAGCTAATTTACAATTTTCAAGTCAATTCTTTTTGTACAAAATAACTTTGTCATTATACTTTTGTGTATCTAATTTATATTTTAATGTTTTTTTTTTATTTATTTTATTTGGGATATATACATGGGTAACTTTACAGCATTAACAATTGCCAAACCTCTTGTTAATTTTCCCTCTTCCCCCCACCCCCTCCCTAAATGTCAGGATGACCAGTAGATGTTAAAAATATATTAAATATAATTAGATACACAATAAGTATACATGACCAAAAATTATTTTGTAAAAAATCAACTCTATTATTTTAAACAATTAGCTTTGAAAAATCAAAAAATCAGTTTAAATATAGGATTAGAATTAATGTTGGTTTTATCATCTCAGAGTTTTTTTCTTTATAGCTAGTTCAGTTCTTCTCTCCATTAAAATAATTTGGTTATCTTTTAGAGGATGGCCTGATCCATCAGAACGTCATCATCTATATTGTGAAAAATTTAAGATTCTTCCTTTCCTCACATCAGTTCGTTCTATTTTTAATGTGTTTAACATCACTGGTCATCCTTCATCTGGGGGAGGTGGGGGGTAAGAGGAAAAAATTGGAACAAAGGTTTTGGCAATTTTAATGCTGTAAATTACCCATCCTATAACCTGTAAATAAAAGCTATTAAATTTTTAAATTTTTTTTGTACAAATACATGAAAAAAGACCATGCTTTAAAATTGTTTACTTTTCCCCTCTATTCTTTTTTGTTGTGGAAATAATGGCTAGATAAGACCTATACAATTTAACATCTTATCTTAGCCCAACTGGCTTCACATGGCATCTTGGCTGATATCTGCCTCTATTTTATTGGCAAGAAGAATAAGTATTCTTTTATGCCCCCTCCATTTGTCCAAAAGGGGGAAATGTCAACCCCTTTTTCCAGATCCTGGCTCCAACAAACTGCCTTGAACCAAATAACAACGATTATAATCCTAAATGACCAAATGGTGCCCTGTCCATCTTAAACTTGGTTCTGTGCTACATTGAACAACCACAAAGCTCAATGACCTTAACAGCTTGGAGACTGTTTAATGAAGACTCAAGAATACTGGTGTTGGAATCTAGGCATTTGTAATTTTCATGCTTAAAAACCCTACTTCTGCCTTTTTAGGAGGGAGTTCTCACTCACAAGCTGTTCCCCTCACTTTGAAATTACTGTTTGACTCCCACTGTCCTGAATCCTGACTGCTCTGTTCAATTCTAGCTATTCAAAGGTTAGAGTTTGGTTCATTCCAAATGACAAGAGAAACCTATGAGCTAGATCCAGAACTCCTTTAGAATACAGAGTGAATGAGAGGGATGTTGAGAGACTGTCCTAAGAATCTGGATAGAGTGATATGAAGTGAAGGCCAAAAGAAAAGAAAATGTTGAATCATCAACATCTCTTTCTCCTTCCAAAGGGAGTGAAGAACAGACTTTGTCCTCTTTCAGGTCTAGTTTATACAGCAAAGCAGAGCAGAAGGTAAACTATTAGAGACAGTCACTAAGGATAGTATGTCTTCTGGAGGTTTATTTGAGTATAAAAAGATGGAAAAATAGGAAGTGATCTAAGATGAAGGAAACAGCAGGGGCTGTCAAGGGATACAGTGAAAAGGGAGGCCAGAGCAGAACAACATAGAAGTGAGGGGCTCTGAACTTCAGGGATTAGAGGGAAGAGGAGATAGGAATTTCCAACTGTTACTCAACACCTCCATTTATATGTCCTGCCCATTTTAAACTTAATATGTGCTGAAATTAATTCATCATTATCATCTTCTCTAAACATGTTTTTTTTCTTCCTATCTTCCCAATCTCTTCATGATATCACATCTTCCCAAGCCAAAACTATCTCAGGAAAAGGAGGAGGAGGAGGAGAAGGAGGAGGAAGAGGAGGAACAGAAGAAAGAAAACACAACATAATCCATGTTCTTTCCTAATCATTATTTCCATTCCTCTAAAAGTCCAGGATATGACATATACAAGCGTATCACAATATAAAAGATAAAAGAAAAGTGCATTGATGTTTGGTGAGGTTTACCATCACTGCCCTATCAGCTCTCCTTAACATTCAATATCACCAATTTTTTTTTTTTGGGGGGGAGGCTGGGGCCATTGGGGTTAAGTGACTTGCCCAGGGTCACACAGCCAGGAAGTGTTAAGTATCTGAGGTCAGATTAAAACTCAGGTCCTCCTGATTTCAGGGCTGGTGATCTATCTATCTAATCTATAAGGGACTGCGCCCCTTACCTGTCTCCTGCTAATCACTTTTTTTCTCCTTAATAGGCTTCTCTCCTGGTTTCTATGACCCAGTTCTCTTTTGGTTCTCCTCCTACCTATATGAGTAATTCCTCTTACTTTTCTTTGTTGGATCTTAATCAGGTCACGGCCACTAAACAATGGGTGCCCTTCGAGGCTTTGTACTGGGCTCTCTTCAATCTCTACCTTTATACCATTTTGCCAGCAAAAAATTCCACCTTCTGAAGGAAATCCCCCTTAATGCTAATGTCTTTTCTCTATTGGTTATTTCTAATACAGTTTATATGTCTTCTTTGTTAGTTGTTAGTTGTATATTGTATATCCTATTAGACTAAGTGATTATACTTGAGATTAATCCTTGAGAGATTAGATCAGTCTATTTATTCGTATTTTTACTTAGTATACTGCCTGATACATAGCAGGTACTTAATAAATGCTTTTTGATTGAGTGGGATAAGTGCTGTTGTAGAAAAGTATAAGATAGGATTTAGGCAATCTACACACACACACACACACACAAACAAACAGATAATTTTTTTTTGGACAGGACCTATGATTTCATTCTTGCAGGGAAGTCCTCAGTGAGGCAACTCCCTTCACTATTGAAGAACAATTCCTGCTCAGCCACTTCCAGGTTTAGAACTTGCTAGGTGTACAGATAGATTAATAAGTCACTTGCTCAAGATACCTGTACATATTTGTCAGAGGCTCCAAGGCCAAGTGATTGACTATATTAGACTATAACTAAATGACTATATCTAAAAATTTAATGGTAAAAAAAAAAAAAAACTCTCATTTGACTATGGGAGAAGCTGAGATCTGTGTATATTTAATACCAGAAGAGGGCAGTGTGGTATAGTGGTGAGAGCCAGGAAGCCAGGATACTACCTGGACTCGTAGCTGTTCCTCTTCTTGAGTAGAGAATTCAGTGCGACAGTGAGATGGGACTTCCATTTTTGCTATGATCTTCTGGATTTGCTCCCTCATGATATCACACTCTTTTGGGGAAAATACTCCTTCCAGGACCAGAAATCCATCCTCCTGAAACTATGAAAGAAGTGGAGTCTCTTTCAGAGCAAGGCTTTTATCTCTCCCTTCACCCAAATCTTACATTTGAAGAACAAGGTTTAGAAGAGGGAGGCCTCTGAAGTAATGTCTGAGAATGTTTCTGCACGTGGCCCTCCAGTCCTCTTCCCTCCTCACATAAACATTTTTATTAGATTTTTATTAAATTAGTTATAATTTAATTAGATTAGTTTGACAATTTGGCCTGAAGGGATAAAATAAAGGATTATGGATTTCCATTGTCTTAAGAACAAATTCAAATTCCTTAGCCTAGCTTTTAAATTCCTCCATGTTGTAGTCCCAACTGATCTTCCCAGGCTCATATAATCCATAGAATCAGAAATTTTCATCTAAGACTTTAGAGGTCACCTTCTTTCATTTTGCAAATGAGGAAACACATCTAAAGAGTGTTTTGCTTAAAATCAAAAGGTAATAAGTGGTAGATACAGAATTTGAACATAGGTCTTAGTTCTGTCCCAGTCCCAGCCCCTCTTCTATGGCTCTCTTTACAGTTCTCCTTAATTTGATTTATGCTTTCCTTTCTCTCCCCACAATCCCAGCAGCTGAAATGCTCTTGTTTCTTTTCTCTACTTTAGTTAAGTCCTTTCTATCCTTCAAATCTCAGTTCACCTTCTAACTGACCTCCTTCAAATAGCTTTACTTCACCAACCCAACCATCAGTGGTCTGTCTTTTGCCTCAGTATTTAGGACAAACTATCTGAGATTCATTACATTATTGTATTTATATTTATCAAATTTCATTACATTCATATTATTTATGTATATAATATTAAATGGCCCAATAACTAACATTTCTATCACAATAAGATTTACAAAATCAGCTTTCTTCATGACAACTCTGTGGAAAAATGAGCTATGAGCTATGAGCATTCTCATCTCCTTTTATTGGTAAGGAAACTGAGGCACATAGAGGTAAATGACCAATTGTCCAACATGCTGATCTCAAGTCTTCTGACTCTAAGCTCAAGTGCCAAGTGTTCTTTCCCCTGTGCTACATGGTATATACTATTGGTATATCGAGGCACTGTGAATGGGGCACTGCTCCTGGAGTCAGGAAGATGAGTTCAAATTTGACCTCAAGACCTTTAATAGTTGTGTGGCCTTGGGCAAATCATTTAAACACTATCTGCCTTACATCTCACCTGTAAAAAGATAATAACAGCACCTACCTCACAGAGTTGTGAAGATCAAATGAGATCAAATTTGTAAAGTGCTTAGCACTGTATCTGGCATATAGTAGGTGTTTAATGAACACTTGTCTCCTTCCCTAACTGGACTTAGAGTCCTTAAGGGAAAAAAAAATATATTTTTTAATATTTTTCATTTTTGTATTCCTAGCACCCTGGAAAAGACATAGGAACAGCATTTTAAGATGCAAGTGAAGCAAGTTGTGGTCCCTTTAAAAAACTACATTTGTAGTTTCCTTTCTGATTCCCAACCCCTCCTAGCTGATGCATTATTAATTCAGGAAACCAGGACCTTTAATTCACAAATCCTGATCAAAAGCATCCCTTTGAATTCCAATAGGAGATCCAGGCTTGTCTCAGTCCCCACCAGATCTGAACCAACTTGGGACTCCACCCACAGGATCTCCTTTAGCTAAATCTCTCATTATAAAAAGAGCCAAACTAAAATCCTCTCTTTGCAAAGGTTCTAAACATGCCAGCCCTCCGCTTGGCATGCCAAGGGTCTCTGCCCACTGAAATACTGTTTCCAGTGCCATCTTCTCTTTACTCTCATCTATTTCCTTAACTAGACTTTAACCTTACTTCCAATCCTCACAATAAACCTCTTTTCTCAAACTAGGTTTTCAGGTCTGTAAATTCCTTAACAGGGGATTCTTGCGCTGCCAAAAAGGAGTTCCCCAAAGTTCCCTACCCTTGTGCCGAATTCTGAAGGGTTGCAGGGGAGCTCCATTTGACTTCCTGAACCCTGAACCTGCCACTAGACTTCATTTAACTCCCTGACCACCAGAAACCCTAATTTCATTTGGGTACCCCAAATCTAAACCTCTAATCTGATCCTCAAAGTGAGGATCTGTGAGGGAAGTAAAATAAGTATTATTGGCTATAACTTACAGATGAAGAAACAGACAAATGTTGTAAATAGTTTGTCTTTGGTCACACAACTCACAAACTCAAGCAACATGTGAATTCAGGACTTCATATTCTACCATTCTGCCTCCATAATGGCTGCTTAATGAATGTTTATTGAACACGGTGCTATTTTGAGTCGTTATTCTGTCTTGTCCTGTTGGTGAAGGTGATTGGTCATTTCCTTCTGTACTCGTTTCAGGGAACTGAAGCAAACAGGATTTTTAAAGGGACTTGCTCAGGGTCACACAGCTAGTAAGGAGTGGAACCCAGATTTGAAGTCAGGAAAATGAGTCTTTCTGACTCAAGGCACTGCACTCTGTCCCCTAGAGAATGGGATAGAATCCTAATATGTAGGAAAGACGCTGAATTTGGAATAAAGGGAACTAAATTCAAAGTTATCTGAATAATATTATCTGAAAAATAAGAGTCTATATGAGCTTAAAAGTCCTGCCCCCCTATTCTGTGACAAGAGGACCCCTTCGAGGTACAGCTGGTCCCATCCCTGGCTCTTTCCTTTCTCCCCATCTCCACTAATGCTTCTTATACTAAGACCCTGAATTCCAAGTCCACTTACATCCGGGTGGCAACAACTTTATGCTCCCCACAAGTCAAGTTTTGTTTTCTTCCTTTTTTTTTTCCCCTTTCCCTCTTGACCCTTCCTATCAAAGCACAGGAGAATCTGGGGCGACAGTCCCGTCTTCTCCCTCTTCGGCACCCCATCCTCTATCCCAATCTTCGGGAAACCCTGTCCAAGGTCCCTGCCAAACTCTGAGAGGTATAGGGGGCGGCGATTTTAGGGCGCAAACCGAGTTCCGCTGGCGGTGGGAGGGTGGGGAAGGAAAACGTTAGGGACTAAGGCTGAAGTCCCTAGGGAAATTTACGCTAAACAAGGGTACCACTTCCTCTTACCCCCCTCTCCCTTTAATCGAGCGATCACTGTTGCCCCCACCTTCCGTAGCTGCGTTGGACTCAGCCCCGCCATGGGATCCAAAGGGACTGGCTGGTGGGACTTCTTTTGCCCTTGTTTTTTTTTGTTGTTGTTGTTCGTTATTTTTTCTGGGAACAGAACTGGCAGCTGAGTCCTGGCTCCTGGGCCGTAGCTTCCAGACGGGGTTGGGGATGGAGCAGGAGCGGCGATGAGAAGGTGGGCAGGACAGCGGTTTACTTTACCTCTCCTGCCAGTCAGTCCTCCTGGTCCTGTCCTGAGCTGTCGGAGCTTCAGGCTTTTGTACTATTTAACTCCGGACTCCCCCTTGGGTTCACCCCACCCCACCCCACTGTCCCCAAACTGACTTCAATCTGCAGCGTTCAGGAGAGGAGAGAAGAGGAGTGGCCCCTGGTCAACCAATCAGAGTCCTTGCCCACACAGCTAATTCGAATGGCCCTGGGAAAGCTCTAGAATTAGCTGCAGCCCTTTAAACTACTCAAGGCTCTATGTACTCACGCATTTGTCCAAATAAAACATTTACTAAGGTCTTGCTTTGAGCTAACTCCAAACTAGGCACCCAAGATACAGCGAACCTGGAGGCACAAGATAAGGCTGTATAAAAATCAGGTCCCAGATCTCGGAAAATGTAACTCTACTGGGAAGCAAGTGAGAGGAAGAAGGGGGCTTTGGGTTGAAGTTCTTAACTTGTAAAGCAGGAATCTGATCATGTTACTCTCCTGCTCAAGAGCCTCTCTAAGATCAAATGTAACCTCTTGAACTTGACAAGTCAATTCTTTCACAATCAGGGTACAATGTACCTTTCCAGGACTATTTCACATGGCTCCCCATCGAGCCTTTTATGTCCCTAATAAATGGGCCTATTTGCATTTCCCCAACTCTGCATTAGATTTCTGGACTCTTCCTCTAAACAGGCTGTCTTCCTTGACTAGAAGGTCCTCTGTCTTTGTCTTCCCCTATCTAAAGATGAGGTCATCTATCTGGAGCTTAAGTCATGGGAAAGCCTTTCTTGATCCTTTCTCCTGCTCCCAATTGTTAGTGTTCTATCTCTTAAAAATGATTGAATATACAAGAACTTCTTAATCTTTTTTTAGGTCATGGATCCAGGGCTGAGCTGCAACCAGTTCTTATCAGGTCAGTAGAAACAACTGTTAAATTTTCAGTCTGAGTGCTGTTAAATACTACAAGTCAGGGTTTGATTTATTGCTTTATTGATTGTGTAGACCTAAAAAAGTGATGGAAAAAATGTGAACAGTGCAGGTTAAACTTTAAAAGTGTATTTTGTCTACATTTCCCCCTAAGAGAGCTAGTGGTTAAACATTAGGTAACTTACACACTATTATATAGACAGTCTGGTCACCTTTGGTAGTCTGGTGAAGTCTTTGAATTCTTTCAAAGATGATATTTATTTATTTATTTATTTTATTTAATAGCCTTTTATTTACAGGTTATATGTATGGGTAACTTTACAGCATTTTTTTTTATTTTTTATTTAATAGCCTTTTATTTACAGGATATATACATGAGTAACTTTACAGCATTAACAATTGCCAAACCTCTTGTTCCAATTTTTCACCTCTTACCCCCCCACCCCTCCCCTAGATGGCAGGATGACCAGTAGATGTTAAATATATTAAAATATAACTTAGATACACAATAAGTATACATGACCAAAACATTATTTTGCTGTACAAAAAGAATCAGGCTCTGAATTATTGTACAATTAGCTTGTGAAGGAAATCAAAAATGCAGGTGGGCATAAATATAGGGATTGGGAATTCAATGTAATGGTTTTTAGTCATCTCCCAGAGTTATTTTTCTGGGCATAGCTAGTTCAGTTCATTACTGCTCCATTAGAAATGATTTGGTTGATCTCGTTGCTGAGGATGGCCAGGTCCATCAGAACTGGTCATCATATAGTATTGTTGTTGAAGTTTATAATGATCTCCTGGTCCTGCTCGTTTCATTCAGCATCAGTTCGTGTAAGTCTCTCCAACTTTACAGCATTAACAATTGCCAAACCTCTTGTTCCAATTTTTCACCTCTTACCCCCCACCCCTCCCCCAGATGGCAGGATGACCAGTAGATGTTAAATATATTAAAATATAACTTAGATACACAATAAGTACATGACCAAAACATTATTTTGCTGTACAAAAAGAATCAGGCTCTGAATTATTGTACAATTAGCTTGTGAAGGAAATCAAAAATGCAGGTGGGCATAAATATAGGGATTGGGAATTCAATGTAATGGTTTTTAGTCATCTCCCAGAGTTATTTTTCTGGGCATAGCTAGTTCAGTTCATTACTGCTCCATTAGAAATGATTTGGTTGATCTCGTTGCTGAGGATGGCCTGATCCATCAGAACTGGTCATCATATAGTATTGTTGTTGAAGTTTATAATGATCTCCTGGTCCTGCTCGTTTCATTCAGCATCAGTTCGTGTAAGTCTCTCCAGGCCTCAAAGATGATATTTAAAAATAAACCAACAAGCATTTATTATGTTCTAGTCCTGAGGGTGAAGGGAAGGAATAAGTATTCATATAGCACCTACTATTCTTTTTTTTAAATTTATTTTTTATTATAACTTTTTATTGACAGAACCCATGCCTGGGTAATTTTTTTTTTTACATTATCCCTTGAACTCACTTCTGTTCGGACTTTTCCCCTACCTCCCTTCACCCCCTCCCCCAGATGGCAAGCAGTCCTATACAAGTTAAATATGTCACAGTGTATCCTAGATACAATATATGTGTGCAGAACCGAACAGTTCTTTTGTTGCACAGGGAGAATTGGATTCAGAAGGTAAAAATAACCTGGGAAGAAAAACAAAAATGCAAGCAGTTTACATTTATTTCCCAGTGTTCTTTCTTTGGGTGTAGCTGCTTCTATCCATCCTTAATCAATTGAAACTGAGTTAGATCTCTTTGTCAAAGAAATCCACTTCCATCAGAACACATCCTCATACAGTATCGTTGTTGAGGTATATAATGATCTCCTGGTTCTGCTCATTTCACTTAGCATCAATTCATGTAAGTCTCGCCAATCCTCTCTGTATTCATCATTTCTTACAAAACACTAATATTCCATAACCTTCATATACCACAGTTTACTCAACCATTCTCCAATTGATGGGCATCCACTCAGTTTCCAGTTTCTGGACACAAACATTTTGGTACATACAGATCCCTTTCCCTTCTTTAGTATCTCTTTGGAATATAAGCCCAGTAGAAAAACTGCTGGATCAAAGAGTATGCACAGTTTGATAACTTTTTGAGCATAGTTCCAAATTGCTCTCCAGAATGGCTGGATGTATTCACAATTCCACCAATAATGTGTCGGTGTCCCTGTTTTCCCACATCCCCTCCAACATTCTGCATTATCTTTCCCTGTCATTCTGACCAATCTGGCAGGTGTGGAGTGGTATCTCAGAGTTGTCTTAATTTGCATTTCTCTGATTAATAATGACTTGGAGCATATTTTCATATAGCTAGAAATAGTTTCAGTTTCTTCATCTGAGAATTGTCGGTTCATATCCTTTGACCATTTATCAATTGGAGAATGGCTTGATTTCTTATAAATTAGAGTCAATTCTCTATATATTTTGAAAATGAGGCCTTTATCAGAACCTTTGACTATAAAAATGTTTTCCCAGTTTATTGTTTCTATTCTAATTTTGTCTGCATTAGTTTTGTTTTTACAAAGCACCTACTTATTTTTACAAAGCACCTACTTATAAGCACTTCTTATTTGATCTTCATGACAACCCTGTAAAGTATTATTATTAATCCCATTTTATATTTGAGAAAGCTGAGGCAAACAGGTTAAATGGCACAGCTAGCAAGGATCTGAGATCACATTTGAACTCAGATCTTCTTGAGTCCAGTCACTGGAATCCACTGCCTGGCCTAGTCCTCAGATATGTGCTAGCTGTGTGACCCTGGGCAAGTCACTTAATCTTGTTTGCTTCATTTTCCTCATCTTTAAAATGAGCTGGAAAAGGAAATGTCAAACCATTCCAGTATCTTTACTAAAAAAAACTCCAAATGGGGTCACAAAGATTTGAAAACAACCAAACAATAAATAACCTCCTGACTCCAAGCCCAGTGCTCTATCCTAGGCCACCAGCTAACTAGGTGGCATTGGCATACAGTACAAAGAATGAAAAAATCCCTAGTGCAAAGAACTTACATTCTTTTATTTTTTTTAAGTAATAGCTTTTTATTTTCAAAATACATGCAAAGATAGTTTTCAACATTCACCCTTGCAAAACCTTACGTTTCACATTTTTCTCCCTCCCTTCTCCCCACTCCCCTCCCCTAGAAAGCAAATAATTCAACATGGGTTAAACATGTACAGTTCTTCTAAATATATTTCCACATTTATTATGCTGCACAAGAAAAATCAGATCAAAAAAGGAAAGAAATGAGAAAGGAAAGAAATGAGAAAGGAAAAAAAGGGCAAGGAAACAATAACAAAAAAGGTGAAAATACTATGTGGTGATCAACATTCAGTCCTCACAATCTCTTTCTGAATGCAGATGGTTCTCTCCATCACATGAAGAAACTTACATTCTAACAGATATGACATATCTATAATACTTGTCATATTATAGATTGAATTATATAATATAAATACGCAATGTACTGTACATTGTGTTATATAAATATACGATATACTAAATATTATATTGTATCATATTATATACGTAATAAATGATATATTGTATTATATAAATATATAATATACTTTACATATTATATTACATAAATATACAATGTTACATAATCTTTTTCTTTATTATTAGATTATATGAAAATCTTTATTGAATTAGATAAAGGAAATTTAAGTATCAGAACAGCTGAATTCTTCATCCTTCTTTGTGTTAGGGAGGCTTTTTCAAAATGGGGCACCTTAGGGACTGCTATCCTGAAAGGATGCAAGTTACAGAAGGAGAATGGAGCATGTTGTTTACAAACATGAGTTCTGTCCTATTCTTTCCTCCCCCCTTTCAAAGGCTTTAAAAACACAGACTCTAAAGGAAGAAATCATTAAAACATATACCAAATGAAATGGTACCATTCTTGATATCTCTTCTGACAGATAGTGAGCTTCTTGAGGTTAACAGTTGTCAAGGCTCTTCCTTTGTACCTCCCAGTCCTTGCATGTAGTGGATACATAATCAGTGGTTGTTGAATTGAATTCTTATACCCTCAGCAGTTTCTGGTTGTTCCTTTCCCAGGCCCATGACAAATAACATCTCTGTATTTTAGGAAGTTTCTGCCCTTCCACCCTGAATAGTCTCTAGGAAACCAAACTCAAGCCAGTCAAAGGCCTAGTAGTAAAGTTTTGTTATCACTACAGCCTTGTAAAACCTTGTATGGAGATTAGAGTAGTTCCCAGCTGTTTCCTATCCTTGACTGGCTGGTTTGCATATTAATGACACAGCTTCCCAACTGCTAGCCAGAGCCAATAAATCAGCTGAAACTTATTAAAACGCACTACAGAACCCTTCCCTGAAATGACAGCTTTGTTCTTGCTAAAGCTTGAAAGGACAAAGTGTCTCAGGCTGTGAGAATTAAGATGAGATCTGACTCTTGAGATTGCTGGCCAGCAGTCAAGTCTTGCCCTCTGAGGCTGCTGCTATGGTCCAAGGAGGTTTCTAGGAGAAGGGAATGGGGGACGTAAACACCCTTGCATCTGAGGCTGGATCTTAAGAACAAGCTTAAGAACTACATCTAAAGAAGATGTAGTGAAAGGAACTCAGAACTTTTCTCACCCTAAGAAAAATCCTGGTCTTAGACCCCAGAATCACAGTACATTAAAGATTAGAAAATAGAAGGTAATATATTTACAAAATAACTGGAATAATTGTTAACACACACACACACACACACACACACACACACACACACAATAATACAAACCAAACTTACATGGACTCTGAAAAAATTGTGAGCAATCATAACTCTGAAAATCAGAATATTCACAACCGATAGGTGGCACTAAGATTTTTGGAACACCTTTATAGCATAAATGTGTATATACATATGTGGGATAGCCAGGTGGGGCAATGGATAAGATATTGGACCGGAATATCAGTTAGACCTATGTTCAATTGCTGCCTCAGATACTTAGCAACTGTCTGACTGTAGGCAAGACAACCTCTGTCTGCCTCAGTTTCCTCATATATAAAACAGGAATGATAATATAGCCCCTATGTTACAGGGCTGTGGGGGTAATCAAAAGAAATAATATTTGTTAAGTGCTTTGCAAAGCTTAAAACACTATAAAATGCTAGTTATTATAAGATCAATATCACTAAGTTTAGTTCTTCTTTTTTTTTTTTTTTTTTTTTTTTTTTTTTGCTCTCTAATTGACCAGATTAATATTCAGAGAGGCAATGTGGTCTAGTAGGAAGAACACTGTACTTGCACTTGGGAAAGGACTGGATTGAATCTTTCCTATGGCACTTCCCTTCTATAGGATCATGACCATTCCATAATCTTGGTAGCTTGTTTCCAGATCAATAAAATAAGAATAATGATACTCATGGCTCCTGTTTCACAGAATTATCGTGTGCAATCAAATCAGATAATCTGAGGAAAGTACTTCATATGATTTAAATTGTAAATCTATCCATGAAATATTATTTTAAAAATTCTACTTCCTAGTTCTTCATCTTTGCACAGGCTGCTGTTCCCCATGCCTAGAAATGATGTCCCTTTTAGAATTCCTGGTCTCCTGCAAAACTCAGTTCAGGTACCTCTTCCCAAATAAAGCCTTTCCAATTTCTCAGGAATTGGTACCAACATCATCTCTGATCAAGACCAAAAATCTTGTGTTTACTTTGCATGTCTCTTTTGTCTCTATTGATATGTTTATTTTCCCCTTTTAGAATATGTTTCTCCAGGGCAAGAACTAATTAATTTTTTCTGTAAACCTAGGGCATACCAGATCAATAATGGGCATTTAACAAATGTTTCTCGATTGTTAAAAAAATAAAATAAAATAAAGAATCATAGATCTAGAGGTGGAAGAGACCTTGAGTATGGATAGTTTAATCTGATTCCTCCATTTTATAGTTGGGGAAGTAGACGTGTAAAGATATTTTGGGGGGAGGCAGCTAGATGGCGCAATAGATGGGGCACTGGCTCTGAAGTCAGGACAACTGGAGTTCAAATCTAGCTTTATCAAGACCCTTAATAATAGCTGTATGAGCCTAGGCAAGTCACTTAACCCCCAATGCCTCACACACACACAAATAAGTAAATAAAAAGAAAGAAAGAGAGGTGAAGGGATTTGTTTAGGATCATACAGTGGCAAAGCTACTCCACTAGGTCCAAGTCAAGGTCATCTAACTCTCCTCTATTGGGAAGACACAGTTTAAGAGCTAGAAGTGACTTCACAGACATACATAGCCAATAACTAGCAGTCAGAAATATGGACTCAGGACCTCTTATTTCAGTCATGCTCTTTCCATTAGACCAAGCTGCATCTTAATGGTTACAAAGTGTGTGTGTGTGTGTGTGTGTGTGTGTGTGTGTGTGTGTGTGTGTTTTTTTTTTTACAACAGGTCTTGGGTGAGAAGTGAATCCGCAGAGATGGGCTTAAAAGATGCAGGATGTTTTTAGATATGGTCAAAGAGGAAATTTGCTTGACTATGCGTGTGGAAATGAGAAGGAGAGAAATAAATGCTTGTTAATTGAAAAAGAAAATTAAATTGGAAAAAAGTGTCTACTTACAGCCTTAGCTCCTCATAGCAAAGAGGTTGCACAGACCACTGAAAAGACTCCCACTTATCCCTCATCTCATTGCTCATTCAGCTCCCAGGCAACTGAAAGAGGCGTGTATCATTTCCATTTTGTTTTTGCTTCCAAAAACCAAACAAGGCCAAGCTCAGTCCTGATTTCAACACAAAAGACCAGGTCAGCAGAAGTAAGAGGGAGCTCCAAATGCCAGGGAGCCATTACAGTCTATGGGAGTCTTCCGTTCACTGAAGAGGGTTTGGGGTAGAAATGAGGAAGCGTGCTATTTCAATCAGCAGGATTTTAGCAGGACTATGAACTTTGAGATCTGCCCAAATGCATCAAACCAAGAATAGCTGGAAGTCAACTGCATACTCTCCCACTTAGCAGTAAGCAGAATCAGAGAGGAGGGGGAAGGGAGGTTTCTGATAGCTTAGTCATCCCCAAAGAGTAAGTGAAAACAGTTTCTCTGGGGTCAGAGTATCACAGCTTAGGGGCAGGAAACAACAACAGAAGTTTCCAGTCTGTCCTATAGAAGGTATCCAAAGAGCTCCCTCCCCTCTTCCTTAGTCTGGGATCTCAGGCAGAACAAACACTCAGTTCAAGACCACTATTTCCTGTTGATCTAAGCAAGCATCCTTTTCTTCAAGGCTCCTCCAAATAGGCCATCATATATGCTCTACCGGGGACTCAAAGAATCAGAATGTTAGAGCTGAGTGGGACCTTCAGGGACACCTAGTTCAATTTAGTTTTATAGAACAAGAAACTATAGTCCAGACAGGATAAGGGACTTACTTGCTCAGGTGACACAGAAAATGATGGAGTCAGGATGATAACCCCACACTATTTTTCTTGCAGAGTAAACACTGATGACAGATCTTAGCTAGGAGGAAGATAAACCAACCCTTATCTCATCAGTGTCCCAGAGCCACTACGAAGGCCATTGGGTGCATTTAGTGTATAATGAACTCCAGAGACTAGCCTCGATTACATCTATGTCTCCAAAATTGGGAAAAGCATTCTCTTTGGAGTCAACAATAATGGATTCAAAACCCTTATTGGCTAAGCTTTTTCACTTTCCTGAGCCTTGGTTTCCTCATCTGTAAAATGGGAGAGAAGGTTTTGAGCCCATGGTTTCTGAGTTGTGACTCTGACTTAAAGGTTTCAGGATAAGATTTCCTCATAAATTGGAATCAGAGAAAGCTTCCAGCATTGTAGATCATCCCAACTCTCAATCCCACTAAGAAAGTTTTTTATCCTTTGCCCTAATCATATTATGAAACATTAATCATTAAAATGAATCTTCATGAGTAGAACCAAGAGAACAATGTATACAACAATAAGACTACATGATGATCAATTGTGATAGACTTGGCTCTTTTCAACAATGAGGTGATTCAGGCCAATTCCAATAGACTTGGGATGGAGTCATCCACATCCTGAAAGGAGTATGGGGATTGAATGTGAATCACAACATAGTATTTTCACTTTTGTTGTTTGATTTTTTTCTTTCTCTTTTTTCTTTCCTTTTTGATCTCACTTTTTCTTGTGCAGCATGATAATTGTGGAAATATGTTCAGAAAAGTGGCACATATTTAACCTATATTGGATTACTTGCTGTCTAGGAGAAGGGAGTCAGAAGAAAGGAGGAAGAAAATTTTGGAACACAAGGTTTTGCAAGAGTGAATGTTGAACTATCTGCATGTGTTTTGAAATTTAAAAAAAAAATTTTAAAGGAAGCTAAAAAAAAGTTTGCAAAGCAAACCTTTGCTAAAAAATAATAATAATAAAATGAATCTTCAGCCTGTCTATACTGACTTATTCCTTACTGCCTAGAGATAAGACCAAGTCTCCCCATCTTTGAAAAACTCACTTGATTTTGCTGTTTTATACCTCCTTTTCAAAGCCAAAAATTCCAGAAACTATCCATTGTCTCTTTTTCTCTTTTCATAAAGGATGGAGGCTTCTTGTAATCTGGCTTCTAACTTTATCACTCTGGTGTCATCTCCAAAATTAAAAATAATCTCTCAGTTGTTGAATCTTTTTGGATCTCTCTTCAATGCTGGACACTGTTGATCACCCTCTCTCAATTCTCAGGCTATTTTTCTCTCTTAGTACTCTGTCTATAAGCAGCCTGATTGACCTGTGGGTTCTTTTGCTGGATGATCCTCTCTATATTGCCTCCCAATTGGGAATATATGCCAACATTATATAACTGGGTCCTCTTATCCTTTACATTAATTACCTTACTCCAGATAATTCCCATATTCTTTTATATAATTCTAGTCTCTCCCTTAAGATCCATATTTGCAACATCAATTATCTTTGAGACATCTCAAATTCAACATGTCCAAAACATAACTCAGTATCTTTCCCCTAAAACACTTCTCTTTTCCAAATTTCCCCTTTCCAATTGAAGGCACCATCATTCTTCCAATCACACAGGCTTGTAATCTTGATGTTATCTTTGAACCCTCAATTCATTTAATACTATCATTTTTACCTCCATAACCTCTCTCTCATTATGTGTTCCCTTCTTTTCACGAACATAGTCACTATCCTAAACAGATTCTCATCACCTCTTGCCTGGACTATTGCTGTCTTGTTTGTTGTTCAGTCATGTCCAATTCTTCATGACCCCATTTGGGGTTTTCTTAGCAAAGATATTAGAATGGTTTGTCATTTTCTTCCACGCTCATTTTACAGATGGGGAAACTGAGGCAGAGTTAAGTAACTTGCTCAGGTTCACAACCCTAGTCTGAATTCAAATTTTAATTCATGAAGATGTCTATTAACAAGAGTTTTCTAATTGGTCTCCATACTTGAGAACTCTCCCTCTTCCATCACTCTATACTTGAGTAACTTCAAAGGGATCTTCCTAAAGTGCAACTTTGATCTTGCTACTCTCTTACTCAACAAACTCCAATGGCTCCCCATTATCTCCAGAATCAACATAAAATCTTGTTCAACCTTTCTTTTTTTTTTTTTTTTTGGGGGGGGGGGATTAAGTGACTTGCCCAGGGTCACATGGCTAGAAAGTGTTAAGTGTTTAAGGCCAGATTTGAACTCAGGTCCTACTGACTTTAGGCTGGTGCTCCATCCCCTGCACCACCTAGTTACCCCCTTGTTTGATCTTTAAAACCCTTCACAAACTGATCCCATTCTACCATTCCAATCTTCATTCCCTTCCATAATGTATGAGACACTTACACTGGCCTTCTGACCACTCTACCCATAACACACCCACCTCCTGCTTCCTTTCCACTGACTTCCTCCTGCCTGAAATGTTTTCTTTCCTCATCCTTGCCTTCTAGCTTCCTTGACTTCCTTCAAAACCTAGCTCACATCCCTCTGCTGGTGCCCTTTATGTTATATGTATTTATTGTCTTTGTATTCCCTAAATCAATGCAATAACTAGCACACAGCAAGCTCTTTAACAATTGCTTGTTGATGGATTTGATTCTCCCACATAAGTCCTTTTTTAAATTATAACTTTTTTATTTACAAAACATATGCATGGGTAATTTTCCAGCATTGACCCTTGCAAAATCTTACATTCCAAATTTTCCCCTCCTTCCCTCATCCCCTCCTCTAGATGACAGGTAGGGTTCGATGATTACACTTACTCAGATCACTTGTATCTAGCTATCGGTCCATCTATCTATTTAATCTCCAGCTGTCCAGTCACTCTCCTGAGTGCCAATCTCATATCACCAATTTTGCCTGGGAGAAATTTCTAGCCGAATGGGCGGGGAGAAGGGAAATGGAATAAGAATTTATATAGTGAATTATGCCAGACAGTGGACTAAGCACTTTACAAATATTATTTCTATTGCACATGTTTAACATATATTGGATTACTTGCTCACTAGGGGAAAGGGTGGGGAGAAAATTTTGGAACACAAGATTTTGCAAGGATGAATGTTGAAAAGTATCTATGCATGTTTTTGAAAATAACAAGCTTTATAAAAAACAAATATTATCTCTTTCAATATATCAAATATTATCTCATCATAAGCCTGTAAGGTAGGTGCTATTCTGACTCCCATTTTGCAAATGAAGAAATGGAGTAGATAGGGTTAAGTGTCTTGCCCTGAGTCATACAGCAAATGCCTGAGGCTGTAATAAAACTGGATCTTCCTCATTCCAGGACCAGTATTCTATCCTTAACACTGAAAAGCTATCTCGGCAGTATCTAGTGGGAATCTCAAGATCAACATATCCAAAACAAAACTCATCTTTCTCCCCCCCAGACCCAAAATTCTTTCCTAATTTCTTTATTTCCATTGAGTTTGCCATTATACTTCTGCTTAAACAGTTTAGTATGACGTAAAATTAAAAAGCTTTTTCATGAACAAAAAAATCAATGCAACTAAGATAAGCTCTCAAAGGGCCTCAGTGTCAGTGTCTTTTAGATTTCTCATGCTTTCTTACGCTACATATCTAATCAATCATCAAATCTTGTTGATTCAACTTTTTTGCATCCATGCCTTTTCTCTTCTCTCTCATGGCTATTACTGAAGTTTGGAGCTTCATAAAAGATCTTTTGCAAGGATCAGTGCAGTAGCCTTCTGTTTGGTCTTCCTGCCTCATCTCTTCAATTTCTCCAAACCAACTACCACATTGTACTCCTAAAGCACGCAACTAACCATGTCACTCCCTAATTTGAATTGTCCCAATGGTTTCCTTTTAGTTCTGAGATTTAAATATAACTAATAGCAAATCCTTGCTAAAATCCTTCATAACTCACGTCTAATCTCCTTTCTAGGATTATCATTAACAATCCTTTACCTGAATCTCCAGTTCAGCTAGATTGGCTGTTCTTCACCTGTAACATTAGATAAAAAAAGCAGACCTCCTTGCCTTTGGACAGGCTGCCCCCTTGCCTAGAATGTATTGTTCCCTAGTTTCCTTAGGATCCTTAATTTCCTTCAAAAACCAGCTCAAACATCACCTCTTATATAAAAAGCTTTCTTAATCCCTTAAACAATGTGCCTTTCCATCCCAAAAATTATCTTGTTTGTATTTGTATGTTTTCCTCCCCCTTAAGATCTAAATAAGCTCCTTGAAGGCAGAGACTTTAATTTTTTTTTGTCTGTATGCTTCCAGTACCTAGAAAAATGCCTAGCATATACTAGGCACTTAACAATTAATTGATCAGCTAAATAAACAAACAGAAAATGAAATCTCTGGAAAAGATAAGACCCAGATGCAACTGGACAAAGGAGCCTGGTATTTGAGAATATCAGGAATACCAGTGACTGAGGGAAAAGAACTTCTTTACTCAACAAGAACTGCTGGAAAAACTGGATGAAACTTTTGGCTGAAATTAAATTTAAGCAGGCCTCATAGCATATCTTACAATGACTTTCAAATAGATTCATGATATGAATATAAAATTTATACACACATATTTATTACATATGGAATATTTAATCTAATATAATATCCCTATCTAGAATATATCTAATCTAATATATAAAATATTTATATATGATATATATCAATATAAAAATATTACTATCACAGACAAATGGATGGCAATACTTTTGCCAATTCTTTGCCAAGCATGGGATAGAAGAGACCATAAAGATATATAAAATTTAAAAGTTTTTGCATGATAAACTGGGAAAATATTTTTACAGTCAAAGGTTCTGATAAAGGCCTCATTTCCAAAATATATAGAGAATTAACTCTAATTTATAAAAATTCAAGCCATTCTCCAATTGAAAAATGGTCAAAGGATATGAACAGACAATTCTCAGATGAAGAAATTGAAACTATTTCTAGTCATATGAAAAGATGCTCCAAGTCATTATTAATCAAAGAAATGCAAATTAAGACAACTCTAAGATACCACTACACACCTGTCAGATTGGCTAAGATGACAGGAAAAAATAATGATGATTGTTGGAGGGGATGCGGGAAAACTGGGACATTGATGCATTGTTGGTGGAGTTGTGAACGAATCCAACCATTTTGGAGAGTAGTTTGGAACTATGCTCAAAAAGTTATCAAACTGTGCATACCCTTTGATCCAGCAGTGTTACTACTGGGATTATATCCCAAAGAGATTATAAAGAAGGGAAAGGGACCTGTATGTGCACGAATGTTTGTGGCAGCCCTTTTTGTAGTGGCTAGAAACTGGAAACTGAATGGATGTCCATCAGTTGGAGAATGGCTGAATAAATTGTGGTATATGAAAATTATGGAATATTACTGTTCTGTAAGAAATGACCAACAGGATGATTTCAGAAAGGCCTGGAGAGACTTACACGAACTGATGCTGAGTGAAATGAGCAGGACCAGGAGATCATTATATACTTCAACAACAATACTAGATGATGACCAGTTCTGATGGATCAGGCCATCCTCAGCAACGAGATCAACCAAATCATTTCTAATGGAGCAGTAAATGAACTGAACTAGCTATGCCCAGAAAAAGAACTCTGGGAGATGATTAAAAACCATTACATTGAATTCCCAATCCCTATATTTATGCACACCTGCATTTTTGATTTCCTTCACAAGCTAATTGTACAATATTTCAGAGTCTGATTCTTTTTCTACAGCAAAATAACGTTTTGGTCAGGTATACTTATTGTGTATCTAATTTATATTTTAATATATTTAACATCTGGTCATCCATCTGGGGGAGGGGGTGGGGGGGGTAAGAGGTGAAAAATTGGAACAAGAGGTTTGGCAATTGTTAATGCTGTAAAGTTACCCATGTATATATCCTGTAAATAAAAGGCTATTAAATTAAAAAAAAATAAATAAAAAAAAATAAAAGTTTTTGCATGAAAAAAGAAATCAATGTAATTAGGATAAGAAAAGTAATTGTCAAATTGTTTTTTTTTTTTAAATTTGGTGTCAAATATCTTTTATAAAAGTCTGAGACCCGAAATATGTAGTGAATTGGCCCAGATTTATAAGACCAAATGCCATTCCTCATTAGGTATTAAAAGATATAAACAGTTTTCAAAAATAGAAAGTTATTCATAACCATATTAAAAATGCTCTAAATCACTTTAAAATTTTTTTGATATTGCTTTACTGTTTATAGTAACTTTTAGCAAAATAGAATTTCCATGATTATCTCTTTTAATAGGTCTATTTATGCTTTTGCTTTGTCTGATTTTATGATCACCACCCTTGAAATCACTCTTAAGAGAAATAGAAATTAGAACAACTTTGAGGTTTCAGCTCACATCTATCAAACTGACAAAAATGACAAAAGGCAGAAAAAATAGGTGTGGAAAACTGTTTATGGAGGCATGAATTGATTCACTTCTTCTAGAAGATAATATCCACCAAAGCAATATATTATTCATATCATTGGAACTAGAGATCCCACGACAGGGAACATAACCCCAAGGAAGTCAATAGTATACAATAATAAGTTGATAATGAAGGTATATGGGAGTTGTGGAGAGGATAGTATCTTTCCATTTAAAAGCAATGATTGATCATAAAAAAGGGAAAGGGACACACATGTGCAAAAATGTTTGTGGCAGCCCTTTTTGTAGTGGCAAGAAACTGGAAACCGAGTGGATACTTATCAGTTGTAGATTGGCTGAACAAGTTATGGTATATGAATGTTATGGAATATTATTGTTCTATAAGAAACGACCAGCAGGATGATTTCAGAGAGACCTGGAGAGACTTATATGAACTGATGCTAAGTGACTAGAAATCAAGAGAACGTTGTATACAGCAATAACACTATGTGATGATCAACTGTGATGCCCATGGCTTTTTTCAACAATAAGGTGATTCAGCCCAATTCCAAAAGACTTGAAATGGAGAGAGCCATCTGCATCCAGAGAAGGAACAGTAGTGACTGAATGTGGATCACAACATAGTATTTTCACCTTTTTTTGTTGTTTTTTTCTTTCTCACTTTTTTTCTTTTTTGATCTGATTTTTCTTATGTAGCATGATAAATGTGAAAATATGTTTAGAAGAACTTCATATGTTTAACCTATTTTTGGATTACTTGCTGTCTAGGGGAGGAGGGAAAGGGAAAGGGAAGGGAAAAGAGAAAAATTTGGAGCACAAGGTTTTGCAAAGGTGAATGATGAAAACTATCTTTGCATGTATTTTGAAAATAAGCTATTATACAATAAAGGAAAAAATACATTGGTAGCAAATAAAAGTTTCACATACTGTAAAATAAAATATTTAGTAGCACTCTTTTTGGTTACAAAGTTAAAGACAAAGTGGGTGCTTGTTCATTGACTAATGAATGGCTGAAAAAAACTGTAGGATATGCATGATAAAAAAAATATTTCTGTCAGTTTTGTTTTTCTTTGTTGTAAGAGAGTTCATGTAAGGAAATGACCCTGATATAAAAATAACCTAAAACAAATGGCATTAATTTTTTAAATGGTAAAAAAAAATGAAGCATAAAAAATAAAAATAAAGATAAAAGGTCTGGGAAACAGACTGAAATCCCAAGCCTGCAGGCAGCACTCAGACCATGCAGAGATCATCGCCTCATCCCCATCAAAACCATACTCAGAACCTGCCACCTGTACCCCAGCCTTTTCAGGTCTGGATTGGAGCACAAAGGGTTTCTATGAAAGGGTAGATTTATGGCCAAGACCAGAGGACACTCCCGACCCTCGCCCAATGACATGAAAACAGCAAAGGGAATTTTGATGTCATAGCTTTATTGGATATGTGAACTGAGTCAGCGAGTCCAGACCCAACTGTAACGGATTGCTTCATGGTTGTCAAGAGTCTCTAGTGTGCATTATCTCGTAAGTTTACAACCAATGCAGAAAAAAATCATTAAGACGAGAGACGCTAAAACGTGCCCTAGTGTCCCAAGTGATCTAAGGCAGGGTCAGGTGGCACCCTGGCTTCACTCCACCCTGGGGTTTGGCAACATGCCCAGGGAAAGAAATTGGCATTAAAGTAAAAGCCCCATCCCTCACCTCTTCTACAGGAATGGGAAGTCTGGGGAGAGAGACTAAGGAGAACTACTTTCAGAGCCTCTTCCCGTCCCATGCTATGTCCCCACTAACGGGGTGTGATGGCGGTTACCGCAGACCATGGCAAAGGTTTCCACACGGCCCCTTGCATTTGCAGCTAATGGCAGCTATCACATGGAAGCCACACCACGGAGCTGAAGGAGAGTTCAGGAGTGGAAGCAAAATAGGCCAGTGATGTTAGGCAAGCCCAAAGTCCTGTCTTCCAGGCATGATGCAGCATGATGAACTGCCTCCAGGTAGAGTTAATCTACTGCTAACGGTACTGCTCCTTAACACTGTATGGAGTGAAGGGGGCTGGGGACAGAGGACAAGGGGATGACAGAGCACCAGGTTCGTTCAGGGAATTGCCAACATGATTGCCCTATCTCTATGCTGCTCCAAAGCCTGATTTCTGCTGCCCAACAAACAGGGAGGGAACAGCAGAAACAGATCAAGAGTTGCTGCCAGAATACCAGAAAAGGGGGGAAAAAAGTCCACCCCAGGATCAGAGAGGAAAAAACAGACCTTTTGGTCCAAGTTCATGGAAGATGCTGGCAACACCTCCCTAACCTCGAGGGAAAAGGAAACACAATTCAATGTTGTCCTGTTGCTTTGCACAAGGGAAACCACCGCCCTATCCTGAGACGTTCCTATCTACTGGCCCTTAGTGTCTTTTTTTTTTTTAAGTTTTATTTATTTTTAATACCCAAACCAAAATTTAAAAAACATTTTGCTTTAAAAAAGAATCCTTAAAAAAAGAAAAAAGGATCTAAAACTTCCACAAAAACTCAAGACATGTCTCAGTGGACAAGTTTCAGACTTTTCTTCTTATCCCACTCAACTTGTTGCAGGCACCATAGCAATGTTTTGGAAAACCAGCTCAGTCCTCATGACCCTCCTCTTTTCACCCCTGACCTCTGGGTCAGACCTTTAGCAGCATGGAGGACAGAGCAGGGAAACTGTCCAAAAGCAGGGTCACAGCTGGATCTTTTGGCTAGAAAATGGGGTTAGGGGGAAAAATGCATTTCTAATATCATTACAAAACAACTAAAAAAAAAAAAAAACCATATTACCCCAAACACCCTATTATCTGCGCTGAGCTTTCAAGGGAATGTATAAGTTATTTGGGAAGAAAGGGGGCAGGCCAGAGGAGAAGGGAAAAAAATAAATACCAATAACTAGATAACAGTCATCAACTCCCCTAAAGTGAGCCTAGGCCCCCTGGCCCTAACTCAGCTACTGGGAGAGACACATCTCCAGAAGAGGCCCTCCTGATCCCCTGACCCTGACTATCCAAATACTGCCTGGTCCTCTGGTCTGCCCTGGGCAGAGCAGGACCAGCTCTTTTTACTGCCGGTGCCCAATCTGATGGCAGCTTCCACTGGCTCCTGTTCGCTCTTCAGCTCTATGATCCTGGAGCACTGGTTGCCTTGCTTGATGCAGGAAGATCAGCCCGCTCTCCATTCTGCTGGGCCAGCTTGGTTTATCTCCAACCTCAGCACTCAAGGATTTCTTGGCTAGTCCAATGTGAGAGGATGGTGGGGGGGGAGGTGAATTTGGAAGCAGGCCTGGAATGGAATGGGCTCAGCATTGCCTATGCCAGCAGCATTGGGATTGTCCCCTGGACTCTCCAGAGGGGGTTCAGGCCTGCTCTTTGTCTGCCCTCCACAGCCGCTCCTTCACCTCCAGAGGCAGGGTATTAAACAGATCCTCCTCCACCACCAAGCCGCTCCGCTTCAGAAGGGGACACTCCCCTAGCTCCACAGGCAGGCATTCCAACCGGTTGCCCCGAAGCTCAATCTGGGTCAAGTTGGTCAGCTCACCCACCCGGGATGGCAGTGACTGTAACACATTATTACCCAGATGCAAGGTCCGAAGCTTCCGACACTGGAAGAGTTCAGGTGGAAGGCTCTCAATCTGAAAAAGAAGGCAGGAGAAAAGAAATTTCAGTTCCAGAAGCCCATAAACCTTCAGATTCCCCAGTCTCCATCCCCCCAACAGCCCACCATCTCTGGGTCACATTTTCCTCTTTAATTCCTTTCAGACTTTACCCTGCACCACTCTTCCCCACCCTTGCAAGTGCTATTGAGAACAGTTATAATATTTGATTATTATAGCAAATATTATATTTGCTACTTATCTTGTGCATCTATTGATCAATTCTGAGTTCTCTGACTTTCGTTTTTTCCTGAACAACTGAAGCCTTCTGAGCTGATGACATGTTTAATCCAAAGATTTACCAAGGCAGGTAAGCATACATTCCTGCCCTCCAGTAGAAGTGACTCATGCTGCTGCTGCTTCCAATTGACCCCCTCACCTCTTATATTTTGGAATACAAAGAGCTGCCAGCTCCTTTCTCCCAAAGGGAGTTACTACCTTTTCTTCTGTTCTTGAGCAATCCATACTGGAATGCACAGGGGCAGTCCTATCACCCCACAATATTCTTGGGGAGTGTCAAGGTAAAATAAGACAACTTAATTTCCCCTCTCTCCCCAAGATAAGACTACCTAGGCTAAAGAGAACCTTAGGACAGCCACTGGTTCAATCTTGGAGCCACAGTTCCCTGGGGCAGAACTTTTTTTGGGAGGGCCTTCTTTCCCTTGCTTCAGTAGACCTCTTGGAGACAATACGCCCTCACTCTATTCAGAGAACAAGGAGTTCTAGCAGTTATCCATGAAGGTCAGCAAAAGACCCAGCTTCCTTTAATAGCCACATCCGGCATCTATCACCAGGGATTTCTTTAAACCCTTCTTAGGCCTATTTATATTTCTGATCTGTACATTTCTTGGGGGTGTGGGAGTGGGTAGCAATAAATTCCAGATTCAATAGTTCCAGGTATTAAATACGGCTTTTTTCTCTTGGTTCTAAAACTATTTCTTAAACTTCAGAGGAGGAGGAGAGGAGCCTTAGCTCTAACCTATGATTTGATAAAGAAAAAGACCATTAGAATGGCAATCAGAAGGCCTGAGCTCCAATTCTGGCTCTGCCCCGCAATAAGCCAGATGGCCCTGGACAAAGTAATTCTCCATGGGCCTCGGTTCCCTTATTTGCAAAAGGGTGTTGGCTTAGATGATCTCTAAATTCCCCCCAGGATTCTCAGGCTGGGCCTTCACTTAGCCTTTCTTCCCCATTTCCTTTAAAGAATGCTCCCATTCACTCTACCTTTGTCTCTTCAGACTGAAGATGCTTTTTTTGAAAAATGAAAACACCTACCCTGGATTCATATTCAGTTCCTTTCCCCTTGCCCAGAGTAGATGCAGTAGCTTCACCCCAAGAAGGTGTCTGACACAGTTTAAAAAGACTATTAAGACAAAGTTTTGAATTACAATGACCTGTTCAAAGTCAAAGGAAAAGTACAAAGGTGGCTACTATAATACAAGTTCATGCTTTCCCAAGACACCAAATCTTACAGTTTCAAGGTCAGGAAAATCGACCTCTCCCTGGAGGGAGGCAGACAGACAATCAGAAGGCCAGCCTTACCAGCAAAAAGCTGGATACTAAATATCAGATCCCCAGAAGTCTGGAATACACCAAAGCCATTCCACTGAACCCACATCTAAAGAACACAGTGATAGTGGTGATGGTGGTGGTAGAAGGAGTTTAAGGGGAAATAGGATAGGGGAGGTGGTTCAGATTCTAATTCCTATCGAGTTTCCACCCTTTCCCTGGTAAAATCTCTTAGTCACAGCTGCCTTTGATAACAAGAGGTCAAGCATCTAGACATTAGGGATTCTCTGAGTAGGTAAAGGGCAATATTTGTGACATCAAACCAGGTGGGTGGATGAATAGATAGCACAATAGAAATTGACCTTAGGTTCCTTTCGAAAACCCTCCTCTCATCCCAGGGAGCTTTTTCAATCATTGTATGGACCTATGCCTGCTATCTTCTCTCACCAGAGATCCTTCCTTCATCTGATTCTTTAATTTTAATTTTAAGTTTTTTAGGGAGGGAGGGGCAGAAGGGGGAAAAAGAGAGGAAGAAAAGAAAGGGAAGAGGGAGAAAGAGGAAAGGAGACAGATAATTTGCCTGAAAGGATTGTATAAAAAACCAAGTTCTGGGTTCAGCTTGATGCAACTGTGGGTATGGGCAGAGGAGAATCCTAGAGCAGAAATAAGGACTCAGATGGGTTTGAGGCTGTGTTTGCCAGCCCATTTCATCACATATAGCTGTTTCCACAGAATCTGGAACCAGATTAGGGTTTTCCCTTTAATCAGGGCAAATCCAATGGAGGCAACTAAGTTCTCCTAGCTTTCCTAGTTTCGTGTGTGTGTGTGGTCTGCCCCCAGTAGACTGAAAGCTTCTCGAGGACAAGAACTTATAGCTGAACTTATATCCCTAACATTTAGCACAGGGCCTGATACAAAGTAAGCACTTAATAAATGTTTGTTGACTATATCCTTTTCTTCACCTTGGACTTCCTCTTTCACTTTTCTCCCTTTCTCTCAACAGATGTCTTCACCTCCTACTTTTACAAAGGAGACGGGCCACCCATCATAACGGGACCATTGGGTGTCCTGGATGAGCCACATCATCTTCTCGAGTTCCACTCCTCTTCTGTACATACGGGACATCTCTGAAGGTCCTTCTACATTTCATGTTTTCTAATCCTCTTAGCTAGAAGCTCATAGTCACCAAGATCAGCCCCGAACCATGGGTCACATTCATCAGGAAGTTTATTAAGTACTCTCCTGGAGAAGATGGGTTCCAGATGTCAAACATCCTCCCTGGGACTTGGGGGGAAGCACAGTTAGAAATCAATCTATATTCTATTCTGGCAGGTGGTTTGCACAATGAGGCTGCTGCCTGGATGCTGATATCTACTGCTGATGGAGGAGTAGTCAGGTACCTCCCAAGTCAATGATATTTAGTCAACCATTTTTTCCTCTTTGTTCAAATCTGGGAAAGACAATTAGATCAAAATGAAGGGACTAAAAACCTCCAATGAATCTAATTTAATCCCATCTAATCCAAATCACATTCTGACTTTCATTTTAAGCCTAATTTCACAATACTCTCTTTCATGTTTGATGTTCAGCCAAAATAGGCTACTATATTTTTCAAAAACTGCCTGCAGGCACTGAGACAAATTGTCTTTTAAACCTGGAATGCACACTATTTCTTCATTTCATCTTTTATGGTTTAGTTCAGATGCAACTTTACCTGGTTCCAATTGTTAATTTTCTCACCTTTCTCAAATTTCCTTCAGTATTCTTATCTCTTCTTTGTCCTCCTTACTTCATAATATCTTTGCATGCTACTTCCCACCAGATATCACCCAATCAACCAACAGGCATTTGTTAAGCATCTATTATGTGTGAAGTATGATGCTAGAATTGGGCATACACATACAAACAATGAAATGATTTCTATTCTCAAGAAGCTGACAATCTTTTGAGAGAGACAAAACATACACAGTTAAATATAAACAGAACATATATAGAATATATGTAAGGTGGTTAGAAAGGGTAGTCACTGGCAGTTGGGGGGGATTAGGAAAAGCTTTATGTAGAAGGATGTGCTTGAGATACACATCTTGAAGGAAGAGGGGCTCCATGATGTGGAGGGATAAAATTAATGCAGAAATAGTCAATTAGTACAAAAGCAACACCCATCACTTTTCATCTCTGTCTCCCCAAGATTTAGCAAATTTGTTAATAAATTTGTTGGATTGACCTAGTTTAACCCAACCGAGTCTCATTCTCACATTGGGGATATATGATCTCAAAAGGTTATCACTAGTGTAGATGTGAGGTGATAAAGGACTAGATGATGTCACATTGGGGATATGTGGTCTCAGCAGCTCAGGAAAGACCCTACTCCTAAGAGACATCAGTCTTATCTAAATGGAACAGAGAATCCTAAAGGGGGAGGAGTATGGAGGTGTCTATGCGAGTCTCACCCAAAGGTGAGTATCTGAGTATATTCTGCTGTTCTACTTCAAACTAGAATTCTGGATGCTAAAGAACTGAGAAAAGGCAGGAGGATCAGGTTAACAACAAAATAGCCATTTAAATGTAAATATACCTAGTTCTCAGAAGAGGATAGTTAAAAACATAAGGAATGATTAAGCAGATTGCTAATTAGGCTTTCAAATTTCCAAGAGGGTTTCTGGAAACATACATGCTAAATTCTACCTCCTCCTTTTCTCTTAAGAGCCCATTTTTCCTGCAGAATGACCTTAAGACTGCCAAAAGTCCAAACAAAAGAAGGACAAGCTGGAGAACCAATTTTGCAGGAAGGGAGTTGGCAGGCAATACAGCGATTCTGGGATGGTTAAAAGAGTTCTTGGGAGCCTGAAGGTATCCCGTATATCAAAGACACCACTTTTCTATCACAAAGCTTTAAGCTCCCACAGACCTAGTTTAAGTTGGGCCTGCCCATGTTCCTATACAGTGAAGTAAGCCAGGGAACAAGGGATCTGGAAAATGGACTGAATTCCCTTGATTGTAGATTTAGATGGCCCTGAGAAGCTATTAATCAATTAATCAAATCCCTTCATTTTATAGATAAGGAAAACAAGAGTTTAAAGAAAGTGACTTGCCCAAAATCATATAGGTAATAAATAGAGAATATGAATTCAAGTTCTCTGACTTCAGGCCCAGTCCCTTTTCTACACCATCATGTTAATTTTAGATCTGGCTCTGCTACCACTTCATTATATGACTTACATGTTTCTTTATTTCTCTATTTTTGGGCCTGAATCTGAGAAATGGGGGAATTGGACTGGGTGAGCCCAAAATCCCTGGTGGCTCTAACTTCATAATTCTTTGCTCTACCCACTTTCCTTATCTCTAACTGATGTTCCTTCCAACCTAAGATATTAAAGAGCTCCCTTGAGGAAAGATTAAAGAATTTGATAGTCTGAAGGGAAGAAAGTATTACTGTCTCAAGTATTTGTGGAATTATTCTTAAGAGGCACTGAGCCTCTGTTCTCTGTCTCTAAGGAAAGGAGTTGGTGAGATGTGTCGACACTTCACCACTGTTGAAGTTTCCTACTTAAAGGACCTCTGACTTTTGTTGGTCTTGGAGAATTTATAGGGATGTAAAATTCATCCCTGTGCACATATCCAACCCATGATGAATTTTTCCAAACTTAGCTAGCCTTGTCCCAGGATACACACATGGATATACACACAGAGACACACAGACACCCCTGCCTGGTCAATGAACCCATATTCAAAGTTTTTCCAGCTTGGCAAAATAGCCAGAACTCATTTTTTTCACTGGCTGGGCCTTCAAGAATCCAAGGTTACTTTTATCTTAGGATGAAACATCACTGAAGGACTTTATTGGAAGAAGGTCAAGATAGAAAGGGAAAACTTATTAAGTGATTAAATTTACAGAGAGGAAGGTTGGAGATCTCTAGGCTAAGAGATCTTAGAGAATGCACTTGGTTCTCGGCCAATTCAGGCAAGGTCCTCTAGGCCAGAGCTAATATATATATATATATATATATATATATATATATATATATATATATATATATAAAACCTCTTTAGGTTCCATCTAGCTCTAACTCCACAAGAATTAAATAATAGATCCCAATACGTTACCTACCAGTGCTCTTGTTTATTCTCATTTCAGCACTAGAGAGGTCCAAAGCAGATAATAAACCCTTTGGCATCCACTCATTTAACTCAACCAAAATGCTCCACAAATATTCCCCAAAAAGGCAAACTTCAATTTATATGATTCTCCTCAGGGTTAGGAAATACATAGAACAACTGTGATGTTGTTTAAGAAACTCAAACCACAAAAACCACTAGATCTCTCTGTAAGTCCCACCCTAAATCAGCAAGATGTTCTTAATCCAACCACACCCAGGACTGTGAGGGCATAATAAAATTACAAGTTCTTCCTAATTCAAGAGGTATCCCAGGCACAAATTCCAAACTGTCATAAACTCTCCAGGGGATTTAATACCACCAAGCCTAAGAGGCTGATTCTGAGTATAACTTATGAAAAGTCTCACAATATGCTCTGTGTTGCATACTTTTATTCTAAGAAAGGTAAATGAGAGACAGAAAAGTCCAAGTCTTTTAAATTGAGTATTTGAATACTTTTTAAATTCTCACAGTATTATACATTACTTATGGTGAAAGTAAAAGGGGACCTTAAATCCATCTTCATATCTCTAAAAACCCTGATATCTCTAATTTTTAAAAAACCTTGCTTTCATTTCAGCTATCAATACCCTTCCTTCAATGATCCTTTTCATTGAGGTAGTTCTCAGCCCTATTCTGTGAAACCTATGGATTCCCCCCTCCTCTCAGAACACTTTTAAATAAAAAGAAATTCTCAATTTCAATTAGAGGTAAGTGAAAATAATGCCATAATTTTCCTTTCCATGCAAATTCAAGGACTTGTTGAAATCAATCCTATAAGGATTCATGAATTTCATGAAGAACCTCTATGACAGACACTTGAAGTAGTAGTCTTGCCCAGACTCCCAATCAAGCCACCACCTATTACTGAAGTAACAAGTTACCTCAGCTCTTAATTCTGTTTCATGCATGCTTTTTTGAGAAATGTGATTCCTAGGAAAGGCAAAAAAACAATCACAGAAATGACAATTTCTTTGTATGAATTAAGCTCCTATTTGTTTTGGTAATCTATGTCTCTCTCCTTTCTTCTCTAAGACTCTTAAAAAAAAAAAAGTTACTTTCAAAATCCTGATTAATTCATTTCACTGATCTTACATTAACCGCAGGCCTCCTTTGCACTGGGTCCACTCTGTACAAAGAGTTATTTTTAAAATGCCTTACTAAAGTACTTTTCTTCAGTCCTATTTACTTTCCATGCTTTATTTTCACAGCTAGACAGAACTGAATAGGTCTTCAACTATTCTTCTATCTCCCACCATTATTCATTAAAACAAATTTATGCATTAAAGCTTTCACAAATTGCTGTCTAAAAATATACTTCTCTTCACCAGCAAAGTATAATAGAAAATACAGGTGTTAGAACCAGTCATTTAACTTATAAATTAAATTCAGGTTTTGACACCTACTTGGTTGTTATGACCTTGGGCATGTTACTTTACCTGACCTTATGTTTCTTCATTTATAAAATAAAAACAATAATATTTAACACTACTATCTACTTCCTGGGGCCATGATGAAGAAAATCTCTCCTTCCCCCGCCCCCCCCCAAAGCATCCCATTCCCAAACCTCACCCATAAACCTGAACTTGACCTGAATTGGCTCTGACTCAGATCCTACAGATGTCTCCAATTTCTAATCAGATTCTCAAAAGCTTCTGGATGTGCTTCCTATTATATCTCTGCCACTGAATAAGATGTTAGCCCTCCTAAACTAATCTTGACTCTTAGACTAACCCTTACACTCAATTTAACACTCCCACAATAGCCCTAATCCTAACTCTTCTTGTGCCCCCTTAACAAGCATTCTGATAATAATCCTTAAGTGCTGCCTCTGACTCCTATTTTCACCTTCCTTAAGTTCCCTTAGCCTGATATTAACCCTAAACTCTAATCTTAACTCTACCCAAATACTAAATCTAACTTTACTTACAAATCCCTTCCTAAAGCTAACCCTAGCCCTAATTGCCTCGGACTCCAGATTTGCCTGACTATAATTCATGAAGAAAGTATCTTGTAAAATCTATGGCACTATAGAATAAGAGTTGTCATCATCTGCTTCATCTCAAGCTCTCTCCCCTACCATCATCCTACCATGAACTTACCCGGTTGGCTGTCACAGCCAAATTCTGAAGATTCTGTAGCAGCCCAATGTCAGCAGGAATAACGGTCAGGTTGTTGTGACTGAGATCCAGGTAGCGTAGCTTGCGGCAGTAGAAGAGCTGGGTAGGGATCTTCTCTATTTTGTTGCGATTCAGGTAGAGACGTTCCAGGTTGGTGAGGTTCCCAATCTGGATGGGGATGTAGGCAATTTGGTTGTACCACAGCTTAAGGCAGGTGAGGCGATGTAGGTGCTGGAAACTGATGATCTCTTCTATGGTCTTGAGGTTGTTGTCCTTCAGATCGATCTCCTGCAGGTTGTGGAGACTGAAGATGGAGTGTGGGATGCGTTCCAAGTCACAGCGGATTAGCTCCAGCTCAGTCAGGTTCACCATCTTCTTCAGGCTGTTGAGGACAATCAGTTTGGTCCCTTCATTGTTGATGGAAAGCTTCTGGAGGTGGACTCCCACATCTGTGACCACTTGTGGCAACTTGGTCAGATTGCTCTTGAGCCGCAGGACCTTGAGCCGCTTCAGCTCCCGCAAACCATCTATCACGATGTAGCGGTTATTCTCAGCACTCAGGTTGCCAGTTAGATGGAGCTCCTCCAAGGTCTTTAAGCTATAGATCCACAGAGGGATCTCTTTGATGTCGGTGAACTTGATGTGCAAGGCCTTGAGGTTTTCCCTCAAGAAGGCCAGGGCAGGGGCCTCAATTTTGGCTGCTGTGTGATAGAGCCAAAGCTCCTTGAGGCTGGTGAGCTGGGCGATGCTGGGAGGGATGGTCACATCAGGGATGAGCTCCAGCTTGAGTACCTCCAACTCAATGAGGTCAAAGACTGTGTCCGGAATCCCACTCAGCATGAACAGGTGCAGCTCCAGCTTATCCTGGGAGTTCTTGGTGATACGCTGCCTCAGCTTCTCCAACGTCCACTCATTGTTCAGGTTCAGCTGCCGTAACTTATTTTCACTCACCTCCGAGAGGAAGACAGCAAAGCGCTTGGAATAAAGGGGGTCATACTGGTCTATAAGGTGCAACATGAAGGCAAAGTCATTCTTCACATCAGGGATGTCGCTGTAACTGCTCTCCTCCCGGATGGACTCAAACGAGTACTTCTTGAGGGATCGCCGGAGCATCCACCATAGGGTATACATGCATATCAGGCCATAGAAGATCACCAGACTAATATAGAAAGAAGCCAGGATCTTGAAAAGAGTGGCTAGGGGGTGGGCACAGCGGTAGGTGCGGTAGCCTGTCAGGCTCTGAATGTCTACGGTACAGTCAACATCAAATTTGATATTGTTGACATAGTACACTGTGTAGCTAATGATTAGTATGAACTTGATCACCTTGATGATTGTCTGCCGCATGTAGAGGCGGTAGACAATGTCCCCCTCCTCCACGTGAGTCCGAAATTTCTTTACCTTCTCAAAGAGAGCTTTGGCCTGCTCCCCTTCCTTCTTGTCCAGCACCCCTGTCTCTGAACGGTCAACAATACCTTGCTCAATTCTGGACTTGCTCCGCTGCAACATGGGCACAGTAGCCTCTACATCTTCACTCACAGTGGATGACTTCTTGTCCATAGAGCCATTCATCTTGCTGAAGGTTGGCTTAGGGTCGCTCTCCTCCACCACCGTCTCCGAGAGTGCCCGGGTAGTCCAAGGGGAATCAAAACACTTCAGCAGGATAGAGACAAAGTGCTCCAGTTTGGAGCTGGTCCGGGGAAACTTGAACCAAAAGTTACTGCATGCCAAGAAGATAAGTGTATGAAGCAGCACCAAATAGGGGAAATACTTGGCAAACCAGTGGAGCCGGTTCTCATAGCATACCGCATCCACATAATTGTACTGATGCCGATCGAGGTCATATTTGATTCCTTTGGGCCCTGGGTCTGGAGAAGCAAGGATTGTAGAGTTGTAATAGGTGGGATCTGGGGCAGGAGTAGACCAGCCTTGAAAGGAATCATTGCAGGAGTCTTTAGTAACCCATTTACAAGGGAGACAGATCATCTTGTCCTGGGTGACCTGAAGGGTCCCCCCAAATACTGCAATCATCAGCATGACAATGGATATGTAATCTGTGAAGACATCCCACCAAGGTTTCAGGATTCGGTAAGCTGGCTGAGTATCAGCAAAGTACCGGAGCTCAGTGACAGGAATCATGGTTTAAACCTGAAAGGAACCCACAGGCAGGTGTTATTGACAGAGGGCAGCCAGGCTTCCCTGGAGAAGATTTATTAGCTAGAACTAAGTCAAGAGTAAGACAATGGACCGATTGTTTAAATTCAACTTAAAGTCTAAATAAAAATCACATCCATCATTTAACATTTCTCTCAGAGGAACATAAATGACCCAGCTAAGGAAACTAACAGATAAAGGAAAAAACAAAAACTTTTATCCCATTTACAATGGAGAAAACAAAAGGGAGGAATTGATGATTTGTCTGTGAACACATGCTAAAAATCAGAAGCAGAAACAAAAATTATACCAAGTTTCCCAATTTTTAATGGAAGAGTCTATTCATAAGGGTTTTCAATCATTAGGCCATAACTAATAAATGAACTTCCTTCAAGTTCTACTTCTTCCTCATATTAAGAATCATTTTTCTGTCCAACTAAATCTTGCTGTCTACTAGTTCAAAGAGAAAATGGATTAAATATTCAAATGATTAGGAGTAACATCTGAAGGACATCTAGTCTACCTTCCTGATTTCCAAGTACTCTTCCTAGATAACCCAAGAAGGAGATGTTTAATATACTTTCATTTCACTTCATTAGATCTGTCTCAAGATAAAACCAACACACTTAGGTGAGAAGAAAATGTCTAGGTAATTTGAATAAGTTCACTCTACCATCAACAAAAATAACAATCACAAAATAATCTTTATTCATATATCACCTTTTTTTAAAGCAGTCCTAAATACTTTATATCTTCAATAGGATATGCTAAGATGACTGAAAGACCAGAGTGAAAAAAGAGAAGAACTCAAGTTACATAGCTAAGAATTGAAGCACTTGATATCAAGATGCCGTTAGCCATGATGAATCCAGAAAAATATAGATGCCAGGAGCTTCGATTCCTTAGGCTCCCAGAGCCAAGATCATAGGTTACCAGGAACAAGATCATGGTGAAGCTAGCATATACCACCCTCCTAGCCTGACATTTTCTAGAGCTGGATGTCTACCATCTCCTTGGAGGGCTTAATTAAGTCAAAAGCAGAATGACTGAAGGCTAGGCCATTCCAGGAAAAGGACTGAGAAGAGTCACCTAGAAATGGCTTTGTGAATCCACAGGATGTTATAGTAAGAGCTCTAATAACAGGGAAGGGCTTCCTTCAGCCACCTACACTGTGGGGAAAACAGCCCTTTTACAACATGCTGAATCATTTGGCCCCACCTTTTACTGAAAGGCAAAGATCCCATCCTCTCCTCCTTTTTGCCCTAAACTCCCACAGCCTGCATTCAAAATACCTAGAACTTAAACATGCCAGGGAAAATCAATCATGAAGTCCATAGTACAGAGAACACAAATAATAGGAGTTGCCAGTATGCAATAAGTCACCTGAAGAGTCCTAAACTAGAGATGCAAGTCATATGAACCAGCTTCCCTGATACTAAAGCAGGTCTCCTATCAGACTCGCTCTCTCACAGACCGCCAAAGACTGAAGATGGGGTGGGTGACTTTGGGAAGGATGTGGTTACAACTGTTCGGCCTTTAAAGAAGGTTAAAGTATGAAGGTATGAAAATTTGGCCTAAGCCAAATTCAAATTTCTGATGAAGAAACTGGTTCCCTTTTTCAACTCTCAGGTACTTTATTTCTCTTTAATGGATGGATGAAGATCATGAAATCCAAGAAATAATCCAAAGTTCTTTTGTTTTGCAGTGATGCATCTGAAAAAGGGCAACAAAAAAAGCAAAGGTTTTGGTGGACTAGTCAAGAAAACTAACCTAATGGAGGCCAAAGTCTCTCCATGGATATTTGGGATAGAGGTTTAAGTTAAAAGCAGCTCTTTCTGTTATTTAATCAGAGGAGACAGAATTAGTCTGATTATTATGTCAAGCCGTCCTGAGTAGTATTTTTAAAAGAGGATGGGAAAGTTGATTGCAAGACAAACCAGAAAGTTTGGTTATAGTACAAATTGGAGGGAAGACAATTCAATTCTTCTGGCCACCATTGTTAATATATCAGGAAGAAGAGCAACTTTGAATTGAACACTTAAATTAGCAACATGAGAAAAACAGCACTCTCAGTAAAATCAGAAGGCAAAATCCAACAGACTTTCTTTTTGTGTCCCTCCCTTGGCTAGAAAATGGAAGGAGAGAGATTAAGGTTCAGAGAACAACTGTCTGTCTCTTTCAAATTTTTTTTGAATATAATGAGTACACATGAGATGATACTCAGTCAGGCTATTGGATTCTTCCTTACACAACATATTTGAAAAGCTGTTCTCACAATTAAAAGGAAAACAATAGCAATGGAGTTAGAAAGGACATAATAGACTAATTTATTACATTATTATATCTAACTAATAATAATTATTATAACTATAAAAGCCCTACACTAATATTTCATCATGACCTCCAGTTAACTTAGGGGCACTTATGTCCTAGAAAGATATAAATTCCAGCAGGATCTGCCAAACTGTAACGGCTTTGAATTTGGTCTCAGGGACAAAGAGGACCAGCCTAGCGAAGTACAGAAAAGCCACAAGATGATAAAATGAAGAAAACTATAAAACAGCCCTCAGTTTTTGGGAAGTGCCCTTCTACTTCCTCAGTACAACTATGGAATAGTTTAAAAAAAAAAAAAAAGGCAAAAGACAGGGTAAAAAGCACATGGTTTTTAGATTAGTGATAAACATGAACTCTTAAAAGACAATACTCCAAATATGAGATCCTTGTTCAAAGGGAACAGGAGAATATTAGAGGAACCAAACTATATAAATGTTAATGTTGTCTTAAAAAAAAAAAAAAAAAGAAACCCAGAAGGCAGAAGTTATAGCTAAATGAAGAATAACTCATAGTTTCTCTGATGATTAATTAAGCATTTTAGGTGCCAGGTACTAAGAGTAGACAGACACATAAACACAAAAGACTGCTCTTGCCCTCAAAGAACCTAATATTCTATTACAAGGTTATGTTATGTTCACAGATGAGTAAATACAACACATGTACAAAGTGAAAGCACAATGAATGACTGGGGGGAGAGGTATACACTAACAACTGATGGGATGGGGGAACAGAGATGGTGCCTCAGATAAGGTGGCTTTCAGAAGCCTGAGGTAAAGAGGGAGGGCAGGACCAACATGGTATATGGTGGGGAGAAGCCAGCCTGTACAAAGAAAGGAACAGAGATGGGAGATGCAGTGTTATGTAGGAGCAAGAAGGCTAATTTGTCCAGACCATAGACTTTGTGGTAGCTGATATAATGTGTAATCTCCCTATGAAGACAGGAGGAAGCCAAATTGGGAAGGGTTTTAAAATGTCAAACAAAGGCATTTGTTTCTATCCCAAAGGGAGCCTCTGGATCTTCTTAAGCAGAGGAGTGACCTGGCCAGTCAGACCTGCACTTGAGAGGACTTTCACTTTAGCGTCTGTGTGGAAGAAGTACTGGAGAGCCAAAAGAGTCATTGAGAGGCTCCTGCCAATACTCCTGGAAAAGAAGCAATGGGGACCTACGTTAGTTGGGAATAGTAATAGCAATGCCAAGAGAAAAAAAACACATCAATGAAACAATAATAAGATACAGAGAGTCACTGAGAAGCAGGATAGTGTTAAGATTACTGTATTAAATCTATTAGATATATAAAAAACAAAACAAAACCCAGCTGTGCATAACAGAAACGCATACCTTTATATATGATTATCTTTTTCTGCTCTTTTATGTATGTGAAAATGACGTTTTTGTTGATAAACTTTTTAATAAAAACACATTTTTTAAAAAATGTCAGGAAATTGAAAATGTAAAGGGCAAGTGAATTTGAACAGTTTTTTCTAGGAGTTTGGCTCTGAAAGAAAGGAAAATGAAGATGAAAGTCTCAGGGGATGGTGAAATTGAATGCAGGTTTTGTTGTTTTCTGTTTTTAATTTTAAGGATGGGAGCAAACCTGCACAGGTTTGAAAGCTATAGGGAAAACAGTCAGTCTATCAGGAAAAAAAAATAAAAAGGACTGGCATGTGGCAGCATGGCTACATGCCTTACTCTAGCAGTGTTCAACATTATGTAAGCAAAAATAGAAAAAGAAAATGATGCAAATAATTTGAGATCTAGAAAGGAACAAGCTGTATGCTACGGGGCAGTCAAACAAAGGGATTGAGGGTCCAAGATAGTGTTAAAGTTGAACTGAAAAGCCAGGCCGTAGGAATGATAACATGGGAAAGCAAGATTGGAGTTAGAGTGAAGACAGAATGAATTTAGGAGGGAGACAAAGCACAAGGAAACCCAGGAAGTTGTGGTCAGGTAGAGGAATTTCAGAGTTACAGGCAGAAGAGAAAGAAAAGAGAGAGGGGATGATGATATCAAGAATATGATAGCTCTGTGTAGCTGAATCTTATAGAATGAAGATAAAGATAACGGGAGTCAATGAGGCTGATAACTAGGGAATAATGTGAATAATTGATACAATAATGAGAAATAAAACACTAAAACTTTATAATTCAAATTAATGTAATAATAAACTTCCTTTCTCTTGATACAGAAGTAGTGGGGCACAGTTATAAAATGGTACATTACTATCAGACATGGCTTAGGTCTCTGTTTTGCTAAACTATGTTTCTTTTATGTAAGGGAAGATTCTGTATGGAAGAATATTGAAAAAGGCAACAAAAAGCATTAATATATTCAATGCAATTTTAAAAATTTTTATTAAAATCCCTAGGATGCAGCTCAATTAGTCCTTAGGGGAAAAACCATATTCTTATAATCACACATTAACAAAATTAAGAGGTTAGTGAACTGAATATGCATTTTAAAAAATTAAGAGAATCAGCAAATAAATAAACCTAGAATGAATCCAGAAGTTATTTTAAAAAAAAAATTAAAGAGGAAATAGCTAAATTGAAAACAAAACTCATAGAAATAAGAAAACTAAAAGCTAATTTTAAAAATTGTCAATCCTTAAAATAATCTGATTAGCTTGCTAATAAAAATCAATAAAATGGGAAATGAACAAGGTGAAATCAAAGCAAAACCGAAATAAAAAAGCATACCTATTGTGTACTATGTACAGTTATATGCTAAAAACAGAGACCACAAAAGAAATACAGAAATATCTTCAAAAATATGTAATGTCCAAACTATCAAATTACCGAACAGAGAATTTAAGAAAACCCAGTGTCAGAAAAGGAAAGAGATCTAGATGTAAAAGAACTACCAAACTTGATGGATTCACAGGAGAATTCCATCAAACTTAAGAAATAGTACTTATACTTCAGCAATTATTCTCAAAAACTAAGAAAGAACTCTACCAGAATCCTTTTATGAAACACATATTCCTAATACTGAAAAACTAGGGAACAATAATACATGTAAAGTACAGGCCAATGTCATTAATGAATGACTCAAAATCTCAAAAGTTCTATCAAACAGATTGTAGCAATTTATCCAAGAAATTGTACCAGGGATACAAAGATAGTTCAATTAGGAAAACAATCAACATAATTTAGTCATATTAAAAACCAAAACTACATTATTATCTCAATAGATGCAGGAAAAGCTTCTGACAAAGTACAATATACTCTTTCTATGCTAAAAACCGTAAGTATAGGCATAGATAGGCTTTTTTTTTACTCTCATAAAAAAGTATCTTAAACAAAAAGCTAAGATCATATTGTAATAGAGTGACATGAGAAGCTTTTCCAATAAATATAGGAATGAAGCAAAGATCACCACTCTCTTCACAATTATGTGATACAGTTCTGGAAATGCTATTAGTTGCAGTAAGACAAGAGGAAGAAATTAAAGGAATAAAGAGAGATAAATAGGAAATAAAGCCATCCCTCTTTCATCCCTCTTTGCTGATGTTTTGATGATTTACTTGGAAATCAGCAAAGATAGTAGCTTTAACTTTAGCAAAGTTGTAAGTTACATAATAAACCCTTAAAAAATAAACACTACTTTTATATAACAAAACATAAGAAGCAAGAATAGAAAGAGAAATCTAATTAACTACCAAATCCATAAAATATCTGGAGAACAATATCTCAAGGAACGTAAAAGAATTGTATATATTCAATTCAATTATAAAGCATGGCTTAAAGAATGAAAGAACAACCTACCAAGCTGGACAAATATTCAGTGATCATGACTAGGTCATATTAACACAATAAAAATGACAATGCTACCAAAATTAATATACATTTTAAATTCTATATCAATAAAATTTTACCAAGAGGTCACTTCTCATAACTTGATAAAATAATAAAATTCATTTGGAAAAACAAAAGATCTAGAAAATCAAAGGAAATGACAAAAAGTAATAATGAAGGGAAAATAACACTTCCAGGCATCAAACTATATTATTAAACAGCAATCATCAAAACATCTGGTTAAAAAACTGAGAAGACAGATCAATGGAACAAACAATGGAGAGGAAGAATTTTTTTTTTTTTTTTTTTTTTTTTTTTTTTGCTGAGGCAATTGGGGTTAAGTGACTTGTCAATGTGTTAAGTGTCAGGGACAGAGACTCTTGACTTCAGGGCTGATGCTCTATCCACTGCACTACCTAGCACACCCCAGAGATTCAGAAATAATAGAACTCAATAACCTAGATTTGATAAAGTAGAAAACATAAACTAAGAAAAAAAAACTCCCTATTTGATTAAAAAAAAACTACAGGGAAGCCTGAAAGAAATTAGGCTCAGCCCAATACCTTAACACACTCTACAACATATCCCAAATGCACAGTGTCTTTAATATTAAAGACCACAATATAAAAAAAAAAAATTAGAACAGAAACAAAAAATGTATATCTCATAGCTATCAGCAGGAGATGCATTTTTTAATAGTATTTTCCAAATACATGTAAAGAATTTTCAACATTCGTTTTTGTAAGACTGTGGTCAATTTTTTCTCCCTTCCTCTCATCTTCTCTCTCCTCAAGATAGCAAGTAATGTGATATAGTTTAAATATATGCAATTTTTTAAAACATATTTTCATATTTGTCTTCCTGTGCAAGAAAAAAACCATACCAAGGAGTTGTGAACGAATCCAACCATTTTGGAGAGTAGTTTGGAACTATGCTCAAAAAGTTATCAAACTGTACATACCCTTTGATCCAGCAGTGTTACTATTGGGCTTATATCCCAAAGAGATTATAAAGAAGGGAAAGGGACCTGTATGTGCACGAATGTTTGTGGCAGCCCTTTTTGTAGTGGCTAGAAACTGGAAACTGAATGGATGTCCATCAGTTGGAGAATGGCTGAATAAATTGTGGTGTATGAATATTATGGAATATTACTGTTCTGTAAGAAATGACCAACAGGATGATTTCAGAAAGGCCTGAGAGACTTAACGAACTGATGCTGAGTGAAATGAGCAGAACCAGGAGATCATTAATACTTCAACAACAATACTATGGATGACCAGTTCTGATGGATCTGGCCATCCTTAGCAATCAGATCAACCAAATCATTTCAATGGAGCAGTAATGAAACTGAACAGCTACGCCCAGAGAAAGAACTCTGGGAGATGACTAAAAACCATTACATTGAATTCCCAATCCCTATATCTATGCCCACCTGCATTTTTGATTTCCTTCACAAGCTAATTGTACAATATTTCAAAGTCTGATTCTTTTTGTACAGCAAAATAACATTTTGGTCATGTATACTTATTGTGTATCTAATTTATATTTTAATGTACTTAACATCTACTGGTCATCCTGCCATCTGGGGAGGGGTGGGGGGTAAGAGGTGAAAAATTGAACAAGAGGTTTGGCAATTGTTAATGCTGTAAAGTTATCCCTGCATATAACCTGTAAATAAAAGGCTATTAAATTTAAAAAAAAAAAAAAAACATACCAAAAGGGAAAAATACATGAAAAAGAGAAACATAACAAACAAGCAAAAAGTGAAAATACTATACTTTGATCGATCTTCATTTCTTCATAGTTATCTAGATGCAGATGGCATTTTTATCCCAAGTTTATTGGAATTACCTTGAATCACTACATTGTTGAAAAGAGTCAAGTCCCTCACAGATGATCATCACATAATCTTGTTGTTATTGGTACAATGTTCTCTTGGTTCTGTTCACTTCACTCAGCACTAATTCATATAAATCTTTCCAAGCTTTTCTGAAACCAGCTACTCATCATTTCTTAAAAAATGATAATATTCCATTACATTTTTCTACCACTACTTATTCAACCATTCTCCAACTCATGGGCATATACTCAATTTCCAGTTCTTTGCCATCATAAAAAGGGCTGCTACAAATATTTTTGCACATGTGGATCCTTTTCCTTCTTTTATGATCTCTTTGGGATACAGACCAAAGAGTAACACTGCTGGATCAAAGAGTATGCACAGTTTGATAGCCATCTGGGCATTCAAATTGCTCTCCAGAATGACTGGATCACTAGAAGATGTATTTTTAAAAAAACAAGAGCTAGAAACAAAAAATATAATAATTGTACAAAATCATTTACAAAAGTAAAATAATGATTACTTGAAACCGAAAAGATTTTGCATAGACAATATTAATGCATCTAGGATAAGAAAGAAAGTGATTAAATGGGAAAAAAATCTTATAGAATAGAACTTGGTATCCAAGATATATAAAGAATAAATATACATAAGGCTAATAGCTATTCCCTAAAACCTAAATGGTCAAAGGATATGAACAAAGGGTTCTCAAAAGAAGAATTGTCTAATATTCACAGCCACACAAAAAAATGTTCCTCCAAATCACTGATTATAAAAGAAATGCAAATCAAAATAACTCTCAGATTTCACTTCATACCCTACAAATTGGCAAAAATTACCAAAAATGACAACAGTCAACATTGGAAGAGTTGTGGAAAAATACACTAATACACTAATAAATTGTTGGTGAAGCTGTGAAATGGTATAACCATTAGGGAAAGCAATTTGTAATTATGGAAATAGTGACTAAAATGTTAGACCTCATACCTAAAATGTTCATTTCATAACTTATAATAACTAAAAAATTGGAAACAAAATAGATGACCGTCAATTGGAGAATAACTAAATAAATCATGGTACATGAATGTAACAGAATATTATATTGTGCTAGAAGAAATATAGAGAAGCATGGAAAGATTTATATAAATTGATGCAGAATGAAGCAAGCAGTCAAGAAAACTATATATATATATATATATAAATATATATATAAACTATATATATATATAAACTATATATATATATATATATAAAATACAACAATATAAATAGAACAATGGAAAGAACATACAAAAAATATACAAAATAAATATAACAATAAAGATCAAGTGGGGATTGACTAAAGAGATATGAGAAGATACTTCCAATCTATCCCTTTCATGTGCAGAGATGTATATAATTGCACGTTTTCAGACCTTCTCAATTTATCGATCACTTTGTCAAATGCGATGGCTCTCTGTAAGGAACTGGGAGATGAATACAAGGGATTCTCTGGTGATATAAAAAATTACTGTTGTTCAATTGTGTCTAACTCTATCCATGGGGGGTTTCTTGGCAAAGATACTGGAATACGTTGCCATTATTTTCTACAGTGTATTAAGGCAGCTAGCGATTAAGTGACTTGGCCAGGCTCATATAGCCAGTTTAAGTGTCTGAGGCTACATCTGAATTCAGGTCTTCCTGCCTCCAGGTACAGCACTCTATTCACTGAGACATCTAGCTCCCTCAATGTAGGAAACAGAAAATATAAATAAAAATTATTTTCCAAAAATATTTATTATAAACACCTACTATGTTGAAGGTACTGGGCTAAGTACTAAAGATCTAAAGATAAAAATGGAAATAATCCTTGTAATTAAGGAGATATCATTTTACTAACATATGACACAATCAGGAATAACCTAGTACAAAAGGTGGTCCCAGAGTGTCTTCAAGACGCTTAAGGGCTCCAAGAAGTGGAGGTGTGGAATACAAGTACTCCAGGTTTGAGTTATACCCTCCACCGAGGCAGAAGACAAAATAGCAGGAATGGCAAATAGCAAGAAGACTTTAATTAGAGCACAGAATTAATGAGAAAGAACAGTGGCAAATAAGCCTAGAAAGATAGGCTGGAATTAACTTGGAAGGATTTTAGATTCTAAACATGAGATTGTATTGGATCTTAAGAGGCAAAAGGGAGCCATAGATGATGCCTGAATAAAGTAGAGGATTAGGTGCAAGTTTTAGGAATATCCATTTGGAAACTATATGAAGAATGAATTGGAGAATGGAGAGCAATGATTTGACATTTCAATAGTCCAGGTAATCTAAATTCTGAACTAGGACTGAAACCATGTGTAAGTAAAGAAAGGGAAATGGATACAAAGAGTTTTGTTACCACAAAATCAACAGTTTTGGCAAAGAAGAAATAAAAACAAAAGAATATGATATATAAGTAAAATAGTCTCAATGTATTTTATTTAAAACCAGCTAAAGAAGCAGAAAAATGAAGAATGGATAAAAAAACAAAAGTTTAACTGGTTCGATCAACCTGGCACCAAAAGAGATTAAAAAGTTTTTTACAAGAGATCAATAAAATCACTCAAGGGTTCAGCCTAACTATTCAAACAGAAAAACAAGCAAACAAATAAGTAATGCCTATTGCTACTATATGTTATGAAGCTGAATGGATAGTTGGTTTCCATTGAGTCCATTAGAGTCCATGAACTCTAGTTGGTAGAGTCAGCACAAACATGGAGAAAAATGCAAGTGCACCATGAACTGAGCCTGTACTTGGAGAAGAGAATAAGCTCAGGGAGGAGTATTTCCAATAATTCAGGCTTTTTTCTAAAACAAAATCCATCTTTTAAATACTTCTACTGATTCTTCAATCAGTACCAATGCACTTTTATCAAATTCCTACTATGTGCCAGGCACTGACTGTGAATCTCAGGAATCAAAATTGCAGTTCAGGTAAAAGAACAATAAGATTGGGTGAATAGCATTATTTCCAAAGAAGAATTATGCAAAAGAAAAGATATTATGAGGAAAATGCCAATCACATCTAGAGAGAGAACTAGAGATTGAATATGGATCAAAAGATAGTATTTTTCACCTTTCTGTTTGTTTTTTCTTTCCCATTTTTTTTCCCGTTTTGGTCTGATTTTTCTTGTACAACATGACAAATATGGAAATATATTTAAAAGAATAGTATATATTTAATCTCTTGCTTGCTACTTTGGGGAAGGGGATGGGGATGTTGAAAATTTACAAAATGAATGTTGAAAATTCTTTAGTGTTTGGAAAAATAAAATGGGGAGGGGGGAATAAAAAGTTCAAAGAACATCACCATTCCCTAATAATTCAGTAGCAAAACAATTCTCAAACTATTAATCACTATATGAAAGAATGCTCCAAATCATTAATAAGAGAAATGCAAATCAAAAGTGAGGTTACACTCAGAAAATCTACAAAAATGTGTACAATTAATATTGGAAGAATTGCGCTCATTAATGTATTATTAACAAAGTTGAAAACTGGTAACCATTCTGGAAAATAACTGAAATTTTGCAAAAAAAAAAAAAAAAGACTAAAATATTGATATCCTTTAACTAGAGATTCCATTGCTAGGCATATAGGTCAATGACAAAAAGAAAGGACACAGAATCATGGAATCTCTATGTACACAACAGAAGCACTTTTTGTGGTAGTGAAAAAACTGGAAAAATAGTTGATATCTATTGATTGGGAAATAGCCAAAAAAATGTAGTCTATGAATATGATGGAATATTACTGCACTGTAATAAACAATGAAAATGATAAATACATAAAATAAAAGCAGAGAAAAAATTCTAGAAACACTAATATAAAGGAAAATAATTAGAGCCAGAATATAGATGCACAAAATGACAACATCATCATAAACAGAAACAACAACAAAGCAACAAAAACTGAATGAGGGCAAAATCTAAAAGACCATGTGAAGCCCAAAAAAGCGACTACCCCTTCTTGAAGAAGTAGGGACCATGGACGCAGAATACTGCATATAACATAAGACTTTTTCATTATGATTAGTTTTATGGCACTTTTCATCTTCTTTCTTCTTTTTTTCTTATTATAAAAGATGGCTATCTGGAAGGGGCAGAGAGAAGGAAAATAAAAACAAAAGATATCAATAAAAATCTATTTTAAAAATTCAAGGCTATCATTTAGAGAAACAAAACCTGGAAAAGGAGGTGGAATACTTATGAAGTAAGAGGAAGGATAAATGAGAGATGGCTGGAATGTTCCACTTATATCCAAACAAATTCAAGAAAAGTTCAGGAAAATGAGAGAGGCAGACCTATTGTAGAGCAAAATGGAAAAACATGGAAAAGAATCATAAAGGATTAAAAGGTGAGGATGGGCTGCAATCTATAACGCTGAATGGAGTGACAACATCAATGAAATCACGGACCTACTGAAATATATCATATTTACTGAGCACTTGCCTCATGAGAAGTGACTTCCTCATGGTTTTACATCTATTAAGTGTAAGAATCCAGCCATCTTGACCTCCAAGGAGCTAGGCAAAAGATGAGACAATTTATATGAATAAGATATTTTGATTTTTTTTTTTAATCTAAAGACAAAAAAATCAAAAACCATGATAGGGCTATAAACTCTGGCAAAGCCTACAAGTTCTTCCTTTACTTGAGACCCAGCTATACTACCTCTCTTGAATGGTTATCTGGTAGAGATACTAGCTAAAACATAACTTATTCCATATTCTGAGGCCCGCCACTCTTGCTTCTCCTTTAGGCAATCTATAAGGTTGACCCAAAAAGGGGCCATGGGAATACTTTCCTACCTGATCTGTAGGCTTGTCCAAGAAAGCTGGTATAAATATGCACCTACACAAATATTAGGCTGTGACCAAAACCATTGGTGTTGCTTGTTGACTAACTCATGCTCCTAGGAAACTTTGAGAGGATGTGGAAAAATAGGTTACATGGGATCCTAGGGCTTGTTTGTTTTTCTATTTTTTAGTCTATGTTCAGTCAGTTTTTTCAAGTCCAGTGTTTCTAATACCAACAGCTTTTGGTCAAGACTAGAAATATAAGGCCCCCGTTTCTAGTTTAACAATAGAAACGCTATCACCATTCAAGACCCCAAGAAGAATTTCCTATCACTTCCCTTTTAAGCTTCAGTCTCCTCATCTAAAAATTGGTTTGTCTTCTAAGGTCCTTGTTCACATTTTTGTTATCTTTGCCAATTTTCTGGTATGAGGAGAAACCTCAGGGTTGTTTTGATTTGCATTTCTCTTATTAGTAATTCAGAGTGTTCTTTCAGAAGTCTGTGTCAGAAATCTTTTTACTAAATTTAAGGAAGCTCCTTAGTACTGCTCCCTAATATCATTCTAGCCTGTCTTAACTTTAGCATCAAGTACTTAAGAGAATTCTTCTTGGAGAGATCCTGGGTAATGAAAGAATATTGGCTTTTCCAATCCCACTTTGCAAAGGGAAAAATAAGGTTAGTATGCAGCTAAATGTTTTGTTCTTTGTTTCTGCACCCAGGTTCCAGTGGTAGATTAAGCTCCTTCTTTCAGCCCTTACATATCTGATTTAAAAACTGTAGTATTACATACTTAATCTCCAAAAAGAGATATAAAAAATGAGATAACAAACATATAGTATGTTTTGCAAATCTTAAAGAGTCTATAAATGAGTATAAAAGAGTCTACTTCTTTCTTCATTGCAAGGTAGGGAGAAAACCATGAGGATGGAATACTGCATATAGTATCAGATTTGGTTGTTGTGTTGTATTAGGTTAGTTTTGCTCAATTTTTTTTTATTCTTTTATTTTATTATTTATGTTACAAAGACATTAAGATATGGTCCTCAGGGAAGAGAGAAGGGAACACTATATTGGAAAATGAGGGTGAAGTTATCAATCAACACTTTAAAACATACATAAAAAACCCAATAACATGATTTTTTTTTTTGGAATGAGGACTTAAAGAATATTATTCCTGAAACCAAGGGACAGAGCCCTTAGCTCCTGTGAATGAGAAGCACATTGGCTTGTCAAACTGGTGTATAAAGAAGTAGAAAAGGAATCAAGCACAGTAGAAACAATCAATTACAAGCCTGGGCCATAGAGCCAGAAGAGTGTCCTGGGGATCACAAAGAAGTTTGACTTCTAAATTTGAGAGAAAAATAAATGAGCCCCAAAAAAAGAAGTAATTTGTCCAAGATCATATGGGCAGTAAGGACAGAACCAGGATTCAAGCTTCTCATATGCTTCCTAAGTCAGTATTCTTTCTACTAGAACCGATAGCATCAATCTGAAGTTTCAAAGATCAGATCATGGAGACAGTCATGATGTGACTTGAATTTGAGTGTTAGCTCTGCCTCTTATTGTAATATTTCTCTGAGGCAATTCAGTTAACCTCCCTGTTCCTATTTTCCTATCTGTAAAAATGGGAATAATATTTTTCATTACCCACTTCAGTAGGTTACTAGGGAGGTAAACTGAAATAAAACACTAGAAAAATGTTGGGAGGGTTGTGGAAAGACAGGCATAGAAATGCATGGTATTATGATTATGATGATGCTGGGTGAAGGGGCAGACTGTAATTGGCTGCTGTGGTGTTCTGCCAATAAGTTATTCCTCATTAGACTCAGAAATACTGATTGGTATTTGTCCTCCTAGTACAGAGAAGGATACTTCAAGAGAATCTTGCATTCTCCTTAACCTGATCTCAACTGCACAAAATCCAGACATCTCCTTCCTTCCTAACTCCCTTATCAAGCCAGGCTAGCCAAAGAATTCATTCTCTGTATTTTGTCTAACTCTTCCAACTTACACAAAAGCTATGCTCATTTGGAAATGCCTAGGTCAAGAGGTGGGGGAAAAAATCATAAAACAGCAAGGGACACACAAAAATTATCCAAAGCTACTTTAGAAGGCAGAATTGTATGAGACACTGTACTTTCTTCACATATACAATCATGTCAGCTCTGCCAGAGAATTGCCAAAATTCAACACTTTTTACAGAAAGACTTAGACAGCAGTCACTCCTTAAAAGATCCTAAAGGTATCCTGGCTCCTCCCTATTATAGTCTTTCAATTTCAAGGAAAAGGTCAACATTCCAAATCTCTTATTCTTCTCCACCCACTCAATGATCTACTCTCAGAGTAAAATAAGTGAATAGTGAGAGAGAGACAGAGAGAGAAAGAGAAAGACATATAGAGACACAGAGAGACAGACAGAGACAGAGGGAGAAAGAGACAGAGAGAGAGAGAGGCTGGGTAGGGGGGGATAATAGGGAGGGAGAGAGAAGACAGACAAACAGAGGAAGAGAGACAGAAAGAAAGGGAGGGAAGGTGAGAGGAAAGGAGAAAGGAAGAGAGGAAAAGGGGGGGAAGAAAGGGAAAAAAATAAAGAGTGTGTGTGTGTGTGTGTAAGGGATGGGGGCCAAGTTCCTAAATCAAATAAGTCTACTCCATTACAGTATCTCCTTGGATCACTCAGTCAAACTTTCTACTTCTAAGAGGCAGAGATGAGTCCATGGATGAGGAGGATTGATGAGTCTTGAAGGAAACCTTGCTTAAATCCTGAGAGGAACACAAAAGGTTCATTTTGAGCTCACTGCCTCTCCCCTAGCTTCTGTTTTTGAAGCTCCCAGAGACACGCCCTACAACTCACCCGCTATTCATCATCTGCTTATTCATCAGGTCCTGAAACCTGATGTCAAGTCAGCAACAACTAGATGCTTACTCCTTGTGACAAAGCTCTTGCCTCCAATCGCTAATTTCTAGTCCTCTCAGTCCACCATCCAGGGTTCTCTCCATCAGCAGGCTTTTCTACCTATCACTATCTCTTTTACCCTCCTCTTCACAAGAGTCTCTGTTCTCTCTCTTCTCTAGTTCAGCCTCTCAGTAGGATTCTCAAATGTCTTAGGATTCAATTTAAATTCATTAGCTCCTTTATTTTTTGCTGAGACAATTGGGGTTAAGTGACTTTCCCAGGGTCACACAGGTAGGAAGTGTTAAGTGTCTGAGATCAGATTTGAACTCCTGACTTCAGGGCCCGTGGTCTATTCACTCCCATATCTAGTTGTCCCTCACTAGATCTTTAAAAAAAATAGTCATTTCCCATTACTCTTTCCCATTGAACTCTTTCATTTTTTTGATTGGGATGTGTGATTTTATTGGGAACTCCAACTAAGGCATTTCCTCTACCAAAGCAGAGAACACATTTGCTTTGCAACTTAAGAGTTTCCTGGGCCACTGTGAGGTGTGAGGTTAAATGACTTGCCCAGGTTAACCTGAGAGTCTTATTCAGAAACAAGTCTAGAACCCAGACCTCTGAGGTTAAAAGGCCAATTCTCTGGCCACTAAACCACACTACTTCTATAGAACCTTCTCTTATAACAAGAAAAACAGTTAAGCAGAAAAGAGAAACAAAATCTGATAGCAGGGATGCAATTCTGCACCTTGTACTTTTTTGCAAATTTTTAAAATTTTTAAAAATTTTGTGCGATTGTCCATCTTTTCTAGGGATCAAGATGATTCACTGCAATAAATCTGAGTTTGATTGCCTTCCAGTGTTATTTTCATTTACACTGAATCATCACGAATATAGTTCTCCTCCTTTCTCCATTTGTTATCAGTAAGTCTTCCCATAACTCTTTTGAATTCTTCATATTTATCACTTTTTACTATAAAATAGCACCTTCACTACATTAATAAGCTACAATTTTTTTTAGCGATCAAGGCATCACCCATTCTACAGACACTCACTTTGCCTTCAATTTTTTGCTACTGATGAAGCGTAATTAATATTTTGGTATCTGGGAATCTAAATGTATTTGGACCTACTTAGTTCAAAGATCAAGATGGCTTTTTCATCTTTGTCAATTTGATGGGTGTGGGATGAAATCTTACATTATATTTCTTCAGTAATTTGCTCTATTTTTCTCCATATAGTTACTTATTGTTTTTTCTTAAACTGTTCAGATATTTTGACTATTTATCTACTGGGGAAATCTCTTACCTCTTAAAAGTTAAGTTCACTTACTCTCCCCTTTTTCTTATTTCTTTGTTAAAAGAGATGACTTTCTGGGAGGAGAAAAAATAAATTATGTAAAAATGAGATATCAATAATAACTTAATTTTTAAAAATGACAGTACCCTTATGAAAGGAAATTTACTCCAAAAGAAATAGATTTGGAAAGGCTCTAAAAGGGAAAAACCTGGAAAATATACGTATATATATGTACATATATATGTACATTTTCCAGGTTTTGCCTAGTATAGTGCACAGTACAGCATCTGATATCTGTGGATGACAGATAATATAATCTATTTGAAGATGAAAAGAGAGGTAGGGGAAAAGAAGGGGAAAGAGAAAGGTGAAAACAAGAAAAGGAAAGGTCTCTGAGAAGGTATCAAGTCTAAAAAGGGGTTTTAGGTAGAATATGAGTAAGGAACCTTTTTAAAAAGTGATGCTACTTATGTTTCTGTTAAGGTTATTAAAAAAAAAAGTGTTGCTGACCCCAATTCTCCCAATATACCAGTGTGTTCTTAATGATTCTCACTGGATAGGTAGAAAGCAGAAGGCAGCAGCTTTCAAAAAAAAGATAGAACCTCATAGGATAGAGCAGAGGAATCTCTAAGTAGCATTTTGAAATGGCAGCAGGTGGGATTAGACAACTACAAAGAATAACTTTTCAGATATATAAAATGGGAAGAACCAATCAGATGCTGAGGTAGGACCATTCTCTGGAGAATTGTAAATGGTCTATCAAATTTGTCTTGTTTGGCTATGGTAGCTCTCAAATGTTCAGCTTCCAGACCACTTTAGCAGGACCTAAATCTCCAGGGACCACTTGGTAAATTTAATCCCACAAGAATTGTGCAAAAATTCCTCCAAATGGAGGAAATGGTGCTGCTTTTGGGGAAGCACCAATATAAGACAGAATGTAAAAATGCCTATTCTTACTAAAGAGGTCTATAACTGTACTTTTTTTTTTTTTTTTTAACAACTTTTTATTGACAGAACCCATGCCAGGGTAATTTTTTACAACATTATCCCTTGCACTCACTTCTGTTCCAATTTTTCCCCTCCCTCCCTCCATCCTCTCCCCCAGATGGCAAGCAGTCCTATATATGTTAAATGATAACTGTACTTTTAAAAAATATTAATTCTTGAGGCCATTGACCACCTGGTGACTCCTTATATTCATTAGCAGTCCCTAGGTCACCTTCTGAGAAATGACCTTTGATGACTTCTTCTCAATCTCAGAATTCCATGAGTATAAAAGCAAGAAAGGCAGAGAAATTTAAAATCTAATGTCTCTATTGAGACTCCAACACACATCATATATCAACTAAATGAATCCTAATGCATTTAGAATCCATACCTAGGACTAATTCAATTATGTAGAAAATAGGATGAGAAAATGTGAAGAGAGACAGAGAAAGACAAACTCTGAGAGGGTTGCTAGAAAGATGACACATATATTTATATAAATTCTGGGCACCTTGGGTGGGATAGGCTACCTGGTAGCATAATGGGTAGTGACAATGGCATGGTGGTCAAGGAAGGAAAACTCCCAAGAGTGGAGCAGAATGAGGACAGGACCCCTGGGAATGGTGTACTATCCCCTATAAATCACTACGGGTGATTTTCCCATTTCTCACAGGGCTATGGAAAAATCACACATAGAAGAACAATACCCAAAGAAACTCTCCTCTCCATTTCAGCTCTCTGAGGCAATGTCTAGTCACCTTGTCATAATCACTGCTTCTATATACATGCACTGTATTCAAATGTCCAATGCTATTTATTTCAATCCCCCTTTACTGCAACCCATCTTTCTGGGATTTATTTCCAGGAGAGCCAGCAAAACTTAATTATGGGTGAAAGGAATAGGAATCTGTTCCTAATAAAGAGAATACCCAAATAATCCCCAAGTAACAGGTTGCTAACAATGTGAACAGAGTCTTCAGTTGGGCTTTGCTACCTGAAGTCCTGGGTAAACACACACAGAGTTCCTTCTTTTTAAGCAGAAAGAAAAAGTCTGATCAAGAAAGATTCCCAAGCTGGGCGAAGAGAAGCTCCCATCCTCCATCCCTCTCTAGCTCAGAGTTCAAAGAAAAGGAAAGCTGGAACAATTCATTTCCAGTCATTTTTCCGTTACAGTTTCTCAGGAAAGAACCACTGCTAAGAAGTTGGTTTTTAAGCTGGAAAGGGCCATTAGGTTAGCAAGGTCTTAACCCAGAAAGAAGTCAGGAGTCATGGACCCACAAACACACAGAAATACAGGCTGCTCCTCCCCTCCTGTCCATATGTGCCTATAAAGCTGCAAAGGCAGCTGCTGATGGGGTCAGTGCTTTCATTTTCTTCTAGTTGGAGGGAGCTAAAATAAGGTGGCTGTGTCCCCCCTGCAGAGCCCACCAGGCACCATTAAGCCACTTCCAAACCAATGGGAGATAGCCCCAGGCCACCTGTGCCCAAGAGTGGGGTGAGTCAGCTGGGAGGGGGCTCGTGCTTCCTGACTGGATCCTCTCCCCACTTCCCTTGCACCCCGAGAAACAGCCACACCCTCTGCTCGCTACAGAAGTGAGATCTTTCCTCTAGAGATTGATTGAACTGATTAGTCTCATGCCAAATTTTAGCTCTCGAATGATTCTTAAGAGTTGCATTCAAGTCTCTTGAAACAGGTTTTCCTTTTTAGCCAACTTATGAAGGAAGCCCTGGCATTTTACATGATGAGAACATTGAGTAAGAGGCTCCAATCTCTTCCTCTTGTCAACCCCCCTTCACCAAAGCTAGCATGTGCTCCAAACACAGACACACCAGCTCCCTTTTTCCTCTCTCCAAGCTGCTTGACCATTGCTTTGGTACAAGAATAGCCATGGGGCTCAAATCCCCTCTGCCAACTAGCTATAGAGGATGATTAGCAAGAAATCCTACAACTAGATGTTCTAGAAAGCTCCCTCTTCTAAACTACCCAGAGACAAGAAATGGTCCCATTTCCCAGTCAAAAGGAACTTAAGTTTCAGTGAAAGCCAATTAGAGATAGTACTTTCAGAGCTACATAACCAAACCTCTGGGAATGCATAACATGAGTCACCAGATAGCCTGCCCTGACAAGCAAGGAGAAACAAGTCTGCTAGGGAAAAAAAGATAGCTTCCAAGAGTGGCTCCAAGCATGTGTTTCTCCTTCAAGTGAACTAAAAGGCTTTCCTAGATGGATACTGAAATGCCCAAATGGTGTAGCCTCTTCTTCCTTCATGCCCTTGGGGAACGGGACAAAACTATTCTTCCATCAGTTCAGAATAATCTTGAATTTGACATAGAGGCTTTGTGAAGGCAGATCCAATGCTTTCTGGCTCTAGAAACCTACAATCTCTCCTTACTGTGGTCCTAACTTTCAGTGACAAGACTGACTACCCTTCACCTGATACTGGAAGCAGCTTCCTGATGCCAATAGTAAGTAAAGGCAAGTTCTCAGGGATCCTATTACAGAAAGAGTTGGTAGAATGATGCAAGCGGAGTGAGATCAAAGCCAGTCTTTCACACCAGCTGATGATCAAGCCATTCGTCATCCCTCATCACTCCTTAAAGACCTGGCATTTAGGACTCTGGGGGCATCCAGGTGGCATGTGAAAGCCATGGAATTTTACCACCACTTTTACTCTATTTGAATGCCACTCTGGGTGTGAAGCTAAATTGCATTAATACATTTAATCTTGAGGTTTCAAGCACTCCAGAGGCCTTTAAACACAAACGCTCACTTGTGTAAAATAGTAAGGGAACATTAGCAAAGAAATCCAAAAGGAGCAAAAACTTGTCTATAATAAAAGGGTCCAACCCTTCTTGAAATTGCTCCCACCTACACTCCCCCACCCCCCTCCTTCAAGGAAGAACTCAGCCCCTCAATGACATCACTAAAAAACATACAACATCACGCCATGCAGCCCTACAAGGACAGCTCAGCAACTTTTGTAATGTGATGGAGTTCTGGATTTGGCATCAGGAGCCTCAAGTGCCCATCCCCCTCTGCTACTTGTGATCTGAGTGACCTGGGAACTTTTATCTCCTCAGGACTCAGTTCCTCAACTGTTAAATAAGGGGGTTGGACTAGATATGATTGTCTTAATGATCTTAAGAATTATCATTTATAGACACTTAAGGGTCTAGACAGTCCTCTGTGCTTCTAAAAAAACAAAACTGGGTTCAGGTACCTTATAAGTCAGTAAAGGTAAATTCAGCAGAGATTCTGCTAGAGAAGGAATTAGGGATTGACAACACAGACAAGAATTGGATTTCCTGAAGGATCTCTGACAATATGTATCCCACTTTAGAAGATAGGAACAGGCATCAAAGAAAAGGAAGAGTGAACACCAAAGGAGGGTTACAATAAACCTTTGAAAACAACCTTAAACAAGAAGAGAAATTCTAAGAATAACATACAAGGAAAGGATTTTGTAGCTATTCCTCGATCCCTCCAAACAACCATGTGTTCCTCCCTCCATAAATAACAGAAATTTCTCCACAGAAGAACACACTAAGCTCCCCCAACCAAGATAATATATTGACATGTTTTATAAGTATCAGCAAGGTTTCATTCTTTCATTAGGGGATGAAACCTCTGGAGGATTTCCCATCATCCTCCAAGAAATGAGACTCAAGCTAGCCACACTCTCCCAAATTTAAAAATGTAAATACTAGAAATTTTAAAATATATTATCTGTCGGGAAGACAAAAAGTGACTACAACCAAAATGTCCTCTGGGATGAGAATTTTGCTATCAGGGACTGTTTTCTTTTCAGAAATCACACTGCCAAGCTAGACACAGCAATACTCTTTCCCTGGCCACCAGCATTTGCTTCTCAAGGAAAGCAATATGAGCTGGAACTCATACTGGTTCAGCCAGGATGTCCGTAGCTGTTAGAAGGAATTCTTACCCAAGAAAAGCAAGATGCTCTGCTTCCTGCCTGCCCTCCCTGCTGAAAGGGATGGCATAGATTACAGCCCCTAACCTCTGCTTCCCTGGGGATAGAGAATGCCTAGAAAACAAGCAGGAAACTCCTGCTGGGCAGGACTAAGATTAGGCGACCTTGTTCCTAATAAGCAAGAAAGTCTGAGAAATCACACTAGACTTACACGATTTCCTTTCTGTTGTTCCAAATCTTCCTGACAAAAACCAAAATCCAGATCTGGGGCCAGGAAAAAGAGGCAGTATTCCAGCCAGAGACCTTTAGAAAGACTCTTCAGGATGATCTCTCAAAGACCCATTCTGTATAACTGAATCTATGTAAAAGATCTCTCAATATACATAATTTTTGCATTTAAGCAATACAGTAATAACAAGATAGAAGTGAAATCAAACAAACAAAACTACTCTCCTTTACTTCTAATTTCTACCAGAACTCCAGAATAATAACATGACAGATACCAGAGGACTAAAGAGATTGTTGTCCTTTGCCCTCTGCTATACCCGAGCCAGGCATAAAATGCTACAGTTCCTTTCCACCCATGCTTAGAGAACCAGTAAAATTTAACCAGCTCCTCCTCTGAGGCTTAAACGTCATAAGAAAAGGGGTCAGGGCACTTACCTTACAGCTGGTTTTGCTATCTACACTTCAATCCTCTGTGCTGGAGTTGGACAGCGTCTGTATGGACTGGATTCTGATTCGGTTCTGAAGCGCCACATTCCCCAAGCGCCATGGAAGCAGCCCCCCTGTAAGGAAATAAAAGCTATTAATAAAGGAGGGAGCAGAAACCATCAGCCCAAACCAGATAAGAAGTCAGAAGATCAGGACTCTACCGTCCAGAGCTCTTCTCAACTCATTGTGACATCTTAAGAGTGAATCAACCTGTACTTCAGTGTCCCTTTTAGCTATAAAATAGGCACATAATCTTTACTTATATCCATATCACAAAGGAATAAGGTCCTAGCTTAATTACCCTAAATGAAAAAAAAAATTATTCCAGGAATTTTTACTGCCAAAATTTCCTAAGAAAGATGGTATTCCATATCAAGGAAAGACAAGCCTCAAATAGCAGGAATACTATCAAGGTTGGGTTTAGAAGTTAGAGAAGAGATGATTTAAGAAATGATTCCTTCTGAGACACAAAAGAAATCAAAGCAGAATCAAAGCCCTAAAACACATAGGTGTTAAGAGTTGCTCCCTCTCAAATTATCTTAAATTTTCTTATCTACATGTAAGCTCCTTAGAAGGCCTGTTCATTTTTGTCTTTGTTTCTCTCCCCAGTGTCTTGCACACAATAGATATTCAAACATTTTTTCATGTAATCTGCTCTGTATACACAAAGTATTTAATAAATGTTTGGTAAATGAATCACAGAATCTCAGAGTTTGAAAAGACCTCAAAGGTCATCTAACCCAACCTACACTAGCAAATCATCCCTTACATGTGTTTCTCCAGTCCCTACCAGAAGACATCTAGTGATGGAAGAAAGAACTATGACTGCTTGAGGCAGCTCCTACTTTTAGATGGCTCTGATTTGTAGAAAGTTTTGCATTTTATCAAACTAAAATCTTGCCTCTCTGTAATTTCTGTCCATTACTACTATTAGTTTTACCCTCTAGAACAAAAATAAACTTAAACCTCCTTTCACCTACTTGAAGAAAGCCAGCATGTCTCTCCTAAATTTTCTCTGCTCAGTTACCAGGAAGCCAGAAAACACTGCTTGCTCTATCTGTGCCTATGACTGGTGAGTCTTAAGACAGAATGTTTGAAGATGTTCCAGCAATTAAGAAAGATAGTGTTAATTCAACCCTATGAACCCAACCTTATGAGATGTGGGGAGTTATTTTCCATTCAGAGGAATGTTCTGAGGAAAATGAAATAACTTTTTAAGAGACCCCCTCCCATCCCAATAAAGTAAGGTTGAGACAATTTCACTTTGCTTAATTACCGAGTTGTCCTAATATGGTCTGTCTTAAGACTGGACGGTGAAAGGCAATGAGCACGCACACACACAAAGCATCACTTCAACCTCATTTCCTCTGGGACAAACCATCTGTCCCTCCACACCCAAACACTCTGGCTTATGGGAAGAACTTGACCTTCATGCCTGTGATGCTAATATGACCCTGCCATCTGCATTGCCAGGCTCTGCAGAACTGTCCCCTCATGATAGCTTCTGAAATACTAGCTCTCTCTACAAAGACGTCATCAGACCCCACTATATTCTCTAATCAGAATACTTAGCTGACCACCTGAATTTTCAGAAAAGAGCTAATATGGTGTAGTAGTAGAAAGATCACTGGATGGTGTCAGATGATCTGCAACTTACTAATAACCCAACCTTCTGTAAATTGCTTCCTTACTCTAACATTCATATTGTTTGTCTGCAAAATAAAAGAACTGAACTAAATATAATTTAAAGTTGTCCATTTCAGATCTAAGACATAATCCTGTGAAGCTCAGGTACTTATTGGGAAGAAGCATAGATGCTTCACACAGATACAACAGATGCTAAATTTGACCGGAAAAAAGAAATCAACAAGATTTATTTAAACCATGTACCAATTTCAATTTAATGCATGTTTTCTTTCCCATTTATTCTGTCAAATCCTAATGCAAAGGCTTCCATGAGAGCAGGGCACAGAAGATTTTCAAGGACTTTCCCAATTAGAATTACCCTAAATCTCTCTCCTTAGACCAGAAGTCGAGGTCTCCCATCAGTTGAATGATGACCAAAAAAATTCTACAACAAATTTTAAGTACCCAATGACCTAACAGGTAGTCCTTGACAAATGGAACAAGATCCTTATCCGAACCTTGTCTTCCAAAGTCCCAAGGGAAAGAAAAAAAAAAAAGCAATGGTTGAGGAGTTAAAAAAAAAAAAGCAATAACAACCCTCAGAAAAGAAGACTTAAGGGAATACAATCACTGTCTTTATATATATATGTATATGTATATATATATATATATATATATATATGAGTTCATGAAACAAAATTAGGTATAATGAGAAATTATAGGGAGTTTTGTAATCTTAAAGAAAACTTCCTAACAATAAGAATTGTCCAAAAATTGAACAGGATGCTTCATAGGAAGTGAATTCTACATCACCAGGAGATCTTCAAGGGAAGACTGGCTTCCATTTCTGGAGAAATGTGGTGGACCAATATTCATGCTTCAGCTAGAGATCAGATTTAGATGACCTCTTGAGTTTCTCCCACTTTAGAGACTACAACCTGTGAATTACTAGCACTAGGGCCTCTCCAACACAGCACCCTCCCCTCTTCCTTCCAAGTTCCCTCCCTAATTTAGCGCTTTTCCAAGGGGGGGGGGGGGGGAGGGGAAGACCAGGTCCCTAATACTTTAAGGCAATCCCAAAGGTTCTGCACACCGGGCTGGGCCCGAGAGAGAGAGAGGAGAGGAGAAAGAATTTTTGTCCCACCCAGCGCGCTGAGCAGACCCTGCCATTACTCCCCAGGAGAGAGGTGGTAATCAAACACCACCCCCTCTGTGGGACTCAGTTTCCCTCTCTGTAAATGACAGGACTGAGATATCTCCCAGATCCCTGCCAGCTTGGAAACCCTGCAATGCTCATTCTCTGTGGAACAAATGCTGAATGTGGGGGAACCACCGACCACCTCACAGCATATTTAGGGAAGGGGGGTGGAAAGAAAAAATTAAGAGCTCCCCCCCCCTTCACCCTGTCCCCGAGATGGGGACACTCCAAAGTTGAGCAATACCCTTTCCATTGGGTCAAGGGATTCCTAGAACTGAGTGTCATCTCCAAAGCAAAATGATCCCCGAACTGGGAGAAACCCCCCGAAGAGAACGCCGCCCCCAAAGTAGAAGGACTCAACAATGCCAGGGGACAGCTCCACAGCAGAAGAGGACTATGCAAGAGGAAGGGCTGGGCAACCCTCGGCAAGGAAAAGGCGGGGGAGAGCCTGAGGAAGGGAACGCGCCTGGCACCTCCCTTTCTCCCCTAGGCGCCTAGGACAGAGTTCCGTCACCCCCTAACGTGGAAGCCCTCTTCCGGCCCCGGTGAGGGGGTGCCTGAGGCAGCGCGGACGCCGTCTGTTTCCCGGCCCCGGGACCCCGGCCCCAGCACTTACGCCGCAGAGCCCGGCAGCCTCCCGGCGCCCTTCCGCGATTCGGTCCCCGCCGGCTCCTCCGGCCGGCGGCTCCTTTTGTTTGTCCCCTCACTGCACCACTCGGGCTCCTCCGCCCCGGACGTGACGTCACCTACGGCGTACGCCATGGGAGGCCAGCCCGGGACGGAGAAGGGAGGAGAACAGCCCCTCCCACTGCCGTATGAAAAAGGGGAGTGGGGGAGGGGAGGATGAGGAGGCGTAGCCATATTTGTGAAGGGCTTTCAGACAGCCGGGTCTCCCTAAGAGCGTCATCCTACTTGAGGGCGGATGTTTGGGGGGAAAAAAAACTTGCGGAACGCAGTTAAAGGGCCAGTAACGCCGGGTTAGTCTGAGTCTTGCTTGGGAGAAAGTGAGCTCTTGGCTCTCCAAACTTTCTCCTCCGCTGCAGCCTCGAGCGCTTGGGCTCACGGTGAGTAGTGCTCCGGACCGGCGGAAACTATAGGAGAAATGCATACCTACACGCTTACGTACCTGGAGCCTCTAACGACAGGGCGTGCAGGTGCTAAGCGGGTCCTATGCCTGTCACCTGGAAGTGCGAATGCACAATCTGAGTACGGGGGGAGCAGGAGAGACCTCGGGCCGCCCGCGCTGGGCTCTCTGCTTCCCGGGCTCCGGGAGGAGGATCGGAAACTGCCCGGTCCTAGAAACCAAGAAACCTGGGTTCTAAACCGCCGGTCCTGCCTAAGCTGCTTGTGCGACCTTGGGCCTGGCCACTTACCCTTTCTGGGTCACTATATTGTAATGCCCAATGTCAGTCACCGGTCGTCACCTTTATCATCATAATAGCTCCCATATCTCCGGTGCTTTTCAAACCCTAAGGCGCTTCCCCTCCCCCCTCCCACGAATTAATTAATTCATTCAAAAAGCCTTGATCACCGGGACGACTCTGTGTTGTGATGGGGCTGCAGAGGCTTAGACCACTGACCGACTCTTGCCTTCAAGGGGCCATTGCATTCCTTGGAGGAAAACGACAAGAACGAATTTAAGTAAATTGTATCCGAGGAAGGATTTGTATTTATGTCTTTCTGAGTCAAGGTCTGGTGCATCACTTAGCAGCTCCTGTTTGTGGTAAATGCAACTCGCAGGATAGAATGCTGGGCCTGGAATCGGGAAACATGAGCACAAACATGACCTCAGACCCACTAGCTGTGTGACCCTGGGCAAGTCACTTAGCCCCGTCTGCCTCAGTTTCCTCATCTGTAAAATGAACTGGAGAAGGAAATGTCAAACCACTCCAGGATCCAAGAAAACCCCAAATGGGATCGTGAAATCAGATTCGGCTGAATAACAATAAAGGGGGAGTAGGGTGGGAGAATCATTAGGAATCTGAAGGAATCAGGATGGATTTTCTGTAGGATCCACTATCCCACCAGTTACTAATTCCTCTTTGATTCACTCCCCCTAGCCCATCACTTGAAAGGGCCTGTTGATTCTTCTCTAGACAATATCTCATATTCACTCCTCCAAAGTCACAATTCTCCTTCAGTCTCATTGTCTTGAACTATTGCAATTCAACCCCTCATGTCTCTCTTCTCCAAACCATGCTGCATCCTCACTGCCAAAGTGATATTTCTAAAGCCAGGCCTGAGCATGTTCCTTCAGAATTCAAGTCCATCTCCTACCCTGATCATCCTCTTTGAATAAGCCATAAATGAATTTTCATCTCCATTTTACAGCTAAGGAAACTGAAGCTTAGAGAAATCATTGTGGTTCTCCTGTTTATACCTTAAAGTTTCTGTCTCTCTACCTACCCTCAAGGTTAAAGTGATTGCTGGCCTTAATAACTAATAAGGTTCCTTTTTATATTTAACCTACATTATTTTCATATTTCATGAATATTTCATAAATATTCTATGAATACATAGATTTTTGAATGATATATGAAGATCCTCTTGCAATCCACCACCAGAAGCAGCTTGGAATCCCTGTAGAACATTGCTGACCTATCCCTGCAGAACATTGCTGATCTATTTCATTAAGTTTAGCAAACATTTATTAAGTATTTACTATGTTCTAGGTTCTAAGAATACAAACAAACAAACCAGTCCTTGCCCTCAAGAAATATACATTCTACTGGAAATGTTTCAATAGCTTGACATTTACATAGCACTTTAAAATTTTAAAACATTTTATATTATTTTATCTAAGTCTCACAACAACCAGATGTAATGTAGCTATTACAACAGTTTTATTCCAATTTTCTGCATCAGGAAACTGAAGCTCTTTAGTTTTCTTATTAATACTTCACATGACTTCACATGTCTAACAAGTCTCATATTGCTTGCCTGAAGTGGAGAGAGAGGGAGAGAAATTAGAGTTCAAAATTAAAAAATAAAAATAAAAGAATATTTTTAAAAAATAAAAATAAATCTCAAATAAGAACATAATATCAAAAAAAAAAAAAAAAAGAAAGAAAGAAAGAAAGAAAACCTGGAAAATTTGACTTCAAATCCTATCTAAACTCCTTACTAACTGTGTAACCCTGGGCAAGTTACTTAATCTGCCTCAATTTGCTCATCTGTAAAATCGAAGCTTGTAGTGGCACCTACCTTGCAGGGTTGTTGTGAGGATGCAGTGAAATAATATTTGTAAAGCCCTTTGCAAATCTTAAAAGAGCTACATAAATGCTAGTTATTATCTAGTAAGATCTATTAAGAGTAAAAGCAGAATTATTCCCCATATCCCTTCTTGATTTAAGTCCAGCTTTCATCCCACTATACCCAGATTCCACTTGAATTTTTCTTTGGTGATTATCTTTCTGGAGTTGACAGATAACTAGCCAACTGTAGACATTTTACTTTAATTCTTGTTCTCAGAGCTTTGTTGATTCAGAATCCCAGTCCCAGTAGAGAGCAAGAGGGAAGAGAGAGGCAAAGAAAGAGAGATAAACACACAGGTGTCCCTCTGCTGGAATTTATAGTAACAACAAAAGGTTTGAGCCTCTCCTAATAATTTTTTGTTACTAAAGATTCCACATTCCTGATGTCCAGAATTTGCCTAATTACTATGTGGTGTGTGCATTTGAATTAGTAGAAGAATATCTAGATTCTAGATTCTGATGAATTTTAAATTTTATCAGTATTTGTCTAGAGGATGTCTGTGGTATGGAAGGGGGAATTAGATTTGAATGTCTCTTGGCATTTTCTCTAGCTGTCTAACACAACTCTCTCTGCCTCATTCCCATAAAATGAGGGGGTGAATACACTAGAAAATCTATCTTTTAAATCCCCTTCTAATTTTAATATCTTATGGTTCGATACTTTAATTCCTTAGCCCTCCTTGGGGAAATATTTATAAATGATTTAACTTCCATTATCATTCCAGGAAAAGTGTTATTTTCACACCTGAGGGTAAAAACACCATCTCTTCTACAACATCACTCTTTTGCTCGGATGACCTAATTCTTTCCTTGAAATACTTATACGAGTGCTTGCATTTCACCTCCTGGCTTCTGGAGTTACTAATTTGACTCTTCTCTTTCTGAAACCCAAAGGAGTTGTTTACAGGTGACTGATTGTTCAACTAATCTGTAAAGTAATGTCCTGCTCTTCCTCTACACTTAATCTCTTAATCAACAAATATTTCACTTGCTGACTAATTAATGTATCTAAAGTTTATTAAATGTGCTCAGGGCTGCAAAGGATATAGAGCTATGTAATACATAAGACTGAAAGCTGATTCTTAAGCAGTGAGTACCTGGCCTTTTCCTGGAGGAAAGCAAACAGAATGATGAAAGGATTCAAAACAATGTAATATGAAAATCAACTGTTGGAATTGGGGATATTTTAGCCCAGGAAGGAGATTTTTTTTTTTTAATTTTGCCCCAATTGCATGAAAAAACAATTTTTAACATTCATTTTTAAAAGTTTTGAGTTCTAAATTCCCTGCTTCCCTCCCACCTCTTACCCCTCTTTAAAATAGCAAGTAATTTGATACAGGTTATACATATGCAGTTATGCAAAACATCTCTATATTATGTCATATTGTATTAGACAGACCCCTAAAAATGCATGGAAAAAGTAATATATTTTGATCTGCATTCAGATGCCATCAGTTTTTTCTCTAGAAGTAGAAAGCATTTTTTACAAGTCCCTAGGAATTGTCTTAGATCTCTTTGTATTGCTGGGAATAGCTAAGTTATTCATAGTTGATCATCATACAGTCTACTGTTACTATATACAATGTTCTCTTGGTTCTGCTCACTTCACTTTGCATCAATTTATATCTTTTTCTAAAAGCATTCTGCTCATCATGTAGCACAATAGTATTGCACCCCAATCATATACCACAATTTGTTCAACTATTTCCAAATTGATGGGCATCCTCTGAATTTCCAATTCTTTGCTACCACAAAAATAACTGCTATAAATATTTTTGAACATATAGGTCCTTTTCCACTAAAAAAAAAATCTCTTTGTTATACAGACCTACAAATATTATTGCTGGGACAAAGGGTATGCACAATTTTATAGCCTTTTGGAAGTAGTTCCATATTGTTTTTCAGAATGGTTAGATCAGCTCACACCTCCCCTAACAGTGCATTTGTGTCCCAATTTTCACACATTCCCTCCAACATTTGTAATTTTCCTTTTCTCTTATATTCTCCAATCTTATATAGGTGTGAAGTGGTACCTGAGAGTTATTTTAATTTGCATTTCTCTAATCAATAATGATTTAAAGTATTTTTTCAAATAGTTATAGATAGCTTTGATTTCGTCATCTAAACAATGCTTATTGATATCCTTTGAACTTTTATCAATGTATTTTTAGAAAATTGACTCTGTTCTCTATGTATTTGAGAAATGAAGCCTTTACCAAAGAAATTTACTAAAATTTCCTCCAGTTTTCTGCTTTTCTTCTGATTTTTGGCTGCATTTGATTTTTTTTTTTTTTTTTTTTTACAGAACCTAATTTAATATAATTGAAATTATTCCTTTTATATCTTGTAATGCCGTCAATCTCTTGTCTGGTCATAAATTCTTCCCTTATCCTTTACAGATCTATTCTATTGCTATTCTATGCCCCCCTAATTTACTTATGTTATCACTTCTTATGTCTAAATCATTTATCCATTTTGACCTTATTTTGATTTATACTGTGAGTTGTTGGTCTATACCTAGTTTCTACCAAACTATTATTTGGTTTTTCCAGCAATTTTTGTCAAATACTTAGTTCTTGTTGCAAAAAGTGGAATCTTTGTGTTTATCAAATACCAAATTATTATAATCATTATCTCAAAGTACCTTGAACAAGATTTATTTATTTAAAGTATCCACAGTAGAATGAGTACTAGAAATGGTGTCAGAAAAAAATGAGTTCAATTTTACCTGATCTTTGTGATATATTACTGTAATTTTTCTAGTATTTAATTTAAAATTTTTTGCATTAATATTCATTAGAGAAATTGGTCTATAGTTTTCTTTTCCTGTTTTAGGTATCAACACCATATTTGTGTCATAAAAGCAATTTGCTAGGACCGGGAGAAGATTTTTATAGGAAAAAACAACTTTGTTGTGTCCAGTGAGTGGCTCTTGTTTTAAACAATTTGACTTATTCATTAGCATGTAATTCGTTAAAGGCAAAATGTTTTTTGTTTTGCTGTTTTGTCTTTGTATTTTCAGTGCCTCACATTTTTTTTAACCAGATCTATGATTTTGATTTAGGAAACTGTAGGTGAGGACTTCCCCTGATAGATAGGTCTGAACCTTCTCTGTATCTTAATTTTTAATTATAGTATTTTATTTTTCCATATACACACAAAGATAGTTTTCAACATTCATCTTTGCCAAACTTTGTGTTCCTAATTTTTGTCCCTCTCTAGCCCCTCCTTTCCCATCCCCTTCCAAGATGGCAAGCAATCTGATATTAAACGTGTATAATTCTTCCACATATATCTTCTCTGTATTTTATAGTCTTTTTAGAGAGTTACCTGAATGTCAAATTAAAATAGAAATTGGGGGTCATTAAATAGTACTAAGTGTTCAGGACTGGGGATAGGAAGAAAAGACATAATGACTTAGAAAACATTGACGTGTTTTATTGCATTTTTATTTGTTTTGTTAGATGTTTCTCAAATATATTGTCTGTGACTGTGATAGAACTTGGTCCAGATCCATCTAATCCCAATGCCAACTATCCTGCCACTATTTTGTTTTCAGTTATTTTTCAGTCATGACTGACTCTTCTTTGGCATTTTCTTGGCAAAGACACTGGAGTGGTTTGCCATTTTCTTCTCTGGCTCATTTTACAGATGAGGCAAACAGTGAAGTGACTTGTCAAAAGTCATATGGCCAACAAGTATCTGAAGCCATATTTGAACTCAGGAAGATGGGTCTTCCAGTCACCAGACCCAGCACTTTATCCACTTTGTTACCTAAGTATCCTTCCACTCTACCACATTACTTTTTGTCTTCTTGCTTTGGTCAAAATGGTGTATGAATGCTGGTAGAATTGTCTTCATCCTGTCTCTGTCTCTCCTATCTATCTAAATATTCTTTTCCAATCCGACAACCAACACCCTAGTTTATGAGGCAAAAAGAGTTCTAGTCTTGAGTCCTGAAGTTGAACTTTTGCCTTTGGCATTCATTAGCTGTCTGAGTTCTTTGTAAATCTTCAAGGATTTTATAAATATGTTATCAAAGCCTTTATCTCTTACCTGTGCAACAATCACCTTGTAACTCATTGATCCCTTTCCAGTGTAACTTGCATAGAACATTGGCATTCATCTTCACAACTCTACTCAGAAAGTTCCACTGTCTGTAGGATAAAGTCCAAACTCCTTAACATGGAATTCAAAGACCTCGGTTCAAATTTACTTTTTCAGTCAGATCTCCTATTACTCAAATGGATCTTACTTACTATCACTTGTACATACCTGGAATCTTCCAACCTCATGCCTATAGTTCATTCATGTTGTTCCCTAGGTCTAGAATGCTTTGTCTCTCCCTCAAATCATGGCCTGTTGAAATTCTGCCCATTCCCCCTTCTTCCCCCCCCCAACCTCTCTAAATCCCAACATTTTGTTCTTCTGTGCTTAGATTTTGCCTTGTGTTTTAGTCATTTGTGCTTAGGTTCTCTCACTAGATTGTAAGCTCCTTGAAGGCAGAGACTGTATTTTATTCATCTTTAGTACATTGTTCACTGCCTAGCATGGTGGCCCATAACATATATCATGGGGGCATTTGATATTTTGTTGAATGAATGAACAAACAAATGAATGAATTCAGGGATTGGTGGATGGATATGATTTTGTATAAGGGATTATTGTTATTATAACAGGGACATGCATGTAATGTAACAAGGACTATAAACTGAATAGTCAGCTGGAGGAAGCTAGAGGAAGGAAATGTTATCATGGTCAAAAGACTATGCTGACTGAGCTCAGAGGAAAGGCATGTCAGGAAAAACATCTTTTTCCTGTAATAATCATGGCCAGCTGTGGCTTCCCCAGCCCATTCCTCCTGATTCTTAAGCATTAGACACCAATCAGAGAACTAGATAACCTCAGTGGTTATCTAGTGCAATTTGTGCAGAGAAGGAATCCTCTCCTTTCTTTCCCATACCTGACAAGTGGTCAAGGAGGGGAAACCTGCACCCTGAATAGGCAACCCCAACTACTTTTGAACAACTTTCATTATTAGACATTAAGCCTCAGTTCCCCTCTTTGCATCATCTACTCCTTGCTCTGATTCCTCCCTTTGGACCAAACAGAACACAGCTAATCCCTTCTCCCTGAAACAGCCCTTGAAGACAGTCATGTGCTCCACAAGTCTTTTTTCCTTTAGGCTAATCATCCTCAAATTGTCAAATTGATCATGCATGGATTCTAGGTCCTATACCATCCTGGTTTGTCTTCCCCAGTATATTTTCTAGCTTATCAATGACCTTCTTGTGTCCATAACAGAACACAATACTCCAGATAGGGGTTGAAGAGGACAGAACATACTGGGATTAGGACTTCTGTTCCTGGAAAATGTAGCTCAAGACCCTATTAATTTTTTTGACTTCCAGAGCATACTACAGAATTTGATTTCTATTGAGCTTGCTGTTGTTAGTCAGTCATTTTTCAGTCATGTCCAACTCTTTGTGACCCCATTTACGGTTTTCTTGGCAAAGATACTGTAGTATTTTTTGCATTTCCTTCTCGGGCTCATTTTAGAGATGAGGAAACTGAGGCAGAGTTAGGTGACTTGCCCAGGATCACACAGCTAGTAAGTGTCTGATCTGATCTGGAGTATGGAAGGTGAGTCTTGCCTTCTCCAGTCCTGGTATTCTATTTTCTGTGCCATCTAGCTTGCAATAAAACTCTCAGATCTTTGTCCATTCATGCAGCCCTCATCTTATATGCATGAAGTTCATATTTTTGTACCCAAGCACAACACTTTCCATTGAGACCTACTGAATTTCCTCTTTAGCCTCTCAGGATCTAGTTTGATTCTGATTCTATCACCCATGTGTTAGTTAACCTCCTAGCTTTGTTTTTTTTCAGCAGATCTGGTAAATATATATCATCCTGATCTTTTATCCAAGTCACTGACAAAAATGTTAAACCTCACAGGACCAATATTGATCTCTGGGTTCTCTACTAGAGACCTTCTAGGTAGAGACAGCTAGATTGCCTAGCTAGGTGGTCTAGTGCATAGAGTTCTGGACCAGAATCAGAGAGACCCGAGATCAGACCTCAGATCTCTAATATGTGTTCCTAGTAAGTCACTTAATCTCTGCCTCTCTTAGTTTTCCCAACTGTAAAATGGGGGTGGTAATAGCACCTGCCTCTCAGAGTTATAGTGAAGATCAAATAAAATATTTGCAAAGTGCTTCGCACAGTGGAAGCAATATAAATTCCAGTGACAATGATATTGACAAAAATCAGTATTGCCATTTAATTAATCCTGAATCCTGATTGCATCATCATCTAATCTAAATCTCTGTCTTCTCTGTAAGAATGATGTGAGAGGGGCACCTAGGTGGTACAGTGGATAGAGTGCCAGCACTGAAGTCAGGAGGACCTGAGTTCAAATCTAGTTTCAGACACTTAAAAATTCCTAGCTGTGTGACCCTGGACAAATCACTTAACCCCAATTGCCTCCACCAAAAAAAAAAAAAAAAAAAAAAAAAAGAATCATGTGAGATACTTTGTCAAAACCATATAAAAATCTAGGTAAATAATATCCAAAGCATTCCCTTCATCATGTTTGGTAATCCTATAAAGGAAAGAAATAAATTCTGGTTATCCCTTCTACATTGTGATTTTGCAGTTTTGAGATATTAAGGACTGACATAGGAAATTAAATGGGATTTTTGAGGGAGTTTTGCAGAAGCTGCAGGTGACACAGGAAGGCCAGCAGATGATACAGAAAAAGTTTAGAAACTCAAAAATGCATAAAATATATGTATGATATAACAACCTAAATTTTATATTATAGTACTATAAACATACCATAAGAGAAAAAGAAAAAATTTAGACTTCTTCTTTAATATGAATGTATAGTGTTCTCTGTTTGGTTTTTTTAAGGTCTCTGGGCAGCCTTTTTTCAGTTCAGTAATCACCATAAGGACAGCCAGGTGTTAAAGTCCAAATCCTTTATTGTCTCCTTTAAAATTTTGTCTCCTTGCCTAGGGGCTGGTTAGCTTTCTTATAGTCCAGATTCTTTATTATCTCCTTCCTGAGGCTGGGCAGCTTTCTGGACAGCCTTTCAGACCAGTCTTGATCTCAGTGGAGAAACGCAGGAGAGGCTGCCACCAGTGGCCTGACTGAAGTTGGAATGAATGTCTGTCCTTGGTTCCCAGAGCTTGAGCTGTGCTTGTCTTCTCTGCCCTCTGAAAGCTTCTCCTCTGTGTCTATAGTCTTGATCTCAGTGGAGAAACGCAGGAGAGGCTGCCACCAGTGGCATTACTGAAGTTGGAATGAATGTCTGTCCTTGGTTCCCAGAGCTTGAGCTGTGCTTGTCTTCTCTGCCCTCTGAAAGCTTCTCCTCTGTGTCTCTCAGTCTCTGCTTATATGCTCCACACTGAGTATAAACCAATCATTATATTACTAGGAAACCATTATTTCTTGTAAGATTAAATTAATCATACTGAACCATGCTATACTAGATAACCATTGTCTCATCAATTCTATTTAGTACCTTGTAAGCATCCTTGTTTCAAGTTTAGAGTTCTGGCCCATTACATGAAGGGAAGGCCAAAGATCTTGACTCAGATTTCCCAGATCCCAGGGGCACCATTCCCCTGACTCCCATGATGTGGAAGGGATAACTTATTCTACCACAACCTGTTTCTGATGAAGCCATGTTGCCTCTTTGTAATCACTGCTTCCCTTTTTTAGGGATTCAGTTCATTTGGCTCTTTTAATGACATGATTTACAATTTTCCAAGTCGTCCAAGTCAAACTGGTTTATAGACCTTCTTTTCTTCTTTTTTTTCTTTTTTTCTTCTATTCTTTTTTTTTTTTTTTTTAATCAGGACACTTGGCCCTTTTTATTTCTTGTGTAACTCTCCTGTTTTCCATGTCATTTTACATATCAATAACAGTGACTCAGCAGTTCCTGGTTCTTTGAGCAAGAGAAGATTTGATTCTTCTGGATCAGGTGACTTAAATTCATCCTGGGTTGAAGGTGTACTGTTTCTATCTTTCTTGACTTACTTATCTGGAATGTCAACTCCCTGTTAGTCATTTTTATCTTGTCACTTCCAGCATAAAGGTCATTCTCTTTTGCAGAGAAAATAAAAATAAAATAAGGATTGAACATCTCTACCTTTTCTCAGCTATTCTTATTCCATCTGCCTCAAGAAAAGGTCTTTGTCATTCTCTGATTCTTATCCCACCCCCAGAATTTTTTCCAAATCAGGGGAAAAAAAACTTTTGATGGCCTTTCCCTTCCCTTGACAACTTAAGCTCATTATGAGCTTAAACTTTCCTAAGAGTTTTATAGAATCATATACACATACCTATACACACATATACATGTACATAAATATACATACACACATATAGCTATCATTTATACAGGCTCTGATTTCAGTTTCTCAACTTACACTGACTAACATATTGGGTCCTTCGGGGAGCATCTGGCTACCTCCCCACACTGCTGTAGGGTTCCAGGACTAACTCAAGGGATTATGAGGTTCTTCTAATGCTACTATTCACAAATCCCCATCCAATCCCCACTACCACTACTATTGATTATCCAGTTACTACTACTTCCTTAATAACATCTAAACAGTAATTAGTACTCTAGTATAATTTTGACCAGATCCTAGCTCTTCGACATCACTTATAGGCAATTAATATCAGCTTTTTCACAGTTCATTTTTGGGCTCCTTATAGCCAATAGAAAAGCAAGCTCTCTTGCTTGCAAGGCCCATTGTCTTTGTGACCAGAATAATTTACTACTGGATAGGGTAAAACAAGTAAAACAAGTCACATCTTTGGGCTGATTTCTCACTAAATTTGGTTGCGGCAAGTTTATAAGGTAATAATAACCTAACCTATTTCATCTCCTGTACACATTCTGGGAAAGAATGAAATACACCAAAGACAGAAAAACAGCAGCACCATGAAGGGTTCAAGACCTTTCTTCTACCTACAACAGTTCATCTTCATCTTCATTCAAAAACCATCAAGAAAAGAGAAAGATCAAATTCCTCTGTTGAAGTCATTTGTAGGTACTAGCTCAGAAACCAAATAAAAGACTTTTCATCACTATTGACTAAGTGTTAGAAAGTTAGAATACCTGCATGTTCTCTAAAGGGCAGGATTTTTTGTTATATGTTTGCTGAAGCAGGTTAACTGATCTCACATATGGACAGAATACACATTGTACATTTTTAAAGAACTAGGCTTCTGTTGGTCATTTCCCCCATTAAATGTATATTTCTTTTAAAAATCTAAAATAGCTGATGAATTTCCTGTGTCTCTTCAGACTAATCTTATGTTTCTTCCTTAAAGGAACTATTTTCTTTTCAACTTTCAGAATTTCATTCTTGAGCAACTCTTATTTCTCCTCGGCTGATTTTTGCTTGAAGCATTTTAGTCTGGGATGCTACCTAATTTTTTATGAATTCTCTGAAGCTTGCTTTTTCCAAATCTAGAATGTATATTAACTGTCCAGATTTCCTCTCTTCTTATCACAAACTTTAAGATGGAATGGTCAATTTTACCTAATGTTTGTACAAGTCTTTCCAGGTTTTTCTGAAATCTGCCTGTTCATCATTTCTTATGGAATAATAACAATTCTAATATTATATTAATATAATACAGCTTGTTCAGCCATCTCTAATTGATAGGTATCAGTTTAATATTTTTCTATCACAGAAAGGATTTCTATAAATATTTTTGCACATATAGATCCTTTTTCCTTTTTTATGATCTCTTCGGGAAATAGATCCAGTGATGGGATTTTAGTTCAAAAGGTAGGACAATTTGGATATCCTTTGAACATAGTTCCAAATGTCTTTCCAGAATGGTGGGATCAATTCACAACTCCACCCACAATGCATTAGGGTCCCAATTTTCTCAAATTCTCTTCTACATTAATCTTTTTCTTTTCTAATATATTAGCCAATCTGATAGGTGTGAGGTGGTATTATTGTTTTAAGTTTCATTTCTCTGATTAAAAGAGCACTTTTTCATATAACTACAGATAGCTTTGGTTTCTTCATGTGAAAACTGCCTGCTCCTATCCTTTATCTATTTTCTATTTTAACTGTTTGTGTATATTAGTCCCTCTTTGAGCCAATACTGATGAGAATAATCAAATAATGTCCTTCATCCACTCTCCCATTTTCTCCACTCTAATATATGTTTCATGCCTCTTCATGTGAAATAATGAACCTCTACTTCTTCCTTCTTTCTATATCTAGTGTATTCCTCTCTCATCCCTAATTGTTTTAATATCATTGCCTCAAATTCACTTTATACCCATATATTCTATCTATATTCCTTCTAGCTGTACTATTAGTGATCCAATTTCTAAGAATTATAATTATCATCTTTCCATATAGGGATATAAACAGTTTAGCTCTATTGAATTTTCTTTGTTTTCTTTCCCCTTTTTACCTGTTTATGCTTCTCTTGGGTCTTAATATTGAAGGTAAAAATTTTAAATTCTGGTTTTCTCTTTATGAAAATTTGAAATCTTTCTATTTCATTGAATGACAATTGTATAATTTTTCTGGTTAGATAATTCTTGGTTGTAGTCCTAGCTCCTTTGCCCTCTGGAATATCATGTTCCATGATTTCTAATCTCTTAATGTATCTTTATTCTTTAATGAATTGCTTCTTTCTGGTCACTTACAGTATTTTTTCTTTGATCTGATAGCCCTGAATTTTGGATATAAGGTTACTTGGAGCTTTTATTTTTTGATCTCTTTACTGAGATGATTGTTGGATTCTTTCAATACCTGTTTCCAGGATATCAGGTCATTTGCCTTGATTATTTTTTGAAAGAAGTTGTTCAGGTTCTCCTTTTAATTATAGCTTTCAGGTAGTCCAAAGATTCTGACATTATCTCCCTTGGATTTTTCCAATGAGGCATTTTACATTTTCTTTTATTTTTTCATTCTTTTGAATTTATTTGATTGATTCTTGATGTTTCATAGAGTCATTTGCCCAATTCTAACTTTTAAATAGTTACTTTCCTCGATTAGCTTTTGTATTTTCTTTTCTATTTAGTTCTATTTATACTTTTTAAAGAGTCATTTTCTTTAATGAATTTTTGTAACTCCTTTTCCATTTGTCTAATTCTGCTTTTTAAGCTATTGTTTTCTTTCTCCAATTGGTTGACTTTTTTCTTCATAATTCTCTTGCATCACTCTCATTTCTTTCCCCAATTTTTCTTCTATCTCTTTTATGTGATTTTTAAACTCCTTTTTTAAGCTCTTCACTGAGTTCTTTCTGAGTTTGAGACCACTTCCAATTTTTCTTTGGGGTTTTCCCTGAAGTGTTTTGACATTGTTGTCCTCTTCTGAGTTTGTGTCTTGATCTTCTCTGTCACCATAACTTTCTATAGTCAAGTTCTTTTTGTTGTGTGTGGTTTTTTTTTTGTTTTGTTTTGTTTTGTTTTTTTGGTCATATTTCATGACTCATAGCCAGACAGCACTACCTGAAGCATACTGATATTCAAAAGATGGGCACAGAAGGCCATCTCTTTTGGCTTTTTTCCTTTCTTCTAAATTTGAGTTCTGCTACCAGGGCCTAATCTATTACAGTGGAGAAGATGGGAAGGTGGATGAGGGGCATTATTTGAACCTTATTCTCATCAGTATTGGCTCAAAGAGGGAATAATATATACAATCAGTTAAAATGGAAATCTGTCTTATTTAACAAGGAAATAGGAGGGGAGAAGATTAAGTAAAGGAGGAAGGGGAACACTGACAGAAGAGGACAGACTGAGTTAGGTGTGGATATAAGCAAAACACTGGTGAGGAGGAAAAGAGTGAAAGGAGAAAGAAGAGAAACAGGAGGAAAACTAGGATGGAGGTAAATACAGTTAGTAAGCATAACAGCATAACCAGCCTGTCTCAGGCTTCTTGCGTTAGGAAGAGGGGGTGCTGCCCTGATGTTACCTTGAGCCTCACAAGGATCCTCATGTCTAGTGCTGTGCTTGGGGGGTGCAGGATGATTAGTGCTGTTGGAGGCAGAGGGCTCTGATGGCTTACCTGATGCTCAGCCAGTGTCCTAGTGGTGGTGTCTGGGGTTTGCTAAGGCCACAGGGCTGTTTCTGTTTCTTCAGTGAAGTACATCTTGTTCTGGCCACTACAGGTTGCATGTTTGCCCAAAGGCTATGCTGAAGCACAAGGCAGTATGTCATTCACCTGTGGTGTCTTGGTATGGGTGTTTGCCTGCTCTACCTCCCTGGGGCTCAGGATCTCCTGATAGTGTGCTGAGGAGGGACTTGCTGCTGCCTTGTATTTCTAGACTGCACTCCACTTTTACCCTAATGAAACAATTTTCCTGATTTTCCAAGTTTCTTAGGCTCAAAGTTTGTTTCCCCCTGTCTTTTCACTGGTTCTACTGTTCTGGATTTATCTAAGAATGCTATTTTATGTTTGTTTGGAGATGAATATGATATAGTTACACTGTTTTATTGCTTATTCTGCTATCTTGGCATCCAGAAGTCCTTGGTTCATTTTAATTCAGTAGACATCTGTTGGATGCTTACATCCATTAGTAAGGCCATATTCTAGGTACTTAGAGATACTTTGATGAATCTATGAGCCCCTCAGTGCAAATACTCCTCCCACTAATGCTGATTGCAGCCCATTCTATCTGATTTTTGTCTATGAAAGTGCCTAGAGGGAAATCAATCTATCCAATATGCCTTCTTCTGTATCTCTTGACGTGATATGTGGGTCATTGAACTTTGTGTGGTCATTCGTTAGCATTTGTTCTCACTTCATGACTGATCTACTTTCTTTTTTTTTTTGTCATAACTCTGCTTATGTCATTATTTTTCTCTTGCACAATTCTTCATTTAAGCTATTCCTGCCATATATCCTTCCATTGTCCTTTGAGTCACCTGAAACTTTTATTCTTTGGAGACTGATACTTCATGACTCATATCCAGACAGCACTACCAGAATTATATTGATATTCAAAAAATGGGTACTGAAGGAATTATAGGCAAGCAGGACAGCTTTGAAAGTTACATGTCTTACTTAAAAAGAAAAGAAGTCACATGATAGATTTGTGGTTTCATATATAATCCTTCTTTTCTGCTCTACCATTTATATGAATATACTCACTTTATTGGGTAATACTTAAATTTAGAATTATAAAATTATTAAAAAAATTAAAAGGGGGTGAGGATCACTGTTTCAGGGAGAAACTTGAGATCATTAAGAATCCTGAACCATTTCCCAAATACATTCTAAATGTTTGATATGGATAATCAGAGGATTGTTGATCTTGTTTATGTCTTCCAAAGAATTTTGTATGATCTCAAAATATGCACAGGAAACACCTTCCTGGAAGAAAGCTTTGAAGTCAGTATTTTCCTAAATTATATTTAGTGCTTTACAAATGTCTATCCATTCCCTTCTTCAACATTACACTTAGTATACATATAGATTTTATAGACCTGAAAAATTAGGCATATATTTTAATCACCTTTTTTCAACAATGAAGTCTGTGGGGTTTTTTTTTGTTTTGTTTTTTAAAGTTTGCTGCCTTTCCCCCTTTCAGATATCTTGGAAATCAGCCTCTTTATGCATTATCAGAATTGCCGCCTTCAGCACACTCGTCTTTTATGTATATTTGAATTTTCTGCCTTTTACTTTAATACCATTTGGCATTCTATTGTTTAATACCTTGGAGATTATGGTGTTAAGGATCCAAATTGGGGTTTCCATAAAGAGAAAAGAGTTTGTTACAAAAATGTTCGTATATCTCTTCCATTTTTTTGGTCTTCATGTCCTTCCACTTTCTTCATTAAATGCTCTGAGGATGTTTTGACTTATTGGGTCCTTTGCCAAAACTTACTATAATCTTATTTTTCCTTCACTGCTTTTCCCTTTATTATGAGACTCAGAGATGCTGCTGCTCCTATTTTCTTCTAATATCCTTCCCATAAGATTTTACAAATGAGTTTATATTTTAAATTGATGTTACTCTGGACTGTTATACCTCTTCCCTTATCAAGAAGGTCTATTGTTGGCTAATTGAGGAGGTTTCTAAATCTTTTGCTCTCTGTGTTCAACCAAACAACATTTATTAAGTGCTTATTGTGTGCCAGGGCTCAAATAGAGAGAAAAAAATGAAGCAATCCATAGTATGACATCAATTGACCAACAAACACTTATTTTTTAATTGAAAATTTTTATTTGTCTTAATTAGGAAAATCTGAAATTAGGAAAATTAGGATCTTTTCCAGGAAGTCACATCTTCTCATTATGTGGTCAAAGTATTTAAATTTTAGTTTGACCTTCCGGTGAATAACTTGAATTGTTTCTACTGATTTGAATTCCTTGCTGTCTAAGGGATTCTTTCTCACAAGTATTTTCCAATACCACAATTCTAAAGCATTGATTCTGTAGTGCTCAGCTTTCCTTAGAGTCCAACTCTCACAGCCACACCTTGCTACTAGAAAAAATATAGCTTTGACTACATGGACCTTGGTCAGCATGGTGATATCTCTGCTTTTTAGTATGTTTTCCATATTTGCTATAGCTTTCCTTCCAAAGAAAAAAACATCTTTTAATATCGTGGCTACAGTCATGGTCTGTAGTGATCTTTAAACCCAAGAATATAAAATATGACACTACTTCCATTTCTTCTTCTGTTTGCCAAGAAATGATATTAGTTAGTTTTGTGTTTTAATGTTGAACTTCAGGTCAGCTTTTATACTCTGCTCTTTTCCCCTCATCAAGAGGCTTCTTAATACCTCTTCATTTTGTGCCATCAGTGTGGTATTGGTTATACACATTTGTAGTCATTCAGAACAAATTCTTCATTGGCTATATCCAAAAAGAATTTGTCTCCTGTATTAAGCCCTTCACCTCTTCATCAGCATGTTTTTTTTTTTTTTTTAATTATTAGACCTCTAGAACTGTATTTGATTATTATGTTAAAAAGAGTCAATTTAGATAGTTCTATCACATTCATATACCATAATTTTGTTCATCTAATCCTCAGTTTATGGGTACTCTTTCAGATTTTCATTCTAAATCAAATTAAAAAGAGCTATAAATACTTGTGTACATCCTTGGAGTTTGTTTTGGTTAGGAATAATTGTTCCCCTAATCTATCCTTCCTCTGATTCCCTCTACCTATTCTCTTTTTTCCCTCTTGTTTCCCTATTGAGTAATATGTTTATCTTTATCCATCTGTGAGTTTGTATGTATTCTTTTTTTTTTTGATCAGTTCAGATAGGAATGTGGTTTAACTGCCAGCTACTCCTTCCCACTCCTTCCTCCTTGTATAAAAGTTTACCTGTGTAAACTTTTGTGAGATAGTTTTGTGAGATAGTTTTCTCCAACTTAGTTTCCTTCCTTTTAACCCCCTCCCTCAATCTATTCCTCTACCCTTCTCTTTACATTTTTTTTCTTAAGATCATCAAAACATAATAGAATCATTTAAAGGCCTCATCTAATTGGACTACCTTTATGAACCTTGATGATTATAAGGATCAAAGGGAACACATGTATTATTTCCCCTTATTTTAATATAAGCAATTAATCCTAATTTAGTTCTCTAACATTAATTCATGTTTACCTTCTAACATTTCTTTTCATTTCTATGTTTGAACTTGAAAGGATTTATTTATTTATTTATTTTTTGCAACTCTGGTTTTTTCATCTAGAATACTTAGAAATTCTCTATTTTATTAAAGCTCCATTTTTTTTCCCTTCAGCATTAGACTCGTTTTTCTGGGAAAGTTATTATTGGCTGTAAGTCCATGCCCTTTGCTTTCTGGAATATTGAATTCTAAGTTCTCTATCCCTTTATAGTGATAGCTGCTAAAAGATATATGATTATGACTATGGTTCTTCACTACTAAATTCTTTCTTTTTATTTTGGAGTTTCTTTTAGGAGGTAACTAATATATACATATATATATATATATATATATATATATATTTTTTTTTTTTTTTGCTGTCTTTTTCTAAGAGATCTGGAGAGTTTTGTTTTCAGATCTCTTGAAACAATATGTCTAGATTTTATTCTAGGTAATGGCATTCAGATACTCTAGTGATTATTAAATTTTTTCCCTCCATCAGTTTTTTTTTAGGGCAGTTGTTTTTGCTATGAGATATTTTATATTTTCTTCTATTTTTAAAAAAATCTTTTGATATTATTTAAATAGTTCTTATTGCATGGAGTCATTGACTTCTATTTGGTTCATAAACATATTTAAGGAATTTGTTGTTTGGACAAGATTTAGTATGTTTTGCCAAAGTATTAATTTTCTCCAATTCTTTCTTCTATAACTGTCATTTCTTTTCTAATTTTTTCCTTCAGTATTTTCATTCCATTAACAAAAACGTTTTCACTTTTTTCTGTTTTAAAACTCTTGCTTTATCTTCAAAAAAATCTAACTGGTATTTTTCTTTAATCTGCCTTGATTGCAGATGTTTTCTAGTCATTCACCTATTCTGTATTTGCATTTTAAGTTTCCCTCATATTTCTTTATAATGGGATTCTTTTTTATTTGCTCATTCTTTCAGTCTATTTCTTGACTTCATACTTGTGATTAGGGCTGAGCTCTGCTACTCTTCTGTTAGGAAGATCTGCACTGGTCCTGATCCTATTTTCTTGGGGAATTGAGTGTTCTTCCAGGATCTCAAGGGCATGCTGAAGACTGGTCTAGATTCTGGCCTTGGTTCTTCATTTGCAGGTTGGGCTAGATACTAGAAAGATGACACCTGGGCTTAGCCAGCCTGCTGCAAACTTCCAAACTTCCTTTATCTATACACAGCTGATAGCCTCCTTACCCTAGCCCTAAGCAGTGTCCCTTTCCAGTAAGCCCTGGGTCTATGACTCAGAATTGAGTAATGGAAATCAAAGGTGCCAGTTCATATCTGTCCCCATCAGTGTGCCTCAGAATGGGCCTGGGGGTGCACCATCTGGTCTTGGGCTCTCCTCCATTGATGCGGGAGTATCCCTTACACTGCTGGTTCCCTATATCCTTGGAATTTGCTGTCTCCCCATTCTGAGCTGGGCTGGACAAATGACTCACCCTTTTTTCCTGGGTTTTCCCTTCTGGATTCAGTCTGGTGCATTTTCTAGACATGTCTGGAGGAATTTTTGGAGAGGAGCTCACTTGTCTGTGTCCTACCACCCCCTCTCCCCACCTCTTCAATACCATTAATTAAGCAGTCACTCTTTGTCCAGAACTGTGCTAAATGCTAGAGATAATACAAAGAAAAGGCGAAAACATTTGTACTCAAGGACATTCCATTGAGGTAAATAAGAGGCAAATAACTAGGTGCCTACAAGATATTGAATAAATAGAAAGTAATCTCAATGAAGAAGAGTAGCAGTTGAGAGGATTAGGAAAGCCCTCCTGTAAGAAAAGAACTTGTGCCAAGCCTTGGAGGAAGACAACAAAACTGAGATTTGGAAAGGAGAAAGAAGAATATGTATGGACAGCTAATATAAAAGTCATGTATGAGAAACAGCAACTAGACCAGCATGGCCAAATAGATTTTATTTTATGCTGAAGAATGCCACAAGGGCTCACTGAATAGTGGGATGATATGATTGTTACAATTTTTTTTTATTATTATTTATTATTATAGCTTTTTATTTTTAAGATATATGCATGGGTAATTTTTCAGCATTTACAATTGCAAAATCTTTTGTTCTAGTTTTTCCCCTCCTTCCCCCCACCCCCTCTCCCAGATGGCAGGTTGACCAATACATGTTAAATATGTTAAAGTATATGTTAAATACAATATATGTATACAGGTCCATGTATTTTGCTATACAAAAAGAATTGGACTTTGAAATAGCGTACAATTAACCTGTGAAGGAAATCAAAAATGCCAGCGGACAAAAATAGAGGGATTGAGAATTCTATGTAGTGATTCATACTCATTTCCCAGAGTTCTTTCATTGGGTGTAGCTGGTTCAATTCATTACTGCTCTATTGGAATTGATTTGGTTCCTCTTATTGTTGAAGAGGGCCACGTCCATCAGAACTGATCATCATATAGTATTGTTGTTGAAGTATATAATGATCTCCCAGTCCTGTTCATTTCACTCAGCATCAGTTCATATAAGTTTCTCCAGGCCTTTCTGAAATCATCCTGCTGGTCATTTCTTACAGAACAATAATATTCCATAATATTCACATACCACAATTTATTCAGCCATTCTCCAATTGATGGGCATCCACTCAGTTTCCAGTTTCTGGCCACTACAAAGAGGGCTGCCAATTGTTATAATTTTTAAAAATTTTTATTTTTAGTAGCTTTTTATTTTCAAACTACATGCAAAGATAGTTTTCAACATCCACTGTTATAAAATCTTGTATTCTAAATTTTTCTCCCTCCTCATCTCCCATCCCCTAGAAAACAAATAATCCAATTAAACAGGTTAAACATGTGCAATTCTTCTAAACATATTTCCATATTTATCATATTGCACAAGAAAAATCAGACCAAAAGGGGAAAAAAAATTAGAAAGAAAAAAAAAAGCAGAAAACAAGAAAAAAGGTAAAAAATACTATGTTGTGATTCACATTCAGTTCCCGTAGTCTTCCCTCTCTATGCTCACTCTATCACAAGTCTATTGGAATTGACCTGAATCACCTCATTGTTGAAAAGAGCCACATCTATCAGAATTGATCATCACATAATCTTGCTGTTGCTGTGTACAATGTTCTCCTGGTTCTACTCATTTCACTTAGTATCAGTTCATGTCAGCCTCTCCAGGCATCTCTGAAATTATCCTGTTGATTATTTTTTATAAAACAATAATATTCCATTACATTCATACTGTAACTATTCCCCAACTGAAGGGCATCTGCTCACTTTCCAGTTCTTTGCCCCTTTGGAAAGGGCTACTTATAAGCATTTTTGCTCATGTGGTTCCTTTTCCCTCTTTTATGATCTCTTTGGGATACAGGCCTAGTAGTGGTACTGTTGGATCAAAGAGTGTGCACTCAATGTTACGATTCAGAAGAATCACTTTCTCAGAAATTAAGAACAATTTGGAAAGAGAAAAGACATGAAGGGAGAACACCAAATCAGAAACTGCTTCAACAATCCAGACAAGAGGTGATGAGAGTCTGAATTAGAATAATAGCTGTGTTGCCTAGAGAGAAGACACAGAGGAGTGATGCTGTGAAGATAAAAACTCACAAGATTTGAATATCTTGGGTAAATCTGAATGCTAAACATGGAGGCTATGAGGCTGGGTGATAGGAACAATGGTAATGCTCTTAACAATATTAGAAAAGTAGGAAAATGAGGATAGTTTTAGGATAAAAGAAAATGAATTTTGTTTTGAACATGTTGAGTTTAAGTTTTAAAATGTCCAAGAGGAAATTGATGACTGTGGTTCAGGATATAGGTTGGATATAGAAATTTGCAGGAATGATAATTGAATCCATTGTAATGATGAGATTACTAAGTGAGATAGTATAGTTGGGAATTCTTAACCTTTTTTTGTATCATGGATCCAGTTGGAATCTGATGAAACTTGTGAACCCTTTCTCAGAATATTCTTTTTTATTATTATTATAACTTTTTATTGACAGTACATATGCATGGCTAATTTTTTACAGCATTATATTCCTTGCACTCACTTCTGTTCCGACTTTTCCCTTCCCTCCCTCCATCCCCTCCCCTAGATGTCAGGCAGTCTTACACATGTTAAATATTATAATATATCCTAAATACAATATATGTGTGAAGAACCAAACAGTTCTCTTGTTGCACAGGAAGAATGGGATTCAGAAGGTAAAAATAACCTGGGAAGAAAAACAAAAATGCAAACAGTTCACACTTATTTCCCAGTGTTTCTTTTTTGGGTGTAGCTGATTCTGTCCATCATTGATCAATTGGAACTGAATTAGATCTTCTCTTTGTCAAAGAAATCCACTTCCCTCAGAATACATCCTCATACAGTATCATTGTTGAAATGTATAATGATCTCCTGGTCCTGCTCATTTCACTCAGCATCAGTTCATGTAAGTCTCTCCAGGTCTCTCTGTATTCATCCTGCTGATCATTTCTTACAGAGTAATAATATTCCATAACATTCATATACCACAATTTATCCACCATTCTCCAACTGATGGGCATCCATTCATTTTCCAGTTTCTAGCCACTACAAAGAGGGCTGCCACAAACATTTTGGCACATACAGGTCCCTTTCCCTTCTTTAAAATCTCTTTGGGATATAAGCCCAGTAGTAACACTGTTGGGTCAAAGGATATGCACAGTTTGATGACTTTTTGAGCATACTTCCAAATCTCTCTCCAAAATGGTTGGATTCATTCACAACTCCACCAACAATGCATCAGTGTCCCAGTTTTCCCACATCCCCTCCAACATTTATCATTATTTTTTCCTGTCCTCTTAGCCAATCTGACAAGTGTGTAGTGGTATCTCAGAGTTGTCTTAGTTTGCATTTCTCTGATCAATAGTGATTTGGAATACTCTTTCATATGAGTGGGAATAGTTTCAATTTCATCATCTGAAAATTGTCTGTTCATATCCTTTGACCATTTATCAATTGGAGAATAGCTTGATTTCTTATAAATTAGAGTCAATTCTCTGTATATTTTGGAAATGAGGCCTTTATCAGAATCTTTAACTGTAAAAATGTTTTCCCAGTTTGTTGCTTCCCTTCTAATCTTGTTTGCAATAGTTTTATTTGTACAAAGGCTTTTTAATTTGATATAATCAAAATTTTCTATTTTGTGATCAATAATGATCTCTAGTTCTTCTTTGGTCACAAATTCCTTCCTCCTCCACAAGTCTGAGAGGTAAACTATCCTTTGTTCCTCTAATTTATTTATAATCTTGTTCTTTATGCCTAAATCATGGACCCATTTTGATCTTATCTTGGTGTATGGTGTTAAGTGTGGGTCCATGCCTAATTTCTGCCATACTAATTTCCAGTTTTCCCAGCAGTTTTTGTCAAATAATGAATTCTTATCCCAAAAGTTGGGGTCTTTGGGTTTGTCAAACACTAGATTGCTATAGTTATTGACTATTTTGTCCTGTGAACCTAACCTATTCCACTGATCAACTCCTCTATTTCTTAGCCAATACCAAATGGTTTTGGTGACCTCTGCTTTATAATATAGTTTTAAATTAGGTACAGCTAGGCCACCTTCATTTGATTTCTTTTTCAGAATAATATTCTCAAATATATAAAATGAAATACATAGAATTATAAAGGAAATCAATTATATTGAAATATGGTTATAAAAAAAAAAGTTAATGGATCCTCAGTATGGAGTAAAAAGACATGAAGTCCCAAGACAGAACTTTGGGAGACATCCATGTTGAGTGGGTAGAACTTAGATGAAGATCCAACAAAGTTATTGATACTGATATTGATTCTGAGAAGTAACAGTCAGAGAGATAGAAAGAGAAACAGGAGGAAACAATGTTAACAAAAACCTAGAGGGGTTTGTTGTTAAGTAAACAGTATCAAGTGCTTCAGAGAAATCAAGGATAAGGATTGGGAAAAGGTCACTAGATTTAGCAATTAAGAGATTAAAAGGGAGAGGGGGAAGGATACAGGGGAAATCTAGGCAATGCAAAAATGGAAGCTGTCAATAAAAATTATTTTTTACCAAAAGGGACATTGGTAATTTTAAAGCAGGAAGTTTCAGGTGAATGGTGAGGTCAGAGACTACATTATAGGGTTTAAAAGAGAGTGAGAAGAGAGAAAGTAGAAACACCTACTCTAAAAGTTTCTTCAAGGAGTACTAGTAAAATGAATAGGAAAAATAGAGGATGATAGTGAAGGGAGATTATCAGATCAGGAAGGAGTCTTTTTTTTTTTCTTTTTTTTTTTATGCTTCCCTTGGATCCATGTCATAGTCAGCCTATACTTCAGGCTCTATGGATACAAAGAAAAATAAAGACAATCCCTGCTTTCTAAAGGGAGGAGCAATTAATAAAAAGAGAGATTTGGGGAAGGGGAGACCAATTAAGAGACTATTTTAGGAAGTAACAGGGTGGGCAAGAGGTAGTATGGATATGAACTGAAATATTGGCTTAGGTGAATAAAAAGAAGTGATTGTGATAAGGTGTTTCAAAATTAGAAACAAGATTTGGCAATTGACTAGCTATAAGGAGTAAGGAATTCAAAAATAACAGTGAGATTATGAATCTGGTATATTGGAAGAATTGTGGTGCTTTTACAAAAATAAGGAAGTTTGGAAAGATAATGAGTTCTCTTCTAGACATACAAATTTAAGATTTCTCTGGAACATCCAATTTGAATTGTTCAGTAAGCAGTTGGTGATGTGAAACTGAAGTACAGCAGTAACCAGGACTATATAGATCTGTGAGTCAGCTGCATAAAGATAATAATTAAATGTTTAGAAGAATTGCATGTGTTTAACCTAAATCTTATTGCTTGCTGTCCTTGGGAAGGGGGAAGAGGAGAGAAAAATTTAGAACACAAGGTTTTGCAAAGATGAATGTTGAAAATTATCTTTGCATGTATTTGGAAAAATAAAATACTATTTAAAAAATAAAGTATGAAAAAAATCAAGATAATTAAAAAAAGAAAGATAATAAATTCATTGGAGTTGATGAGAGAGACAGAGAGGAAGTCAAAAACATAGCTTTAGGGAACATGCTCACTTAAAAAGAGTACAAGATAGATGAGGTGCCCTGCCAGTCAGACTTAAGAAGTAGTGATCAGAAATGCCTTGTTTTTCTTGTCTTCTCACTGGATAGGGAAGAAGAGAAGAGGGGGAAGAACTTAGAACTGAAAATAAAATAAAATAGAGGGACAAATGATTTGAAGGGTCCCACTGACTTTCCCCTAGAGTTTCTCCATCTCCTTATCCTTTGGAACAAATGCTGACTCTTAACTGTAGCTGTCTTCAAGATGATCTTTTTGCAAATCTTATGCAGCACACCACAATACAAGAAGGCCAATGAAATGATGTTCTTGAGTTGTTGCCTTTTGACAGTTGATGGAGAGAATTTACATACCATCTTTCCATTTAGTGCCACTTTTTTTTGTCTTGTGGGTTCATTGATATTAAGAACAATACTAATTTGATTGAATAATTATATTTGTAGGAGTAGTAGATGGTTTCAGGGAACCTTGCTCTGATATCTAGGGGGTGGTCTGATTCTGATAAGTTATCTGGTCTCTTAGTGTCCTAAGCAGCTATCAGAGCAGGTTCAATTATGCAAAAGAAATCCTCCTCCTATCTCTTTTGTCATAGTCATTTCTATGACCCTAGTCTTGTCCCCAATTATATTATCCACTCCTTAACAGCAGGATCTCTATATCCCTATTATCCAGTATAATGCATGGCCCTTAGAAAATGTTTCTCTAATTGAATGAAATTATGTAAGTTAGATTAAAATTTAGCAAATCACTTGACTCTGTTTGCCTCAGTTTCCTCATATGTAAAAATGAGCTGGAGAAGGAAATGGCAAACCACTATCTTTAAAAACAAAACAAAACAAAACAACACAAACGGGAACAGGAAGAATCAGACATGACTGGAAAAAAAATCAACAACAATAATCTGAAGGAGGAGGAGGTACAGGAATTCCCAGAGGAAGGGAAAGGTAGGTAGAAACTAGAGGAACCCAACTGATAGATTCCAGAAGGAAGCCACTAGGTAGGAGTGAGAGATGATAGGGCTACTTAGATATCATTGGATAGAGCAGCTGGGAGGGTATGGGAGGAGACATTCCAATGACTTTATTGTGTCATTGAAGGCAGGGCAGAGTTCAACATAGTCCAAATAGTCTTGGATTGGTTTCCCCTTATCCTTTTTCTCCACCCCCATCCCCATCAACTCTATCTGTTTCTAATACCACCTTTTCTCCTCTTCCTACCTATCCTCTTCCCTGTCTTGTGTACTGAAATTCTCTTTCCTCCAGAATATCACCCCCACTTCTCTTTGCAGTGATTTGTCAAGACTGAAAACTATTTGTGGTGTCTAATTTCAAGCCAGTTTGTGGAGCTCTAGAGTAAGGGGTGGAGAAATCTGGTTTTGCTACTGGGCTTCTAGATCTCTGCTTACCTTCCTGATCTTTTGCAATTCTTTCAGTCTACTGTCAGAAATTCAGGCTAGCAATTACCTCTCCCTATCTCCTCCAAGGAAGAAAGGAGAATAGAAAGAAAGAAGGGGTTTGGTATTAGAGTCACTCAAGGTGGAAGCACTTCAGAAATCAGTAAATCTCAAAGTAAGGAGATCTGTTGACTGGTTTCCCTTACCTCATCCCTAGCCACCTACCCTGAACATTGTGCTGAATTTATAGGAACTACCATAGCATAGGATTTGGAACTAGATGGGATTCTTGGAGATCACTGAATTTGAACCTCTTGTTTTATTTTACATTATCTTTTCAAAATTATTTTTGTTTTTACATCATATTTTTTCCCAAAGTTATACCTCTCTTCATCTCAATTTCCTAGGGATTCTTCCCTTAATACAAAAAAAAAAAAAAAAAAAAAAATTCCACAAAACCAATGCATATTTCCATTTCATCTGGTCATATGTAAAATAGTCTACAGTTATAGTGCCCTAACCTTTCTGATTATACTAGGGAGCTGTATTTTTTCCTACCTACTTTGGGGCTAGTTTGGGAATTAAAATTGCCCAAGGCTCAATTTCATTTTATTCTTTTCATTTACATTGTGGTAATCATTGTGTAAGTTGTTTTTCTGATGGTCCCCTTCCCTCTCCCCCATTTCACAGAACCGGAATCCAACACTTAGAGAGGTAATATGACTTTCCTCAGATCACATAAATAGAAATAGACTTAAAATTCAAACCTAGACCTCTTAATTTAAATTATGTTGCATTTCCACTACACTTTATCTTTTTTTTAGATCTGAAAGGAACTTCAAAAGACTGACACTTAGGCAATCATGGTAGAAGGAAGACCAGAACCCAGTTCTACTCCCTTGAACATAATCATTTTTTAAAAAATGGTGTTAGATAGCAAGAATGCTAGATTGGGAATGAGAAGATCTGAGTCCTCTTTTTGCCACTTCTGCAAGTCAAAGGCCTTTGTTTCTTCATTCATCCAGTGAAGGGCTGCCATGGACTGGATGACCTTTGAGGTTTATTCAAGCTCTAAATCTGTGACGCTATGACCTTAGAGCTGTACTGAGCCTCCACTGTTTTTGAGGGCACTGTGTAAGATTGCTCTGGGAAAATAAATAAATTGAACCTGGTCCCTATTTTTCTGGAGGTTTTTGTTTACCCCTAAAAAAGCAAACAAACAAATAAACAAATATCCCATAATAAGGGAGTCTTTGATAAGGGCTCAAGATATATAGTGTTAAACCAGCAGCTTATGAGTTTTAGAACTGAAGACCTCAGTGTGGAGAGAGAAGGTAAGTGAGCTTAAACTGGGTCTTCAGGGAACAATCTGATTCAGCTAAAAGCTACTGGGTTCAAATTCCTCCTCTACTACTTATTAGCTATATGTAAGTGCTATATAAATGCCAGTGCAATGGGAGAGCAAGAATTACCTGTATTTAAGACTGATTTCTCAAAGGAAAAGTCTTTATTATTGTATAAAGCAGGATGGGATTAAGCAGCATCGGGAGACTGGTTGGTCTGCGGGAGATATTTTAGGATAAGTATTTTATAGGGGAAAGATAGGACTAAGGTAATAGGTTAAACATCAATATAATAGAAATGGAGTTGGGGAAAGATGGTGAGGCCAAATTTGGGTTTGAAAGTTAATGAAGCTGGCCTCAGACACTTAACACTTCCTGGCTGGGTGACCCTGGGCAAGTCACTTAACCTCAATTGCCTCAGCAAAATAAAAAAAAAAAAGAAAGTTAATGAAGTGATATGGATGCTGATAAGACCTGGCTCTAAAGTTCTGTGGAGTTCTCTGATAAGGAAACTCCCTCCACCAATGTAGGTCAGCAATTTTGAATCTTTATTTGCTAGAAGACCAAGAAGTAAAACCTAAGATCACAAATCAGTATCAGAGATAGCCACCAAAAAAGCTAAGAATGCATCAATATAAGCATAACATCCAGAATGAGGGAAATTCTGTTTTCAGCATCCTCAGCTCTGGCCAGACCTCAACCAGAGATTGTGTTGTATTCAAGGGACAGTTTTTCATATATGCATGAGGTACAGAAACTTGGTCTTCAAGAGGAGAGCAACCAGGATAGTGAGAGGTATAGGAGTCATGTCATAGGAAAGACAGAAAGTAGGGATGTTTAGTTTACAGAAGGAAGTCTCAGAGGGAGACAATTATTGTCAACTCATCATTTATTTAGTGACTTCTAAATGCTTGACTTGCTTTATATGAAGTAAGAAGTAAAAGTTCTTGAATTGCAGGACTTTACATTTTCTTCGGGTGATGCAAAATGTATACAAATAGATTAATGCAAAGTATATACAAAGTAATTTTTTATATAAGGTTTTATTTATGTCGTATGATTCTTGGCTTATTAGGATGTTCTAATAGCTTTTTATCTGAGTCCTGTTTGATTTTTGTAATTTTGTTACATTTACTTTTGATTTTTTGGTGTGCAGTTGTTCTTTGCATTTATATTGTTGGAGTCATTGTATATATTTTTTCCTTGGCTCTGATGACTTGATTTGGCATCATTTCATAGAGATCTTCTCATGCTTCTCGTTATTCATTAGATACATCATTTCTTATAGCTCATGAACATAGTTCAAGATAGGGAAGTGCTATTCCTCCTTTGTCCTTATGTCTTTTCATCATGTTCATTAGTATTCTAGATCTTTTCTTTTCCCAAATGAATTTTGTTATCATTTTATCAAGTTCTGTAAAATATTCCCTTGATAATTTGGTTGTTATAGCATTAAAAATAAATATTAGTGTTTTTCCTCCTCTTTCATGATTTTTTCCCATTTGTTCTGATTTTTCTCTCCCAACATGATCCATAAAGAAATGTGTATTTAAAAAAAAAATTAATGTATATGGATAACCAGAAAAAAAGAAAACAATCAAAATAAATTCAAGGCAAAAAAAAAAAAAGTAAATACTGTTTACTTTGAAAGTATTGTCTCTATGTTTACGTGGTCTAGCCACAAATACTAAGTATTCCTCTAACTATGTAGATTGTTCTTTAATTCTTTAAAGATCATTTTATAATTGAATACATTAGAGTGTTTTGTGTGCTCCAAATATTTTAAGCATTTTGTGGTTATTTGGAATGGGATTTTTTTTCTGTTATTGCTTCTTATGTTTTATTATTTTATAGAAATGCTGTTGATTTTGAAGATTTACTTTGTAACCTGCAACTTTGCTAAAGCTATTAATTGTCTCAATTAGTTTCTTTACTGATTCCCTGGAGTTTTTCAAGTAACCATTATGTCATCAGCAAACACATAGTTCCATCTCCTCTTCATCTATTTTTATCCTTTTAAAATCTTTCTCTTGCTGGAAATGCTGTTGTTAGCATTTCTAGAATAATATTAAATAATAGTGGGGAAAATGGACATTCTGACTTTACTTCCATATTTATTGGAAAAGGTTCTAATATTTCTCCATTGCATGTGATTCTTTTAATTTTATTTAGATTTTTTGTGATAGTAAAAAAGGCTCCTCTACTGCTTATATTTTGTAGATTTTTTTTTAGTATGAGTAGTGTATTTTTCTCAAGAGCTTTTCCCACATCTATTGAAATGATCATGTGGTTTTTTGTTTTTAATATGATTAACTATGTTGATTGTTTTCCTAATGTTGAGCTTTCCCTCATCCCTGATATGTCTCATTTCAACACATTGAAGGGTTTCACTATTGATTAGAGGAATGCATGTTACAATTATCAAGTTGGCTAATATGACAGAAAAGGAGAATGACAAATGTTGGAGAAAATGTGGAAAAATTGGAACACTAATATATAGTTGGTGGAGTTGTGAACTGATCCAGCCATTCTGGAGAGCAATTTGGAACTATGCCCAAAGGGCTATAAAAGTGTGTATCACCATATGGTCTGTATCCTAAAGAGATCATAAAAAAGGGAAACGAGTCTACATGTACAAAAATATTTATAGCAGCTCTTTTAATGGTGGCAAAGAATTGAAAATTGTAGGGATGCTCATCAGTTGGAGAATAGTTGAACAAGTTGTGATATAAAAATGTAAAGGAATATTAGATTATTTGCCATCTAGGGGAGGGAGTGGGGGAGATGGGGGTGGGAATTTGGAATACAAAGTTTTGCAAGGGCCAATGTTGAAAAAATATCCATGCATATGGTTTGAAAATAAAAAGCTTTAATAAATAATTTTTTAAAAATAGAATGTAATGGAATGCTATTTGTTCTATAAGAAATAAGAATTTGTTCTATGAGTAGGCAGATTTCAGAAAAGCCTGGAAAGACTTACATGAACTAATGCTGAGTAAAATAGGAGAATAGTAATAGAAACATTGTGCAATGATAAATTATGATAGACTTAGCTCTTCTCAGCAATACATTTATTCAAGACAAATTCAAGAAAATGCTATTAGCATCCCAGAGAAAAAATTATGGAGTCTGAATGCAGATCAAAGCATAGTATTTTCACTTTGTTTTTGTTTTGTTTTTTTCTTGTGATTTTTCCATTTTGTTCTGATTCTTCTTTCACAACATAACTAATGTGGAAATATGCTCAACATGATTGTACATGTATAACCTATATCAGATTGCTTGCTCTCTAGGGGAGAGGGAAGGAATGGAGCAAAGGAGAAAAATTTGGAATTCAAAATCTTACAAAAATAATGTTGAAAACAATGAATTATTTCTTGGATAAATGACTATAGTCTATTTGATTAGATTTTGTTTAACATTTTTGAGTCAGTGTTGATTAATAATATTGTCTTTAGAAGTATACTTGTCTGTATACTGGGTCCTGGAAGGGAGAATGTTCTTTCTTTTTCAATTTTTGAAAATATTTTGTAAATTATGCGTACAGTTGGGGTTGTTATTGTTGTTGTTTTTTTTTTTTTTTAAGTTTGATAGAATTCTCTTGTGAGTACATCAGTGCCAGCAGTATTTTTCTTTGGTATTTCCTTTACAGATCTTTTTAGATTTATTTCCTTTTCTGAAATTGGATCATTTAAGATCTCTACCTGTTCTTCTGATAATTTGGCTGCTTTATACTTTTGAGGATTTTCCTCTCTTTCTTTTATGTTCTCAGGTTTATTTTCATATAATTGTGCATGATGTAGTCTGATTATTTGTCCTTTTCTTCTGATTTTGCTGTGATTTTACTTTGGTCATTTGCAATTTTACTGATTTTGATTTTTCTGCTTTTTAATCAGAGTAAGTAAGAGTTTATCAATTTTATTAGTCTTATTAAAGAACCAGCTTTTAGTTTTATTTATAATTTTTTGGGGGGGTTGTTTTCAACTTATCTATTTCCCCTTTGACTTTTATTTTTTAAATAGCTTTTTATTTACAAGATATATGCAGGGGTAATTTTTCAGCATTGACAGTTGCGAAACCTTTTGTTCCAACTTTTCCCCTCATTTCTTCCACCCCCTCCCCCAGATGGCAGGTTGACCAATACATGTTAAATATGTTAAAGTATATGTTAAATACAATATATGTATATATGTCCATACAGTTGCTTTGCTGTACAAAAAGAATTGGACTTTAAAATAATGTACAATTAGCCTGTGAAGGAAATAAAAAATGCAGGCGGACAAAATAGAGGGATTGGGAATTCTATGTAGTGGTTCATAGTCATCTCCTTTTACTGGGTGTAGCTGGTTCAGTTCATTACTGCTCTATTGGAATTGATTTGGTTCATCTCATTGCTGGAGATGGCCACGTCCATCAGGATTGATCATCATATAGTATTGTTGAAATATATAATGATCTCCTGGTCCTGCTCATTTCACTCAGCATCAATTCATATATAAGTCCCTCCAGGCTTTTCTGAAATCATCCTGCTGATCATTTCTTACAGAACAGTAATATTCCATCATATTCATATACCACAATTTATTCAGCCATTCACCAATTGATGGGCATCCACTCAGTTTCCAGTTTCTGTCCACTACAAACAGGGCTGCCACAAACATTTTGGCACAAACAGGTCCCTTTCCCTTCTTTAGTATCTCTTTGGGATATAAGCCCAGTAGTAACACTGCTGGATCAATCCCCTTTGACTTTTAATATCTCTTTTGTGCTTTGCTTATTTTTTTTGTTTTCTAATTTTAAAGTGAATATGTAATTCACTAATCCTCTTTTCCTATTTTATTCTATTCTATTTATATGATTGTAAAGATATGATTTTTCTCCCTGACAACTAATTGAGCTAAATCCCAGAAATTTTGGCATGTTATTTCATCTTTATCATTTTCTTTTATGTAGTTTTTATATAGTTACTAATTGTTTCTGATTGTTCTTTGATCATTCATTAGTTTAAGATTTCATTGTTAAGATTCCATTTGAGTCTGTATCTTTTGTTTGTGGTTCCTGAACCAATGACTATTTTATTTGCATTATGGTCTACAAAGATTGTGTTAACTATTTCTGTCTTTTAAAATTTGTTTGCTGAGAATATCTCTATGCTGCATGGTCAGTTGTTGTAAAAGTTCTGTGTGGTAGAGAGAAATATGTTTATTCTTTTGCTGTCCCATTTGGATGATGCCATAAAACTTTTAACTCTAGTTTCTTCAGAATTTTATTCAGTTTCACATTTTCCCTTTTGATGAAGTTGGGTTAGCAATTCCTAGTTTGAAACAGAATGTGTAAGGCACAAAGCACATGTGAAGAATTCACAATGACATTCTCTTTGCCAAAAAGTACCTTATTTATGCTAAGAGGTTACAGACAAAATGAAAAAGTACAGGAATGGTAGATTTGGGAAATAGATTTGGGAGGGCAAAAAAAAGAATATTATAGTTAGCAAAGAAAGGGTTTTTTTTTTTGTTTTGTTTTTTTTGTTTTTTTTAATAATTAACAAGGGGAAAGACAAGTTCCCTAATGCAATTCACAATTAAGCAGGAGAAAGGGACTATTCCATGAAGTAGCAGTATGCTATTAACTAGAAGGCTAAATCCATAAAGGAGTTTAGCAGACTAACCCCAAAGGGGAGTTAGTAGGGGAAGGAGATTACATCATTGAGGACTAACCCTAAAAAGGATTTAGCACCCTAAAAGAGTTAGTTAGCTCTAACAAGAGGACACCTTGAGGCAGGACACCATGGTGGGCTAATCCCTAAAAGGGGGACTGAACTTTAGTAAGCCTTGGGCAGCTTTATAGGAAAAATGTAACTTTGGGGGTTTGACATCATAACTTGGATAGATTAAGTAGGATTTCCAAAGACCTCCTTGGATTGGAATTGTAATGAAAGTCCACTTGAACAAAAGACCTACTAAAGAACAAAAGGGTTATTTAAAACTGAGGCGATCCTATCTGTGCCCTTCTCTGTTTGCCTCAGAGTGTATTATAGTCTTATCTGTGTTTCAGGCTTTCTCTGTTAAGCTAGCTAACCCGAACCTCATCATTTTGTTTATCTTTCTGTTAGACTTACCCAAAATTGAAGGAGAGATAATGAAATCTCTTGTCAATATTGTATTACAATCTTCTAAGTGTCTATATTCTTCTTGAAGCTCGCCATCCTCTGGATCACTCTTTTTGTTGTGGTTTGCTTGAATTTTTTTTTTTCTTATTTTTTTCTTTTTTTTACTTTTTGATCTGATTGTGCAGCAAGATAATTGTATAAATATATATGCCTATATTTGACCTAACATATATTTTTACCATATTTAACATATATTATATTTAACATCTACTGGTCATCCTGCCATCTAGGGGAGGGGGTGGGGGGGTAAGAGGTGAAAAATTGGAACAAGAGGTTTGGCAATTGTTAATGCTGTAAAGTTACCCGTGCATATATCCTGTAAATAAAAGGCTATTAAATAAAAAAAAAATAATAACATATATTAGATTACATGCCATCTAGGGGAAGAAGGGTAAATGTTGAAAAAATTATCCTTGCATATGTTTAGAAACTAAAAAATTTCAATTAAAAAAAAAATCCTCCCATTCCCCAAATCTATATTGTGTGACTCACTCTAAAGTTGAATTTGTATTATAAATGTTTTTACCATCATTTTCTTTAGAGTAAACAATCAATAAAATAATAATAAATAATGATAATAAACCCAGTCCTGATTTGTATCCTTTCACTTTCCAGGGTGTAAAGGTTTACCCTGAAAATTAAATCCCTGGCTTTCCAGTAAAAGCAGGCTCCAGCACACCCTTGATTATATGGCTACTAAAAATTGAACCTTAGGCGGCCTATTTTAGGCAGTTACACCCTTGCTTTTCCCACCTGTAAGAATGGTAGAATAATTCCTAATGTCTTGCTTCCAGATTGAGTACATGAAGAGGAAAAGGACTCTTGGGGTATTTTGGAAGGCAGGGTCCATTGTATCTAGCTGCTTCCCCACCATGAGTCAATCCATATGCTACATATTCTCACACAGTTTTGGGACACCTAGTCCCAAATCCTTCTTTAATCTGGAAATTCTTAGCCTTTTTTGTGTCATGGACCCTTTGGCCATGGACCAGTGGATCTATGGAGCCCTCCTCAGAATATTGCTTTTAAATGCATAACATAAAATATATACGATTAAAAAATAATTTCTCAAACCTCTGAAACTCCTCTATGGAAAGACTCCATGGATCCCAAGTTAAGAACTCCTGATCCAGATATACCTCAGTTTCACCCATCTTCTCCTCTTCTGCCTTTGGAGGGGGAAGTCATTGGTGTCCCCTGGTGTCTGGGAAAGCAATGCTCAAGAGCCCCTGGGTGCTGACGGTGCTGAGTCAGCTGAGGAGATCCGAGGTGAAGCTGGCCAGGCCCCTGCACCAGATGGTAAGTGCTTCTGTCCCTCCAGACTCCTGGTAGTATAGAACTGCTTCTTTGTTCTTTCCCCTTAGCTCTTCATCCCTTCTAGATACTGAACAGGAATTGAATTAACTATGTAAAAAGCCTTTCATGTCTCCTTGGGACTACAGTCATTTAATCCGGCACCCTTTCTCAAGAAACTGAGCCTGAGTATGTGGGTGCTTTACTCAAAGTTACATAGAATGGTATAGGACAAGAGGAATAGCATTGAAGAAAGGCATACGGAATGCCAGGCTAAAGACTTTTGCCTTGATATTTAACTGTACAAGATTGAATGAATCACCTAAACTCCCATCTCAGTTTCTTCATTTCTGAAAAGAAGAATCTAACTAGATGGTGTACAAGATTCTTGCCAGGTCTCAATCATGTGATTTCAGTAATTCTGGAAATTAGTTCCTCCAGTTTTGAGATATTTTATATCCAATGAGAAAAATCTATCTTGAAATTAGAAATAAATATGTATACATACACAGATATTATCCACAAATACATATATAAATATATACAAATTTATGTATATGGACACTTTAAAAATATTTCTGTGGTGGACTTGGGGGTGACGGGGAGTTAGTGGACAGAACACCAAGCCTGGAGTCAGGAAAACCTGCATTCAAATTTGGCCCTGACTAGCTGTGTGACCTGGACAGGTGACTTAACCCTGTTTGCTTCAGTTACTTCATCTGTAAAGTAAGCTGGAGAAGGAAATGGCAAATCTACTCTAGTATCTTTGCTAAGAAAATCCAATTGAAGTCAAGAAGACTTGGACAAGACTAATCAACTCTACACACATGCATATATATTTACATATGGAAGGGAAATACATATTTGCTTTCTCTTTATATCTGTGATATCATTGATATAGGGAGATCCTGGTGAGGAAACTCCTATCAATGCAGATAAGCACCTTCTCTGCAATTTATAGTCCTTGAAAGTCATCTGGGCCATTGAGAAGGTAAACTTGCTCAGTGTCTGGCAGCATAGATACTAACAAGTGGGACATGAATCCAGATGTTTTTAAGTTGGAGGCTGGTCCTGCACGACCCAAAAAAGTTGTGATTGGTCTGCTTCCAAATCATCAAACCCTCTCCTGTCTTATACACAGTTTCAAGCTCCCTTTCTTACATGTAGGTCTCTAAATTAGAAGCTGGTTTAGTTTGGTTTGCATTTATGTGCAAGTATTTCTTTAGACTGAACAGTACCAGGCTTAAGACTAAGATGTGTGAAGAGGTGGGTTCTAGGGCAACAAAAGCTTGACAAACAAAATTTAAAAGCTGCTTTTGGTGGCTTAAATAGAAGATTTTTTTTTTGCCACTCCCAACCAAAAAGAAAAACCCAACAAAAACAAATGCCACAACAATTACACATAAACATACACAACAACTACAATAAAAACACCCCTAATGACACCAGTAGTTTAAAGGCATTAACTTTAAAATATGTCACAGATTGATTCATCAGGAAACAAACATGAATGGAAGCTCTTGCTCTTTTTTGTTTAAATTTTATCCTGGGTACCGGTTCAATTAAATTTCTCAGCCACATAGTTTTCAGAAAGTTAATTTACTTAGGACAAATGCCTGTGTCAGCTCCCATAGGCTTGTGTCTGGAGTGGGGCAATACTTACATACAATACAGTTTTGCATCATACAGTTTTTACATTTAGAAGTTCTGACTCTTTAAAAAAAGATCTCTCTCTCTCTCTCTCTCTCTCTCTCTCTCTCTCTCTCTCTCTCTCTCTCATAAGGGAGTATAACTGGCTCATAAAAGCTTTCCTGAAAATCTTGACATTTAAAGTCGTTGTACCTATTAAGGAAATCCAGGTTATCTGATTATCCCTGGGTCTTTCTGCTAGAATTCCTTTCCCTTCCAGGACAGGATACTAACTCTACTTTATCTAATCTGTGTTCAAAGGAAACTTAAAAAAAAAGTTTTCATCATGAATAATTATCAGCAAACACAAATATCTCAATATACAAAGAACAAAACACTATTTAGTTAGATGTAATTGAAATATATTGAAATAGTAACAAAATTGCCCTCTTTGCGTCTCCTTATCTTTTTCTTTTCTGTGTGATTTTTACATATCTAACTAGTTAGATAGTTAGAAATTTGTCCCTTTCTAAGTACCAAAACTGGTTTTTGTTTATAAATTTTAACCACTTTGAATAGGGATTTTTATAATTACATAGCTTTAAAAAGTTTGTACTGTACTGTCTGTACCTAAATTATTTTTCTTGATCATCAGCTCCTCAGTCAATAAGTATTTGCTTAGTACCTACTAGGTGCCAGGTACTTGTCTGCAGGATTTTGTTGTTTCTTTCTCCAGTGCAGGCAAATAGGTCTGAATGAGTTACATAGGGTCTCAAAAGCTACAAAGTATGTGAGGCTGGATTTGAATTTAGGAAGATGAGCTCTATTTCACTAGGCCAGCTAGCCACCCTGCTAACTTATGGTACTAAAATGCTTCATTTTAGAATAGTATAGAAGTCTTGGGTGGGACACAGCTAAATCATTGAGTAACTTTAGTCAAATCACTTCCTGTTCTCCTTCCTCCCTGTTTCCTTTGTATAAATGGGAAAACTAATTTGATTTGGTGAACATTTGCTCAAAGCCTGCTATGTGCTGGGCCCTGGGGAATACTATGAAAAATTGTGACATTGCTAGTGTGCAGTAGGATTGTTTGTTGCTTTACTAAATGGCCCTTGGTTTGATGCTGCTTTAGTTTTTGTGTTTGCTTTTATATATTTTTCTCTTATCTGTATCTAGTATCATTTCTGGTTGTTGTCAATGTATCTGCTGCTTCTAGAAACCTCTCTCCACTTTTCTAATTTGCTTCTGACTGGGAAACCAGATTTTTAAGCTTATTGAATAGTGGGAAAAAATAATTCATCTAATTTTGAATCAGGGTCTAAGAGGGCCCTCATGTGGTCAAAGTCATGAGTTTGGGAGCCTAGGCTTTGTAACAGTTGTCTTGGCTTCTCTGAGACCATTTTTTTTCATTCTTAGGGCAAATAAATGGTACTCTGTCACTTCTCATTCTCTCTTTTTGAATTCCTCTGTTTCTTCGTTCTCTTTCCCATTCCCCTCAGCCTTGTCTGACTTCTTCACTTCCTACCTTCCCTTCCCTTCCTTAACCCCCCCCCCTTTCCCCTTTTCTTCTCTCTCCTTTTCCCATCCTTTCTGTTTCCTTATCCTATACTGTGAGTCTCCATAATACTTATATATCCTAAATTTGTTCCTTCTTCCTTTTGTCTCAGGCTTTTCTTCCAGCTTCACTTTTCCTATCTTCCTCTCTGTGCTGCATTTTCCCTATCTCCCTCAAACTGTAGTTCCCATTCCCTCACTCCCCGCCCCCTTTTCATTTCTCATTTCTTCAGCCTTCTATCTTCATCAGTCTTTTGCTCCTCTTTCATCTTCAGATCTCAATCTTGTTCATTCTCCATCTGGCCCTCCTTTGTCCTTTCTAACTCATCCCACTTCTCTCACCTCTTCCCACTTTCACTCTTATTCTCATAACCTAGTTTTGGGGGGGAAATCCCCTTCCTATTTGTATGCCAGATTTTTGGCTCTTCAAAAATTTTGGTGTAGTTCCATACTGGAGGCATTTTAGAAAAAAATATATTAACCCTGCTGACTATATTGTAAATATTTAGATTAAAAATAAAGATCCCATGAAGGAAGATACTGTTTAAATTCAGAAAAAAAGAACTGACACATATATGTATGTATATATGTGTGTGTGTGCATACACACACACACACACACAGACTTTGTGTTTGGGGTGAGAAGGAAGGGGGAGAAAGTCGTATGATAACCAAAATTAAAAAGAAAAAAAAAAAAACCCCAACAACCCACAAACAAATCCTGCTAGACCAAAATCACATAGATCTGTGACTCTGACCCCAGACAAAGGGCAAAACTGGCCTGCCTGGTCCATGACCAGCTTGGGCTGGGAAGAGGTTAGAGCAGAAGCAGTGTGCCTCAGGGTCATTATAACCCAGTAGGTTAAACAAATCTGAAAGTTGGGGAAGAGTCTTCCTGGAGCCCCTTTGATCTAGGGGAAGGGAGATGGGGCGGAATGTGGCGTTACTACTTTCTAATTTGCAAAGGACCTGGGTGTTGAGGACAAGCCTGGTATAAACCTCCAAACTAGTCCTGAAACAGATTAGGTGGGTGGGGCCTGAGATGGGAGATCAAGCCTGGAGTTACCTGAGAGTTAGTTTTGCTTTTTTTTTTTTTTTTTTTTTTTTTTTTAATGAGGCACCTTAAGAAAAAAAAAGTTATCTAAAAAGCAAACAAAAAAACAAGGTTACTTTTCTTTTAAAGGAGGTTACCTTTAATTCATTTAAATGAGGCTACCTTTTTTTTTTTTATTAAACTAGCCTTTAATTTATTTAAATGAAGCTATCTTTTTTTTTTTTTTTTTGAGGGTTTTTTTTTTTTTTTTTTTTTTTTTTCGTGGAAGGGTGGAGCTAAGGCTGACTGGTCCAAGCAGTAGAGGGAGGGACATTCAGTCTGCTTTTCTCTGGGGAAGGAAGCCTGTCTTCTCCCACAACTTATACACTTGCTCGTCTTCTTATCTATTCAGGTCAAAATGTCTAAGCAAGTGCAGGCTCGAAGGCTGGAAGGCATTGACAAGAACCCTTGGTGAGTAAGGAGAGAGAGAGAGAGAGAGAGAGAGAGAGAGAGAGTGTGTGTGTGTGTGTGTTTAGGATTTGGGGGAAATGAACGAGACTGGAGGGCTGAGGGGGAACACAAAAGAATTGACCAGAATCTTTGGTAGTCTAGGACAAAAATGTGTGTGAACTAGGAGACTAGGAAAGAGAGGTGTCAGGATGGGAAATAATTAAACCTATTTAGTGGGAGGAAGGAGGAAGGAGAATGAGAACTTTAACCCTAGAATTTTGAAAGTTTCCAGCCTACACAAATGCGTGATTAGATTTGTTCTGCTTGCCCTTCCTACTCACCCTTCCTGTGGTGAGGAAGATTTGGAAGCCAAAACTCTGTGGATTGAGAGAGGGAGGAATTAGTTAGCTCTGGGGATGGAGAGAGTTTGAGATTGTAGTAGGGGATATCTAGCCACGAGGAATAGGAGGAGATAGGAGGCCGGAGTGAGGCAATTAGTGAATTCTAAAAGGTCTTCTGATTTGCCTGTGGTTTGCTATCATTCATTCAGTACAATGACAAACTGAGAGAGACTTACAAAGATGAATGAGATTGTATCTATCCTTAATAAGTCACTTAACTTCTGTCTGCCTCAGTTCTTCAGTAGTAAAAAGCAGATCGTAATAACTTCCATCTCCCAAGTGGTTGTGTACCAAGAGGTAATATTTGTAAATTTTTTAGCACAATGCTTGGCACATAGTAGGTGTTTAATAAATGCTTGCTCCTTAACTGGACAAGGAATAGATACATAGAAGATACCAATAATAGTAATAGCTTCTATTGAATAGCTAACATTTATATAGTTCTTAGGATGCACCAAGCTTCTTCCTCAGTGTTTTAATGTCTTATACTATGTAAGCAATGACTTTTTTTGAGGACAGAACAGGGAATTTGAGAAGATTATATCAATGGGCCGAAAAGTAGTTTTTGATGTGCTGGGATTTACTATGTTCCGGATACTGGGCCAAGCTCTGGGAATACAAAACAAGGCAAAAAGGATCTATAAAAGACTATGCACAAACATACATATACACATATATATATTTATGATAAATTGGAGCTAACCTCAGAGGGAGAAACTGGGAATGTTTTTTTGGTAGGAAATAAGATTTTAGTAGACTTGAAGGAAATCAAGAGAAAATGAGGAGGGAGAGCATGTCAGGTATGAGACAGCCAGTGGAAATGCACAGGGTTTAAAAGAAGGCAGTTGGGCTCACAAGTGGCAGAATAGACAGGGTCCTAGAATCAGGAGAACCTAAATTCAAATTTGGCCTCAGACTCTTAACACTTACTAATTGTGTGATTCTGGGCAAGTTACTTAATCCCCATTGCCTCTCCCCTCAAAAAAAAACCCCAAAGATGCACAGAGTCAGGGAGTGTCTTGTGCAAGGTACAGAAAGGAGCTCAGGATCACTGAATCTTAGAGAATGTAGAGGGGAATCGTGTAAATTTATAATAATAATCACAGCTAGGTTCCAAACAGTTTTTAAAATATTTCATAACAATCCTAGGAAGTAGGTGGTGTTAGTTTTATTTCCATTTTACGGATGGTGAAACTGCAATAAACCAAGGTTGGTAACCTACCTAGGCTCAGAGTTTGAGGCCGGATTTGAATCCAGGCCTTCCTGGTTCCAGGCCCAGGAATACTTAGCATGTCACCTGTCTATCATGAATGGAAAGACAGGAAAGGAACCAGGTTATCTATAAAACTTTTGTTAAGCTGGTCTGAAAGGCAGAGTCCTGCCTTTGATGCATGCTTGTTGTGCCATTCTGGGCAGATCACCTCAGCCCTCAGTGTTCTAAGCAGAGAAGATGCTGACCTACCTTGGTAGAGGGTATTTTCCCAATTGGGAGTACCTATGCTAACAAAATTAATAGTCCGGTCACTATCTCTAGATACATATCCCTTCTGAGAACCTTTTGTCTCTTAACCTAGCTCCTTGCTTCTCCTGAAGCGTCATAATGGGCATGGACAGGACTTGGGGAGCAATGGGGTGGCCTCTGTTTCATGATCACTTTACTTTGTGGCCAGAAGCTCAGAACCATTTATTTCCCAAGGACTTTCTGAGAATCTAGACTTTCTGTAGAAATCTTGCTACAAAGCCCTGCAGATGACAGGTTAGGACTTCACAGAGGTAGGAGGGTAGAGGAGGAGGAAGAGAAGTGACCCATCGCCCAGAAGTGAGTAGCAAAGGATGGGAGTTCAGAAATCTAGCTAGCAAACCACCTCTCTGGACCTCGGTTTAACAGGAGCATTGGATTTGTAAGGTCCATTTCAGCTGATCCTCTGACACAGCTCTGGCTTTCTTCTAACCCTTTGGGGCCATGGAGCAGACCAGACATCAGTGTCTCCCACCTTCTGACCATGTCCATGGACATGTTGTTCCTTGTTCCCTAATTCTATTTTTCTGGTTTTCCATTCCCTCCCAGGGTGGAATTTTCGCAGTTGGCCAATGAGAATGAGGCTGTCAACTTGGGCCAGGGCTTCCCTGATTTTGCACCTCCAGAATTCTCCACAGAAGCGTTCAGACAGGCTGTCACCAGAGACATCATGCTCAATCAGTACACTCGCGGTTATGTGTGTCCCTTCTCCCTCTCCCTATACAGTCTCTTTTTCCTCAATCCATTCCAGAACCACCCCACTCTCCTATAACCTAAACATAATGACCATATTTAACCAATAATCTTTCTGCATATTTGTCTTCCCCCCAAAATCAAAAGGGATAAAAAGAAAAACTAGCCCACCCAGAGAGACAGTCTGGTAATCCTCTCAATTCCTTCCACAGGGTCACCCTCCCCTGGTAAAGGTCCTGGCCCAGTTCTTTGGAAAGCTGCTGAAACAAGACATCGATCCCTTAAAAGATGTGCTTGTGACAGTGGGTGCCTATGGAGCCCTCTTTTATGCTTTCCAGGCCCTAGTGGATGAAGGAGATGAGGTAAGAGATGGAAAAAGTGAAGAAATAGAGGTCTGAAGGTAAAGGTTCCATATAAAATGGATGTCTGATCCTAATGGCAACCCCTTCCTTACCTTCATTTGTACCCAGGTCATTCTCATTGAACCCTATTTTGACTGCTATGAGCCCATGACAAAGATGGCTGGTGGCCGTCCTGTGTTTGTGTCACTAAAACCGGTGAGAATTTCAAAGGACCCCAGGCAGGGTGGGTAGGGTTCAAGGACAGATCCTAGGAAGTAAATGTAGCTGAATCCTGTCTCTTTAGGGGCTAGGAGATGGGGTCACATGGGAGGAAGGAAAGTAAAGAGAAGGTGAGGGCAGGGAGGCATTAGGGCAAGAAGAAGACTAGCCTGGGAAACTGAAGGTAGTTCTGGCTTCTCTTTGGCTTTCTCTACTAGCCACCATCTGATGATGGCAAGATGATATCCAGTGATGACTGGAAGTTAGATCCAGATGAACTGGCCAGCAAGTTCACCCCTCGAACCAAAGCCATCGTCATCAACTCACCCAACAACCCTTTGGGCAAGGTAAATGTTATACTTTTCCTGGGAGGTCCAGGAAAAAAATCACCAGAATGTCCATTGTCAAAACTCTACATATACATGTTAGCATTTCTAAGTTATTCTCTTAGGAATTTAACAGTGTCAGACTGAGAGCTTAGGTAATTTGTAAACACACAGACTTTATGTCAGACCTAAAATTTGAATCCTTCTTACTAGTGGCAAGACTAGCTCTCCACTACTTTATTTTGCTGCCTAATTCCATCCTATATAATCTTATATAATACTTAAAGGTTTACAAAATACTTACATTATATTCATGACCTCATTTGATACTTATAAATAAGATATAAGACCTTATTTATAAGACAGAAGAGGGAAATGGAGGTACAGAAAAGTGAAATGACCTTCCTGGGGTCATATAACTAAGACAGCTAGAACTTGAACCAAAATGTATTGAATGAGTTCAGTGTTCATATATTATTTAGGAGAGGCATGAAATATAGCTTGGTAATCCTCTCCTCCTTTGATTGGAGCTGGGTTGTCTGCTATCCCTTCAAATGCTATCAGTGGTCCTCTCCTTTCTCCCTGGGGGTAGGGAGAATCCCTGATGAATTGTATTCCATCATGGGCCTAATTTTTCTCTTCTCTCCCCTCCCCTCCTTTTCCTTACAGGTGTTCAGCAAAGAAGAACTTGAACTAATAGCAAATCTGTGCAAAAAACATGATGTCCTGTGCTTCAGTGATGAGGTTTACCAGTGGCTGGTGTATGATGAAAAGAAACACATCAGCATAGGTATGCAAGCTTGGGCATGGACCCTCCAGAAGAGAAGGGATAGGACCCAGCACTGGCTAGCCCATTAAGTCTTATAAACAATAATTTGTTAAATGCCAGTATTGCCAAGCACTGCAGATACAAAGAAAAGCAAATTTAACCAGCATTCTTTCATGCCTTCTGCTAGCAAAACATTGTACCAAATCTCAGGAGACAACCCAAAGTTCAGATGAGATATGATCCCTGCCTTTATGGAACCCATGGACTGAGAATCCTACCTATAGCATTCTGAGCCAATGATCATTTAGCCTTAGTCTGAAGGCCTGCAGGGAGAGGAAAACCACCATTCTCAAGGCAGCCCACCTCCTTTAGGGGTGACTTTAACTATTAGAAAGTTTTTCCTTATATTCTTTTCAAAGATGTCATTGTTTCTGGTTCTGTCCTTTGGAACCAGACAAAATTCATCTGCTTCTTCAGTTTTTCAAATCTGTCATGGCCTCTGAAGCTTTCATTTCTCCAAGGCTAAATATCTCCAGTTCTTTCATCCACTCCATCTAAAAGAGTGTCCAATACTTTCAGACCTTTGATCACTCTTTTCTGGATATACTCCTAGTTTATCTGTATCTTTACTAAATTGGGGTGCTCAGAATTAAGCACAATTTCCCAGATGTGGCCTGACCAGGGCAAATCATCATGGTACTATCAATTCCTTATTTCTGGATTCAATAATTTCTTTAATTAAGCCTATGATAGATAACATTATCAATTTTGGCTTACCAAAGGGCTTTGCTCCAGCACAGTCCTGACTGTCATAATTTGGTTCATCAAAGTCTTTAACAAAGAATGGTGGTAGTGATTTGGAATCTGCTGTGATATGGAACATATATGGAGACTCAATGGATATAGAAGACAGATAACTCCTTCCTGAAGCCTACTAAAGCCATATCTTTTCCCACAGGAATCATTGTCTAGCCTTCTCTCTCCACTCATATACTTTTTTTTTTTTTTGGACACAATCAGGGTTAAGTGACTTGCCGAGGATCATATAGCTAGTAAGTTTCTGAAGCTGGATTTGAACAAAGGTCTCCCTGATTTCAGGGCCAGTGTTCTACTGTACCACCTAGTTGAACCCACTGATTTATTTTTGAAGTTGATAATTTTTAATCCATTACAAGTGTAGAACTTGACATTTACCCCCTGTTAAAATCCATCTCCTTCATCTCAGTTCTAGACTATAAAGATCTATTTGGAGCTGGCCTCTTGTCATTCAGCATATTAGTAACTCCTCTAAACTTGATATCTTCTGCTACTTTGTTTATGAAGTATGCTCGCTAAACCTTCACCTGAGACAGTGTTAAAAGTATTAAATAGCTCAAGACTGAGAACATATCTTTGGGCTTCTCCTCTAGAGACTACTTTCCAAGTTGACATCAATCCACTGATGACAGTTCTTTTGGTATAGAGATTTAGACAGTTCAAAATCCATCTATCTAATTCTTTTAACCCATCCCTGTCACAGGAATCACCAGAAATTTTATTTAAATGCTTTGCTATGATCCAAGTATGCTGTGCCTGTAGAATTCCCTTAGTCTACTAAAGATTCATTTAAGTTTAGAGTTGAAAGAAGTTTTGGAGGCCATATAGTTCAACCTACACATGGAACTCCTTAAAACACATCTGACAAAATTTATCCTCTGGTCTCTACAAGAAAACTTCCAATAAGGACAACAAGAGTGTTGAACAATAGTCTTCTATTCACTTCACTTAGCATCATTTTATGTAAGTCTTTCCAGGCCTTTCTGAAATCAGTCTGCTGTTCATTTCTTGTTGAACAATAGTATTCCATAACATTGATAAACCATAACTTGTTCAGCCTTTCTCCAACTATGGGCATCCACTCAGTTTCCAGTTCCTTACCACTACAAAAAGGACTGCTACAAACATTTTTGCACATGTGGGTCCTTCTCCCTTTTTTATGATCTAGCATATTGACCCAGTAGAGACACTGCTGCATCAAAGGGAATGCATGGTTGGATAGCCCTTTATTAAACTATCTCTTTAATAATAAGTTCTAAAATTTTCCCTGGAATATGTTAGACTTACTAGTCTATTATTAACCTTTTCCCTTTGTTGAAAAATGAGACAATAATTGCCCTTCTATAGCTCTTCAACTTTTCACTTCTTTCCAGATATCTTCCAAGAAGGATGAAAGCAGTTCAGTTCATCCCATAGTTCTTTGAGATCTTATACACCTAAGCCTAGATGCTCTAGATGCTCAATCCATAAATCTGCAATCATTTAAGGGCCTCTTGTGTGCCAGGCACTCTACTAGATACTGAAGACACAAATGACTCAATCTCCTTACTCTGTAAGGAGTACTTAAATCCTATTTAAAGGACAAAATAGATATACATATATTAAATATATACAAAATAAATACAAAGTAAATGGTGGCTGCAGGGTGGCAATTGAGGGAAAAGGAATGAGGAAAGGCTTCATGTAGAAGAAGCTTCTTGTGTTGAATTTTGAAGGGATTCTAAGAGATTGAAGTGCATTCTTCAATGAGGGAGTATGGAGAGTGCATTCTAATCATGGGAATTGCCAGTGAAAATTGCAAAGATGGGAATCGGCATCATGTGTGGAAAAAACCCAACAAGGTCAGTATAGCCAAGGAGGAGTTCACAAAGAGGAGTAATATATAACAAGTCTGGAAAAGTGTTTGGGGGATAGATTGGGAAAGGCCAACAGAAGATCTTACTTTTTATCCTAGAGGCAACAAGATCAAAGATTTAGAGCTGGAAGAGACCCGTAAGTGCAGATCCTCCTTTCACAGATAAGAAATTTGGAATCTAGAAAAATTAAGTGATTTGCTCAACAGGATCACAGATAGGAACAGCAGAGCCAGCATTTGAACCCAGTTCTTCTGCCTCCTTTTATTAGAATCTCAAGTTCACCTCATTCCTCAGACTTTGTGCCTTCACATATAGACAGCTGAAGTTTCAAGCTTCATTGTTGGCTTCTTTCTTGGATATTGCTCTTCCTGTGATGTACCTGTTACTCCCTGTGGCACCAGACTTGTCAGATCTACCCAGGATGTTTTCTCCTCCATAGAGAGTTTATTTATTTAGTGGACAGAACACAGGAAGGAATGTTAAATGAAATCCAATTATCTCATCAGTTCTTCCACCTCATTTCACCTTGTTCTTGAGTTTCATGTTTCATCTGAATGCCCCTGTTCTGTCTCTACTTGAAGGACTAATTTATTTAGGATGTGAGACACAAGTTTATAAGATTCAAGACAAAGTCAAGTTGTCTATTTAGATCTTCCCATTTTATTTTGTCTTGCCACCACTCTCCATTTTCTTTTCCCTTATTTATCTGGATGGTAGGCTCTCTGTCCTTCTAGCCAGTAATATTCTCACTACTAGGAAGCACCTGAGCCCACATACTTGTATGAATGGTCTGGACATATAGGGAATGTTAATATAGCTGGACTGATCCCATTAAAGAGAGTCTGTATAAGAAATGATGAAGGGGGGGGGTGGGGAATGCATTCAGAGAAACCCAGAGAGATTTATGTGAACTGATAGATAAATGACTGAAAGAATTAGGGGCTCCGAGCAGGAGCAAGAGAAAAAGCGAGCATGCCAGCTTGTACTGTGCCCTCTAGAAGATGCTTAGTGTCCTTGGTCTCTTGGCCTGCTACAGCCCACCGTGAGGTACTTGACCACCCACCATTCAGTTTGTCGCAATCCTCCCAACAGCCATTTTCTCTTTTCCTTGGCAGCCAGTCTTCCAGGAATGTGGGAACGCACCTTGACTATTGGCAGTGCAGGAAAAACTTTTAGTGTCACTGGTTGGAAGGTAAGCCTTGGGAAAATATGGGGACCTGAAAGATCGAAGTAAAGGAAATCTGCTTGAAAGCAAGAGTGAAAAAAAAAAAAAGCAAGTTTTGGAAAGAATGGGGATCCAGAGAAGAATCTAATTCTTTTCTTACTCTGGTCCAGGTGGGTTGGGTCCTGGGCCCAAATTATCTTATGAAGCATCTTCGGACTGTTCACCAGAATTCCCTGTATCACTGCCCGACACAGACCCAGGTGAGGGATTGGAACGCCTTTCTTTCATGAGATCATCTGGAATTTGGTCAGGGACTCTGGAGATTCATAAAGACCAACTTGGGATGGATCCTGTCCCCATCTCATCTCTACCTCTACCCTGGAGGAGGTTGTCACCATGAAGAGTGAATGTTCAGAGGAAAGGGTGACCTTAGGAAACCTGATGGATCAGGTGCTGCTGTACTTAGAGTTTACTTAGATTCTAGCAAAGAATTTGAAAAAGTCTCTTAGCCTTGATTTGTTGATAAGGTGGAGGGATGTGGGGTTAGACTAATAGTGCAGGAAGTAGATTCAGCACACTCTTAGGCTCTTGCCATGTGAAGATCAGCTGGAAGAACTAGAAAGACTTTAGAAGAGGACGCTGTGTGAAGGACTCCTATAGGGAAGAGGTTGGCTTTGTTCTGTTAGGCCCCGAAGACCAAATGAAGGCTCACTAGTTAAAGAAAAGCAGATTTAGGCTGGTAGAGAACATCTTAACTAGCGCTGTCCTAAAGCCTCAGACTGCTTGCAAAGGGCATGCCCTGTCACCTTCATCAGAGACCCTTGAGTAAAGGTTGGATTATCAGGCATAGGGTAATGTAAAAAAAATTCTTGGCCAGATAGGAATTGGGCAAGATGGGGTCAAAGTGCCCTCTCTCTTCTGAGATTCTGTGATTGAATATATTTATTGAACCTTGCCCAATCTAGGTGCTAGACACTGGCTGATACAAAGAATCATGATAGTGATCCAGTTGTCACTCAGCTTTTATTAAAAATCACACTTAAAGGGCAGCTTGATGGTGCAGTGAATAGAGCACAGGCCCTGGAGTCAGTAGGACCTGAGTTCCAATCCGGCCTCAGTCACTTAACACTTCCTAGCTGTGTGACCCTGAGCAAGTCACTTAATTGCCTCACAAAAGAAAAACAAAAAAAAAACTACACTTGTAAAATCCATCCTTCACAAATCTACCAGAATAATCCTCCTCAGGTATAGGTCTGATCTGTTCACTTTCTTCCTGCTCTGAAACCTTCATTGACTCTCTAAGTACCATGAAGATAAAATACAAGCCTCTCATCTTAACATCTAAGTCTTCCAACTGGACTTCATTCCTGGCTGGCTGGCCTCATTTCATATCCATTCTATGTTCCATCTGACCTGGATAATTAGCTGTTTTCTGTATTCATTATGCTCCCTCCTGCTCCTTACATTCCATCCCCTCATCTCCACTTCAGAATTTCTCCTTGGGATAGTGGGCAGCCTTGGAAGGTGTTTGAGCAGGGTAAGTGACAAGATCATAGGATTGTAAAACTTAAGAGCTGAAATGAACTTAAAAAATATCCAATCTTACAGAAGAAGAAACTGAAGTTTAGAGGAGACCTTATTCATTTAGTTGGTGATAGAAGTCTAATGAAAAAAGGGTTCTAAAAAGATGAAATTTGAGACTTGTGAATGAGTGATTGGAAAGGAGAGATATTAGAGATGGAAAGACCAGCTAATAGTCCTGGTAAGAGCCTGAACTAGGTTGGAATTGATAGGAATAATAATTACAACTCACAAGTACATAGCATTCTAAGACTGACGAAGTACCACAAACAAAGCTGTGAGGTAGGTAGTACAAGTATTGTTATTATCCAGTTGACAGATAGGGAAACTCGGGCCCAGACGGGGTGAGGGACATATCCTAGGTCACAGCTACGTGGCATTGCAGATGATGACTGGGTCTAGTTAGGCAGAAGGTTATTCTTGATAGCATCCGGCTAGCCCCTACCCCACTCTTTCTCCTCCATTTCAGGAAGCTGTATCTTCCAGTTTTTCGAGGGAGCTGCGGCTCTTTGGTGATCCAGATAGCTACTTTGTCCAGTTGCCTAAGGATGTTCAGAAAAGGCGGGATCACATGATGAACAGCTTGCAGACCATTGGCATGAGGCCCATTGTCCCCCAGGGCACCTACTTCCTCATGGCAGACATCTCCAGCTTCAGTAAGTCTGGGGGATAAGGCAGAGTATGGCTGGGGGAAGGGAAGGGGAAAGGTACACTGGGGATTCATCCAGGGCTTTCATGTGGTCCCCAGAGAAGAAGATGCCCAACCTGCCCGGCTCCGAGGGGGAGGCCTATGACTCCCGCTTCATCAAGTGGATGATCAAGAACAAGGTGAGAAGGACAGAGCGCTGCCTCCTCCCAGGCCCTTTCTCTCTCTTTTAGGCTCGGATCAGGTAAGACCCCTTGTGACTCCAGCCTTCTCCGAAACAGTAGTTCTGGACAAGAACTTTCTTCCTGCCTACCCCACCCCTAGACTCCATCCCACCCTCATACATTCTCAGGACTCCTTCCCTGAGACCTGTTTTCCCCTCCAGGGCTTGGTGGCCATCCCAGTCTCGGCGTTCTGCAGCTCGGAGCAGAAGGAACATTTTGAGAACTACATCCGGTTCTGCTTTATGAAGGTGAGTGTGAGGAAGAGTGAGGGAGCAAGAGCTGGAGTAGGGAGGGCCATCTCTATAAGGTCCCAAATGCAAGCTCCTCTTAACTTCAGAGGGAATTTTTTGAGCACCAGGGACCCAAGGATCCAAATTCATGTCAGAGACTGGCATTCTTGTCTCTGTGAAACAGGTGGGCAAATGCCGGGCCCACGTCCATCAACTGCCCCTTATTTCCTCTCCAGAATCACGATGCTTATGTGGGTCTTGCTACCTCACTCCTCCCTGGGCCCGGCATGGCCATGGGGCCTTGTCCACCATGACTGCACCCAGCATCAAGGGTGCATCCCCAACCCCCAAGAGGGGCAAAAAGAAGGCTTATTGGCTCCTAGACTAAGCAAGATGATTTCAATCTCTGTTTAGAATGACTCCACTCTCAAGGCCATGGATGATAAGCTACAGCAGTGGAAGAAAGAGCTAGAAGCCTGATTTCTGCACTGGGTTCTCCCCCATTTCTCCTCCAGCTCTCTTTATTTGATTGGACCCTTCTTCCTCTCTTCGTCTATCCTATGTGTTTCGGGCATTCCCGAGTCTGGTGGAGGAAGGAGGGAAGCTCCTTAACTAGTGCCTAAGGGAGAGGGAAAAGTGAAAAAAGGGAGCATAGCCGCCCCAGGTCTTTTTCTTCTCCCCCACCCAATTCTGTTTTAGTGAAAGTCTGCTCCCCCTTTTATATTAGGATTTGGGGATTGGGGAGCCCTCACCTACCCAATATCCACACTTCTGTCCCTATGAAAGGAAACATTCAGCTTAGTCAGCATTAGGGTGGCAGGGCTCTCCCTAGAATGTCCCTCCCTCCTTTATCATTTCCTCTTCTTCCTGTTGAATCATAAAGTGGGATTTCCCTCTACTCTAAACACCTGAATCAGCTACCCCTACTGAGGGTGGCTGCCAGCCAGGCCAGAAGTCACCTGCATTTTACAAGGATACCTAACACCTTGCTTTCATCCCTTCTTGATTCCATATTGCTATAACTTATCTTGTGTTTTTCTCTTCTCCTTTGAGTTTCAAGGGGCTAGCACATCAAAAGGGTCAACGGTAAGGCTGCCTTGCATAGCCAATCAATCGTAGTCTTGGGCAGATCCCTTTAAACTTAAATTAAGAGTGTTTATCTGAAACCAAAAGCCATATTTTTCCTTTAATAAAATTTATTGCATTCTGTGTAAACTGTTGTTCTCTGTTCAAAATCCCTTTGCTTTTTACCTCTGGGGACTAACCCTATCAGTTAACAAAGCACCAACAATCATTTAAGCATTAAGTGTTTGCTATGTACTGGGCACTGTGTTAAGCACTGTGGGGTTCAAAGAAAGACAAAAGAAGGGTCCCTGCTCTGAAAGTTCTACAATATAGGAGAAATTTAAATAACCAGGTACATTCAAGCTATAAACAGACCTGAGGGGGATCAGACTGGGAAAGGTATTGGGTAAAAGATAAGACTTCAGCTAAGTATTGAAAGAAGGCAGTCAATGATCCTTCCATTGTATCAACCAGGCTGCTTCTTTCTAAATGGAGAATAATGTTTTTAAGAGAACTTTTACATCAAAAAGTCCAGCCAAAGATGCTCTGGTTAAGCTCAAAGTCAACTGATAGAGTAGGATGAAGAGGCCCTCAATGCAGTGCAACAGACTCTCATTATATTTCTATAATTCAGGCTCTTTTACTTCTGAACTGGACTTAGTACAGTGCCTGACATGTAATAAATATTTGTTGCTTAATTTTGCAGTAGTCTTCTGATTGGTCTCTCCCTTCTTCATACGTAAAATGGTTCACAAAATTAATATTCGTTTTTTAAATTAATATTCTTAAAACAGATTTGACTAGATCAGTTCCTTACTCAAAAATCTTCAATGATTCCCTACTGCCTTTAGGATAAAAATTAGTATATAAACTCCTTATCCTGATTTTTTATATATATAATCCTTCCCCCCAATTAAATGTAAAGACAATTTAAAACATTTTTTTATTTTGAATTCCAAATTTCTTTCCCTTTTTCCTACTTCCTAAGATGGTAAGCATTTTATATATAGGTTATACATGTGTAATTATGCAAAACATTTCCATATTAGTCATGTTGTTAAAAAAAAATAGGGGGAAAGTAAAAAAAAAAATAGTATGATTCAATGTACATTCAGATTCTATCAGTTCTTTCTCTAGATGAGAATAGCATTTTTATCTTGAGTTTTTTGGAATTGTCTTGAGTCATTGTATTGCCAAAAATACAATGCTAGAATACCTCTCAGATTGGCTAAGATGACAGGAAAAGATAATGATAAATGTTGGAGGGGATGTGGGAAAACTGGGACACTAATGCGTTGTTGGTGGAATTGTGAATCGATCCAACCATTCTGGAGAGCAATTTGGAACTATGCCCAATGTTGCTATCAAACTGTGCAAACCCTTTGATCCAGCAGTGTCTCTACTGGGCCTGTATCCCAAAGAAATTGTAAAAAAGGGGAAAGAACCTACATGTGCAAAGATGTTTGTAGCAATTCTTTTTGTAGAGACAAGGAACTGGAAAGTGAGTGGATGCCCATCAGCTGGAGAATGGCTGAATAAGTCATGGAATAGGAATGTAATGAAATATTATTGTTCTGTAAGAAATCATCAGCAGGCTGATTCCAGAAAGACCTGGAGAGACTCACATGAACTAATGTTAAGTGAAGTGAGTACAGAGAAAAGAACAATATTATCTGATGATCAATTCTGATGAATGTGGCTCTTTTCAACAATGAGATGATTCAGTTCAGTTCCAAAAGACTTGTAATGAAGAAAGCCATCTGCACCTAGAGAAAGGACGGTTGAGATTGAGTGTGGATCACAACACAGTATTTTCACCATTTTTGTTGTTTGCTTTTTTTTTTTCCCTTTCTCATTTTTTCCCTTTTTTTTGTGCAGCACAATAAATGTGGAAATATGTTTAGAAGAATTGTACATGTTTAACCTATATTAGATTACTTGCTGTCTAGGAGAGAGGGACAGGGAAAAGTGAGGGAGAAAATTTGGAATACAAAATTTTGCAAAGGTGACTGTTGAAAACTATCTTTGCATGTATTTTGAAAACAAAAAACCATAATTTTTTAAAAAAAGGATAAAGTTATTCACAATTGATCATCATATGATATTGCTATTGCTATATGCAATGTTCTCCTGATTTTGCTCACTTCATTTCACCTCAGTTTGTCTTTCCAGGTATTTCTGAAATCTGGCTGTTCATCACTTTTTATAGAACAATAATATTCCTTTACAATCAACTACTTGTTCAGCCATTCCCTGGATGATGCGCGTCTTCTCAATTTCCAATTCTTTGCCACCACAAAAATAGGACTATAACATGGAGGTCTTCCTTTTTTAAAAAATCTCTTTGAGATACAGATCTAGTAGTGGTATTTTTGGGTCAAAGTTCATAACTCCTTAATATCCCAATTATTCCCTCTCCAATATTTATCATTTTCCTTTTTCTATCATGTTAGTTTATCATATTAGTGTAGTACATTTACATTAGATAGCTTTGATTTCTACATCTGAAAACTACCTTTGACCAATGATAGCTTGTATTCTTATAAATTTGACTCATTTGAGCATTGGTTTTGATTGTACAAAAATATTTATAGCAGTTCTATAGTTGTAGCCAAAAATTGACAATAAAAGAGGATATTATGCTACTGGGGAATGGTTAAATAAATTGCAGTGAATGAATGTAAGGGAATATTACTGTGCCATAAGGAATAACAAAATTACTAGTTGCAGAGGAAACGGGAAAGACTTTACAAACTGAAGCATAATAGAATGAGCAAAAGTTAAGAGAACAATTTATACAATGATAACATTATGAAAGAAAAACAACTTTGAAAGAGTCCAAGGACTCTGACTAATGCTGTGATAAAGATTTGGATAGTGACAATGATAGATTAATAAACAAAGAAATATTTTTAAAAGAACCAAGGTGGTGGACTCAAGTGACTCTGTCATTTTTTACTTGTGTGATCCTGAGCAAGTCACTTAACCACTGTTTGCCTCAGCTTCCTCATCAGCCTCTCAGTATGGTTGTGAAGATTAAATAAGATAATAATTGGAAAACATTGTGCCTGGGACGTGGTAAATGCTATACAAATGTTAACTGCTACTATTTTTATTTTTGTAATAGTCACTTGACCATGTGAGGACCCAGTTTTCTCAACTGTAGCATAAGGAGATTGGCCTGGATGCCTTCCAAGATCTCTTCCAGGTCTAAATCTATATTCCTATAATCCCAATTTAGATGGTTCCTCTTAGAGGGGCTATTTTCATTTTTGTATCTTTTTAATATTTAATATTTTTAGTTTCCCCAGTGACATGTAACTTTAAAACTTTGAGTTCCTGATTCTTCCCTTCCTTCTTCCTCCTACCCCTCTTTAAGAAGGCATATATGAAGTTATGCAAAACATTTCCATAAAAGTCATGTTGTAAAAGAAAACAGAGTTCTCCCTCCTTCCCCCCCCAAAAAAAAATCCACAAAAAAAGAGTATATTGAAATTTGCATTCAGACACAATCAGTTCTTTCTCTGGGAATGGATAACATTTTTCATAATAAGTCCTTCAGAGTAGTTGTGAATCATTGTATTGCTGAGAATAGCAAAGTCATTCAGATAATCTCAGAACATTGTTATTACTCTTTACACTGTATATTTCATTTTGCTTGAGATCATGGAGAACTTTCCAGATTTTTCTGGGACTATCCTGCTCATCATTTCTCATAGAACAATAATATTCCATTATAATCACATGCCACAGTTTATTCAGCCATTTCCCATTTGATGGGCATCCAAGAGTGGCAAATTTAAAATATACTGTAAACCTAATCGTCAACAAACACCATTTCAATATACAAAGAACAGGAAAGAGGATTTGTCTAAGAAACCATGGACTTTAAATAAAAAAGAAACTATGGACTTCTGGTACGTTATTCTTGGTTTTTAAGAAACATGTCAAGCTTAACAAGATAGAAAAAAAATTGCTGTATTCCCTTTTTTGTTTTCTTCAGTGAATTTTTAAAACTTTCTTATTAATGCCATAAATCACTATTGAGTAGAGAAATGTAAATTAAGACAATCCTGAGGTACGTACTGCCTCACACCTCTCAGATTGCCTAAGATGATAAGAAAAGAATGATAAATGTTGGAGAGCATGAGGAAAAACTATGACACTAACACATTGTTGGTGGAATTATGAAATGAGCCAACCATTGTGGAGAGCAATTTGGAATTATGCCCAAAGGGCTATCAAACAGTGCATACACTTTGATCCAGTACTTTCACTACTGGGTCTCTATCCCAAAGAGAAAATAAAAAGGGAAAAGGAACCCATATATGGAACAATGTTTGTCATAGCTCTTTTTGTAGTTAACAAGGAACTGAAAATTGAATGGATCCTATCAGTCAGGGAATGACTGAATAAGTTATGGTATGTGAATTTAATGGAATATTATTGTTCCATAGAAAATAATGAGCAGGCTGAATTTTAAAAAAATTTTAATAGCTTTTTATTTACAAGTTATATGCATGGGTAATTTTACAGCATTGACAATTGCCAACTTTTTGTTCCAATTTTTCCCCTCTTCCCCACCCCCTCCCCTAGATGGCAGGATGACCAATACATGTTAAATATATTAAAGTATAAATTAAATACAAAATAAGTATATATGTCCAAACCGTTATTTTGCTGTACAAAAAGAATCGGACTCTGAAATATTGTACAATTAGCCTGTGAAGGAAATCAAAAAATGCAGGCGGGCAAAAATATAGGAATTGGGAATTCAATGTAATGATTCTTAGTCATCTCCCAGAGTTCTTTCACTGGGTGTAGCTGGTTCAGTTCATTACTGCTCCATTAGAACTGATTTGTTTCATCTCATTGTTGAAGATGGCCATGTCCATCAGAATTGATCATAATATAGTATTGTTGTTGAAGTATATAATGATCTCCTGGTCCTGCTCATTTCACTCAGCATCAGTTCATGTAAATCTCTCCAGGCTTCTCTGAAATCATTCTGTTGGTCATTTCTTACCAAGCAATAATATTCCATAATATTCATATACCACAATTTATTCAGCCATTCTCCAATTGATGGGCATCCACTCAGTTTCCAGTTTCTAGCCACTACAAAGAGGGCTGCCACAAACATTCTTGCACATACAGGTCCCTTTCCTTTCTTTAAGATCTCTTTGGGGTATAAGCCCAGTAGTAACACTGCTGGATCAAAGGGTATGCACAGTTTGATAACTTTTGGGGCATAGTTCCAAATTGCTCTCTAGAATGGCTGGATATATTCACAATTCCACCAACAATGTATTAGTGTTCTTATTTTTCCACATCCCCTCCAACATTCCACATTATCTTTCCCTGTCATTCTAGCCAGTCTGACAGGTGTGTAGTGGTATCTCAGAGTTGGCGTAATTGAGCAGGCTGATTTTTTAAAAACCTGGAAAGACTTACATGAAGTGATGCTGAGTGAACTAATTAGAACCAAGAGAACACTGTACACAGTAATAACATTATGTAATGATCAACTGCGATAAACTTGGTTCATGAGCTGTGTTGGGGTAGAAAATGCTGTTCACAGACAGAAACTATGGAGAAGCATAGCATTTTCACCTATTTGCTTGTTTGTTTTTTCTTTCTTGTGGGTTCTTTTTCCTTTTGGTCTGATTTCTTTTGAATAACATAACAAATAAAGAAATATATTTAAAAGGATTGCTTGGATTTAATCTATATCAAATTGCTGTCTTGGGGAAGGCGGAGGCAAAGGAAGAAGGGACAAAAATTTAGAACACAAAGTTTTACAAAAATGTATGCTGAAAATGATCTAGGCATTTGAAGAAAGCAAGTCTCAAGGCCAGATTCAAAACCTGCCTCTGACACTTACTGGCTGTGTAACCTGGATAAATAATTTAAATTTATCTCCAAGACACAAGAGTCTAAGAGACTCATAACACAGAGCAGGTTTCTTCACGTGAGAGTTTTCTAAAACAATATTACAGATTCTACTCCTCTTCCTTGCTTTAACACTAAACATCTCCTTCACCTTCAAGTAGATTCCTTCTCTTTTAACAAAATATACAATGAACAAAATATAACAGGATGGCTTTCTCTGAGCCTGGCTGAAGTTCCCTTAGTCCAGAGGTATCGAACATATAACCTACAAGATACCTACAGCTAATATTTCTAGAGTGCCTACTGTGTACCAGGCATTGTGCTAAGCAAATGTCGCTTCACTTGATTCTCACAACAATCCTGGGAAGCACATTCTATTTATTATCATCCCATTTTGCAGATGTGGAAACTGAGGTTAAATGACTTACTCAGGGTCATACAGCTAGTGCCTGAGACCAAATTTGAAATCAGGCCTTCCTGATTTCGGCCTGGCACTCTTTCTACTCGGCCACCTAGCCACCATATGAAGTCCAAAACACTACTAAGTGAGTCCCCACTATCCCTTGCCAACCAAACTAAAATATAACTGGAAAATATTTTAAAAACACACCAAAACACAGATAATATTAACCTGTGGTTTTCAAAGTCAGTCTGAGGCCTGGTTCTTTCTCCATCTCTTTTGCTGGATCATCCTCCAGGTCACACCCTCTAACTGTAGTTGTCCCTGTCCTGGGCCCTTTTCTTTTATCCTTCCATACTACTCGATCACTTCATCAGCTCCCATGCATGTAATGACCATCTCTATGCTGATCATTCTCAGATCTACCCATCCTGCTTCAAACTCAGCTAATCTCTAATTGCCTTTCAGACCTCTTGAGCTGGATATCCAGCAGACATCTTAAAACTTGATGTATCCAAAGTAGAACTTATTATCTTTCCCTCTAAACCCTCCTTCCCCACTACTACCTTCCAGATTACTATAGGGGACAACACCTTCCTCCCAGTCCTTTTAGGATCCCAGCTGAGGAGCCATCCTGGGTTCTTTCCCATCCCATATCCCAGCTGTTGCAAAGACCTGTCCACTTCATCTTTGTGACATCTCTCAAACACGCCCCCTTCTCTCTGACCCTGCCACCCTTCTAGTACAGGCCCCAATCGTCCCACAAATGGATAATTGAATCAGCCTGTCTTAAACCTCTCCTCACTCCAATCTATTCTCCATTCAGCCACCAAAAGGAAGATCCAATCATGTCCCGCCCTCTACTAAATAAACTCAGGTGGCTTCCTATCGCCTGCAAAAGCAAATTCAAAATCCTCTGGGGTTCAAACTCCTTCTGCCTTCTTACTTCTGCCTGCATTCTCTGATCCATTGTCACTGGCTGTTGCGCAAGACACTTGGCTCAAGGCAATCTCAGAAAAAATTTCAGAAAAAAAGATCATTCCTCGGTCCTGGTAACTTTCAACGCCTTCTTCTGTGCCTTAGCAAGCAGTCTGTCCCTGTGGCCGCACCTAAAAAGATTTATCACCAATAGAGCCGCCCGGTGACTATACAGCACATGCTCGGAGGATTTGTGGCTTCACCTCCGCTCAGGTAATCTCCTTCGGACTTCAGCAGTCTGCCTTAAGTGCTGTAGCTGGACAGTTCCTCCGCACCAAGCTGAGTTAGCCTGGAAACCGTCCCTGTCTGAATCTGACAAAACTTGCTAAAGCCTGATCCCAGATCTCCAAGCTTGCCTTCTGCAGGGCGGAGGGCATGAGGAACGTATGTCACCGGGAGCGGCTGGGCAGGAAATCCAGCAGCAGCAGCAGCAGCAGCCGCCGCCGCCGCCGCCGCCGCAGCAGCAGAATGCTTTTTTTTTTAAATAGCTTTTTATTGACAGAACATAGGCGCGGGTAATTTCTCAGCACTGACCCTTGCAAAACCTTCTGTCCCAAATTTCCCCCTCCTTCCCCCCCCATGGCAGGTAGTCCCATACTTTTACACAGCGCAAAGTCCCGTCACTGCTCGCGAGACTGGGAGTCCTAAGGCCTGGCTTCTGGCCAAGGTTCAAGCACGAATTTCTTCCTGTGATCCCGGACAAGCTGTTTCCTTTCTCTGGACCTCGGCCGCCTCACTTGGAAACGGGCTGAGAATCCGGGCCCCCCTGCACCGAGCTGGAATGAGGGAGAGATGAGGAAAACCTGGAAAATGGGGCTTAATTCCGACCCTGCCCATAAATACAACAGACATTATTCCGGAAGGCTGATTGCGGGTGGTTTGGGGTGGGGGCACCAGCAAACGCTAGCCCTTCGGCGGGGTAGCTCAGGACATCTGGAACGGCGGGCGAGCCGGTAGCTCCCAAGCACGTGCCATCCCTCCCTGCGCCCCGCCCCCGCCCTCATCTCCAGCTCCCTGATTGGACGGCTGAAGGAAAGGGGGCGTGGCATTCGCTATACCCGCTGATTGGCTGTGGGGAAGGGCTTCCGAGATTCAGTCTGGAAGATGGCGGAGTTCCTGGGCAAGCGGCCCCGGCCTCAGGTGTGCTGCTTGGGTCGGCTGGGCTTGGAGGGGCCTCACGGCCTGGGGACGTAGCGCCTCCGAGAGGCGGCTCGCACCACAAGGGGTGGTCTGGCGGGTTTGCTCCCTTGGGGCTGTCGGTGTAGGCACGTGCGGCCTGCCCGCGGTGGCGGGGCACTGTGAGGGAGCGGGGGGGGGGCGCTTCGGAGGCGGGGTCGGGCCGGGGCCGCGCTCGGGCCTGACCGGGTTCCGGGCTCAGCTCGTAGCGAGGCCCGAGTCCGGGCGTGGAACGGCCCGTATAGTGTGTGGCATGAAAGCGGTTTTTGTTTTGCTTCCTTTCCAGGGAGAAGCACGAAAAACCGAGTGGCGGAAACTGAAGAAAGAGAGTAAGAATTTGGGGGCAGGAGTAATTTAGAGTGATGAGTTTTAATTAATTTAAATTTGATTAAATTTATTTAACTAATTAAATTTAATTAATGCTTTTGATTAGTTCCAGTCATAGTATCTCTCCTCATCTCTCTCTTGGCATCCTGTAGCATGTCAGAACTCAGGAGAAACCTTAAAGACATCTTAGTCGTAAACTGCATTTTACAGAAGAGAAAACCGAGATTCGGGCAAGGGAAGTTTCCCAGCAGATTACGATGGTTTTCCCAAACTGCTTCTGGGCAGCAGGCCTTTTCGTGGTCTTTGACATTTATTGTTTTTTAATTTTTATTTTTATTAATATTGATGGGTTTTATTTATGGATTTATTTATAGTCATTTTTATTGCTACCTTTTGGTTTTGATTTACCTTCTGTTCCACTATTTCCCCTTTCCCTTCCCTTCCTTCCCTTAAGAACCAGCCTTTGTAACAAAGAAAAAAGGCAGTTGAGCAAAACTAACCAACATAATCAGGTCTGATAATGTATTACACTCTTAGCCTCCCACTTCTTCAATAGATGGAGAGGAAAAACATTTACTAAGAGCTCAGTCTGTGCCAGGCAGTGGGCATAACAAGTAAGAAAAAGGACCCTCAAGAAGCTTCAATCTAATTGGGAAAAACTGTACTGATACATTGGATAGAAAAGTCAACTGGGAGGAGTACTTAGTGTCGATTAGATTACTATTTCAGTGTTAAGAAAAGAAGATGGGCAGAGTATGCTTCAAGATGCCCTGGGACCAGGACATGATTACAGGCTAAAACTGTGTCTAGGTGGCTTATGATAAATGCTCATCAATCAGAAACCCAGGCCCTTGGGGCCAGAGTTCAAAGTGGAAGTTGGAATATAGCCACAGGAAGATAGCCATCTTATGACTCCAGGATAGTAGCCATCTGAGAAATCTGTGTAGATATATATCTGTATAAAAATATCTGTTCTTCAAGGAAACTGTTTGGTTCTGCACACATATATTGTATCTAGGATATACTACGACATATTCAACATATATAGGACTGTTTGCCATCTAGGGGAGGGGGTGGAGGGAGAGAGGGGAAAAATCAGAACAGAAGTGAGTGCAAGGTATAATGTTGTAAAAAATTACTCTGGCATGGGTTCTGTCAATAAAAAGTTATTATAATAAAAATTAATTAATTAATTAAAAAAAGAAATATCCATTCTTAAAGCCCAGGAAGAAAAAAATGGGAATGGAGTGAAGTTAACTTTATAGAATACCTGACTTTTTGTTTTGTTTTGTTTTGTTTTCCATCTACTATAAGATGGATTAAGTAGCTGAATATTTAAGAAAATTCACTAATGAATAAATTGGATTTTTTTTTAATTTTATAATTTCAAAAAATCCTAAGCATTAGACAACCTGGTATTTGCTTAAGGAATCTCATACGGCTCTGTCTGTTAGGTTTATTTTTTTTATTTATTTAATAGCCTTTTATTTACAGGATATATACATGGGTAACTTTACAGCATTAACAATTGCCAAACCTCTTGTTCCAATTTTTCACCTCTTACCTTCCCCCCACCCCCTCCCCTAGATGGCAGGATGACCAGTAGATGTTAAATATATTAAAATATAAATTAGATACACAATAAGTATACCTGACCAAAACGTTATTTTGCTGTAGAAAAAGAATCAGACTCTGAAATATTGTACAATTAGCTTGTGAAGGAAATCAAAAATGCAGGTGTGCATAAATATAGGGATTGGGAATTCAATGTAATGGTTTTTAGTCATCTCCCAGAGTTCTTTTTCTGGGCATTGTCTGTTAGGTTTAACAAAACCATTTGGGGTTTTTTTTTTTTTTTTTTAAATGTGCTAAAGGTTTCAGTGATCAATATTTTTAGGTATCCTTTATTCTTTTACATTTTGCCAGCATTTTGTTTTTAAGCAATTTTAAATCTGATAGTCACTATGTCAGAGTGGAAAAACTACTGGACTGGCAAGTCTCCATATTTGAGTTTGTGTCAAAAATGTACTAGCCATGTAATAATGGAAAAGTCTATGAATCTTTCAGAGTTCCAGTTTCCTCATCTGTTAAACAAAGATAATTGTGCTTAAGCCTTCCATCTCAAAACCAAAAGATAAAGCATTATATAAAAATAAATTTCTCTATTCCACAGAATTTGCATCATTTGGAACTTGCTGTTCAGTTTTCTACATTTCCCTCAGAATTTTCCCTTAGTCCCCTGCTTTCAAAAATGTTACCCTTAGGCCAGTGCTACACTGTCCCTACTCCAAACCCATCTGATCATCCCCATCCCCCATTTGAAGATCTTCCTTACAGGGAAAGAAGAGAAGAAGAAATGGAGGGAGCTGAAGATGATAAAAAAGTTGGAGAAGCAGCGAGCTCAGGAAGAGGCAGAGAAGCAGAAAGAGGAGGCTGAAGAAACACAACAGCAAGCAAAAGGTATCCCCCAAAAACCTTTCTCCAGGAAGGAATTGTGCCCCAGGAAGTCAGTCAGGGGCCTGGTCTTTAGTGCTATCGACTTTTTGTTGTCAGCGCTAGGCCTGTGGCCTGTATTGTCTTCTTCTGGGGATGTGGACAGGGTTGTTCAGTGATCACAAACGTGATGGGAGGAGCTAAGCATCCTCCCCACAGAATGCACCCCCCCCCCCCCCCCCCCCCCCCCAGCCCTTAAATTGAGTGGTCTCCAGGATTAGATTCCACCATTAGAAAATCATAGAAGCACCACCTGTCAGGATGCCAAAGGGACATGAGCATCTAGGCCAGTGCCTGCATTTTACCCCAGAGAAAACCAATACCAAGAGAGAGAAAAGTGGTTCATTGAGGTCACACAGCAAGTGAGTAGAGCCAGGAGTAGAACTTGGGGTTTTTGGGTTACTACATTAAGAAATTGTCCTTGCCTAAAAAGTTCTTGGAGGCATTTTCAGTGATTTACACCTTTCCAGTGGCATAGCAAACTGAATGTGACCCTCAGAAAAGAGATTTGGAGAAGGGGCCGGAGTGGGAAGAAGGCAGCCTTGGTACATGTGGCCCTAGAGCTTCCATGAGGGGATGATTCAAGAAATCTAGGTTTTCGGCCCCATTCAGAAACATTCACTGTGTCCCCTCTTTGGCTCCTCCAGGGCGAACGTACACCCTGAGTGTGGCCCTCCCTGGCTCCATCCTCAACAACGCGCAGTCTCTGGAGCTTCGGACCTATCTGGCTGGCCAGATCGCCCGGGCCTGTGCCATCTTCTGCGTGGATGAGATCGTGGTGTTTGATGAAGAGGGTGAAGATGTCAAGTAAGGAGCCATCTGGGGCAGGAAGGAAGGGGCAATGTTGAGAGAAGGGTAGGGGGAAGGTGGGCTTTGCCTGCTCAGCACATACAGCTGGGTGACAGGTCCTGGAATCCCAGAATGTTTCATGAAAATGGAAGGGTGATTGAGTGCTGTGTCCTGGGCAGAAAAGGCAAGGGATCTTCACTCTTTCTCTACTGTTCATGGAACCACCTGCTTTCAGAAGCATTTGGAGGAACTGAATATCTGAGTTAGCTAACCCTTTATTCCCTTCCAGGAGTGTTGAAGGAGAATTTGTTGGCATTGGCAAAAAAGGACAGGCTTCGGTACAACTTGCTCGAATTCTCCAGTACCTGGAGTGCCCACAGTAAGAAGAAATTTGTGCTGGGAGTGAGGGAGAGGAGGAAATAGGAGTGGAGGGTGGAAAGCCTCTCCCCAGGAATCTCTTTGCCCCCAGATTCTGCCTCTTGCTGGATGGGGGAAAGGTCCCAAACCCAGAATGAAAGGGGAAGGGGAGGATTGGAGAGCAGGCCCAGGAGGAGGGAAGGTGCTTAGGACTGGACTGGAGAGGAAATTCTCCCCCTGGGAATTTACTAGAGAACTGTATCCTAGGTACCTGAGAAAAGCCTTCTTCCCCAAACACCAGGATCTGCAATTTGCAGGTAAGAACTCATCTGTGTTTCCTTATCTTCTGGGTCATCACTCTTGCTCTTTAATCTCTCCCTGCCCCTGGGTCCTGGAGGTTATCCTGGAGTCATGTTCCTTCCCTTTTAAGAGAAAACTCCAACCCTGCACAAATCAGGTTCTTAGAACCTTAGTTTCCTCCACTGTAAAGTGAAGTATTTTCACAGACTTAGGAGTAAAGTGCTTTGCAAACCTTCAAGCTTTATATAAAATGCGAGATTATTATTAGGATCCAAATGACAGGTATAAGGTGGATTTACTAAAGGAAGATTGGAAATGTTCACTCTACATGTTTGATCTTGGGTATATCAAAGTCATGGGAGCAAATGCCATCTTCATTTGTTCAATGTGAAGCTCAGTTTCCACCTTGATTAAAATGTTCAACTTGGCCATCAGAGTTTTTCCCAGCTGTGGCAGTTTCTGGCATTTTCCCCAATCACATAACTCAAAAGTGACTAAGCAAGAACTAGAAGTCAGGTCTGATTCTCCCAGTTCCCAGGCCAGGGCCCTTTCCTCCATACTTCTCTGGGTTCTCTCTTGGTAGCCTATGGCCACCTTCAGTTCCTTTCTCTCCTTTCCTCAGGACTGCTGAATCCCCTAGACAGCCCTCACCATGTGCGGCAGGAGGAGGTTTTGGAGTACAGGGAAGGGATTGTGTTACACCGGCCTACCCGGCCTGGACGGGGTTCCTTTGTCAACTGTGGCATGAAAAAGGTACCTGGGGCTACCAAGCTTTCACTGGCTTAGCACAATGTCTTGCACATAGTAGGAGTTTAATAAATGTTTCTTGACTCCAGTAGGCAAGGCTCTCAGGGTGGGAATGGGGGAGATTGCTTGCTCAGGCCTAAACCCAGCCTCTTCTTCTATAGGAGGTGCAGATAGACAAGAACCTGGAACCTGGTCTGAGAGTCACTGTGCGGCTGGACCAGCAGCAGATCCCAGGTATCTTGACCCTCAGCCCCTCTCAAGGGACAGACAGACCCATAGGCCTTGAGAGGGCCTCCTTAGGATGCAGCTGACTCCCAGCTGAAAGCAGAACCTTCCTCCTTAAATTGTCTCTTGCAATTTGTCTGGATTTCTTTTGCTTCTGTTATATTTCACCAACATACTAGACATACGGGGTCCTCCCTGTTAGACTATAAGCTCAATTTGCCGGTGCCTAGTACATGATGGACATTTAATCATTGATTGTTGCTTTGTGTAATTATTCCTTTTCTATCCTTTTTTTTTCCCTTTTTTTCTATCTTTTTCTATCTTCTTCAGTAACTAGTCCTCTCTATATAGGAAGCCCTTAGCAAATGCTTATTGAATAAATTGACTCTGACTGGATGCCTTTCTTAGGGTTGGGTTTGCAGAAGCGGCCTATGGTTCACAGTGGGAGAGGTCCCACAGTCTCCTTTCTTTCTCTCCAGAGAGCAAGAGCCTCAAGGGACGAGTTGTATCAAGCCAGGAGCCCCGTACCCACGCTGGTCTCTACTGGGGCTACAGTGTCCGCCTGGCTTCCTGTCTCAGTGAGTATTTGATCCTCCCACCTCCAGGGCCCATCGGTTAATGTGCCTGACAAGCGCTGCCAAGTCTAGTCCTGGTTGTGCCCCTTGTCTTTGTGAGACCCAGGACAATTCATATCCTGACTTTGGGTCTCTATTTCCCCATTCGTAAAATTGGGGGAATGGGGTTGGAGGTGAACCGTTTGTACAGCAAAAGGAACACAGGACTGGAGTCAAGGCCAGATCTGAATCTGAATTTAGTTATTTACAAGCTGTTTGCGAGGGAAGTCAGCCTCCCTCTGTTGACCTGGGTTTCCTCATTTGTAGAATGAGAGGATTTGGCCAAGTCAGGGGTTCCTTTACCCAAGTTCCTCGGGTCCCTTGGCCATACTGGCAAAGCTTGTGGATTTCTTTTCAAAATAATGTTTGTTACAAAGGAAACCAGCTATATGAAATAGTTAAAATATATTTTTAAAAGTTCACAAATCTTAGATTAAGAACTCCTGGACTTATTCATTTATTTTAGTCATGTCCAGTTCTTCCTGACTCCAGTTGGAGTTTTCTTGGCAAAGACATTGGAGTGGTTCACCATTTTCTTCAGCTCATTTTACAGATGAGGAACTAAGGCAATAGGGTAAAGGAACTTGTCCAGAGTCACACAGCTAGTAAGTGTCTAAGACTCGATTTGAATTCAGGTCCAAAGACCTATCTATTTTGCAACCTAGCTGCCCTTCCAGCTCTAATATTTAGTGGTTGTAAGGTTTCTCTTTTTGGCACAGGATGGGTGTCACCTAGGAGTGGGTCTCAGAATTAGGTGTCCTTTTCAGAGTGGGAGGGAGAAGAGGTTGCCTGACTTGAATCTCCACTCTCAGCTAAGCTGCACTTTTCTGCCCAGGTGCGGTATTTGCCGAGGGTCCCTTTAAGGATGGCTATGACCTGACCATTGGAACCTCAGAGCGAGGAGAGGATCTGGCCTCGGTCCAGCTTCCCAACTTCAAGTGAGCTACCATCAAAGACAGAAGCACCAAGGGGTGGGCAGGAAACCAGGGGTCAGAGGAAGCGAGATGCTGAGGAGCCAGGAAATTGGCTGATGTCCCAGAACTCGAGTTACTTTTGTTCCTTTCTCTCCTATCCCTTCCCACTTAGTATGCAGAAAGTTTGAGTTATCTCCCTGCCAATTCTAACCATCATCATATGACCTCCAAAGCATGGACCCAGGAGTAAGACTGACAATAGTTGTCCATTGTCAGTTCCCTGCTGTGTGTCTGGCTCTGAGATAAGCCAGAAAACAGTCTCTGACAGGAAGGGTGGATGACAAAAGAGGGTGGAGGCCAGCTGCTCTGATACGTCCCAGTGTCTGGAGAACCCACAATTTATCTCTTTTGGTTTTTGTTTTTTAAAGACAACTTTGAACAACTTAAGAACTCTGATCAGTGTGCCTACTAACTACTTCGTTCTGACAAGTTTTTCCTTAAAAGCCAAAGTCTGGCTTGCTATAGTTTCCATAGGATCCTCTGGTTCTGTCCTCTAGGCCCAAAGTGAGCAGTCAGCTCTTCTTCCACCCAGCAGCCCTTCAGATAGCCAAGGGTTACATTGAACTTGTTTCCAGGAGGCTTCTCTTTGCCAGTGTTGAGGCTACACGTGAAGGCGGCTGTGGTCGTTTGTGTGCTTTAGAAATGGAGAAGGAATGCTTAAAGGGGCTTCCTGAAGGAGGGTGGTGTGTGAGCTGGGCTGTGAAGGCTGAGTAAGATTTGAATGGACATTGGAAGTGTTGTGAATACCCCACTTTGAGCACCCAATTTCACCCTCCCCTAACTCTGCTCATCTTCTTTCTCTCTCCTTCTAGCCATGCTATTGTGGTGTTTGGGGGTCTCCAGGGGTTGGAGGCCAGTGTTGAGGCCGATCCCAACCTAGAAGTCACAGATCCCAGTGTTCTCTTTGACTTCTATCTCAACACCTGCCCAGGACAAGGCAGCCGCACCATTCGTACTGAGGTAAGTGTCCTAGCGCCCTTTCTCTCAAGACTGCCACCTTCCCAGGACACCACTTCCTTTTCCACTGGCCAGGGCCAAACCCTGGACCTGTCCTGAAAACTCTTACTCCTGAAGGACTCCTCTTGCCTCCTTTTCTTCTGGACATATGGGCCCCTACTATGCAGCTCGGTGCTCTTCCAGAACTTTTGAGACTTCTAGCAGCAGCTTTTGCGGGGAGGGGAGAGGAGGGAACGGTTTGTTATTCTTATTACCGTGCCTTTCACTTCCCCAAGTGTGCTTTGCCCATCTGAAGCTGGTGGTGCCCTTGGCTGTAGATGGAAAGATGAAGTCATAGAATACTAAATATTAGGCTAAGAAGATCCTTTAGAAATGAATTAGTCTGACTCCATCATTTTACACAATTGGAAGTGTGACTAAAAAAGTTTAGATACAAACTAGATACCTTACAGAAAATGCTTCCTTCTGTGTGTGTGTGTGTAGGGGGAGTTAAGCCCCAAGACGATGAGATTGCCATCTCCTAAGCATACTATATACTTTGAGGGGAGTTGTGGGAATGATTCCTGTACCTGAGATCTGGGAACTTGGCTTCTCCCTATCAGCACTGCTGGATGGTTATTTCTACTCTTCTCTTACAGGAAGCTATCCTCATCTCCCTGGCTACCCTTCGACCTCCCATCATTGCTGCTGGGGCTCCCCGGCCTGACTGAAGGCGCCTCCAGACGCAGCACTGACTTTCTGGGTGTTAGCCGATCTGCTGGTGGAGACCTCCAGAAGCGATTTGCCGTTTGCAAGATGGATGAGGAGTGACCCCAAGCTTGGAACTAGTTCTTGGGAACCCAGCCTGACCCAGGGACAAGAGGGATCATAGACAATTGACCAATAAAGTGGGGTAGTGACCCTTCCTTTTCATAATTTGCTTTTACAAACCCTTGATATTCTGGTTTCATGCTGGGACTACCAAGAACGGCCCTTTATAAAACACCTTTGTAACAACAGCCATTATTAAGTGCCTGCTGTGTGCAGAGCACTGTGCCAGCTAGAACCTTCAGGTGGTCCTCATGCTCCTGTCTGTGAGGCACCGGCAGTGACTGTCCCCACCTAGCAGGGGACGAGGCAGCTTTCTGCATTGCTGCACTTGCCACCACATCCCACTGCCTATGGAGGCTGCAGAAATGCAGGAGGAAAATAATAGCTGCCAAAAGGAGCCCCACCAGACCCTGGTGGAGGAAATGGATGCACGCCCCCCCCCCCCCCCCCGGAACAGGGGTGGCAGCACAGGTGCATTTGTCCCGACTCTCCAAGCCCAACTATAGGGTGGCAGCACCAGGCCTTTTAGTTAGTTCCACTTGGTTGTCTTCTGGGAGAATTTCACATATTCTCCCCACCAAGCTCCCTGTTCCCGGGACCCTGAGGATGTTAGCGCCTGATTGCTGGGGGGGGGGGGAGGGGGAGACCTCTGCTCCCATCCCTGTCAATCATGCCCCCCCAGTCTGTCTTCCCCTCGTTTCTCAGATTTCCCCCCCCCCCCAACCAGGGCAGGCTTTCTTCAGTTAAAAGCCCTGGGAGGAGGCCCTAAATGTCAATCATTTGTGGGTTTTGGAAAGGCAAATTCTCCCAGATGTTGGAGACAGATCCCTTTAATCCCCCTTAAATTAAAGGGGATTAAAGGGAAGGGAGGATGCACTTCAGGAAAGATGCTGGATGAGGAAGTGAGGGACAGGAGCCAGAAGAAATCAGGCATACAAGGGACCAGAATTTTATGTTCTAAGATAAGGAAGCAGGATTTTTTAGACTAAGGGGAATGAATCAGGAAAGAATTAATGATGGAAACAAAGGGGCAAGGAATGGAAAGAGATGATTTTTGAGTGGGAGGGGAAAGATTAGCTTTAGGAAAATATATTTCAATGGATTTGTGATCTCCCCAGTGTCGGTACTCTTCCCTGGTGCAAGTTACAACCAAATCTGTGCCTTCCTCTTTGTCTTGGGCAATTCTTATCCATGCCCATGAGAGGTAGCATGATGTGGTAGACACATCACAAAACTTTGTCAGGAAACTCTGGATTTAAATCCCACCTTAGACACTTAAGTGTGTGACCCTGGATAACTGGGCAGAAATTCTGTGCCTCAGTTTACTTATGTGAAAAATGCGCAAGTATTGGACTTCCCTCAAAGATCCCTTCCAGCCTCAAATCTATGATCTTATGAGTAACCCATAAATGGCCCCTTTACAAAGTAAAATGCTGAGATACTGCCCCTAAAAATTATTCAAATATTTCTCCACAGGATTTCTGTGGCACTAGTGTATCCAGTAAATCCTGGATGGATAATTTAATTAATCCCTACCAAAACAAAAGGCAACCCAATAAATCCTGGATGAAACCACCATGGTGTTACTTGGAAATGGTACTGATTCCTTCAAGTGTCTCTAGGTTCTCTTCCTTTTCCTGGGCTAGACCCATTTGCTCCAACTGAGTTCAGTTCAACAAGTTAAGGCAGTGGCTACTTGGATTCCCACAGTTCCAAAGACGGTATAGTGTGTATGTTAGGTAATACACTCCACTGAAGCCCTAGGGCCCTGCCCTGCTGAATTTACAATTTACAGAAAACCAAACACCATGACACCACTGACTCTTAAAGATAGAACTTTTACTAAGTGACAAGACAAAAGCAAGAATTACCAAAAGAAGGCAAAAGCATGTACAATCAACATTTACCTAATAGAAAGATAGTTTGCTCAATTAAAGCAGAAGCATAAATGATTATAATGTAGCAACTCAACCATAAACTTGAGCCACACTTTCCTACCGATGCATATAAAACCTAGTAGGAAGATAGATGAGTAGAGACCCATGTGCTTAGGGCAGTGCATGACTCCAGAAGGCAAGCATTGATGTCCTTGGGTTCTTTGGCGATTACCTCCTTGCTATTTGCACCCTATCTATCTGGCCCTCACAGGTGGGCTTCTCTGTGTTTCTCAGCCATTGAAACAGTGAGGAGCTCTATAAGCTTATATCCTCATTTGTCCAGGTGCTAAGAAAATGTTACATTCTTTCAGTTCCCTAATGCCAGAAATCTGCAAAGTTCTAATAGATCTGTTCTAAATACTTTCCTCCCTCCTCTCATACTATAAATAGTGAGAGGGTCACAGAGCATTCTCCACCCAGCACTTCACATAGCAAGGGATCCCATTTTATCCAATTAATTCTGAATAAAAAGATGCAAAGACTGTCTTTCTTCCTCTATATCCTTCCCCCCAAAAACAGAGGAGAACAACCCAAGAAATCTAAAAAGTTTTTCATCTTTCAGGACAAAAGGAGTTATATGGCAATCTTGCTTTTCTCTGAGCGATCAGCTCTCACAAAGAATTGCTTCTCTGGCAGTAACACAGCTGCAGACCCTGCCTGCCAGTTTTGATCACTTCCGGTCAGCTATTCTTTCATTCAGTGAGTCTCCTTTCCTGCCTCTATGTTCCTCGGGCCATGTCCTGTCCTTTCTTTTTCTTTCTCTGTTCTTACGTTTCTCAATACCTCATATCAGAATCTCCTTGCAAGAAACCCAACTCAAATTCCACATTTCTGTCAGGTATGACCAGCAGGCCTTATATGATCTTCCCATGATTCCCACTTATTTTACTTATAATTTATTGGCTATGTTCTTCACAACTCTTAAGTCACACACTTCTGGTAGATCACAGTGTCCTGCAGCCATCACTACTTCAGTCAGTGCTCTAGTTTTAAACGGTCCTTTCAGTGAATTTATCTGAGGATCAGTTCTCTCTTAGCTCCTCCTCAGATGATCTGTCTCCTCAACATTTTATCCAGTCATGTGTTTAATGACTATTTAGAGATGATAAATTGAAAATTCAGGACTACGGGGCTGGATTGGCATTTGTTGATTTATTGATCAGGATGGACAGTGTTACTTGATAAGTGCTTCACTTTCAGAAAACTGGAGCACTATCTTCAGTTTGAGGCAAGCGTTTTAGAGCAAGTTTCATGACCCTTATTTTATTCAAATTTTTTTTCTTCAACTTTTTAAGACAGTTTCATTGAAAGACATCATACTCCACCCCAAAGCTCCCACAGAAGACAGACACTGTGGGGTTATTCCTGGATATGTGATGGGTGAAGCCTGCCAATCAGCTTTCCTACTTTAATCATTTCCGCTAACTAGGAGTCGGACTTCTGAAAAGTCTCCATCCTTGGTATTCTACGGTTCTTATATTTTAAAAGGAATGTTGACATATTGAAATTTGTCTGTAAGATCAAGAATAACATGCTAAGAGAACTCATCACCATGACCCCTGCGAGGAAAAGTTAAAGGAATTGGGATGCTTAACCTGGAAAAGATGTAACTATGATCAGTCTTTATCTTAAGGGTCACAAGAACAAAGTTAGCCTGTTGTATATAACTTAAGAAAGCACAGCTAGAACTAGTGGTGGCAAATTAAAGGAAGGCAGATTTCAGGTAAATATAACATTTCAAGCTATTCAAACACGAAATAGTCATATACAATTTTTTTATATAAAAAAGAAAAATAACTTGTCATACTATAACAAACCCCTCATCACTGGAAGTGTTCAAGGAGATTAAAATGCCTCTTATGGAGGATTATATGTGTACCATCCTGAGCCTGATAATTCACTAAGACCAACATCTTAATCTGATTCTGGAATCCTTCAAACAAATGGTAGCTGGATTTAAGTATTGAGAGATCTCTTAGGCTTTGTACTATCAATTTCTGGAGGGGTGAGGTACTTCTATAAAATAATGGGGATAGTATTCTTCAATACTAATTAACTGGATCTAAAAAGTTCCCCAAAATGATTCTGGAAATGGTTTAAGAATTCTGGGAATGGTCTAAAAAAGGGAAATTTTTTACTTATTGTAAAATGGCTTTTAATCATACCATGGAAGTTCCTGGTAGATTTTGCCTTTCAGACTTGCAAAATCTATAATTGCTCAAGTAATCGAAGTTGTTTTTTATTTTTTATATGTGCATCATAGCGGGTTACAAATTCATCCCCTACTAAGAGTCGGGATGATTTCTTTTTCCCCTAAATTGTTAATACAACTTTTTAAATTTAACCATTTACCTACTTAGTATTGCAGCATATGGTGTAACAGGTAGGTCAACACCTATTTGCTACCAAACTATTAACCAGTTTTCCCAGGAGAATGCTGTGTTCTTTGATCATCAAAGACTAAAGGGCAGTATGGTTTTCCTTCCAAATTTTAATGACTACATTCTACTGATAAAGTTTTCTATATTTTACCCGTACTAAACAGATTTGTTCATTGCTATTTTAATCATTTAAGATCTGGCAAAACCAAACTAACCTCATTCCTACTTTTTTCATTATTTCCTAGTTAATCTTCATGTTTTATTCCTCAAAATGTAATTCATCTGGCTCAACTATTAAGTTATCCCTTGGTAATATCCTTCACATACATTTTTATTATTCTAATTACATAAAGTATACTCTTAGTCATCTAGTCTATCGTTGGAGCTACAGATTTGAGAAATATAATTTTTAACACAATGAATGCTTGAACACTGTAAAATTTTTCCTATTTTCTTTTTAATGTCTTATCAGCCTCCTCATTTCAAATAGGAAAATGAAGTCCAAAAAGACAAAAATAACTTTCCCAAAAAACCTAAGGGTAGTGGGCAGCAGGGATGGAAACAAAATAAGTCTTTCATAGATGATGAAGGTGCCCAATGGAAGTGGCTTGACTCCATCAAGCTGTAGAATCCTTGGAATTTTCTGAACCTCTCCTACCTAAGTACATGCCCATTCTCCATGTCTAGTAGGCCATAAATTACAACCAGCAGCAAACCCTTTCTTTCTTACAAAGCTGAAACTCTACTCCAAGGGGTACAAGGAGCATCCCCTTTAACCTATTAAAGGTAGGTCCAACAAAATACAAACCACAGGTACAGACTCTTCCCCATCATAATATGAAGTGCCTGAGAACCTCCTGAAACAATTCTAGGGAAGACAAGACATTCCTCAACAGAGATGAAAAAGTCCCAGCCTGATCTATCCTCCAGAAGCAGGACTAGGTACTCAAGGGTAAGGTCAGACTTTTAGTCTAGCATCCTAAGATACCTAGGAATAAATAGGGAAGATTCAGGTATCCATCCCTAGAAATTCCGGCATTTTACATATTGGAAAATGATTTGTTCAGTCATACAGATAGTTAAGGATCAGAGCAATTACCCTGTCCAATATTCTATCCACTGCACTGAGCTGTCCCTTATTCTGTTCCTCTTCAGGTTCCTTTGCCCTGCTATCACTTGGCTCCAGGGGCAATGGCCTTCAGGTTGCTTGTCCGTGTAAGAATGTTGGGTACAAAGAGCAACCCAGAGGCCCGCTCAATGCTTTCAATGGGAACCAGGAAGCGCTCCAATGGGATGTTCTCATCCACAGGAGCATTGGGCATCACATATGAACGGAGCTCGATCTGCCCCCCAGGAGCCTCCAGGATCAGCACCTTGAAGAAGTGAGTGGGGACCGCTACATTGTTCTTGCCAATCACCTGGTACTTCACATACATCTTCCCATCAGCTTCCCTCCTAGGCAGAACAGAAAAGACAGGGAAAAGCAGTGGATCAATAGACATTCATGCATGTCACAACAATGTCCCCAGTAGACCCAGGTCCTTGCCCTCAAAATTACAATCCAGTTAAAGCTGTCAACAAGCACTTATCCGATCCTTACCATGTGCTGGGCACTGTCCCGAGTACTGGGGACACAAAACTGGGCCCCAGGGAGCTCAGAGTTTGACAGGCAAAATAATGTGCCAGCCACTATGTATAAACAAAAAATACATCCCTACAGTGAATGGAGAATGATTTCAAAGGGAAAGGCACCAAGATTAAGGAAGATTGGGAAGGATTTCTTGCAGAAAGGGGCTTTAATTTGAAACCTGAAGGAAATCAGGGAAGCCAGGAGGAGGGCCCAAGAAGGGCAAGATTCCTGCCATTGATGTTAGTCAGTGAACACTGACTGACTCAGGAAATGGAGCATCACATGTGAGGAACAAGAGGGCCAGTGTCACTGAAAAGCAGAGGATGTGATGAGCTGGAGAGTGAGGGGAATACTGGGGATAAAGAAAGGGGACAATCTAAAAAGCCAAACACCTGGAGGAAATGGGGAGGACGAGATCAGGGCATCAATTTGAGAGCTGAGGAAAGGAAGAAAAGAAGGGCATCATGCTATCACGACAGTTCAGGGAGAGATGTTGTAAATGTACAAGCAGTAGGGCTTGCCGAATGACTGAATGTGGTGGGTGAGAGGGAAGGGAGGGGGTGTGGTGAGAGGAGTCCTGGAGGATGGCAACAAGGAAGAGCCACGTCCAGAAGAGATGATCAGCAGCAGGTCATGGCAATTAGGTGGCACAGGGGATAAAATACCAGCCCCAAAGTCAGAATGACCTAGGTTCAAATTAAGTCTCAGTTATAACTGGCCTAGGCAAGTCACTTAGCTCTGATTGTCTCAAAAAAATAAAAGGATCTAAGATCTCATGGCAGAAGAGGTGAATGACGAGCTTATGGTAAAAATAAAGGAATTCAGAGTTACTGAACATGGAAATGTACAGCTGAGGTGGGATTAAGGAGTAGGAGAATACAGCGCTAGAGCAAGTATTGGTATGTATGTTGAATGAAAGTTAAAGAAGAAAAGAGTGAGCACTAAGAACTGAGGAAATAAAGTATCTTGAAGATTGGCAGACAGCCCACAGAAGGCTGATTAGTTGTAATGCAAACTGAACCAACTTCAAAGGAAGGGCTACTCAGTGATGGTGGTAGAGTCTGGAAGTAGCAATGGGCGCAAGGAATACCCAATTTCCCAGCCATTACTAGTAAGTGGTCAGGGAAGTTGAGACAGCAAGGCTCAGTGAGAGGAAGAAGTGAGAAGGAGCAAGAAAGGAAAAAGTGTAAGATGAAAACTCCTGTGTTACCTATGCAGCAGATTACAGGATGCAGTGGAATTGCTGGGTAGCTTTAGAGTGGTTGAGGGAAAAAGGGAATAAAGAAGCAGTTAGTAAAAAAACCAAAAATGGGATGCAAGCAATGGCAGCTGGGGGTTCAGAATCAATGGGAGGAAGGAAGAGGAACAGATAGGTAATAAGCATTTATATAGCACCTACTACATATCAAGCCCTGTTTCTTTCCAGTTGGACCCCCTCTCCCAAGGTAGATTTTAGACACAGCAGGAAAGCACTGAACTTGAAGTCAGGACAGAACTCGGTTTGAATCCATGTGCTGATATTTGTTGGCTATTATGTTAGGCAAATTATGTATCCTTCAGACTCAAGTTTCCATATCTGTAAAATGGGAATAATAGTAGCTACTCTGAAAGTAGCTATGAAAGCATTTTGCAAACCTTAAAGTGCTACATAAATGTTAGGTGTTATTATAGACTTCCAGACTCCAGGAGTCTCCTCCATGCCACAATAAAAACTTGGGGAAGAAATAGTTGAAACAAAATACACAACTGGAGGTCCCAGAGCATGGGGTGATCTGATTGGCAATGACCCAGCAGTAGCTTTAGTTAATAATAACTATAAGCTAGTAGAGCTAACAAGAAATATTTGGCTTTTGAAGAAACCAAAGATCCCTTTATGGGCTTTAAAAAATTACATACATATATTTTTTCAATCAGCAAAAATACCTTTCCTTTTTCTCTCATGGCAACCCCGAGTTAAGAATGAAAAACAAAACTCATTACAAATATGTCATATCAAGAAAAACAAGTTTCTGCATTGGTCACATTGAAAAAATGTCTCATTCTGTATTCAGTCATATACTTCTGAAAGGAAGTTTCATCATTAGTCTTCTGGGATTGTGACTGCTCATTCCACTAAGCAGAATCCCTAATATTCCAAAGTTGTCTTTACAGTATCACTGTCATAGTAGAAACTATTCTCTTGATTTTGTTCACTCCATTTTACACCTGTTCATGTAAGTTATCCCAGGCAGAATTCTCCAAAACCATCCCTTTCATAATCTCTTACAACCCAATAGTCTTCTATCACATAACTTGTTCAAACATTCCACAATTTATGGGCATCCTTAGATTTTTCTGTTCTTTGTCACTTCAAAAAGAACTATATATACACATTCTTAAGAGTTTCTTTTGTTTAGGTGTAGTCCCTTCCTTTAATCTATTCTCCAATTCCTGCTAACTTCTGTATTTATATGCATATATATATGTGTGTGTATTTTTTGATTACATCAGATAAAGTTTGGGTCAAATGTCATCTACTCCACCCATCCTTTTTGTACAGATTTCTACTTGTGCACCTGATTATTTGACATCCTTTCCCCTAATACCTTACCCACAGTATTTTTCTCTCCCTGCCCTTTACACTTTTTTCTCAAGATCTAGATATACACAGCCACTTTGATATCTTGTCTAATTAGACTGCCTCCTCCCCCATTAACTGCTAATGATTGTAGGATTCCATAGAAAACATAGGTATCATCTCCTTATATTTGAATGTAAATAGCTCATCCTTGTTTAGTGCATTTTAACTGTTTAATCATATTTATTTTTTATGACCTTTTAATTCTTGTGCTTGAACTTCACAATTTCTATGTAGACCTGGTGTTTTTATCCAAAATGTTTGGAAGGCCACTATTTCATTAAGATTCAATTTTCCCCCCATAGGATTAAACTCCATTATATGGGCTAAGTTCTTGGCAGAAAGTTTTTTGCCTTTTGCCTTCTGAAATGACACAAGCAACACAAACTCTCTGCTCCTTTGTAGAAGTGGATGCTAAATCTTAGGACTTTTAACTGTGGCTCTTCAGTATTTGAATTTTTTTTTTTCTGGCTGCCTGTAGTATCAGCCATACTGTTCCTGGGAGTTTTCATTTGGCAATTTCTTTCAGGAAATGACTAGTGAATTCTATTTTCACCTTATACTCTGGTTCTAAGAGATCTGGACAGTTTTTTCTTTTGTTTTTTAAGATTTCTTTGGTAAAGGCTTTCAGGTATTCCAACGATTTTTTCTCCCTCTTGGATTTGTTTCCCAAGTTAGTTGTTATTGCTAAGAAACATCTTATAATTTCTTCAATTTTCTTCCCAGTTTTTTGACTTCTGGTATTTGTTTCAATGAGTAATCACTGAGTGATAATTGGTCATTATTTGGTTCACTTTGATTTTTAGAGTTTGGTTCTTGTGCAGTTTTGTACCTCTTATGCCAAGCTGTTGATTTTCTTTCCAACTGTTTCTTCCATAATTTGTGATTTTTTTCCTCTAGAGTTCTCATGTAATTTATAAAAAACATTTTATACTCTTTAAAACTTATACTTTTTCTCTTCTAGGAACTAATTGAACTTGTGCCCATGCTGTACTTTTCTCTGAGGCTTTGCTTGCAAATGTTTTATGTCATCCTCTTTTAGGTTTGTGCCTTGAGCAATTCAATGTAAAATTCATGTAAAGCTTATGATAGGATTCTTTTTGTTTATTCATTTTTCTTATTCTACTTTCTGATTTTATATTTGACATTAGAACTGAATTCTACATATTTCTAGAGGGAATGTTTAGGCTGGTCTTATGACAGCTTTCTTAAGGAATTGAGAGTTCTTTCCACCAATGCAGAGAAAATTAAAGAAATAATAAGGGGTTACTTTACCCAACTTTATGCCAATAAATTTGATAACCTAAACGAAATGGATGACAACCTCCAAAAATATAGGCTTCCCAGATTATCAGAGGAGGAAGTAAATTGCTTAAATAGTCCCATTTCAGAAAAAGAAATAGAACAAGGAATTGAGTGTTGTGTCATTTCAGGATCTCAGAGCTCCCAACATGGTCTGATCCAGAACAGTCCAGATTGTTTTCAAACAATCAGATTTTTCAAACAAACAGACTGTTTTCCTATCCTTCATTTGCAGAGCTGGGATTTAAGTTCCTGGTTTGGATTTGGGTCTGAATAAGAGTAGATTGCTGCTATACTCAGTTACTCTCATCCACCTGAGAAGCGGCTGAGTTAAGAGGACAGAACTGCAGGTTTCCCTTTGGTCTTGAATTTCTCCTGGTCATTCTTCTAGTTTTTAGACAGTGCTAGAAGCCAGAAATGAAACTTTACATTGCTCCTAGGATCTGAGCTACATCAGGACTTACGACCGTTCCCTATCATAGAACCAGTTTTCAATATTGGTCTGTCCTAGATCTGTGACTCTTTTGAGCCAGAGTTTTCAAAGTTTTTCATTTTGTGAATTTTAACTTTGCAAGTTCTAAAAGCAGTTCCATTCAAAATGGCTAATTCTCAAATAAGTCCTCTCAGTTCCATGTCTGGTACTGCTTCACACATGGATTTTAAAAGTTTTTCAAGCATCAAATGTCTTTTTCTGCCTTTTTTAATCTACTTTTTTGTTTCTGTCTCTGAGTCAATTCTTTACGTCCTTTACATTTGGTATAATAGTTTTTCTACATACCCACTCTTCCTATTAGATAGTATATATGATGATAGGAGAATGTCACCTGGATAAACTGGGATTTATAAAGTTACACATTTGCTTCATATTGAGTAACTATAATGTACTGATTAGTCTTGCATTTGCATCATTATGTAAACAGAGCTGAGGGTTAAAAGTATTGTGAAATGGTGACATGTTAGGATCAATAGGAACTCAGATCCCCTTCATTTACTCCCCATTAAAGTTTTTAAATTTAACATTTTAAAGAGAAGTAAGGAGAATCACCTGGAAAAGTCCTTTATCTTGCCCATAAATTCTGCAGAAACTCTGAAATAGACAATGGAGTAGGAGAAAAAGAGAGAAACAGGGAGAGAGAAAGTGTGTCTGTATTTAGTCATTTTCAGTCGTGTCTTAACTTTTTGTGATTCCCTCTGGGGTTTTCTTGGCAAAGATACTGGAATAGTTTGCTATTTTCTTCTCCAGCTCATTGCATGGATGAGGAAACTAAGAAAAACAGGATTAAATGACTGTCGCAAAGTCCCAGAGACTGCAGTCAAATTCAAACTCAGGTCTTCCTGACTTCCAGATCTGGGAGTTCTATCCACTGACCCACAAAGCTGCACCTTAGTGGAAAGTGTGGTTCAAAGTAACTTCATAACAACAAGAGGCCCAAGCAGAACTCAGCAAGGGAGAGACCTACAGCCCAGAAGTGGGCCGGAGCCAGTGGCAGAAGTCATGCCCTGAAGCAAGAGAAAGGACCAAAAAGGCCCTGCAAAACTCAAAAGTACAAAAGCAAAACTTGACCTAAGCACAGCCCTCTCCCTCATCTAGACACTGAGACTGCAATGAAGAACCAAGAAAAGTGAATTGATGAGAAATTCTGCCCAAGATAGAACCGATTACCCTGGAAATGGGTCAAATAAAAACAATGACTCAACAAGACAATAAGAAACATGAAAACAAAATCAAAAGATTGAAGAAAAGAATATATAATATTTTTTAAATTACCTGGAAAAAAAGTCAAGGGAAAAAATCCAAGAATTATCAGACTATCATGACTGCCCAAGGGGAAAAAAAGGGGGTGCCATGTTTGAAGGAATTATAAATGAAAATTCATTGCTTACAACTCTTAGAACACAAGGGGGGGGAAATAGAGAGAATTTCCAGCTATTTTCTCAAAGAAGCAACAAAATGAAAACTTCCAAAGAATATCATAGTCAAAATGCAGAGCTTCCAGGTCAGAGAAAAAATACTTCAATTAGTCAAAAAAGAAAGTATTAAAAACATCAAGGAGATACATATAAGGCTTACAAAAGGCTTGGTAGCTGTGATTGAAAAGCCAGGACTATTCCAAAAGGCAAAATATGAAGGTTCAAAACCAAGAATAAATTATCCAGAAAAATTAAATATAATACTGTAAGGTAAAATAAATCTTTAATAAAATAGAGGATTTGCAAGTATTATGAATGAAAAAAGTAAAACTGAGCAAACACCCTGAAATATAAACAAAAGACCCAAGAGAAACAGAAAAGTACACATATTTGTTCAAATGGAAAACAGCTGGGAATGAAATATCTTCTCCTTTAAAACCTACTATCTTAAAAGCTATAGAGAAAGATAAAAATGACAAAAAAGATCTTATGTAGTTCTTCTCTTCTCCCTTCCCCTCCATTAACAGTTGCAAAAGAAAATAATTGGGAAGGACAGTGAACTATTCTAGGGAAGAAAGGAGTTGTGGTGGAAGAATCACTACCACATAAAATGAAAAGTATTTAAACATTAAGGAATGAAGAGAAAGGGTACCCTATTTTCATCTAAAAAGAATAAAAAATTAGCTATACAAAGATTAGGGTATAGAAAGTCCTTAATCTCAAAGAGATAATAGGAGAAGATAAGAACAAGGGAAAAGAGAAGTAAGGAAACAGTCATAACAAAAATAAACTCTGATATCAAAGAGAGGAGAGGGGGAGAAAACATTACAAAGAAAAGAAGAATAAAACCTTGGGATCAAGAGTATAGCAAAGAAAAGAAATGCTGCAACAGGGTAGGGTCTCCCCAACAGATATCAAGCAAACTCAGTTTCTTTCACCACTTTCCTCTTTATAAAAATGGGAGTGGAGACAAAAAGAAGAATAATTACAAAAGAACAGAAGAGAGGAAAATATACAATTAAGCATAAGCAAGAATGAGGTTAATTCAATCACAAAATGGAAGAGAGCAGAATCGATCAGAAAACAGAATCCAAGAACAGTTGTTTACAGGAAACATACTTAAAATATAAATGTCCACCTAGAGTCAAAATGAGGGATTAGAATGAAAATAGTTTTGCTTCAGTTGAACTACAAACAAATCCACCAGTAATAATCATGATTTCAGGTAAAGCTAAAGGAAAGCCCATTTACAAGCACTGTAACAAATCAATGGCAACATTTTAATATATATGTACTATATAGTAGAACATCTAAATACTTCAAAAGGACAAGATAACTGAATTAAAGAGAGAAACACATAATAAAATTATAATACTAATACAACTTACAGGCCTAGACAGATTTAACCAAAAGATAAACAAGGAAAAGAATTAAGTATCTGAAGAGAACTTTGGAAAAATTAGGAAAAACATCTACTTCCCAGGACTGTTATGAAGCTTAAGTGAAATAATATTTGTAAAACACTTAGCTCAGAGTTCACATAGAACCATATAGTACCATAGAAATGCTACTTATCACTGCAATTATTAATCTCTATTACTCAATGAGAATACTTCATCTGTGCATGTTACCTTTACAAAAGTTGACCATATATTGGGTCAAAAAGAGTTCAATAAAAAATGTAGAAAAGTGCTAAACATCATTTGCTGATCACAACTAAAGTTTTTGAAGAAAGGTAAAGAACTGAAGACTAACAAATTATAGAAACCATAAAATTTCACAGAAAATCATAATAAAATACTAACATTCATGAAATGTAGCAAAAACATCTCTTAGAAGAAAATTTGTATCTTCAAATGCAACTGAAAAAAGAGAAAGAATAAATGATTTGGACACAAATCTAAACAACCTGAATAAGAATATGTCAACCCCCTCCAACTCACCAAAACAATAGAAATTCTATAAAAATTAAGAAAATGATTAATAAAGTGTAAAGTTAAAAAATATCAAATTGATAAATAATACTAGCACTTTTTTTTAATAACTCATCTGATGTAAATAAAAGGAGAAAGGGAAATCAAAACTATTTTTGTTTACCAAAAACGGAAAAGGACATTTCACAGCTGAATAGAAAACCAAGGGAATTATCAGAAGCTATTCTACCTAACTTCAAGCTATCTTGAACTTATCACTTATCACTTAAAAGGAAGATGGATGAATATTTACCAAAAAATATAAACTATACAAATCAACCTAAAAATAGTTTAAATAACTCAAATATAATAAAAAGAAATTATACAAGCTATAAAAGAACTCCAAAAGGAAAAAAAAAATCAAGATTAGATGATTTGATATATAACTTAAATATAAAGGGGCACATCATAAACAAATCAGAGGAGCAAAGAAATTACCTCTCAAATTTATAGATAAGGGAAGAGTTTATGACCAAACAAAAACAAGAGTGGTTTGTATATGAAAAAATAGACAATTTTTATTATAAAAAATTGAAAATTTTTTGCACAAACAAATCTAAATCAACTAAAATTTGAAGGGTAATACATAACTGTGAAAAATAAAGATCTCATATCCAAGAAATGCAAGGAATTGGTTCAAATTTATAAGACTCTCAATAGAGAAATGGTCAATGAATATAAACAGTTTCAATGGAAGAAACCCAAAGCATCAACCACTTTATGAAAAAATGCTCAAAATCACTATTAGAGAAATGCAAATTAAAGCAAGTCTGAAGCTCATCCTCACACCCATGAGATTCACAAAAAAGAAAAATGAAAACCATTGGCAGGGCTGCAGGAATATATGCACACTAATAGAAATCAAAGAAGAAACTAAAAGATTCATCTATTCTAAAATATTTATAGTCAATCTCTTCATAGTAACCAAAATTTAAACCATATCAGATTGCCTGCTGTCTTGGGAAGGAAGGAGGAGAAAAGAGGAGAAAAATCTGGAACACGAGATTTTGCAAAGGTGAATGTTGAAATCTGCATGTATTTGGAAACGTGATTATCAATTGTGATGGACTTGGCTCTTCTCAACAATGAAGTAAATTCAAGGCAATTCCGATAGACTTGAAATGGAAAATGCCAATTGCATCCAGACAGAGAACTATGGAGACTGACTGTAAATCAAAGCCTAGCATTTTCACTTTTTGTTTAATTTTCCTTCTCATGTTTCTTTTTTTCCCTTTTGGTCTGATTTTTCTTGCACAACATGACAAATATGGAAATATGTTTAAAAGAATTATACACATTTAACCTGTATCAGAAAGGGAGAAAAATATGCAACACAAAGTCTTACCAAAAAAAGTTGAAAACTGTTTTTACATGTATTTTGGAAAAAAAATACTATTTAAAAAAACAAAATATCCTTATTGTGAATACTGATTTTGTATAGATGGGAAGCATGTTGCTTGGGGTTCAAGAGCTACAGGGCTAAGAGGAATGTAATCTCCCCAAAAGTTATCCCTAGCCATATTAAGAATCTGAATTGTAGGAAAATGGTGGTTATCTTCTTCAGGGAATACTCCAGAAAGGAGTTAAAACAGACAAAATAATTTGATGGGGAATCAAGAAAAAAACAGACAAAGAAGATGGTATATGGACTAAGCTTTGAGCTTAACTAGAAAGTCTAATAGGTAGGAAAGGGAAAGTGAGTTCCAGGTATGTGGTGATAAAGCCTGGGAGGACCATGGAAAATCATTCAGTATGGAGGCCATTTTGGTTGGACCACAGAGAGTATAAAGGGAAACATGGGATAAGGCTGTAAAGGTATGATGCTATAATATAAAGTTTTACATGTCAAATAGAAAAGGTTAAATATTTTCCTAAAGGCAAAAGGGAATCACTAGGGCTTTGGAGAAATGGAGTGCCAAGGTCATACCTGGGCTTTAGGAAAATGACTTTGGAAGCTAAGGGGAGGATGAATTGCAGAGGAGAGAGACTTCAGGCAAAGAGATTATTTAAAAAGATGCTGAAATAATCTAAATGAGAGGTGATGATATTCTGAACTATAGTGGTAGCCATGTGAGTGGAGAAAAGAGGGTTTAATATGAGAATAATAATAGCTGATATTTATAAAGTACTTTAAAAGTTTATAAATACTGCAAATGTCTTATCTTATTTGATCATTATAACCACCCTGGAAGATAGGTCTTATTATCAACTCCATTTTACAGATGAGGAAACTGAAGCTGAGAGAGGTTAAGTGACTTCCTCAAAGTCAGACAGCTAGTAGACATCTCAGGCAGGATTTTAACTCCGGTCTTTCAGTTCAAGTCTAGCAGTCTATTCACTCTGGCACCCAGCTGGCTCAAATTTTGTGGAGGTAAAATCGAGCCATCTTTGAGATTTTGTAGCAGGGTGCCTAGAAGAATGGGGAGCCCTTCACAAGGCTAATGAAGATACACAAGTATTTGACTTCTCAAGACAGAAGCTGGGCTTACACCCATAGTTTGGGGTTAGGGACCTGGATGATGCTCTAGCAAAGGAAAATGAGAAGCATCCAGACAGGTAGAAAAACCAGGAAAGACAGAGTCCCAAAGACCCAGAAAAGACAATGATCGACAAGCCAAATGCCATAGAGAACTCGAGGAAAAGTAGGAGCAATTTAGAGACACTAGTAATCAGATGAGAGGGTTTTCTTATTAAAGGTGAGGTTAGTAGCCAGATTACAAGGAATTAAAAAGTGAGAAGAAATGGAAAAAGTTGTAGAGCTTTTTCCAGGACATTATTGGCCAAGAAAGGGAGGAGTACATCATTTGACAGCTATGGAGAGGATATTTTTAAGGATGGGGAAGATACTGGCATGTTTGTAGATAGACGAAAAGGAGTCAATAAATGGGATTACAGATAGAGTACGAGAGGGGGACAAAACTGTCAGGGAGAGAGAGACAAAACTGTCACAGGTGCCAATTCCAGAGTTGATCTTTTCCAGAAATACCACTTCCTTAACCAGAAGATTCAATCAAGAGCAATAATGACACAAGAAAGGAGAGAAGACAGAACTGAGAGCCAAATGGGGAATGGTAGGAAAAGGTTTGGAACAATGCCTAATAGGGAGAAAAATCATCCAAGAGAGAAGAACAAAAAGAGTTGGTAAGTAAGGTTGAAGTGAGACAGAATAACAGATTCATGGTAGACTCAGAATAGCTGTGAATGGAAGAAGTAGATGGGAAAGTAACATCAGGCTGGGACACAGCAAGGCAAGATCATCACAGGGGATGATGAGGGACTGAGAAGACAATATCTGATTCAACCAGTTAACTTTTGTTGTTGTTCAATCATTTCAGACTCTTTAAAACCCTATTTGGGGTTTTCTTGACAAAGATACAGGAGTGGTTTGCCATTACAGATGGGAAAACTGAGGTAAACAGGATGTGAGTGACTTGCCCCAGAGTCACTCAGATAGTACATGTTTGAGGCTGGATTCAAACTCACAAAAGGGGGAGATTTCTCCAGGGTCAAGACTGGGAGGGGAAGACAATGGAGATTAAATAGGAGTGGTGGTGACTTGGTGGGACATTGAGGGACTAAAAGTCACAGTAAAGATGAAGATGAGAGAGAGGCAGAGAGAGAAAGAGGGGAAACAACAGTAGAGCAGCTTCTGAATTCTTGATTCTGGATGTGTAATTTATGAGCAATGATGAGATTGAGGGTTTAACCATCTGTGTGTATGTGGGTGAAGTGGAGTGAAGATGGTTTGACTAACTCCACAAATTTCAATCTGGCATTCTTATAAGCAGTCCCTACATCTGGGCATTCTACAGGACTGATTAAAAAAATATCCCCAGTGTACCTACCTGTAGACTTAAGAGAGGGCAGGGGACAGGCTTTATAACCGTGCTGAGCTAGACCACTCGGACCAACAAATGATATCTGGAGGTACTAAAGGGTGATGAGCTCAGAGGAAAGGGTAAGACTGAAGGTAGTGGGGAGGCCTAAATGGGACTAAATGCAAAGGGTCAGGATCTCTCCCCCTTTCTTGAGACAAAGTTACCTTGGCTTCCTCCTTTACCCAGGGAGCTCACCTGGGTAGGAAGAGAGGACCAGTGCACACATAGACATTGTGATAAGTCTGGGTCAAACTTCTGCAGTACTTTTCCAAATTGTTCCAGGCGTTCTGATTTAGGTGGGGGACCTAAAAGAGAAAAAACACAAAGAGGGAGCCAAGTCGGAATGTCCTATGATTTCAGTCACATCCCCATTTCTTGTCTTGAGCACTGAAATGGCGAAGCACTACTTGGCATTTGGCTGTGGGAAGAAGAAACTCAGGTCTGTGGGTGAAAATGGTAAAATGGTAAAACCAAAGTTTCAAAGTAAGACTGGAAAACACCATTGCAAATATTCTTATCTTGCAGAAATTCTGTAATTGGAAGTATCATTTCCAATTTACCCTGTGCAAAGCTTGTCTGTAGGCAGCTGCTTGCATGCTGACTTTGAACTCCTGCTTGTCTCATTTCCACGAGTTTCGCACAGTGCCTGGCACACACCTGGTTTACAGTAGGTGCTTAATAAATGCTCGATGACCGACCCACACAGATAAGCCATAAACCAGAGTGATGACTAGAGTCGCTCCACTCTAGGGCAGAGCCAAGTCCTTTCACCTCTACATGCCATCATCCCCAGGAAATTCTGGATTTGTCTACGCTGGGGCACATGGCCTCCTCTCATTCCACCAACGGACAAACCCTTGGGAAAATGCGCCCGCTGTACGGGTCCGTGGTAAAGGCCGACCCCCGTATGCCTGGAGTCAGGAGCTTAGATGCTGGCGGCGCTAACTGAAGTCCCTGAGCACGCCCCCCCCCTCCCCCGCCGCGGTTTCCTCCCGTTGTGCAAGCAGGGCTGGGGGCGCGGGGCCCCGGGCTCTCGTCCCTGACCTGCGGAGCCACGTTGCTCAGGTAGAAGGTGTCGTCCATGGCCTTCTGGCTCCACCGGTGGTTGGCGGCTGCCGCCAAATGGCCGCGGTCGAAGCCGCTGCCCCGGTAGTCGGCGTTGGTGGCCCGATGGTAGACGTGCACCGAGTCGTCCTCCTGGAAGCCGCAGGTCTGGCGGTCGCCGGGGCCCCGCAGCCGCTCGGGCTTCAGTTGCTCGATGACCCACAGGGCGCTCCGGCTGCGCGAGTCGTAGCACAGCACGTAGGACTCGCGGCTCTTGAGTTGCGCCAGCCCCGGCAGCCCGTACTTGGCGAGCTCGCCCGGGCCCCCGGCCGGCACCACGGGCCCCGCGGCCGCCGCCGCCACCGGCAGCACGGGTAGCCGGCTCCAGAGCCCTCCCACTCCCGGGCTAGTTTTCCTGTTCATCCAGGCCACGGCCCCCGCTCCCAAGCCGGCCCCGAGGGCCAGGGACAGCCCCGGGACCAGCCAGCGGCCCGCCTGCATGTCTCGCGCCAGGCGCTCTCAAGCCTCTCCAACAGCAAGAACACTTCGACCTCCGCGGCTCTGCCGCGCGCCCCGGACGTCGTTCTTAAAGGGGCTACGACCCCTGGCGCCTAGCTGCTGCTCACACCTGCCGCGTTCCGAAGGGGGTCGCTCGGCAACCCGGAAATTCCGGGATCTGGAGCGGGGGCTGACCCTAACATTTCTCTTACAGTTGGGTGTTGACCTTTTAAGAATCTGGTTTAGGCTCTAGTCACCTGCTACCTAGAGGAATTTGATTGGTACTTCCGATTTCCTGCCTTGGGGCATAGTTCCAGGCGGCTCTAGATTACGCAGGCGTAAATCTCAGCTATGCAAAGATTCTCCCTTTAAGTCCTTTTGACTGGAAGGTTACAAATTTACAAGGTTAGATAGTGGGATTAAAATGCTTAATAAGCAACGGTTGATGGGTACATATGTAGCCAGGTGGCTTTAGTAACTCTACAGAACAAAAGGATACTCATAAATGTAACACATTAAGGTCCTGTTATTTCCAACTCCAGCCTTCACAAGCCCCTACATTTTACCAGTTTACTAAAAGTAACCCCAATGGAAAGGAGCCAAGCTCAATATAACTACAATTGTACTTTGATCACTGCACTTCTATTAATCCATTGGTCCACTAGTTGTGAATCCTAAAAATAGGTAATACATTTTGAAGCTGTTGCCTTTTAGGCAAAGTCCCTTTTAAAATTCCCCAAAGATCATTAAAAAGGAAAAAGAACCTACATGTATGAAAGTAGTTACAGCAGCTCTTTTTTTGTGGTGGCAGAGAATTGTAAATTGTGGGGATACTCATCGATTGGAGAATGGCTGAACAAATTGTGGTGTATGAATGTAATGGTACACTGTTATAACAAATGATGAGGTGGATTTCAGAAAAATCTTAAATGAACTGATGTTGATTGAGTGAGCAGAACCAGAACATTGTACACAGTTAACAACAACATTATGTGATGATCAACTATGATAAACTTAGCTTTTCTCAACATTATAGTGATCCAAGACAATTCCAAGAGATTCCTGATGGAAAATGCTGACAACCAGAGAATGGAATTTGGAGTCTGAATGCAAAACGAAGCATACTAATTTTTTTGTTTTTTTCTTTCTCATAATTCTTCCTTTTTGTTATGGGTCTGCTTTCATAAAAGGATTAATGTGGAAATGTTTAACATGATTATACAAATATAACCTATATCAGATTGCTGGCTGTCTTGGAAAAGGGGAAAGGGAAGGCAAAATCTGGAGCTCAAAAATCTTACAAAGATGAATGTTGAAAACTATCTTTACATGTAACTGGGAGAGGGAGGAGAAATATTGTTAAGTGGGGGAAAAAATCCCATGTCTTAAAAATCTGAGGATTTGCAAATTCTGCTGACTAATGCTTATTCTGAGGCAAAAATTAAAAGTCGTTAGCTCTGCTTGATTTTCAGTCATTTTGTTTTAAATATGGGCTCTCAGTAGAGAGAACCAACAGTTATGTCAGGCCAGAATTAGCACCAGTGAACATACTAGTTCTGAAGGCTTTGCTTCTCTTTGGACCTTGGGGAAAAAAAGGGGAGATAGGAGAATGGGTGAACTAGATAATCCTGAAGTTTGAGACATCTCTTAATATTACAAAGAATTTTGATACTACCAGTCTTTTTCACAATAGTTCTCTGACCTCATCACAAGATCTTCTCCCATTACAGAACTGTTTTAGTACAATTCAATCACACCCAATGGATCTGTTGCAAAGCAAAGACACATGATTTATTAAGACAAGTTGTCATGAACAGCACTGATTAACAAACAAAAAATTTAAAAGAAAAGACATTCTGAGCAATCCAAAGAAAAGTGTACTGGATATCATAAACATAAACACACACACACACACACAAAATTGGAAAAAGTTTTATGTGTGGGCTAGGGCCTTAGGTCCAGTTCTTGAGGAATTTCTCCAATAGAAAGGCTTGCCTCTAGCCACCCAATGCTATAGGTACCAGTCTTTATAGGAGACCCTTGACTTAGGACTCGGGTCTGTAGACTTGACCATTTTCATGAGTCTACAATTTGAATCTGAAGGATTAATCAAAGGGAAGGAAGATATGCAACAAATAAGACCAAAGGTTTGGACACTTCCCAATTTAAACCTGTCAGTTTGACTCATTGCTAACACAACATCTTCTTTATATTCCCAGTCTTACTTTTATGGGCAAGAAAGGTGAGGGCAGTAGAGTGGTGATAGGCTTTTGGCGGGATCATTTTGTTAGAGGACTATACATATATATATATATCGCACAGCATAGGCCTGGAGAAGGCAAGAAGGGAATGTGTCTGAGCATATCTGGGCAGTCTTGGCTGGACCCCTGAGCCAAAGTTTTCAGGCCATAAAAATATTGAGGTACAATCCTGATATAGTAAGGTAAAACAGAATATTTTTCCAGTCTAGGGTCCTTGGAAGAGGAAAAAGAAAAACCAGAGAAGGGACCACCTGCTCTAATACTCCATGAGAAAAGCTGGTGGACAATCTTAAGAGGGTCAGATTTAGAAAACATGACTCAGTTTCCTTCCTCCTTTCTTCAGAGTTTTATAGAGGGTCATCCAAGAGGAAAATTAGTGACAGAATAATTTTCTTCTAACCCAGTAAATGGGAAGAAAGTTCTAACTGCTCCAAAGTACTTCAAGTGCGTGCCTTATCCCTTGAAATTCTCTAGGACAGCCGATAGAACTTGATGATAGGGTGGGAAATGGAGAATATCTTCTACAAGCTGTTTATGTTCAAGTTGCCTTCTTACTGCCTTAAGAATACCAGAGACTCCAGAGCTCCAATCAGAAGTAATTACAAGGAATGATCCAGGATACTATCTGGACAAGTACCGTGAGGTGGGAAGTCCAAAAGGAAGGAAATCATCTATTTTTTTCCTCTCCTTTCAGAATCAAGATTACAAAAGTGGCAGAGACCATCAGAAACTGTAATCAGACTGCTACAAAAATAAAACAGGGAAAGAGAAGTGCTAGGATCTTCTGGGAACTCTGACAAGTCATAAGGGTCATACATTCAATTCCATGACCAAACCTACTCATTTGCAATAAATAATGAAGTTTTAGTAGTCTCCCAGATACCGATAGAGCTAGAAGGGCAAAGCAGAATTAAGAAGCTTATCAAGAAGACCCTGGTAGAAACAGAATGAGGACCCTGGACCAATGGGGACCAGCAAAAGTAACTGTCTTCTTATCAGGAATATGGCAGAATTCGAGCTTGAGAAACACCTGTGGAGGCACACAATGGGGAGAAAGCCTGGAAAGTCAGACTCAAAAGACCCTGGTCCTGCTGGATAGCATGTGATAAAAGAAAGGGGGAAAAAAAACAACAAAATTTAGTACCTTCTCCATATTAATACCTTTTTCTTTCTATTGTCTAACATCATACATACAAACTCCAAAGAGAAATAACATGCTTTTGGACAAAAGTAAGTCACACATTCACCCACTGCAAGAGGAGAAGTGGCTTCCAAAGGGGTCAAACTAGAGCTAGCTGACCAGCAAAGCCTTCTAAGAGTGACCTGCTTTGGTGTCTATGCCAACAGAGCTGGCTTATTCCCTAAGTAAACAGATTTCTCTGTACTAGCACCTTCAGGCTCCTCAGTCCTTAGCATTAGCATCAGGAAATCACTTTGGAGATAAACTCCAATGTAAATACAGTAAGTGCCTATGAGCAATTGACTGAAGTCAGCAACTGATCCCAGTGGGAACAGTCTACTGATTCCAGTTTCCTCATTATCTAACTCTTATTCCCAATAGTATAAGCTAATAATTCTAAGCCATTTTCCTATTAAGAACTTTTCATTTCCAGTTAAAACCCTGGATTTGAACTGAAGAAATGAGATACACTGCTTTCCATGGTCCTCGAGCCCTTTCCAGACAAGTGGTACCATGTTAGGGTGCTAACGACAAGAACTAGTAACGGAAGAGAAGCAACAAAGGTTTTCTAGTTGGTAACAGGCTCAAAACATCCATAGGACAAAACTTAGCTATCTTGATCTCAAAGACAGAGATCTTTAACTGGGCAGTGAGGAATCCTAGGCCTGCCAAATTCAGAAAACACTTTATACCTGCCAAAAAAGGTGGGCAGAGGTTTGAAGGTGAGGGACTTTAGGGTAGAAGAGACTTCCAAGCTCCTAAACCTGTCTAGTCATACTGACTGCATACTGACATTGTCCTGGGCTTCCTGAAAATGGGTTTTTAGTGTCATCACATGATTCACTATCTGGTGATTCTATTCATCTAATTCATTTGATCATATTGGTAGGGGAAATAAAATAAAGCAAAAGAGAAGAATGAAAGAGAAGGAAGAGAGAAACAACAAGAGCATAAAAAAGTTCCTCATAATCAGCCTCTTGGTGATTCTCTAGTGTTGCTTTCTCAGAGGAGATGTTTTCAAAATCCCTGCTAAGAGGAGGAATGAAGGGCCTCTGGACAGTTCTTTACTTCCCCACCCATTCCCAAGATAGAAGGTGAGGCATCCCCAAAAGCAGGAAAAGCAATAATTATGATCCCCAGCAGCAGGACCAAGGGAAAAATAGGGAGGTAGAGACATGAAAGGACCCTTGTCAACCTCCACACAGCCCAGTAATCTAACAGAATCCTCCTAAAGAAAGTAAGCCTGGCTGGCTCCAATCTTGAAATAGCAGGGAAGAAATCACTGATAAGATGTGGAGTGTGTTGAGGGTAGGGAGATTGACAAGGAAATAGACAGATAATGAAGAGTCAAACTAAGAAAATAAAAATTATAAAAGAATGGGGCTGCTGCAGAGGTGCTGATTGGGTCATGTGGATGAATGATACTTAGAGCAGGGTATTCAATCAGCTTGAACTGTACTACTGCTCCAATAGCTCCAGGCAAAGCAGAGCCTTCTGGTAGTCTCCAAGGGCTGACACAGACTCAGCCCTGACCATAGGGTCTTTCCTTAAGTAGTTGGAGTCCTGAGCCTCTCTGCTACCGACCTACTTCGAGTCCTGGAGCTCCTTGGCTTTTTGTAGGATATGATGAACATCTGTGATGGGGTAATCCTGGAGAAGGATGAAAACAACAGAGGTTTCTACATGGATGTAATCCTTATCATCAACAAAAGATTCAGGGGCTGGAGGAAACTGCTGCTAAGATGAGAAATACTAATAAAGACTTTTATAAAATGCAACATACGATTTAGATGAGCACCAGCTTCTTTAGATAACTCATCCAGTTGAATTTCACACTAAATGGACTCTTTGCACCTCCATTCAACAGATGCCAAAGCTGATTTCCTCTGACATCAAGATTTTATGTTTCTTCTATAATGTAAATGAGCATGACCATAGCCTCTTTTCCAACAGTCAATCTGGCACTATACTCTCTGATCTGATTTCCATTTTTTCTGTGGTTTCAAATGAGCCCTGTTTGTTTAGTATGTATATACTAATATAGGTACAGCATGTACAGTGCACCAAATAATGAACTATAGTATAAAAAAAAGGCCCCTCCTTCAAAAAGGGTAAGGAAAAAGAGTCTACTCAAAATCAAAAAATGTTTAAAAAGTTATGGGGAGAAGAGAAAAATATCTGGCCATATTCAAAAAAAATAGAAAAAAGGATATAACCCAAGTAACTGATTTAACAATGCTTGTCTATGGTACTGTTTTTGGACATCTGCCAATCTATCATTGGTCATCCATATTTGAGAATGTATTAGCAGTCTGACAAGGTAATAGAGAATTGTAGTTGGAGACAGAAAATTTGCTTCAGACACTTATCACTGGGAAGGTCACCCACCTAGAGAAGAACAGATACCATCATCACAATTACCACAGAGGGTTCCCACTCTGCCCATCCTTAAACTAATCACAGAACCCATAATGGGATGGGGGAACGGGCCAAAATAGGGAAAACCCACTTCTACTTCTAGAACACCCTGCCCCACTTCCTTTTCCAGGATACTACATAATTCAATGAGATAATATTTGTAAAGCACTTAACACAATACTTGGGATATAATAGGTACTTAATAAATGCTTTCTCTTTTGATGAAAGCACCAGGCCTTACCATCTACCTTGCCCCTAAAATCTGCAGTTCCTGAATATCTTGGACTTGCTCATATAACCTGAGGACTTCTGGGCTCTGTCATTCGATCCTTAGACCTTTCAGGTCTTTCTAGTCAACTGGTAGCTGAATTTTCTTTAGCATGCTATTTCCCTAAATTATGACTATGAACTCCTTAAAAACAGGGATTTCCTTGCCTTTTCTATTTGTATCCCCAAAGCTTGACACATAGCCCGGTGATTAATGTTTTGTTCATTCAATCTTGAGCAAGTTCCTTAACATGTCTCAACCTCAGTTTACTTATCTGTAAATTGAGGATAATAATAGCACCCATCTCCTAGGAGCGTTGTGAAGATCAAGTGAAATAATACACATACAGCACTTTGCAAAATTTAAAGTGCTTACTTACATGAATGTTAGCCATTACTATCTTCTTGTCATCTACTCTGCCATTATTTATTTTATACTAAATACAAAAAAGAAAAAAAAAACATTGCCATGTACACAGCAGATCATAAATTTTCAACATAAAACAATAAATTTCCATTTCAAGAAAACCTATATAATAATATAATAGATAATGCACATTGTTTGCAAAGCTGTCCTGCTTTTTCCTTTCTTGTTCTCTGCTGTGCACTTTTACTTTTACTTTTTCCACCTCCTTACCCTTACCACCTTAAAGGCTTTAACTATTCTTGAATATCTATACATACACACAGTTATCTAAAGACAAACATACAAATACTCATACATATCTAAGACCATACTACACTTATTTTCTCGTTTCTCTGAAAGTGGATAGATCTTCCTAAGTACAAGTCTTTCCATCTTTTCCTATATCAACCAGTGCCTTCCACCTCATCTATTTTTCCTGTATATACTTTGCTTTTATCTATTTGTTTCCATGTTGCCTCCCTTTTTAAATTGTAAGCTCCTTGAGGACAGAGACTGATTTTGCTTTTTTTTTTTTTTTTAATAGCATTTAGCACACTACTTGCAAAGTTTGTTGTTCAGTTGTTTCAGTTATGTCTCTCCTCTTCCTAACCCCATTTGCAAAGACACTGGATTGCCATTTTCTTTCCAGCTCATTTTACAGATGAGGAAACTGAGACAAACAGGGTTAAGTGACTTGCCCAGGATCCCATTGCTGCTAAGTGTCTGAGGCCAGACTTGAATTCAAGAAGACAAGTGTTCCTGACCTCAGGCCTGGCACTCTTATCCACTTCGATACCTAGCTGCCCCTATACCTGGCACTTTGTAGTCAATAAATATTTATTGTGACTTAAGATGGAAAGTAATTTCACCTTTTTGTTGTTTTTTGTTTGCTCTTTTTCCTTTCTCCTGTTTTATTTTTATCTTTTGAGCTGATTTTTATTGTACAGCATGATGAATATGGAAATATGTTTAGAAGAATGGCACAAGTTTAACCCATATCGGATTGTTTGCTGTCTTGGGGACAGAAGAAAGGGAAAGGGGTAAGGGAGAGAGGAAGAAAAATTTGGAACACCAGATTTTGCAAAGGTGAATGTTGAAAACTATCTTTGTATTTATTTGGGAAAATGAAATACTATAAAAATGAATGTTTGTTGACTGATTTTAGAAAACAATGGTCTAGAATTTAAGGGGATCAGAAATCCCTACATAAAAATATGTGTAGTGGCAACAGAATATGAAAGCAGACAGTCTTGTTTCCAGGAGCAAAGTAGATATCACAGCAGTAAGTATGAATCCACGAACCAGGACACTGTAATTGGTAAAAGACTCCCAAAGAAGAAACACTGTATTAAGGGGCACACACACCTCATTTAAAGTCCCATATTGTCACTATTAATTAGCTGTGCAACCTTAGGTAAACCACATGCCATCACATTTATTTTCCTTTTATTCCTTTTGCCTTCAATCAGTAACCTATACTCCTCTGAAATCTACTCAATCAAAATCTTCCACACAATCCATATTAAATGGTACCGTGGCTAGAAACCTGAGTTTAGAGTCTAGAAGATCTACCCAAGTTCATAGCCTGTCTCAGGTGTATTGTGCTGTGTAATCCTGGCTAAGAAATTTCACCTTTTCAACCTCAGACTCCTTATCTGTAAAATGGTTATAATAATAGCACCTATCTCTCCCAAGGTTGTTATGAAAATCAAATGAGACAATACATGAAAAGCATTTAGAAAATCTTAAAATGCTACATAAATGCTAGCTATTATAGAGGCTGTTATATATCTACCTCTAGGTCAGTCTCTACTTCCCTTATTGGAAATTCTGACATTTCCTTTCTGACCTTAACTTATGATTCTACCTCTCCCTATGCTTTACCCATCTTGATCCTCATTGTTAGGTTACTCCCACCATCCACTTCCTTAATTAATTTAATTGAATTAAATGAAACTGGAGGAAGTATCACAACTGTTCTACCATACATTAAAAATTCATGTTAGTGTATGAGACTGCCCATCTAGGGGAAGGGGTGGAAGGAAGGAAGGGAAAAGTTGGAACAGAAGTGTTTGCAAAGGTCAATGCTGAAAAACTACCCATGCATATGATCAATCAATAAAAAACTATAATAAAAAAAAATAATAATATTAAAAAAAATTCATGTTAGCCAATAAACTAGACCCTCACTGCAGTAAGGCAGTCCTTTTTTTCTCTCCAGCTGACATCTATCTACAGAAGCTACATCAAGCCTCTTTCCTTATCAAGTTCCTAATTCTTCCCTCCCTAGCAGGTGAGGACTTTGCCTCCTATTTAATTGAGAAAACTTGAGACCATTCAACATGAGCTCTCTTCTCCCATTCTCTTCATCTCAAAACCTCTTGACATTGCCAACACTCTGCTTATTGTTCTTGATCACATTCCTTCCCATCTTCTCCAACAAGTTACAATTTCTGTCATTCTGGAACTCTTTCTCTCCCTCTCAAATCTTCAACCTTTTAGTTTTCCTTCTTTTTCGTCTCTTGGCTATATGTAACACCGCTGCCTACCCTCTCCTCTAAAAGACTCCCATCTCCAAGGTTTGTTTGTTTGTTTTTAATATTTCTTTCTCTTCTTACCTATCTGGTTTTTCCTTCTCAGTTTTCACATTTGACCCCTTCACTTTGGACGTTCCCTAAGATTCTATCTAAGTCTGCTTCTCGTCTAAACACTTTCTAAGGAACTGCATCGGCTCACATGGCTTTCGCTATCTCTTCTCTCCACTCACACACCCCTTAGTTTAGGCCTATATCACCTCTTGCCTGATTTATTGAAATACCTTCCTACCTCATTGGCTATCTCCAACTTCTGGTCCATCCTATACCACTTCCTTAAGTACTGATATGACCATGTACCTCTTTTACTCAGTTCGAGTAGCTCCCTTCTGCCTCTGGGCATAAAATATACACTCAGGTCTATCTTTCCCACCCTTTTGGACATCACTTGCTCTCATGTACTTTGAAAACTAGACAAACAAGCCTTCACTCTATTCTTGTCATATGACACTTCCCTTTCTCACTCAATGCCTGCCGAAATATGCTTTTTCGTTACCTCCATCTCACAGAATCCCTCTTTCTTTAAAAATCAAATGAAATCTTCTGTATAAGGCCTCTGTTAATCTGTACCCTCCCTTTCCAAACTACCTAGTATTTAACCTGTTAGTATTTCCATCCCTACTCCAGGCAATTGGGATTAAGTAATTTGCTCATGATTACCCAGCTAGTAAGTATCAAGTATCTGAGACCACATTTGAACTCAGTTCCTACTGACTCCAGGGATGGTACTCTATCCATTGTACCAGAGAGCTGACTCAATTTATTATTATGTTGTATGTATTTGCATGTGTACCAGTTGTCTCTTCCACGCAAATGTAAGCTCTTTGTGAGAAGGGAATGTTTCATTCTTAGTACTTGGTAACCTAATGCCTAGCACAGAGTAGGTGGTTAATACATATTTGTTGATTAACCAACTCTTCCTCCCTCGCTCACCTATAGTAGCTCTCACAGAAACTGTTCTTATTAATCTTCAAAGGGCAAAAGTTCTCTGGGTCACCCGAGTCTCCCTATCAATATCCTCCCTGACAGGTCTCCTTAGAAGGAACAGTTCAACAACAGTTGTGGGTCCTATCACATTCTTCCCAGCCTGGATTTCCTCAGATCCTTACCTGAAGCAGCCTCATGTTCAAGGTGAAGTCTCCTCCCAATAACTGCTCCCGGATCAATCTAAAGAAAACAAGTTCCAACACAACTTGAACCTTCAAATTTCAAAAAAGGAATACATGGACTATAGATACCTATCACTAAGAGCCAAGACCCTGAGAAAGGATCCTGCTTGACCAATAATTTTTTTCCTTCCACCATCAGTGAGGAGTTTAATGGAATGCTTTCCCCAAAGAACACCAATGTCAAATCAGTTCAGTGTTTTCTCGATCAAAAAAAAACCCATTCCGGCCAAATAAGAGAGTTATTTCTTCCTTCTACTGGCATTCCTCCCAGTCCCCATCCCATGGCATCCCAGAGACTGTCCAGCTGAGGGAGGGCATTCCTGATTCACAGGAGACTCACACCAACATGGCGCAACAGACAAGGAGAAGGAAGTCAAATCGGTTATCATCAGCAAAGAGGGTATCCCAGATGCGGATGACATCAGGAAGCAGGAACTCCTGGGACAGCAGCAGAGTCAGCCATCGGAAAGCAAAGAATTGTGGCTTGATGTTTTGCTCTTGCTGTGGGTTAGGTGAAAGTAGTTTGGGGTTAGGACAGCAATCACTGAGCAAATGGTATTTCCAATATCCTTTTCCAATCAAGGGTTTGTTTAAGCAAGTTCTCAACAAAGCATCCATTTGCATGTCATATTTTAAATCAACATTTCTCTCAACATACCTCTTACCAGAACTGTTGCTGGGAAGGAACAAAAAAAAAAATCAACCAGTCAACAAATATTTAAGCATGTAGTATGTATCACACGTGATACTAAGCACTGGCAGCACAAAGAAAGGCAAAAAAAACCCCAGTCCTCAAGGAGCTCATACTGTATTGGAGAAGATAGCAAGCAAAAAATTATATAAATACAAGATATGTGCAGGATAGATAGAAAGCAATTCCATGGGAAAGGGAGAGGTAAGGAGAAAGAGAAGGAAGAAGAAAAGGAAGACAGGCAAAAGGATGCAAAAGTGGGATTTGAATTCAATTTAAAGGAAGCCAGTGGATAGCAATGACACAAAAAGAGCATTTCAGGCCTGGTGGTAGTCAATGGAAAAACCAAGATTTGTGCAATTAAATGTTACATGTAAAAATAGCAAGAAAGCCAATGTCACTAGATTATAGAATAACTGGAGAAGAATGAAGCATAAAAAGACTAGTAGGAAGAAAAGGTAGAAGAATAAAAGTAGGAAAGAGCCATTTTGTGAGTGCATCAAGGAAAACCAAGGTTGAAATAGTAGAGAATATCATATTTGTTTCTGGAGGCAACTGGGAACCACTAGAGTTTATGAGTAGAAAGTAACTTCAGGAGACTCACTTTGGCAGCTAAAAGAAGGATAAATTCCAGTTAAGACTTGGTTTAGGAAAAAACAACTAGAAGCCCTAAAATTCCAAGCTCTCACTCAATCACCAGCTAACATGTAGATCAATACTGATAATAGCAGGAACAGGATCAAATAACCTGAGAGCCTTCCTCACCAGCTTCAAGTAGAGCTCCACATCCTTTTCCTTCAAGGTGGAGTACACCTTTTCCATCTTGTAGGTGATGCCACACTGGGAGTCATCCAGGCTCTTGATGAAGTTGTCCCGGATCTCAGACATCAGGTTGGTGAAGCAGAAAAATGTATCTGCCTCAGCATGTTCTGGAAGAGACCCGAGGGGCTGGGGCTGGGGGCTTCAACCGGCACAGAGAAAGAGCAAGGAAGCAGTTATACTTCTTCCCCACCAAATTCCTCCAGTCGGTCTGGGGCACCCACCTACAATTCTTTCCTCTTCCTCTGCTCTGCCAAGACAAACCTTACCCATCCTTTGGGGCCTCTCTTAAATCCTTGCTCTGTGAAACCTTTCTTGACCATCCCAAACTATAGGGATCCTATACTCCTCTACATGCCTAACCATATCCTATAATGATCAAAGGAAATGATTGTGTACCATTTAACGTTTTTAACTGTGTGGTTTTTCCTGGTGTGTTTTTAAGACTATTATTCTTATTTAAATGTTTCACATGTAGGTTTTCTCTTCCTTAAACTAAGCTCTTTGAAGCTAAGAGCTTCTCTCTCTCTCTCTGCATCCCTTATTTTACCTAACATCAAACATCCCAAACATAGTAATAATAATAGCACCTTACATTAGTATAGCAACTTTGAAATTTTCAAAGCAATTTTACAAATATTTAGTTCTTTGGGACTAATTGGCACTATATCTATTTGTCAAGTAAGCTACTACTGAGAGTATGCCTGATTTATACTTCTATCACCCAGAGAAGACATATCATAAATATTTGCTAAATGAATATATTTTATTTCCCTTGATCTTCACAATACTTCAATAGAATCAGCAATGATTGGGCATCTGCTATGTAAAACAATGCTGACAGGCAAAATGGGCAGAGACCGCTAATAGTGCAAGGAAATGAGCACTAATGAGCTAATAGTGCAAGAAAATGAGACCAGGGCTCTTGCTCCAGTTTATCCATCAATAATGAGCCACAGAACTGAAGAAAGATAATTTCATCTCATTGATCTTTAGGCTCTGATCAGCATTATAATGAACCCATTGGTCTGGGATCCCTTCCAACAATGACCTCCTGATTCTTATGTGACAGAAGAAGAAATTGAGAAAGACAAAGTTATAGGTACTGGCCAAGCAGGATTAGAATCCAAGTCCTCCTGATTCCTAGGTTTAAAGCTCTTTCTATGCAATAATGCCTCCCCATGATGTTTCTTGATTTTTCATTTGATTTCCCCATTCTTCTGAAAGGAAATGGAAATTGGGTAAGAGGAGGTCTTATAGCAAAAGCAGGAACCTGATTGTGATGGGTCAGCATTGAGTCTCTCACCTTTCCATTCACTATTGGGATCAGTGGCAAAAGTGTAGTAGAGAGGGCCCACAATTTCATTCATGCCCTGGACGTAAGCAATGCCCGGGTTCAGCTTGGCATAGATGAACAGAATTCGCTCCACCACTTCCCAGTGAGCTTCACAGCCATTGGGCAGCACTTCATACTCACTTAGTGAATTTGGGGCTGGGCTCTTATGAGGTGAGCTCATCTGTAGAGGAAGACACTCCATATTAAAGAAGACCTTCTAGAACCCCACGTCCTATTCTCCTACCAAAGGAGGACTACTATATATGCTGAAGGAATACATAGTTTAGAGCAGAAATGTCAAACAGGAAGCATGTGGGTCACATAAAGCTGGAGACAACACTGCCCCAGATAGGTCAAACCAAATTAAAATGTAATTGGGAAATATTTGACAAGATTAAAAAAATATACAATAAAGCATATATAAAATTACATTTTAGAACTAAGCCAATATGCCTCTGCAAAAATCCTCCATATAGTTTGACACCATTGCAAAAAACAATGCATTGCATCAAGGAAAGCCAAGAAGGCTAAGAGAAAAGTAATGTCCTTACCAAATATTTCACTAGTTTCTTCATTAATGCTATGTCTTGTAAAACTGAAAGGCCTTGATGAAATAGAAACTGAGTTGACAGCCAATGGCAAGAGATACCCCTCAAATAACTATCAAGAGATCTCTGAATGCAAAACCAATGATTTCCTTTCTGCCATCAGAAAACCAGCAGTATTAAGTTTACAGCGTTATTTCCTTCAGTGACATACTTTCCTGGGTCAAACAATATTTTGCTAGACATTTATGGCACCCTTATGTTAGAATTTTCTAAGATTTGGCATAAGCCCATTAAAAATGTCTAAATGTTTCTTTTTCTCACCAAATGCTCTTGTTCACATACGATTATCTGTAACTACCAATGACAAAAATATACACACATACACCAATTGCTGCTCTTTTAGACACATGGTTGTCAGAAAAGTATGGCTGACGATTTGATTTTTTAAGTTAAAAAAAAATTCAACTGCAGAAATTAAACACTAACTTAGTGATGCTTATAAAGAAAATATTTTCAATCATAAAATCTGGCATAGAAGGCAGAAGTTCAGTGCTACTATTAAAATATATATATATATAAGTCCAGCAAACCAAACTTAAGAATTCAATATTTTACCTCTTTCATGAAGCTTGCCTCAGGCTACAAAAAATGTTTGAAAATGCTGGAGCATCATATGAACAGCTGTATAGTCAGCTATTACTTAGTCCCCTGAAATGCTCATTTGTTTGGTAATAGAAGTAGTTTCTTAAAAAACATATTGTAATCTACCCATAATCAGAGTTGACTATATATTGTTACCTAGTCCTTTTTTTCTAAACCTTCTGGATGAAATATGTGTAAATATGTGTGCCTGAAAAAGGTAACCAAAATGTAATAAAACTTTGTTTACTGTATTAAAAGTAGTGCATATTGTTGTCTTGTTAGGCAACAATGTTTATCCTCCATAAGTGACTGTGTTTCATAATTACCTTAACAAAAGTAATTTTGTTTACAAGGGAAAAAATTTAAAACAACTTTAGTATAAAAAATAAATAAATAAATATACTGTAAACTTATTTTGTAGCCAGCTCTCATTAATAGTTATGATAGTTCTCTAGGGGAGGGGATGGGGGGGAAGGAGGGGAAAAGTTGGAAGAGAAGGTTTTGCAAGGGTCAATGTTGAAAAATTATCCATGCATATATTTTGTAAATAAAAAGGTATAATAATAATAATAATAATTAAAAAACAGTTATGACAGCTCTAAACCACTTAAAAACAATCACTGAGAGCAAGAGCAGACTATCCCAAACAGCTTGGAATGGCTAATACTCCAAGGGTAGCAAGAAGAGGGAGGATGTCAGAGAAAAGAATGGTTTTATGAGGGTTCTCATCCCTCCCAACCTGGCTCTCACATTGGTGACTCCACTCCGATTTTTTGCCACTGTCTGAGATTTCAATGTGGTCTGTTCCACCCGCTTGCGGAGGGTTTCAAATTCATTCTGAGGGTCTAGGATAAGGAGGCAGGGGTAATCTGTAGGTCTCTGGAAAAAGGATATGTCTGGGCATAGCCTCCTAAAGCAGAGGAGAAGAAGACAGAAACATCAATAAATCTTTGCCAAATGAAAGAAATTGAGATAGTGAAAGGGGTTTGAATCCAACCCAGGAGTGCTAAGTCCTAATACCACAGACAATCAGCCTCCAGGATCTCTCTTCTCCAGTTCTATCACCAATATAGCTTGGCTTTCAGCTTCCTGAATAAAACCCCACAAACTGCTATTCAGGCCTCCTTACCATAGGCCTTTTGGGGAAGAGGAGAAGGAAACAGCAATGTGCCAAACAACCACACAGAACTCCAAAGTGGCTTGAGTGCCTCAGCTTGGTATCCTCCCACTTCCCCAGCCTGGCTGGCTCCACACTCACCGGACATCTTTGTCTATCTGCAACAGCACCTCATTGTCCTTGAAATAGGTGTTCCACCGACTATCAGGGTTTGGATTGAGTGGCTGGGGGGAAAAAGAGGTAGGATCAACAATCTCATCTAGGAATGCAAAGAGATCCTGACACCCAACAAGGCAGGGAAAGACAATAATTACAGCTGAACTTGTCATCTATAATCCTGAATCTGGTCAGCCTTGGAAAATCCAATGTTCTTAGCTACAGAGACAGAATATTATGACCACTGAAGAGAAGACAGGAAATTAATCTAAACTCCTTAGTCTAGCATTCAAGGCCTTCTGCAATTTAGCGAAAATCTACCTATCCACTTCCTCCTCTCCTATTTGAACCTTTAGTCTCAGCCATATTTTTCTCACTGTCTTCCAAATAAACTATGGGCATTCCTACTTGGGATGCTTTCTTTTCTCTGATTAATTCCTTCAAGAACCAGTTCAAAGAGCATGTTTCTCTAAAGTTTCCCTCTCCCCCCCCCCCCCCCCCCCCCCCACCATGGTGAGCCCTTCTTTCTTTGAACTTCCTTAGTACAGAGTTTAAAGCTCCTATATGGGACTTCACTAGCAATGTAAGGAAGGGATTCTCTTCTCTTGTTTGCTTCAGCTAGACTGTAAACTATGGCTTATATGTCTTTTGCATCCTCTACAGCAATTAGCAATCTCTGGCATTCAGAGATGCTGAATGAACGTGTGTTTGCTGGAAGCCTCACCTAATCTGAAAAAGCAGGTTATATTACTTTCCAGTTCTTGCCCTTCTCTAAATTTGAGCAAAAGTCAAGAGAAAAGTATCTCCTGATTTAGCAAGGTCCTGGAAGAACAGTGGGACAATGACTGCCTTCAGAAGTCATTCAGTTAAAGGTAATGTTTGACCATAATAGGACAGAAATGAAGAGACAAGCAGAGGCTGAGAATGAATTAAAACAACATTCATCCTCCTTTTCTAAGTTCTGGAAGAGATGGGAAGGAGGAAGCGAGTGAAATAAAGAAGAACATAAGGGATTCTTGAAACCAAGGAGGAATCTATCTTGATTGTAAACATCTGCCACCCCAAACTCTTCAATTTCTTTAATTATATCAGCAGTTGGCCCTTGGTACTCACATGATCTTCAAAGGTGACATCCTCTCTAGAGACACCTAGGTTAGCTTTGGCTATGCCAGGCTGAATGATCATTTCTCTCAGGAACTGGGAATACAGCTCCCTGTTAAAAGGAGGAGATAAGTGAGCAGCACAAGGCTGGCTCCCTCTTTACACACACACCTTGCCCAGTGTTCTTGATCAATTCAGCATAAAGAGAACGTGTTGGCTTTCTTTAGCTGAGACTAACCTTCTTCTCCGGAAAAAAACCGTAACTGCACTGAGAATAAATCATTCCTCTTGGAAACTCACCTTTGCTTGGCCAGGATGGAGGTCCATAAGGCTCTCTCCAAAGGGAGGTAGTTCAAAAGAATCTGCACAAAGGGGAAAGATTGAGGTTCTGGTATTCTGCCCTAATAGCAGCCCTGGGGAAAAAATGCTGGGAGATTTCTGATAGGATTTCTGATAGGATCAGAGATTGTATCCTTAGGAAAATGGGGATAAGATTGCTCTTTTACTCAGTGGCTTCCCTCCTGCCACTATCCAAAGTCATTCCTTATCCTTGCTCTTCTCCCACTATAACATCTAAAATATAACATGAGCCCTTGTTTAAAAGATTCTCTGTTGGGCTACAGGAAAGCTTGGAGACAGAAAGTCTGGCTTTTCCTCCTAGCTTGGGTCAGAGCCGTTAGGTAAATCCATGACTTTTTCAACCTCATGCACATCACCTCCCCACATTCCAATGATGAGAGCTTTCAAGGCTCAAGGTCACTTGAAACTTCTCAGATTGAAGAGAATTAAATTTGGAGTGAAGTTATTTTTTGATTGTCTGAAAGGGATCACCTGGTCTAAAAAGAATCAAGGAAATATTTACTTTGTGACCTTTTATGAACAAGTTTAATACAAGAAATTAGAGAACAGGCCCCAAAAGGGCTCCTGGAAAGAGTATCAAAGAGGAATAGAAAACCAATATCCACCAGCAAAAGCTTCCCGGCCAGTAGTAGAGAGCTAGACAAGGGCTACCCCATGCAGAAGCTCATGTACTCACAGGGGGAGCTAAAGCCAAGCCCCCAGGAACACCCACCTTCCAGCAAAGGCAGCGCAGTCCACCCTCACAGGGGATCCCTGTGGAACACATCAGGCAAAGTCACTCACTTGGGATAGGGCCTTGAGGGCACTAACTGCACACAAGGGACTAGGTTTAAACTCATGGTGGTGGCAGTGATGGCATGAGATATAATGCCAAAGGTTTAATTTATCCTTTAGGGCTCTCTAAGACAGGCTCCTGAATGCACACCAGAAGCAGCTAGGCTTTCTGCTGAAGGCATTTCCCTATGCCCTAGCATCACCAGGCAGTGACCTCATTTACTCAGTGGTAAAGATTAAAGATATTCTTGGTTCAGCATCATAAACAGCTCAATAAACTTTCTGAAGCTTCGATTTTTTTCTCTAAGGATAGGTCCTGAATTCCAATGGGACATGTTTATCTGTGGACTCCTAAAAGATCTTTTCCCAACAAGATGTTTTATACATTTCAAATGACTATATATCTCAAATGACAACATATCTTCTGACTTTGCATAAAATTTATCCAAAACATCAGAAGCTATAGCTCAATCAAGAAGCTCTCTCTAAAATCCCTAGAGATTCAATGTCTACATGCTTTAGCTTACACATTTATAGACAGTTAGACAAACCTCTATCTTGATCCTGAAGGATTTTCATTTTACAGACGCATTAGTATGTAAGGAAACTCAAACTATAAATTAATTCCCCAACATCTCAATTTAATTTGAGGGAAGAAAAGAACCCTTATCCTGCATAGGTTAAAAAAGTAAGAGAGAGGCAGCATAGCTTAGAGCAGAAGTACAAATACATGCAGTCTGCAAAATTTCTGTGTATATGTAAACCAGATTCAAATGAAATTGAGAAATATTTAACAAAATAAATAAAAATACTAAAAAAAATTGCATTAATATGCATCCACAGGCATCTTTACATATAATCTTGTGGCCCTATGTGACACCACTGGCTTAAAGAACACAGCAATGGACTTGGAGAAGATCTGGGCTACCTCAGATAGTTATTAGTTTTATTGCAACTCACTAACTTACTGGGATTTGGATAGCTCATCTGGTAAATGGGAGTACTAAAAATAGCATCTGTCTCACAGCACAGTTGTGTGGATCAAAAGAGATAGCATCTGTAAATCAATACATAAACCTTAAAGTGCTATGTAAATGAACCATTGTATTATTATTAAGAAAGAAAGCAAATATGTATTAAGCATCTACTATGTGCCAGACACTATGCTAAGTGATTTATACATATTATGTCATTTGATCTCCACAATTACCTTGGGAGGCATGTAGTACTATGATCCCTATTTCCCAGATGAAGAAAATAAAGCAGACAGAAGTTAGATGACTGGCTCAGGACCACACAATCAGTAAGTATCTCAAGATGTTTGAAGCTAAATTTTAACTGACTCAAAGCCCATAGCTTCTTCACCACCTAGTTGTCCATTTTTATTTAAAACATACAAACAAAACATATTTGGGGGGCTTGAGATATGATAAAGAAGAACCATTTATGTCACCAATGATATTTTTTAAAAGCCAGTCAAAGAACAACTATCTCTTCTCTGAGCGTACACAGTGCCAGTTAAAACCAAGTTAAACATTGATGCAATCAGTGCTTCTTGGAATTTCAGCATTAACCAGAGTCTTATTTAGGTTTTGTTCAGGGAGTCAATCTTATGATTCTAAGGTATGAGGTAAAAATAGAAGTGATTCTAGGACTAATCAGATTAAGATATTTAAGAATAAAATTAGGGTAGGCTTCTTTAAACCCCAAAAGTTCCCCAGAACATCAAGACTCCTAGGTGGGAGATACTAGGTGGGACAGCTCCCACCAGAAAATGGAGTGATAGCTTCAAAACTCTAAAGATAAAAAGACGTGGGAGGGGACTTAAATTCTGCTGACAATGGTAATTACAGTTATTATACTAGGTCTGAGTGTAAAAGCCCAGGTTCATCAGTCTCTGCCTACTCAGTTGTAAGGACACTAGTAAATATTTCTGGGGACTATTTCTAGAACTACCTTAGATCAGGCCAGGTATGGGAATTACATCCCTGTACCTGCCTGTATTCCTAAGGAATTCCCAAAAACATAAAATTGCCTTACCACTGAAACTGAGTTCCCGAAGCTTTCCCAGGGCAATTTTGGGTTCCCTCAGGACATCCTGGAAATCTGCAATTCTAAAAGAAAGGAACATCCAATTCAAAAGATCCATAAGTACTTCCAGCTCTTGAAGGTAAGTACTTGGATTTTTAATTTTTTTCACTGCAACATACCTCAATCATCTGCTCCAGGGTTGTTTTCTCAAAGAAACTTTTGGAAGCTACTTATTAAATATGGTAACAATTTAAAAAAAAAAAAAAAAAAAAACACCTTTCTTGCCATTAAAGTGACCCAAAAATAAAAGACTCTCAGAGTTAAGGACTTCCTAGATCATCTAGTTCAAATCTCTCATTGTACACAGGAGACTGACATCCATAGTGGGGAAATGATCTTGCCCAAAATCATATACTAAAAACTGGTTTAGGAGAAAGCTGCTGCTGCTGCCTTTTTTTTTTTTTCCTGAGGCAATTGGGATTAAGTGACTTGCCTAGGGTCACACAGGAAGAAAGCTTCTTAAACTAGAGGTTGCAACCTCATATGAACTCATGTAACTCAATGTAAGGGTCGAGAAAAATTTGGCAATGATAAAAGTTATTAAATATTTCTTTCTCAAGATTCAATTCTTTATGTAAAAATAAACATCTCACTAGTATGCAAATTTGCTTTTGTCTTTAATAAATGGTAAAATCATACATATCCAAAATTTTTTTAAAATACATTTCTTTATCATTTATTATCAGCAAATGTTTGATTTGTATACCTATTTTATATACTCACATAACATGGGTCACTTAAAAATTTCTTGGGTGAAAAGGTGGAAAAAGTTTATTAAAGTCTTGAGTTAGAAGAGTCTAGGACTTGAGCATCCTAATTTACAGACCTGTGTTCTTTCCGCTCCATTATGATGCTTCCTCTAAAATATGTCTACTTGTGCCCATAACTTTTTTGAATGATGCTCACTTTTTCACTCAAATTTATTTTTGCAATCTAGCTGTGCCATAAGACAAGATGGGAAAGGCCAATGATAAATTTGAAGCATGAATCATTTCTAACGGTGAGGCTGGGAAGCAAGGCATATGGATTCTTTCTTGCATGACCGCGGACCCTGACTCTGACGAGTCAGAAGTTCTGACTTGACCGGGGCTTCCCTCGAATACAGAGATTTCCCCCCAAAGCTGCTACATTAATGGAAGGTGGCTTCTTCTCAAGAGAGAACTCTAGAAAAACTGATCTTCCTGCTGCCTCTGACTCTCTCGTGACAAAAGAGGAATTCCCAAAGAACAGGGCTTAGAGAACTAGAGATGAAGGTGATGCAGGGCAAGAACTCCTTAGAAAAGAAATCCCTGGGAAAAGACAATGAAAAGTAATGACAACATATAGAAGGGGGGAGGTGTAGCTAAGAGAGTGAGGACTCGCTACAAGAGGAATGGGTGGGGATGGATAAGAGATGCCGGGGAATCAGGGAAGGGAAATGGGAGGACGGCGCAAGTTAGATGGGGAGAAAGAGAAAAGGAAGGCGTTGCGATGGAAGGCGTTGCGATGGAAGGCGTGGAGGACAAGAGGAGGGACGGAGAGTGAGGAGATAGGAAAGAAGAGGAAGGAAAAAGGGGGGCAAGAGTCCGGCCGGGGCAGAGGGCGGGGAGGGGAGGAGAGGACACAACAGAGATAGGGAAGGAGGGGGGAGCAGCGCTGGGACCCGGCGGGAGAGCAGGAATGAGGGCGCCGGGAGCAGGGCAGGGGGCGGACGGGGCACCAGAGGAGGCAGGGCGGAGAGAGCCCGGGGACAGACTGCGGGGCAGGCGGAGGCGGAGCGGAAGGGGTCCCTGGGAGAGCCCCCTGATTCCAGCGAAGCACAGGAGATGGGGCGTTATGGGATGAAGGAAGGGGCTTCAGCTAGCCCGACCCCCAGCTCCTCAGGCCCTAGCACGGCTTACCGGTTCTGGTGCCGACTCGACATGTTGTTGACTTCCGGATTCGTTCCCCCACTCCAGCCCCCAGCGGATATCACTGAGCACAGAAAAAAAAAGCCTCCGGCCGGAAGCGCATACCCATACGCGGCCGTTCCGACCGGCCGCCCCGCCCCCTGCTGGCGGTGGGACTCTGGACATCTCAGCGCGGACTCCGCCCATCTCAGCGCGGACTCCGCCCTCCGGCCCTTACCTTCCCACCCGCTTAGTCCGGGGGCGAGGCCAGCTCCCCCTTGGGTCCGCTTCCTTCCCCTGCCTGGCCGGCGTTCTTTATCCAGCGCCAGAGAGCGCCGCGAGGGCCCTGAACCCTTGTCCTTCCCGAGCCTTCGCTTTGCTGTAGCTCCCCTAATGTTCCCCGGGAGCCCACGAGATCCCGGAGGTCCGGCCTAGCTAGGACCTGAGCGATCAACGAAAGGGTCCTTTTAGGCGCCTGATACGCGTTGTTGAAGGGAGGAATGAAGGCACGGTTATTGGATGTGGGCCAGAATCCGGGGCCAAAAGACTCACTGCAAATCCTGGGCAACGCAAGTCCGTAGAGGCCAGGATCGCGCCCTGCGGGGAGGGCTCACTTAGGGCCGTTTCCCCTTATCATTAAGCCATCACCGCTGTTAGATGTTGGGTGCGTGCGTGCAGAGGACAAAGGGCAGTAGGCAATGCTGGATTTGGAGTCGGAGGACTCCAGGCCTGCTTCTGCATCTTGTTCGAGTCACTTCAACCCTCGGGAGAAAGAAAGGGGCTGATGAGGCAAATCGCTAGGGTTCGCGCCTTCCAGCTCTAAATCCTGCCTCCGCCATGTATAACCTCTCTTCCCGCTCTAAATCCAGTTCGGCTTTCCACTACACCACGCTCCCCAACTCCCACAGTTTTTCAGACAAGAAGATAGCCGCACTGAGAAGAGAAAGGTCTAGAGAGGGAGATGGCCCGAGGCATTCAAACCCAGTTTAGTGATGCTTAGACTAGGAAACGAAGAGATTTGGGAACACATTTCCCACGTTAGACCGCTAGGTGGCGCAATGGTTAGAGCTAGGGGACGCAGGATCCAGATAGACTTGAGTTCAAATTCAGCTTAGGTACTATGTTTCTTCACCTGTAAAAGGGTAATAATTAAGCACCTATCACCCAGAGTGTTATACGCATAAGATGAGACCACATTCCCAAAGTGGCTTTAAGGGCCATATCAATTGTGAACACTATGATTTTTTGCCAGAAGGGTGGAAGGTTTTGTGTGGGCGGGGGCCCCGAAGCGTTCTTTCAGTCTTTGTTCCACGCAGAGAGACTTCAGACTGTGCTCTCCTCCTCACTTCCAGCAATTGTGGCACAGAGGGAGGGAACCGCTTGATTTTGGAGAAAGTTCCGGGTTGGTAAAGATGGGGAGTGGGGTCGAATATAAAAACGGCCATTTGCTGGAAGCAAGAGGCTGGGGGTTTGGAGAAGCGGTAATAGGAAGACGGTGACCGAGAGAAAGGTGGAGATCACGAGTGAAAAAGCGGGAGAGCCAGAATAAGAAGAGGCTCTGCCTCGACAGCAGAACCTTCCCTCGGCTCCCCGACGTTCCCCTCCGGACTTCGGAGCGAGGGAACCAGTTCGTGGTTGCTAAGGGGCGGCCCCGGAAGTGACGGGCTCCGGGTTTGTTGACAGCGGCGGCGGCGGCGGCGGCTGAGCTTGAGACCTAAGGACCGAGAGGCGGACGGAAGAGCTGGGATCGGATCCGGGAGGACGGGCTCGGGGCCCGGAGCCCAGAGCCAGCAGCGGCCGGGCGGGCCGGCTTTCGCCCCGCCCCAGCACCGAGGGAACAGACGTGCCGCCGACAGCCGGGAGAAGGTGAGTGCGGATCCCCCCCCCCCCCCCCCCCCCCCCCCCCCCCCCCCCCCCCCCCCCCCCCCCCCCCCCCCCCCCCCCCCCCCCTCCGTCTGCCTGGACTCTCCAGACTCAGGGATCCATTGGATTCCCCTCTTCCTCCGCCTCTAGTGGATCCTGGAAAACACCCGACGAAGCTCTGGGATAACCTCACTCTCCCTTCCTCTAAATGCCAACCGGATCAAATAAATCCATTGGGATCCTTAATCTGGGATCCACTAGATTTTTCTCCCCGCTCCCTCGTGCGCCCACCGGATCTAGTAGATTCCTGACTCCTGGTGCAAGATTCGCTGCCTTCCCCACTGTCTCTGCTGGATCTTAGATCGGGCATCCTCAACTAGTCCCTCCATCCCCAGGTCCCATCTCCTATCCCTGCTGCCTCCCTCCGCCTTCTACTAAAGGCTGCTAAGGAAACCACTCCGGGGCGACTCCTCCCCACCTCCGCCCCGACTTTCTCCCAGGGTCAGCACCACCCGAGGATGAAAGCTCTCCCCACTCTGCTTCCCCGCCCCCCCACCACTATACTCACGTCCCCACCCCCTCGGTGCAAGATTTCCCTTGGTCTCTCCATTTTCCCTCAACATTCCCACTCCCCCAGTGGAATGGTTCTGGAAAGCACTGCGTTCTTTTGGCTGGGATAAGTGAAATCCACTTCGTTTTAGAATTGGCTGTTAACTCTTTCCTCGATCTCCCCCTCCCACTTCCACCCTCAGTGACATGGTTAAATGACTGGGGATATTGGTGGTGTATCTGTTCTTATTTTTCTTTTATCTTCTCTGTGGACAAAATTATGGATGATGGAGTTTGAGTGCTTTCCTTTCACTCCGACCCATGTGGTACTGAGTCTCCAAGCTCAAAAGTTATGGACTGCTTCCAAGTAATGTAATGTTTGTAGTAAAGGGAACACAACACTTTTGGGGAGTTAGAAAAACACGGCAGTAACAATCCACTGAGGCTCTGTGGCTGGTGCCTCGTTTGAGGATTTTCTGTTTCTTATTCTTTGAGGTTCTCCCTCTGATTCCTTGGAATAAGGGAGTGGAAATTGCCTGAGAATTTCCACTAATGGCACCAGAATCATTTCAGTTCAGGTAAATCTGGTAAAAGTAAAACAAAACCAAAAACAAATATCAAAAACAGCCTTGAAAAAGACATGAGATCACAAAAGTGCAACCTAAATTCTAAGGCATATGTATCAGTGGAGCAATCCTATCTCCTTTTTGTCTTGGTAATGGGAACAGGATGGGGCTGGATAGAGGGAAGAAATATGGACATGGTACCAGCCTTGTGTCTTTTTTAGCTATGGTAGAGCCACCTCCTTTCCTCGCCCTCCCATACTCTTAGATTGCGCTGCTGTGGTGGGTTACGGGGCTGGAGCAGGACGGGCCAAGATTGTTGGTATAGGGGTAGATTAACGAACCTGGAGCCATAAAGATTTGAGTTTGAATTCTGCCACAAATACTAGCTCAGTAATTCTAGGTAGATCACTTAACTCCATATACTTCAGTCTCCTCATCTATAAAATAAGGATAATAATAGCACCTATGTTAGGGAGTTGTGAAAATCAGTTGAGATAATTTTTTTTTTGTTTTTTGTTTTTTTTAATTTTTATTTAATAGCCTTTTATTTACAGGATGTATACATGGGTAACTTTACAGCATTAACAATTGCCAAACCTCTTGTTCCAATTTTTCACCTCTTACCCCCCCCACCCCCTCCCCTAGATGGCAGGATGACCAGTAGATGTTAAATATATTAAAATATAACTTAGATACACAATAAGTATACATGACCAAAACATTATTTTGCTGTACAAAAAGAATCAGACTCTGAATTATTGTGCAATTAGCTTGTGAAGGAAATCAAAAATGCATGTGTGCATAAATATAGTGATTGGGAATTTAATGTAATGGTTTTTAGTCATCTCCCAGAGTTCTTTTTCTGGGCATAGCTAGTTCAGTTCATTACTGCTCCATTAGAAATGATTTGGTTGATCTCGTTGCTGAGGATGGCCTGATCCATCAGAACTGGTCATCATCTAGTATTGTTGTTGAAGTATATAATGATCTCCTGGTCCTGCTCATTTCACTCAGCATCAGTTCGTGTAAGTCTCTCCAGGCCTTTCTGAAATCATCCTGTTGGTCATTTCTTACAGACCAGTAATATTGAGATAATATTTTGTAAAGCGTTTTTTGCAAACCCTAAAGTACCACCCTGGATGATTAGAACAGATTCATAGAACCCATTAAGTGACTAAATTCTAAGATGAATGACCTTTGAAATGAATTTAAAAGATCACTTGTCTTCCAAATCCAAGGGCACTTGGTCAACTCCTTCAGGTCACTTACCATGAGGCATTAGGTTTTCCAAAAGAGATTTTGCTTCTTGGCTTAAATAGTGTGTCTTCCTCCTTATGTTCCCAATCTCTCGAAACTCCTTTATAATAACAGGACCGTGAGGAGTTTTCAAAACATTTTTACATTTCACTAGAAATTAACAATAACCCTTTGAGATAGTCAAGGCATGGATTCTTTATTTATACATAAGGAATCCTAGGTTCACTTTGACTTGTATGTGACTATGCACTTATTTTAGTAATGAACTAGGACTAGAACCCAGCTATCTTAATTATAGTGCCAAAGCTCAGAAGTAGTGATATCAGTGTCTTCTCCAGAGATTGTCTTGGCCAAGGGTTCTCATCCATAGTCTTATGTATGAATAAACAGAATAAAAGGCAGTAAGACTTCTCTACCCACTCCCAAGTTTAATGCTGGGAAGCAGGGAGCACATAAAACCTTTCTACACCTCTGATTGCTTACTGGTTTTAACTTTCTATGTTGACTCAACTGTATGCTCTCAATAAAAATATAGCTGGATATTGTTCTAAGACTTTATAGCTTTAAGTTTACTCTATCCTCAACTAGCTAATTGGAATGTATCTATCAGTTATTTTATTCAAAGCATTTTGCAAGGTACTATGGGAGAGATACAGACAAATATTTTTTAGACTTTATAGTCTAACTGAAGAGCTCAGATAAATAATAATATAAGGCTATCTTAAGTGCCAAAAGAATGAAATGGATAATAAGAGGTATAGGGATTCAAAGGAAGCTAAGAGAAGCCTGTCGTCCATAAAGAAGAAATTGAGACCCACATAGAAGACTCTTTTTCTTACCCATGTTTGATGACAGAAGAATAATAGAGTCAAGAGTGTGCCCAGGCTTTTGGGATCCCATTCTGACCTAGTACATCCACCCTTTACTTCTTTGGAATTGTGCCAACAGCCACATGCTTTCCTTCCTTTTCTCCACAATTTCTACCTCAAGATCTTTAAGTCATTCTCATTTCTGAATCTAATCTTAATGTCATGGATTTTGTCATTCTCTGCCCCTCATTTCTTGTCTGATGCCCAGGCTGAAGTGCTCACTGACTCCCAGGATTCAGTAGTAGTTTCCTAAGTACCAAGAGAATCATTGCACTATATGGGGATTTACACTCTGACCTCTTTGATCTAACCAGACTCTCTGGACTGGCTGCATCTTTTTTTCCCCTATGGGTTGGACCAATTTTGCTCTATTATTTTTTTAGTTCTGGAGACCTTCCAGCCTCTATAAATAGGGCATTTGTTTTGATTTTCCCCTGAGTGTCTTAGTTAATATTTCACAGGGCCAAAGCTGCTCCAAGGCCTTGCCTTTCCCTTCTTCATCAAAAAATATTTAACTTCTCTTTGAGGTTGAGTTGAATTGAATCTGGAATTATCCTTCTTCCACCAACTTTGGGAAAATTGCTTATTCTCTGTGGACCTCAGTTTCCTTTACATCCATTCCCTCAACCCTCATTAAACAGCCATTATCTTTAGTCTCTGGGGACTAGAGAAACACAAAAGATTATTATTCTTCAGTGATCTGTCATTGTTATCTTTTTTTTTTGGGGGGGGGGGCTTGTCATCTACTGATGGGTTTCTGGATTGGCCATGATATATGATGGGGTCCTGAAGAACCCTGGGATAGGAAAAGGGGGAAAGGGAGCCTTGCATTTTGCCACAGTTAGCACAAGTGTTGCAACTATTGAGAATATTGATATGTCTTGGTGCCAGGTTCTCTAATCCCAGGAGAATCCTCTGATGACTTGGGAACCAGGCATCTAAGGGGACTGGTGTGCCCAAGCTTCCTTAGGCAGTCAGTTTTCTTGGTCCCTGAAAATGTAGAGAATGGGGCATCACTTGGTCTTTAGTCCTTAATCAGTAAGCCAAAAGTGTTCACTTTCTCCTGAAATTTTAAAAGAACATTTTGGAATCTCCTTTGTCTCTATCGCTCCCTACTTCCTATAATATTTATCTGTGTTCACATCATATCTGTCCTGTAGTAGAATGGAAGCTTCAGTGTAAGTTTGCTTTTTTATCACCTAGTGACTAGCACAGTGCCATAAATATAGTGGGTACTTACAAGTTTGGTGAATGCATGAGTTCTGTCTCTTATTTCTAGCACTGCCTCTGTTTCTAACACTACAGTGTTAAAACAGAAAAAAAAGGTAAGATATGGTCTCTTTTCTTTAGGAGATGACAATCCACTCTAATTAGAGAGATAAGACATGAAATAGTTATTTGATAATTCAGAGCAGATTGTGTTTTAGTGCTAAATGGTTAGTAAAGGCTATAAGTACCATGAGGATTGTAAAAATCTGTAGATCATTGGTTTTAGAATAGAGTTGGAGAAGTTCTAAGAAAAACTATGTGAATTGACCCAGACTAAAGGATTGATAATATATAGGTACAAATGTGTGTACGAATCTAGCCATGGGAGCACGATTGCGCATAATATTCAATGGATAGTGAGTAGATTGGCATAATTGGAAGAAAGTGTCCATGTTAAGTGGCAATGAGTATTCTGAAAACCTGAAATGCTAAGCAGAGTAGTTTGGATTTCATCCATCCTAGCAGAAAGGTAATTCTCTGCTAGCCTTGGAGTTCCTTCTTTCTTTCTCCCCCCCTAAACTTGAGGACAATGGAATTCAGGCACCACTGGACATTTTGTGAGAAAATAGTTAATATTGGCAAAGTAAATCCATACCCTAGCATCCTGTTTACTGTACCGTCCCCTGAGGGTGTCACGTCGCCAGAGGGACAGTTGGCACAATGGACTTATTATATTAGGTACATAAGGCTAGTGGGAACACAGGCCCAGTGCCCAGGGCTGCACAAAACCCACTCTGTCTAAAACTGCCAGAAGGTGAAGCATAAGTGGGTAGCCAAGACTTGCCTCCTGAGGCAAGGATCCCCAAGGGATTGGATTGCTTGGAACAGTCCTAGTAGTGGGATCGTGAGATAGCTTTCTTCCTTGCAAAGGCCAGCAGGTGCCTGAGAAAGGATAAATGGAGTAGGGCTGGAAGAATTGAATCAGTCCTAACAGGCTAGCTTGCCATGTCACAAGCATAGTAGGGGAATAGAAACCACTGAACACATCCAGGAATATCTAGGATAGTGAGGTCTCTAGCCCAAGAGACCTAAGGTCTGTTGGGTGAGGAAGGTATTATTCCCCAGAAAAGAAATGTGCAGTTTTATAATCAGTTTTTTCAGATTGGTAAGTGATGGAAGGTGATATAACACAGACTCCAATATCTTACTCAAAATTTACCTTGTGACCAACTTGGGAAGGAGTTTGACCAGACCCTGGATGAAAGACTTAGAATCCATGACCAGGAGCACAGGAGGTACTAGGCTCCTCCTAGTAACCATCTAAAATACATGACAAATCAGCATCCCTAAAAGTTCTTAGCTGGGATCCTGCACACTTTTCATTTACCCACACTCATCAGCATATGTAATGTATTCATCCCCCCACACTACAAATATATCCCATTCATGTACATCACTTCCCAAAAACTTCTTACCTAGTTGACAAACCAAAGATCCCAGCCTTTCCAACTTTCCCAGCCACTCCAATTCCTCTCTAGCTTTTGATCTTAGTGGTAACTACTAACCATCAGGCTTCCAAACCAGAGGGGAAAGAATCCAAAGAAAGCTGGGAATAACAGGGTCCTGGGATGAGAATGTACTCATATATCTGGCAGTTAGGAACTGGGCCAGTCAAGAAAGCCACCTCTAACCCGGAGGGAACAAGTAGGCCATCCTACTTGTCCTACTTGGTCCTATTGTGGACCATGTTTTCCACTATCAGAAAGATAGGGAACAGTCTAAAGCCACTTTCCAGTGTCCTAAAATGTTTAGTTTAAAAGTTGGTGAGAATTGTGGGTACAAGAAAGACTTTCAACAAATAACATAAGAATGTGGGTATAAAGACTAAAATGAGGTCTATGCGTTGATGGCTCATCTTATTCCTGTTGAAGAACTACATCACAAGCTCAGATTCTTAGCTTGGTCCCAATTCTAGGAAACTCTTGTCATTAAATGCTTTAAGACCCTTTGTCTAGGCTCACAAAGAAGCCTGATCTTTGATCAGTTGTGTTTGTGTCCATATTTGCTAAGGGGACCCCCTAAGCCCAGTAGAGGAGATTATTTCAATTGAAACAGGCCAGGTTTGTGGCTCATCTCCTTGTTTTCCTTGTTACCAGGCTGTCTCTACCTCAAATGTCTCTGTGACTACCACCAGGACAGGACTCCCTATCATCCCTGGGGCACCCACGGCTCAAGCCATACGCCTGTGCCCCAGCCCCAGGATGGCTTCGGATAGCCCTGAGTCCCTGATGGCACTCTGCACAGATTTCTGCCTACGAAATCTAGAGGGGACCTTAGGTTACCTACTGGACAACGAGACCTTGCGGCTGCACCCAGATGTCTTCCTACCCAGTGAGATCTGTGACCGGCTTGTCAATGAGTAGGTCAGGGGTTAATGGAGGTTGGGGGTAAAATATACATGTGCATAGGGGTTTGTTTATGGTAAATGAATACATATATATAGAGATGATTGTGGATGAATGAAAGTATTCAGGATTCCAGTTGAAAACTCCTGGGTATTCCAATCTCCCATTTTTTTAAAGATGAGTATCAGGAGGAACTTAATGCCTCCAACTATGAGCTTGGTCTTGGATCCTAAGTCTTTACTCTGAAGACCAACCTAAATGTAAAATGGCTTATTTACAGGCTGGTCACAAGGAACCAAAGCCCAAATTGTGTTGGTCACAATTTTTCAGCCATAACATCTCATGAAGACTATCCACTAAGGTGTAGTGAAATTACAGTAAAAGATAATTTTGCTGCATGAAAATCGGGGATTAAATTATACTATGATGAAATGGTAATAATAATACTCTGTATTTGTATATAGTTTACAAAGTATATTCATATCTATCATTATATTTCATCTTCACAACAATCCAGGGCCATAGACAGGGCAGAAGTTATTTCTCCCATTTGACAGATCAGGAAACAGGCCTTCTGGAAGAGATGAGACTTGAACTAGGTCTTAAAAGAGAAGAATAGGGTTTGTATTGACAGAGAAGAGCTGGGAGGACATTCCAAGTACAAGATATTGCCCTTGTTCCATCTCCTAACCCCAGGACTAAGCCATCCCTCTTCCTCAGGTATGTGGAGCTAGTCAATGCTGATTGTAATTTTGAGCCCCATGAGAGTTTCTTCAGCCTTTTCTCAGACCCCCGAAGTACCCGTCTCACTCGTATTCATCTTCGAGAGGACTTGGTGCAAGACCAGGACCTGGAAGCCATTCGAAAGCAGGTAGGCGGTATGAGGCCTATAGATAAGATTGACCCAGGCAGAATCTCAAATAAACTAATAAAGAGAATTGGGACATACGACTATTAGGACTCACTTATCACATTCTGAAATTTTAAAGCAAAAATGAGAATGCAGGAAGGTAAGATTTAGATGATAACTGGAATAATTTTAGAGAAAGGAAATCTTATTTTATATAAGTGGCTATCAAATTTGGAATATATTACCTCTGATGGCATATTCTAAAAAATAGAAATAGAAACATCAGAGGCTTGTCTAAGTCACTGAATGTCCATACCAGAATATTTATCAAGGGAAATTTGGGGGCTGACCTTTACTTTTTTTTTTTTTTTTTTTTTTTTTATTTAATAGCCTTTAATTTACAGGATATATACATGGGTAACTTTACAGCATTAACAATTGCCAAACCTCTTGTTCCAATTTTTCACCTCTTACCCCCCCACCCCCTCCCCTAGATGGCAGGATGACCAGTAGATGTTAAATATATTAAAATATAAATTAGATACACAATAAGTATACATGACCAAAACGTTATTTTGCTGTACAAAAAGAATCAGACTCTGAAATATTGTACAATTAGCTTGTGAAGGAAATCAAAAATGCAGGTGTGCATAAATATAGGGATTGGGAATTCAATGTAATGGTTTTTAGTCATCTCCCAGAGTTCTTTATCTGGGTATAGCTAGTTCAGTTCATTACTGCTCCATTAGAAATGATTTGGTTGATCTCGTTGCTGAGGATGGCCTGATCTATCAGGACTGGTCATCATCTAGTATTGTTGTTGAAGTATATAATGATCTCCTGGTCCTGCTCATTTCACTTAGCATCAGTTCGTGTAAGTCTCTCCAGGCCTTTCTGAAATCATCCTGTTTGACCTTTACTTTTTGAAGTTGTTGTCAGGGCAGACAACCCCCTCGGACTTTATCATAAAAGGAGCCATGGTTATATTACTGATATAATATTGATAATAATGATATAATATTAGTGATATTAACATCAATTGAATATAGATTAAACTCAGCTCAGTGTTAGATGCTTTCATGATGGGGAGACTACAGCATATGGGAGGGAAAAGGAGATAAGATTGGAGGCCAATATAAGATGCCATGTTTGTTCTTGGTCTAGTTGAGGAAATAATATGTATGCCAATATAGGTTGTTTTTTTCCCTAGATTTAATATAGTTTCATTTATTTTGTTAAATACTTCCCAGTTACACATAAAAATTGTTTTCACTTTTTAACATTTCTGTTTCAAATTTTCTCCCTTCCTCCTTCAAAAAGCAAACAATTTCATATCGGTCATATATGTTACATTATGTGACATACATGGTACAAGCTAGAAAGGTTTCCATGTTTATCCTGCCTCATATCTTTTGTATTTGTTAATAGTGATAATTCATATTTGTGTGTAGCACTTTAGTTTTTTTTAAAGGACTCTCACTTCTGTTATCTCATTTGAGCCTCACAATATCCTCAATGATATGGTTAGGTCCCTAGTTTTATAAATGAGGAAACTGAGGATGTTCAACAAGGATGAAATGACTTGTGACTTTCTGTCACAAATGACAGAATTGAAATTTGAATGCAGGCTTTTGATGCCTGTTCCATCCCATTACCTGCTGATGCCATATGGAAAGGGGGAGGACAAGGAGTAGTTGTGATTCTTACACATCTCCCTGGCTTTCTTAGGATCTGGTTGAATTATACCTGACCAACTGTGAGAAGCTGACTGCCAAGAGTCTACAGACATTGGGTAGTTTTAGCCCCACCCTGGTGTCCCTGAGCCTCTTTGGATGCCGAAACATCTTTTATGAAGAGGAGAATCCTGGGGGCTGTGAAGATGAGTGTGTGGTCAATCCCACCTGCCAGGTACTGGTTAAGGACTTCACATTTGAGGGCTTCAGCCGTCTTCGGTTCCTCAACCTTGGTCGAATGACTGAGGGAATTCCTGTAGAATCTCTTCTTCGACCCCTCCGATCCCTGGCTGCCCTGGACCTTTCAGGCATCCAGACCAGTGATGTGGCCTTCCTGACTCAGTGGAAGGATAGTTTGATGTCTCTAGTTCTCTACAACATGGACCTATCTGATGAGCATATCCGTGTCATTGTTCAGCTTCACAAACTTCGGTGAGCCTTTTTTTTTCCCCTTTCCTCATTATCCTTTCATCTACATACTCTAGGACAGAAAAATAAACTTTCTGGGGACCCCCAAAAAAAGGACCTTTCTGGTGACCTATAGTTTTCTTAGGGTACAGATAATTCAGGGACTCTGAGTCTTCTTTGGAACAGAGGGCTGTTTCAGAGGTAACTATATTCTCTGGTCCTCAGATATGAGACAGGTGCTCATTTTTGAGAAACTTTGCCCCTCCATCGCAGACATACAACTGAACTTGATTATTCTGGAGCATATCCAAGTCCCAGCATGTTTCTTCCCAGAATGGTCTGGATCAAGGGAATATCATGCACCCAAGCAAACCAGCCCCTGACCTCTTGGACATCCTGTTGTCCTCCAGGCACTTGGACATCTCTAGAGACCGCCTCTCCAGCTACTATAAGTTCAAGCTGACAAGGAAGGTGCTGAGCCTTTTTGTTCAGAAGCTGGGAAATCTGGTATCACTGGACATTTCTGGCCACATGATGCTAGAAAACTGCAGCATCTCTAAGATGGATGAGGAAGCCGGGCAGACCAGGTAGGAACTGGACAGGCTGGACTAAGTAAAGTATTCCAGTCCATTTTCTTCAAGGGTTGGCCTCCCTTTGGGCTCTGCCAAGCCATGGTGTTATGAAGAAAGCCCAGAGCTCACTCAAGATAGGATGCTATATTTCATTTCCCTGACCCCTGATCTCCTGAGTCTCTCAATGTCCTGTGATCATCCACTGGAAAACAACTTTAATTATTCAGGCACAGGAGGCTTATTGCTTTGATTTGGATGGAATCTTTCATGAAGGAGTTTGGATAAATTCCCAGGTTACTGGAAAGGGTTTCTAAGAGGTCAAAGCTATTTTCTTTACTCCTTAAAAAACTACAGAAAATGTAGCAGATTCACAGCATTCCTTCCCCCTACTTCCCTGCCTCATACTGACCATCAATAAGCAAATATCCAGTATATTTCAAGGAAATCCTGGAATCTGGCACTCCCTTGTAGCTCATTTAAACACCCAAAGGTACTAAGAAGAAGGGTTAGCATTGCCACACTGTGTAAAATCTACATTCAGCCTTTCAGTTTGAGCAGGGTCTAGAGTGGTTCTTTATTGTTATGGGGAAGAATTTGCATGTTCCCATAAGTACTGCAGCAAGTGACCTCTTGGGGGGCATCTCTCCCCAGCATCGAGCCTTGTAAGAGCAGCATCACCCCCTTTCGGGCCTTGAAGCGGCCTCTGCAATTCCTTGGGCTTTTTGAGACCTCTCTGTGCCGTCTGACACACATTCCAGCCTACAAGGTAAGAGTCAAAGAGAGGACAAGGTAGCTTATGATTTTGTAAGGAATCCCTCCTAACTTTCCCCTAATCCCTGGCACTAAAACCCTACAGCAGGTTTGGCAGGAAGAAAGCTCTGAATTGCCAGAAAAAGTGAGGACTGCTCTCTTAAAATAGGAAGCTCAAGTATAAAGAAATCTACCTCATCGAGGCTAAAATGAGTAGGAGATCCTAAGATGTGAGAATTCAGTTAATGCAGGTCCTTGTGATTCTCTCTGCTTTGCTCTCTGGGCAGATCACTGAACTGAATGCCCCTTTTCATCTTCCCCTGCATACCACCAGGTGAGTGGTGACAAGAATGAGGAACAGGTGCTAAATGCTATCGAGGCTTACACAGAGCATCGGCCAGAAATCACCTCTCGAGCCATCAACCTTCTCTTTGACATCGCCCGAATTGAGCGTTGCAATCAGTTACTCCGAGCTCTGCAGGTCAGCCCAACCCTCAACCCAGAGTCCCTCCCTATCTCCAGCACCTTCCATGGCTTCTTCTATTGCAGAACTTCCCTACCCTGAAGCCACAGTGTTCTGGCACAACTATCCTAGTTCCTTCCTGCTATCATTCTCTTGGAAAGGACTCTATGCTTTATAAAGTCTTGTCTGTCTTGGTCCCAGAGAAAGTCTGAAGCACTCTTGGTTTTTTAGATCTGGACTGAAATTGGAAAGGAGGTCCTGGAGCTGTTTGTCATCTCATGGTTGGGGGAGGTTTCTGGGGTTCAGTCACCACCTGAGCCAACGTTGCCCTGGGATATGACAACGAGGTGTAATTAGTGCAGGTCCTGCACTGCTGACAAGGGAAGGGAGAATGAACACACCTGAGTTATGAAGGGCCTGTTGGACCAGCAACCAGGAGGTCCAGCTCCCAATGCCTGGCTGCTTGTTTCCCAGAACTGCCTTCTCCCCTCAAGTTTATCGATATTCATTATAGCCCAATGCCTTGCACATAGTTGCCATAATTGAGGTGAAGAAGGGAGGCTTACTTACAAAGACTGTTTGCTTTTGGTTTCAAATTAAGATAGAGTCTCCTCTTCCTGGCTCTCTTCTTCTCCCTGAACAGCTGGTCATTACCGCCCTCAAGTGCCATAAATATGACAAAAATATTCAGGTGACAGGCAGTGCTGCGCTCTTCTACCTGACCAACTCAGAGTACCGCCCCGAGCAGAGTGTCAAGCTCCGCCGGCAAGTCATCCAAGTGGTACTCAATGGCATGGAATCCTACCAGGAGGTGACGGTAAGAACCCTAATCTTTAGTCATATATCTGTCAAGGTCAGAGATGCAGGGCTTTGAAGAGCAAATTCGGATGGCATGAATTGAGTTCTGTCCACATTCCATCGCGTGTTGGTCTGCACTAAGGGAACTTTCAGTTTAATGGGGAAGATAAGGCAGAAATATATGATACTTACATAAAGGCATTTAACAAAAAGGTGATTTGTAATACAAGAGAATGCCAGCAGACTGGTCTGCTCAAGATTCCCTTAGTTCAGCATTGGGTGGCTGGTTCCCATCTCTTTGAATAGACTGCCCTTCTTCCCTCATCTCTACCTTTAAGAATCCTTAGCTTCCTTCAATTGAACATCTACCATGTCCAAGGAACTGTGCTAACAAGAATAAGCCAAATTGAAACATGGTTCCTGCTTTCAGATAGCTTCTACTTCTTCAGCCAAGATGCTTCCTCCTCTGCAGCTCTTTTCTATGTCTCCCTCTGGCTGTCCCTCTCCTTTTTTATGTGAACTTTTATTTACTTAGCTGATTACTATATATACTAGTAGAAGCCAGAAACTATTTTTCATTCCTCTGTTTGTATCCTCTGCATCTATTAATGGTGTTTTATATAGCTGGTGCATGATAAATGTTTGTTGAAGTAAATTGAAAATTGCCCCTTTCCCTAAGAACCTAAGAAATGGTATTGCCTATTACAGTATTTCCTCTATTTGTCTTAATCTCCAGACTCCATGTTTATCCTTGTTATAATAAATACAGCCTTACCCATCAATACTTCCTGCTCTATCTCATTGTATCTTCCCCTCTACTCAAGTGAAACTATTCACTGTCCTTGGCATCTATTGTTAATTCTCTTAGTTCTTCTACTAGCCTTTATTCATGGTTATTCCCTATCTGGATTGCCTTCCAACTACCCTCTCCCTGACTCCTCAACTCCCTCATCTTCCAGGAAGACTTCTCCAACCATCCCAAGCCACAGTTCTGTCTCCTTCTTGAGTTAACACTACATAGCTTAGTACCTATTTTTTTTAACATTCTTTTGTGATATTATGTTTCATAGCTAGATTGAGCTCTTTAAGGGGCAGGGGCTTCTTTTTTTTCCTCCTAGCATCTAGCTGCTGGGGCTTGAGAAAGACTTGATTAATTTGTGATTGATCTATGTATGTGTCTGAAATAGGGTGCCAAATAGGGTTAGTTCTGGGAAGTCTTCATGGAGAAATTGGAGTTAAGGGAAAGGGAGGGGTAGGAAAAGAGTCAGGGTGATGGGACATGACTGAGCACCACTTTCCGGTCCACCCTCCCCAGGTTCAGCGGAACTGCTGCCTGACACTCTGCAACTTCAGCATCCCAGAGGAGCTGGAGTTCCAGTACCGGAGGGTCAATGAACTCTTGCTCAGCATCCTCAACCCCACTCGACAGGATGAGTCAATCCAGCGAATCGCTGTGCACCTCTGCAATGCCCTTGTCTGCCAGGTGGACAATGACCACAAGGAGGCTGTGGGCAAGATGGGCTTTGTCATGGTGCGTGAAATGTCTGGGGTTGACAACCTAACCTCTTTAATGCAGGTCCTTTTCTGCCAATAGGAAACTTCTCTGGACTACATGAATTCCCTCCGTGATATCTAACTTGTACTTCTTCCTGCCTTTGGTAGAGGGCAAAGGAAAGTGTTTTGGGGAAATAGGACGTAGTGTGTCATTTAGCTTAGATAGCAGGATTTTCTAATTATGAACATTTGGTAAGTATTGCAATGGATGAACAAAAGATGTTTGGGGTATATCTTCCATTAGAGTGCCTTCAAAATAGACTTGATACTTGCCTGCTTGAGTTGATTTAAACAGGACAAGATTAAATAGCCATAGAGATCCCTTCCAGTTTTAGGATTTTTTGGAGTCATGATTGGATACCTACTTAGTAATTCATTTTCTCTGCCTACAGACCATGCTAAAGTTGATTCAGAAAAAGCTAATGGACAAAACAGTAAGTTCTTAGATAATAATTATCAGCTCTTCTTCCCTTCAACAAATGGAAATGGTTTGTTCCATGGGTGGGATTGGTCCCTCCTCAGAACTCCTCATGGGGAAGTGGTATGATAACTTTTAAATGTCATTTCCTCTGTGCGATAGTCGGGCATCCGTAACCGCCGTTCCTTCTATCTTGGTAATAAGGGCATATTTTATCCCTGGGAAATAGCAGAGATTGATCCATTGTTTCCCTCTGCAGTGTGATCAGGTGATGGAGTTCTCCTGGAGCGCCCTGTGGAATATCACTGACGAGACGCCAGACAACTGTGAGATGTTCCTTAACTATAGTGGCATGAAGCTCTTCCTGGAATGCCTAAAGGTGAGTGCCCTCTGGCCAGCCTGGCTGAGCATATGTCATCCCAGGGGCATTGTCCTCTTTGAGACTTCCTGGGAATTGGGATTTGGATGTTGTAATTCCAGCCCTCTATTCCCAGGTCCCACTTATCCATTCAACCAGGCAACAGCTATGACACAGGTACACTGGGCTGCCATCACTGAGTCCATCCCTTTGGGGGATGATGTCATTATCAGTCATCCTATAGAGGTTTGTATTGGCGAGGCAGGGTGGCTTTCCTTGATAAAAGTTTAAAGGTTAGGTCTATTTCAGTTTCTCTTAGTATTCATATCTTGGCTTGGCTATTTAGAAAACGTGACCACTTTTCTTTAACATTCTGGTTGAACATTCCCTTGTAACAAAGAAATGAAGTTGAGCAAATAAATGAACACCTAGGCCACATCAGAAAATATCTGCGTCATTCTGTATTCTAGCACTTCTGAAGAAAAGTCAGCAGATTTGCTTTATCATCACTTGGGAAGTTTCAGTTGATCACTTCAGATTTCAAAAGTCTTTCATGTGTTGTCCAAACTCTTTTTCAGATCCATTTATATTTCTAGTTTCTTGGTGTTATGAATTCCATTATGAGACTTACTGCTCATTGTGAGAAATAACTTATCTTGCTCTGGTTTCAAAAGAGGCCTTTTCATTCTAATATTTAGAAAATATTCTATATTTGCCTCTTCCCATGCTGTTTCTGTCTTTGTATAACTTAATTATGTTTTTTCTTAGCATTCATCTTTATAGGCTAAAGAAAATCAGTTTTTCTAATCTGTGTCTAATGTTATCTGTGGTGAGCCTGTGAGGAACACAAGAGAGACTACATAGTCTTATAGTCCCTCTCCTCAAAAAGAATTATAATCTAATTGTGAAAATATGACTCATGCACAAGAAACACTGTGCTAGAAGATTTTGCATTACTTAATACTAAATTATGCAGTACTCACTTTCCTACTATAAAGGTTTACAGAAGGGAGGACCAATGAGCTTGAAAGGAACACTTGATTCAGACTAAAGATACAGTTTGGACAGAGAAATAGGATGAAAAAAGGAACAGAAGTAAAATGAGCAAATATATTGTAAGAACAATTATATGGAATTTTCTTTAGTCTGAACTAGCGTGGGTCTTTTCCCTAATTCTTAATCAGAGACATGGAATCCTGTCAACTTTTTATTAAGAATTTTCTGTACCTTAGGAGAAACTTTTGCTTTAATGGCTACTACCAAGTCTCCTCATTCCCTCTAGCCCACATCCCTGTATCTGCCTCTCTGTCATTTCTCATTTTCCCAGGAGTTCCCAGAGAAGCAGGAATTACATCGAAATATGTTAGGACTTCTGGGAAATGTTGCAGAGGTGAAGGAACTGCGGCCCCAGCTAATGACTTCACAATTCATCACTGTCTTCAGGTTAGTGCTTCCAGAATTTGGCCCCCTCATTTCAGGACTAGTGACCACACTGAGTCAGTCCTAGTTCCTACCAGATTCCAGTTATGTTAGCCAAAACTTTAACCTCTTCTTGTCCTCTTTCTGGTAGCAACTTGCTGGAGAGTAAAGCAGATGGAATTGAAGTATCCTACAATGCCTGCGGTGTTCTTTCCCACATTATGTTTGATGGCCCAGAGGCCTGGGGAATATGTGAACCTCGGCGAGAGGAAGTAGTAGAACGAATGTGGACAGCCATCCAGAGCTGGGACATCAACTCCCGGAGAAACATCAATTATAGGTAAGTTGGGAAATGGGGAGGAAGTCTCCCTATTTGGTATAAGATTCATTACAGAATCTTATACATTCTGTATGTCCCATACAGAAAGCTAAGAAGAAAGAAATGTATTCTATGAGTCTTCTAGTGAAAGATTTAGATAGTTTATTCAGTCCCTTTCTACTGACCCTTTACCTGAGATCACTTTGTCCCAAGACAGAACTATTTCCTTCCTCGACCATAAAAGTTATGTCTTCCTCCTCTTCCTGAAGACTAATGTTTTACAAATTCATAACCACATAGTTTTTACTTGAATCTAACTGTATTTCTTTCCTCTTACTTAATCAACTCACCACAGTGGATTAGTTTGATTTTCTAATTTATTTATTTTAAACATAAATGCAAATTTTAAAAAGGGAAAAAAAATTTCCATGTACACAGCAGAACATGAGAAAATTCAAAATACTAAAGCAATTAATTTCTATTCCAAGAAAGCCTATATATTAAATCCTATACATTATGGGAAATGGAAATGGAAAAGTTGTCCATTTTTGCTTCCTTGTAAGTTTTCTTTTGTTTTCTGCTGTGCATTTTTTACTTTATTTCCCCTCCTCCCAAGAATGTTACAATTAAGCATAGGTATATTTTATATATAATTTATATATGCATACATGTACGTAGACATTTAGACACATAGATAAACATATCCATACATTTATATGCATCTATGTAAGACTGTACTATGCTTATTTCCATTTATCCTCTGTTTCTCTGAAGGTGGGATAGCATCTTCCTTCATATGTCTAGGTCTTTCCATGTTTTTCTAATCTACCACTTCATCATTTCCTATACCACAGTAATATTCTAATCTTATACTATCTAGTTATTTTAAATAGCCTAAAATTTAAAATGAATAAAACTGACATATAATGTAGTTTCCCTGTGTTTCTCTTTTGATTAAATCATTTTAGCTTTAATTTTGTCTGATAATCATGATTACTACTCCTTGTTTTTTTTAATGATAAATTCTACTCCTGATCTTTATTTTATGTTTGTATATATATCTCATTTTTATAGCATTTCCTGAAAGCAATATATTTTTGTGTTCAAAGTTTTAATCTACTATCTGTTTTCATTTTATGAGTGAATTCATCTAATTCATATTCTAAGCTATAATTGCTTGTTCATTTTCCTATTTTCCTCACTATCCTTCTCACCCTATTCCTATCTCTCCTCACTCCTGTGCTTTGGTTCCTCCCCTTCCTTCCTGACTCCTCTACTTTACTTCTTACCCTTCTATTACTTAGCCTTACCCCAGTGAGCTTATTAGTTTGAACCCAAGATATTGAATATAAATATTTTTTGACAACCTAGTTAAACACTGCCTTTCCAATGCCATCACTGTGAATAGCTGGTCCTCTGTAACACAGAAGTCCTTCCTTTTTAACCAGATGCTTTGGAACTTTCAAAAATATATAAAAACATAAGGAGAGCTACTTTATATATAGCAGAGGTCACAGTATTTTTTCTTTTCAGGTCCTTTGAACCAATTCTTCGCCTACTTCCCCAGGGCATATCCCCTGTCAGTCAGCACTGGGCAACTTGGGCTCTGTACAACCTTGTGTCAGTCTATCGTAAGTATCTGTTCATCTGATATTCAGATAGACCCATCTTGTTCAAGAGCTTGGGAGGAAACCTAAGGAAAGATAATCACAAATTATAGCCATCATCCTTGTCTTTAGACCACATAGAGTTGAGCTAGAGTGTACAAGACATACATCTTAAAAGTAATTTACAAGCCAATAGGTGCTGCAAAATGAATGTTTGGGAGACTTGAAAATAGGGGACACAGCCATTATCTCATATGTATTGCAATTAGCCAAGAACTCGGAATCATTTCCAAAACCCCCTTGGTTTTCCACCAAATGAAAAATCATAGTTCTGCCTTGTTGACAGCTTTCAGTTGTTATTGTCAGTACATGGAGCCAGAACCAAAGAAGACATTGCTTGTTCCAAAATCGGTATAAGAGAATTGGATCTTACTGCCTACTTCATCTCCCCAGAGAGGACCTTTACATTGGCCTGAATCATGCTCATAAATCATCCTAGGAAAGATAGGTCTTAGCAGATAGCAAAGCCTTAGAACTTTCAGTCTGACTCATAGCAAACCCACCTTCTATGATGGATCTGCTTTTTTCATTTTGCCAGATCTCTACTTTCCCTCTTTTAGATAAAAGGAAAGTATATTCCTGAATTCCTGAATTGCTTGTTGTCTGAGGGGAAGGGGTAAATGGAGGGAGAAAAATTTGGAACATAAGGTTTTGCAGGGGTGAATGTTGAAAACTATATTTGCATGCATTTTGAAAACAAAAAGCTATTATTTAAAAAAAAAAAAATTTTGTGAGTAAGGCTGAATTTCTGGGCCAAGAGACCTATCTTAATCTGTCTGCCTTTATCACCTACTTCATAGGATATAATAATCCTATAACTAAAAGTAAAATAATGTATGTAAAACACTCTGTGATCCATAAATATTACTTAAATATGAGTCAGAATCTAGAGCCTCTAGACTGTAGGCTCTTCGAAGCCAGGAACTGTTTTTTTTTGTTTGTTTTTTTTTTGTGGATCTTTGTATTACCTACAGTGCCTGAATCAAGGGCCCTTTATTCTGGAGACACTATAGATTCTTGTTGCTTTATCTTTGACTTGTAGTCTCCCTCCCTTCACACAGCTGACAAGTACTGCCCCCTGCTGATTAAAGAAGGCGGCATGCCGCTTCTGAGGGACATGATCAAAATGGCTTCTGCCCGCCAGGAGACCAAGGAAATGGCCCGGTAGGAAACAGGGGAGATGTTTTAATACTTGACTGTGTGCAGCTGTGGTTTGTAGAGGTGGGCTGTATTGGGGTGCTTTATGAAAGGGCAGGGCAGAAATGTACCACCTTGGATGCATGAAATTTGTGTCCTGGAGACCCCAGGCAGCTTGAGGACATTAGAATGTGGAATTAGAACAAGGACAGCTAAACTGGGTAAGGGGAGCATGAGCTGGATAATGGACACCAGTGTCACATTGGGAGGTGGCAGGATGGCCACAACCCAGGAAGTCATGGTTGTATTGCCAAACTCTCTGGGGAGATAGGGGATTGTCTTCATTTTTTGAACCAAGTTATCTTGTTTTCCCCAATTCTCCATTCTATTTTGTCATCTCTGAATGTTGGCACCAGATTAGAATTTTTTATTGTTATTGGTCAAAGACTGTTGTAAGACTTATAGAGCAAAGAATAGATAGAGTATGAGCTTTAAAAACAAGTAAGAATTAAGACAAAGCAAAATTGGAGTGAATTTATAAATATGAAGCTAAATAACACTTAGAGATGATTTCATAAAATGATTCTCAGACCAGTACCTCAGATGTTAACCAGTAATAACTAAAATTGCTTTATTTCTGGCTTCTTAAATGGCTGGGAACTCTAAAGGTCACCTCTCTTCTTATGCCTGTGCCAGATGAGAAACTTGGCCTTTCTGGTATTCCTTAGAAGTAGTTCCCTTTAGTCCAGTGTTGGAGTAGATGGAGAGCTGAACTTGTCTTAGAGCCCAAGATCTGGAATTAATTCCAACTTCTGACATTTTGGCTATGTGACCTCTGGGAGAGTCACTTTAAAACTTCGTTGCCCCCAGGCAACTTTTTAAATTTCCACTTGCAGAGAAAGAAGTTGGTGATTTCTACTGGTAGAAGTTCCTCACAAAGAGCTTCCTTTGTGGATGAAATCACAGATCTAGACAAGAAAAAAAAAAAATGAACTTAGCATTAGTTTAGGCATTAGAACCTTGGTAGTTGTTTCACAAAAGACCTCCTGTCTCACAGTAGACATTCTTTGCTCAGGTAAAGGAACAAATGAAATCACAATTTTAGCTCTTTCTCTTCTGGGGCTAAAGCATCATTGACTGTTTCAGATAAAAAAGAATGATAGATATGAGCAAGAATTGAACAGGTAGAGAGAGCTGTGCTCCAGAGGGATAGTAGACAAGGAATATAAGCATGAATATTAATCATCGGCCAGCCTGACACTGACCAGATGGTTGTGCAGAATGGAAGAGCACGGTGAGAGGACATGAAACGCTGAGGGATGCAAGGCAGTCCCAATTATGGGGGAAAAAAGGAGGTGGTCAGTGAATAAGAATGACTAAAGGACGATTGGATAAAAGACTAATGAAATGCTTGTCTGCTACAGCATATAGTAGCAGTGGCCCTTTGGGGATAGAGAACAGATGCCCATGGCCTAGTGCCATGAGTCTGATCTTGCTGACTGATATGTCTAGGCATACATCTTTGTCCTTCTGAGAAATAGGAGTCCTAGAGTCCTAGCACCTGATGCTTATTCATGGTACCTTGAAGCCTCCTTTTTCTAGGCCCTACAACTAAATCATACCTCCCATTCTCCTTGTGTCATCCTCAGGAAGGTGATAGAGCACTGCAGTAACTTTAAGGAGGAGAACATGGACACGTCCAGATAGAGGCAATGGGCCCTCCCGATTCTGGCCCGCACAGGTCCCAACTTCTCTCTAAATTACTGTATCTAGGGAGGAATTCTCACCAGCCTGGCTGTCGGAAGGCCCCCATCCTGTGCGTGTGGGACCCCAATGAGATGAAGGTGCACTGGGGGAACTTTTGCACAACCAATGCTTTTCCTTAACATTAGTAAGATATATATATTATATATATATATGCATATATATATATATATAATTTTTTGTTAGGAAGTGTGAATTGAAGTTTTGTGTGTATGATTTCTGTACAAAAACAAAAGAAACATCCCCCTCTCCAAGTCCTTGCAACATTCTTTGGCCTTTTTAAGCCCACAAAGAGCCTCCAATATCCATTCCTTTTTCCCCACCAACTACCCACTGGCTCAAAGCTTGGATTGTGACTTTCAGCTCTCTTCTTTTATTATTTCCACTGTCCCTGCCCACCCCTGGTATCCTATACTAAATCCCTGAGTTAGCTGGGGGACTAGGCTAGGCTCTTGGGCCTGGTGGAAGCAGGCTAGGTGGGGAGGGGGGTTTGAAGGAAAGCAGTAAAAGAACACAGACGGTCTCAGAACAAACCCTGAAGAGGTCCTAGAAAGCTCAGGGTCTTTGGCTGTTGACTGTTAAGAGGCAGGGCACAAAGCCATTCAAAGTGCCAAGGCACAGACAGTGTTGATTAGGAGACTCATCATGGACAGAGGTCATTAGCCTTTGTAAGCTCAGAATTGCCCCTTACCCCTTTGGAGAGTCTTGTACCCTGTTCACTATTCTCCATGGTGATTTTTTGCATTGGTTTTTACAAGCCACAGATATTCCCACTCTGAAGCCATGCTGCTAAGGTAGCATTAAGCTACTTCCTTTCTTCTCCCTCTCCTGCTATGGCCCAGGCCTCTCTCCTTTTCAAATAAAAGAGGAGTGAAGGATCTCTTCTTCCCATAGAAAATAGAGCAGGGACAGATTCCTCCACCATCCCAGCAGATGCACATGCTTAAAATGTCTGCCTCCAAGGCCCTGGAACTACTAAGTGCTTGCCTGTCTCAGGCATTCCTTCCAGGATAGCTGAGCTAGCCATGCTTCCCTGTTCCCCCCTCCCCCCACCCAACTAACCCTTGGCAGCTGACAATCCTGTCACTGCTTCCCTGCAGCGGCTTAGAGCCTGGAGGAATGACTCAGAGCAGCTGGAGGAGACCTGGGGACAGCTGGAGGTGAGAGCTTGCTAAAAAAGAGCCCTCAACTCTAGCATACCTTTTCCCACTCAGATTTGCATTAGAAACTGCATCTAGAGTGGGGCAGCCCCTCTCCCCCAGGCTAACACTGTGGCAACACACATTTCTCCAGACCAGCACAACAGACACTTTTCAGTGGTACAGCCTAACCCGTCCCATTGGGAGCAGGCAGTACCATGGGGCATTGTAATCTCTTGACTTTTCCTTTGGAACCTCTGTGCTTTGTTTTGGACAGTGTGAGACTTGTATGTATTTTTAAACATTTTGTTCCAAACCCTCTTGATTTTTTTTTTTTTGGGGGGTGTAATTTTGAATTGTTTTAAGTTTGGAGGGGGGCCTTGGGAGATTGTCAATGAGAAGTACTTGGAAGCCAACCACTCAGAAAATCTTTTCTCCTCTTCTTCCTTCCTAGCCCCTCCTACTAGCCTTTTCCCTGAGTGTTTAACTCTGTCTGAAACAGGATGTGTAGGAGAATTGAAATATCCCTTTCCTCCTTGGTTTTCTCATGCTCAGCTCTCAACAAGGATGAGCCTGTATTGGGTGAACTCTGAATTTTCCAGTCTTTGTAGTGGGGCTGAGTTTGAGCCATTTGCCAGACCATCCACCAGGGACAGAGCAACCTCCCCCCCCCCAACCTGGACTGTCCCTGCTATGAGGACCTTGGCACAGCCTTTTGCTTTGAAGGAGCAACCAGGTCCAGTGTAAGCGTCTGTAACTTGGGATGTCACAGAAATACATTTTTGTGCAAAGTGGAGGGGGTGTCAAGAGTCTTTATTGGGGAAGGATGGGACTCCTCAGGGCCAGACAACCATACAAGAAATAGGGATTACTTGCCCCAGTATTAATTCATCCACTTTTATTTCATTGATAGTTGTATGGATAGGGAGGGCTGAGTGCCACCTGATGATGGAACAATTTGAGAGACCTCATTTCTATCAAGGAATAGCAACTAACCCATTTCATACAGAAAGATCCCGGGATCCCTGTGACCAGTTTATGGCCCCACAATTTGGTTACATAACTTCTAGAAAATAGTCAAGCTTGTGGAGCCCCATTACAGTTGTGAGCCCCCTGTCTGCTTCTTGAACAAGCCATCTGAGGTGGGATGGCCAGGGGAGCCAGCAAGCCTAGGCTTCGAGTTGCAGCCACCCCTTGGCTGTCTGGCAGCCAGCCCTAGTCACCTACCCTCCAGGTTCCAGGGCACCTCCTAAATTGCTGAGAGCTCTGCGAGGAGTAGCTTCCTCTCATCCAGGAGAAATCACAGGTCTAGTTTCCTGTAGTCTACAACCGAGGCAGAGAGCCGGGAACTCGGTGATGGGACTCTGAGGCCTCTCTGAACCAGTACCCGGGCCTGAGGAGACTGTTCAAAGCTGTGCTTTCGGAGACTGCCTATATTCAATTATGCCTACTCTCTGAGCTCGCGGCTCGGCTACTGGGAAGTTAGAGAACACATGGGCACGAAGAACTACTCATTGTTGGCGTACTCCAAAAGATGAAAAGTTGGGTTCTCAACTAGTGGAGAGACAAGATGAATTTGAAGAGATTTTCTATACTAACGCCCTTCCTTTGGGGGAAGGAAATGACTTGTGATCCTGTGGGAGTTATCTAGGCATCGGGAATGGACAAATAACACATTAGTAAAAGGAGGGAGAAAAGGGCATTCGGGCTGGAGGTTAGGTAGCTCAGGTTCCTGGGAGGAGGGCGGGTGGATCTTCCGGTCCCACCTATCACGCAGGCAGATCCAGTCAATCAACAAACATATTTAGGATCCATGGCTGTGTGTCCTTAAGAAGGTCACATCTATGTGTGTGTGGGGGTGTCCGTAGACACCAGCTACTGCGAGGGATAAGGGAAGTTCCCGCTTGAAAGAACGCCTCCCCTCCCCCCAAGAAACGAAAGAGATTGGGGGGCCATCTTTCTTTAGGGCGATTAAGTTCCGGGGTGGGGCCGGCTGGAAGAGAGGGCGGAGAGTGTGGCCACGCGCGGGGGCGGGTACGTTTCAAAGAACCCTGGAGCGCTCAGCCCGGCTCCGCCCCCGGCCTCCCCTGCACCTGTCTGCTCGTGGAGTCCCGCCTCTCCGGCCCTCAGCCAATCCTCGCTCCAGGCGCTTCCTATAATTCCCGCCTTCCTGTCCCGGCTCCTCTAATCTCCAAGCGCCGAGGCGCGTTCGACCGCCTCTTCCGGGTTTACGGTTGGGTCGGGTGGGGGGCGGGGCCCGGGGGCCGAGGCGATGGGGCCGCGGGCGCTCCTCAGCCCCGGGGTCCTGGTACGAACCGGGCACACGGTGCTGACCTGGGGAATCACGCTGGTGCTTTTCCTGCACGAGACAGGTGAGCCTGGGGCCCCACCCGATAGCTGCCAGACTCCCGTGGGAACCGCCCCCAATCTGGACATCCCTTCCCCACCCCATCCCTGAGAACCCGCATCTGGTGGGTGCCAGCGCCCCAGCACGCGCAGGTCCCGGCCTCAGCCGCTGCTGGCCCGGCGCCCGCTCTCCCGGGACCCCGGCCGCCCGGGGTCGTCTTGTCTCCTCGCCGTCATTTCTTTCTGCCGCTGCCTGCGGGACTCGGCTTCCCTTCCCGAGCATCTCCCGGCCTCTCCCTCCCGCCAGCTGCTTGGGGCCGGTCTCCCCCCCACCTATCCCGGTGTTTGTGGGTCTTTGTCTTCCCCCGCCTCCAGAGCTGAAGCAGCAGGAAGCCCGAGGGGAACTGCTGCAGCCCTTGCTCTTCATCCTGCTGGTGCTCTGCTCACTGCTGCTCTACCTGGCCGTTTCTCTCATGGACCCTGGCTACGTGGGGCCTGATCTGGAGCCCCCATTGAGCCAGCTCCAGGTAACCCCCGCTCCCCTGGAAATGTGGGACAGGAGAGGTTTTCCTCGACATGCTCCCGTGGGTGTCCCCAGTGTCACAGGGAGGGAGCAGAGCTGAAACCAGAGCCCAGATTTCCACTCCCCATGTTTTGTTTATGTGTGGACTGTTCCCAAACTTCGGGGGTCTGAAGCCCCCACTAGGCGACAGCTTCTGTTCCTCTCTGACTTCTCACCCAGAAAGAACCTAAGGAGGAGCAGACAGCGATGATCCCTTCGAGGACACTCCGGCTCCGGCGCTGTGGCTACTGTTTGCTACAGGTTGGTGAAGGAGACACCAGGGGACTGAGACCAGAAGGGACATCGGAGGCAGAACGGTCTCTTTGCCCGAAGGGGCTTTTTGACCTCCCTCAGAGCCAGGAGCTTGTGGAATCGAGGGAAAAGCTGAGGGGGCCACTCAAGTCCCCTCCTCCTCCCTACTCCTGCTTGTCCTGTCTAGATTGTGATCTTCCCCCAGAAGCTTTCCAAACTCTGCCAGTTTTACTTCCTCCAAGAAGTGTTCCTAGTCTTACACCTCTTCTAGTCTTTGTAATCCCAGCAGCCACTCAAATCTAACAAGCTGCCCTCAGGACTAGCTAGTGATAGCCTTGTTGACATTTTTTTGCCCGCATTATTTCTCCTCTTTCCCATTGGGAGCTCTTCCATTCCCCTTAATAGCCCTAGTATCCCTAGCTTCAAAAGTGAACATTCATCCCTGCTCCCGTACTAACAGGCTGTCATAATCCCCTTCCCAACCCCACAGCAGCCCCTTCGTTCCAAACACTGCCGCTCCTGCAAACGCTGTGTCCGTCGTTTTGACCACCATTGCCCTTGGATTGAAAACTGTGTGGGGGAGCGCAACCACCCCCTCTTCTTGGCCTACTTGGCAGTTCAGCTGGTGGTGCTCCTGTGGGGCTTGCACCTGGCCTGGTACGTACCCTCGTCCCTAACTTGGAGATTTGCCCTGCCTCCTTGCCCAGAAACACTTCAGGAGGGATAGGGTCTAGGACAGCCCTACAGTGTGGAGTTATCAAGAATTAATATGTACCCATAGCTTTCTAGATCCTAGGGATAGTCCAGTCCATATGAAGAATAGGTGTGTGTTTCCTCTCTGAAGGATCTTTTTAGTTCAACTGAGAGTTGTTCCCCAATGCTCCTCCTTCCACCCTGCCCCCTGCAGGTCTGGCCTCCATTTCCAAGAGCCCTGGCAGAGCTGGTTGCAACACAACGGTCTCCTTTTTGCTACCTTTTTGCTGCTGGGCATCTTTTCAACTGTGGTGACACTGCTTCTGGCCTCTCATCTCTACCTGGTGGCCAGTGATATGACCACATGGGAGTTTATCTCCCCACATCGAATCGCCTACCTCCGCCACCGATCCGACAGCCCCTTTGACCGTGGCCTTGCTCGAAACCTGGCTCGATTCTTCTGTGGCTATGGGGCAGTGCCCTGGGAGGTACTCTATGCCCAAGAGGAAGAGGGTGAGGCTGTGTAGGGCCTCTAGGAGAAGGGGACAGTAGAAGGCAAGCTCTGGTGGCTGGCATTCAGACTAACATGTGCCTGTCAAAGTTCCACTTAGATTTTATTCCATCTTGTCATTTCTATCCCCATAAGGTTCTAGAAAAGAAGGTCACCTGTTTGCTACCCTTGACCCATTTGTGCCTAAACCCTGGATTCTTTCCCATTCTCCATTCCTGTGGCAGGTTGCTGGCCTCCTGGGAAACCACTGCAGAACAATGCCCCCTCAGGAGACAGAAGTTTCATCCCAGAGGCATATTCAGTTGGGTCAGGACTAGGGACTTAAGACAGTAGGGCTTTTTAGGGCAAACTGGAAACGGTCACAGAGGTAGTGTCAAGGAGGCCTCGGCTGGCTCAAGGCCCAGGGAAGGAGAAAAGAGGAACTGAGGCACCCCCACACCTACCCAGTCTGTTTACATGGGAACTCTTGTTTAGCATAAAGACCTTTGAATTTTAGTTCCCAATGTAGCCTCAGAACTTTTATATTTTTCCTTCCTTCCCCTCGGCATCCCTGGCCTTCCCAATTCAAACCAGTTCCCCTAGGGTTCTGCAGTTTACAAATTTAATAATCCAAAAAGCAGGTAGCTTGTTTGAGGGGGGGAAAAAAAAACACCAGTGCACCCTGCTTTCCACTGTGACCCTTCAGGGGGTGTGTGCTTTGTACAGATATGTTCAATAAATCCTGGCTGCTGACCAGCCTTGGCTCCAGCTGCTGTCACCAGCTCACTCCCCAACTTCCACATCCTCCTCTCATCCTTTCCCAGTCTAGACCTAACCTGGGAAGGGCCTATAACCACTAGAGAAGCCTCTTCCTCAACCTTCCCTGCTTGTCTGCAAGGGAACCAAGGGGAATTAATTGGGACCAGAATAGGATTCATAAATAAGGGAGATCATTCCCTTCCCTGGGGTTGATGATGGCCAATAGCTTCAGAGGGAGGAAAGAGTGCAAAAATTGTGAGAAATAATTCCTAAAGCTTCAAGGTGAGTGGAAGATGGGGTCTGCCCACTGAGGAGAAAAGAATCTACGAGGGGTATATATAGAAGGCCTACCAAGCTTTCTTCTGTCCCCAGGCTGGCTTTGTAAACCCAGCCGGGTAAAGAAGAAAGGGAATGGCATACTATTCAAGGCTGCCCCCTTCTCTGATGGCTCAGACCTCCAGGAACCTGTCTGAAACAAAGTCGAAGCCTCGAAAAGCAGCCTGTTGTCGGGAACTGAGTGGACAGCGGGGATCAGGAGGTGTCAGGGCTGGGGGCAGCACAGTAAACTCTTGGTCAAAGTGGCGTAGGTCAGCAGGTCCATGAAGCAGCGGCACATAGGGAGGCTGAACACGGCAAGAAAGCAGAGCCTCCCAATCTGTTGACTGAGGTTGGGGCAGGGAGAGAAACAGAAGAGAGGTTAAAGGCATCTGCTCCCAGGTACAGTTCCCTTTCTACTGACCAAACCCAATTGCTCTCCCTTTCATAACTGACCCAGGAGTACTCATTCCCAAAGCAAGGCACCAATCCACAAGGATTATGTACACATACCCTCCTGGAGGCACCACCATCTTACCCTGAAGAAAGGATGGACTTTTATTTCCTCTGCATCCTGTCGGCCTGCCCCCAAACGCTTCTCGGGACGCTTCTGGAGTAACTAGGAAGGCAAAGGAGACAAGACTCACTTTAGGCAGCCCCAGGCCTCTTCTCCTTAATCACAATAGCTACTAGACAGAAGTAGGATCTTAATGACTAGGGGTTGATGGAAGAGAGGGGCAAGTTGCTCTGCACCAAGGGTCCTGGTACAGCATCCTGCCTGCCTGGGTGCCCACCTTCTGAATGAGTGCAAGTGCCTCCACAGACAAGAAATGGGGATAGGGAGCTTCTTCATTGACGATGCAGTCAAATACCTCCTCCTCTGTGTCCCCAGGGAATGGGCACTGTGAAGACAAGCATTTCAGGTGAGGGGAGTTAGTTCCTATCAAGTCCCTCCTGCCTGGCTTCATGCCTCAGTAGAAAGGTGCTCTGGCAGGACAGGAAAGAGTGGACTTACCTCGCCCACAAGCATCTCATAAAGCAGCACACCCAGCCCCCACCAGTCTACTGCTCGTGTGTATGATTCATCTATCAGCACCTCAGGTGCCAGGAACTCTGGAGTCCCGCAGAATGTGCTGGTACGGTCTCCAAAGCCCATTCCTGCAAGGCCAACATATCAGAGCAGTGGGTCAAAGAAGTGGAGCTCAACATATACATAAGCGCCTAAATTCTTAATTTCCGATATATAAACCAGGGCAGTTGGGGGTCGGGGGGAACCCGGGGAGAGTCATTTCACACCAAAGTTTCTCTACTCTATGTAAGTAAATTCTTGCCTCAGAATCCTTTAAAGAATACACATATAGCCCCAGTAAATAATAAACAGAAAGACAATTCTTCCCAAGTAGAGCTAAACTGAGTCTGAGCTCATCTAAAGAGAAATCTGAACCAAGAAACGATCACTTAGAATTGACATTTGGAAGTTACATGATGATTTATCCTAACCCTGAAAGCAAGGTACCAAGAAGCCTGTAGTGAGGATTGCTGGATTTCAACCTTTGCCCCCAAACTAAGCTCACCTTCCTTACACAGCCCAAAGTCAGCAATCTTGAGAAAACCTTTGGCATTCAGGAGGAGATTATCCAGTTTCAAGTCCCTGATGACCAAAGGGAAAAATGGAAGTAAGGCAACAGAAGAAACTTAAGAAGATTGGGTCTCAAGAGACCTCAACTAATCAGCTCTGAATTAACGGTCTTCACTTGGCAAGAGCTAGAAAGGCAAGGGTCTTCTTCAACCCCCAGCCAGGATATCTCCCAATGAAGAAGCTCAGACTTGAAGCAGAAGGGTGTCGCAGACTCCCTTTCTTCAACAACCTGAGGATTTACCTGTAAACAATTTTCTTCTCATGCAGAAACTGCAGGCCTAGGACTACACAAGCCAGATAGAACCTGAAGAGAGATCATAGCAATGGCATTTAGGAGACCTGAAAAGAACCCTAGAAAAAGTCTTTAAGATGAGAATGCATGACCTAGGACACACAGGGATCAATAAGCCAGAGACAGGGCAAATGAGAAGGGACCCTTAGAACATGAGGGACAAATAAAGGAGGGATTTTATTCTCAAAAACCCTCTGCACTCATGGCCCCAAAGTCTTGTTGAAATTCTCTTCATGGTGATTAGCTTAGGTGCCACCTTTTCTATCAAGTTTGCCTAGAGCTCCACAGCCAAAAGTAGCCATTTGACTGAAACATTTTGCATCTCTCCTCTGCTATCACTACCTCATCTTATGCTTGGTAGTAGCATTTATACAGTGCTTTTTCTTCATCATGGCACCTCTTCTAAACCTCAAAACCTTATGAGGTAGGGGTGCCATTACTAAGTGAGGTCAGATTTGAATTCAGGTCTTCCTGATTTAGGCCCAGCACTTCATTTGCTGCATCATCAAGATGTCTATTTGTGCCTATGGATAGTAATAAACTGAACTGAGGATAGTGACTATAGAACAATTTGCATTTTTGAATCCCCCAAACCCAGCACAGTATCTTAAACTTAAGTCTTAGTTGCATTGAATGAAAATTTATATGAACCAACAACTGGCCTTAGGTTGAGGAGCCCAGAGGAAAAGGCATGTTGCTCACCAGGCAGTTAGAGAAAAGAGAGATAGGGAGCAGTGTGGGGGAACAAAAGAGGGGAAGAGAAGAATGCCCACCGAGCTTGGGGCTCCGGAAAGACATCAGCATGGATTCGCATCATCAGGTCACCTCCAGGCACAAACTCAGTCACAAAACAAAAATGGCTGGAAGTCTGGAAGCACACCAACAGAGAAAGCAGGAAGGGGTGGCCAGAATGGCCCACCATCTCCAGGATCCGCTTCTCACAGTATAAGCTGCAAACAGGGATATGGGGTATAGGCATCAAAGCATGGGGTAGGAGGCCAGTTCCAAAGGGTATTCTTGATCTGGGGCCAACTGTCATCCCCCTCCCCATCTGTTTGCCTTGGAGACAGCCCTGGTTACTATAGCCACCCCTCAGGATAAAGGTGCTCCCATCCATTCACCTCTCCAGCTCATCCCGGCTCAAAACATCCTGTTTCTTCAGCACCTTGATTGCATAGAATGTCCCAGTCTTCTTATATTGAGCAAGGAGAACCTGGAACCCAGAGACAGGCTGGGATTCAGAGAAAAGGGTGGAACTAAGAAGGAGCTTCCTATGCTATCCAGTGAGAATAATCCATTGGCATCCTGAGTATCTGCATTTGTCAAATCCTATCCCCTTCTCTAGAGAATGGATCCTTTCCCATCTAAATCCTCCCCTTCTGCCACCCTTTTTTTCCCATACACAAAAGGGAAGTCCTCTGTGACCTGAGACCTCTCTGAGGTCCTATCATACCTTCCCAAAATGACCACGGCCCAGCACAGCAACACAACAGAAGTCCTGGAACCTGGGAGGTTTCCTACAAGAAGGAAGAAGGGTGGGTGCTAGAGGAAGGGGAAGGAGAGCCTGCAGAATAAAGGAAAAAATACCCACCGGAGCACTATATTCAACCTCTTGGGTCCTGATTTCTCTTACTACCTAAATCTTGTACCTCCACTGATGAAAGCCTAGCTAAGGGCAAAGAAGCAACAGCGGAGGCTGGGGTGGAACATCCAGATCCCTGCCTCTAGCCTCTCCACTTCTGCCTTATCTCCCATCCCCCCACAACCCTAGCACACAGGCATTCTCTAGGTAATTGAGTTATTGTCATTCTGAATGCTATTCCTGTTCTGATCTTTAGTGGTGGTTACCTGCTGGGAGTGGTACACGAACCCTGTCTCAGACTGTTCCGGTATTCCATATGGGGACGTTTGGTACACTGTAAGGAAAAGGGGTTGGGAAGAGCTCTCAAAACAAAACTGGCTTCCCCTCTCAGACACCATTATGGCTCTCTATATCCCAGGTTGCGAAGGAGGAAGAAAATGCACAGCCCTGCCCCTCATCTGCCACCTCATGGGCTCCTTACCGGTGATCCCACAGATGCTGAATCCAGGGGCAGGTGGAGACGTGGGGGCTTTGGTGGCAGCTGCTCTCCCATTCCAGTTTTCTGTGGCGGGACCTCTTCAACCAGAGGCTTTGTCAGAGGGAAGGAACTATGGGGAAAAGGGAGCATGGAGATAAGGCTTCCATGAGAGCATGGCATTTTAGAACTTGAAGGGTCATCTCTCATCAACCACCTCTTTGTACTGGTAAGGAAACAGGCCCAGAGATATTAAATGCTCAAGTTCACACAGTAACTAAGTGGCAGAAACAGGATTGGAATACAAGTCTTCTGACTCCAAATCCAGTACTCTGTCCTCCACACTATGAATCTTTAGCTTGATGAAATAGCAAAGCTCATGGGGCATAAAGACTTGATGATTCTGACCTTGAATGAACAACAAAAGCCTTTTTTTCCCCTCCAACTCCACTAAACCTACCTGGGGGAGGAGGAGCCAGGGGAGTCATGTGGGGGATTTGGGGAAGGCCGCCCCCCAGGAGGACTGAGAGTACTCAGGGAGCTGCAAGGAGGTAGCAGGCTCATGACCAGTCTGCCCCAAGCAGCCATGCTGATATTCATCTGTGAGGCCCGGAGGAAGTCTTGACCTGAAAGAAATAAAGCCGGGTCAGCTGAGCCCTTTCTTCCCCCCTTTACTCTGGCAGCTCCTCCCCAGCTTCACCAGATTCCTCACCACGGTGTTTGGAAAAAATGCACTTCTGCCTCTGAAGCCGTGGCCTCCTTTCGATAACAGGGTCACAGAACATCACCTAAGGGCAGCATGGAGAGAGAAGCCATAGGGGTTACAAACGTACATAGTAGTTTCTCTGTGTAAGCAGCTCTCAATCAAGAACTATCTGTCCATTTTTTCCCATCTCTTTTTCATTTTTTAAAATTTATCTTCCTAAAACTCAAAGGGTTTTTGAATATTTATTCTAACACCTTTATTTTCAGATTCAGAAACTGAGGCCTAGAAAAGCTAAATGACTCCCCTAAGGTCCCCTGGGATTAGGAAATAGAGCTGGGATTGTGACCATTATTTTCTGCTCATGAATCTAGTGCTCTATTCACTTTGCCAGGAGTCCAACATCAGTTTCCAAAAGATATAGCCCAAGTTCCATAACAGGTTGATCATCAAGCTCAGACCCGAACCCAGCTCTAAAATCAGAGCCAGAGAGAAGATGGCCTAGGGTCATTCCTCAAGAGTTTGGGGGTACAGGGTGGGCCATGTGAACCTTTCCCATTTATGAATAGTTTTTCCAACAACTCCTACCCTATAACCTCTATCAGAATGACTTTCAAGGATATTTCTTGCCCATGGACAGAAGAGGGAACTGCATTACCTCCACAAAGAGCTGGCCCTGAGGCTCCAATGCCAAGGACAGTGTATGGCGTGCATTGTCCAGAAAATCCTCCAGTTTCAAGAAAGCTACACCACAAAGCTCCCGCCAATCTCTCCACTGGACCCCAATCTCCAATTCACGAGACTACAATGGAAGTTGATTTGGGGTAGATGGTTCTCAATGCCCTGGGAACCCAGCTCACTCCCAGTGAAGCTGACGTGAGGGGCATGTTAAGTTTTGGGGCAAGAGGGGCCCTTACCCATCCTGGGGAAGGGTGAGGAGGTAGAATTTTGACTCAGTGTTAATTCCACTCAACTAAGTGATGACAGGGCCAGTGTCAGCCTTACCCGCTCTAGAGGAATCAGAAAAGTCTGGTCCCAGGCCTGCGCACTCACAGGCCCCCAGCCTGTCTGGCCCACCACATGGTTATCCACCTTCAGCACTGCCAGAACCTCCTCTGTAAGGATTAGAGCCAGTGAGAACAGGAAATGGGGTACCAAGGACACCAGCAGGAGTGTCAGGAAGTAAATAAGCAGGGAGCCTCTGGTGGAGGTCATGGCCAATGAGATGGGGAACTCAGCAGGCAGGGAGAGGTTAAGTGGAGTATGGGAGAGACGGATGGTCACAGAGAGGATGGAGACTCCCCTGCCATGGGCAAGACTAAGCCATGGGTTGGGGGAGAGATATACAAAGCTCCAGAGGAGCAAATATCAGGGAGAGAAGGGTTACCTACCCCAGAGGACCCACTTGGTCACTTCCCAAACTTACTGGTCAGTTCTTCAACACGCTGCTGTTTGCCCCAGCCCCTTGGCCGACTTTCTCCTGGGCTACCCACCAGTGTAGCCACACGGGACCGGCCAGGAACCACTTCTAACAACTCCTGGCATCCTGTGAGCCGAACCTCCAGGGTCCCTGTGGGGTACAGTGCCAGGTTCAGATTTAATTTCTCCCATCATCCTTGAGCTCAAAAGACTTTGAGCAGAGAAATACGGTTTAAAGAATAAACATTCTTCAGGCAGGACTACTTGGTTCCTGGCTTCCTCTTACCTTTATGTAAGACTAATAAGAGAGGGAGGGAGAAAGAAAAGGAAAGAGGAAGTAAGGAGCCATATCTGCAGTCATGGAAATCAGAGAAAATGTGGGAAGTCATGACCACTACTCAGAGGCCAACCATTGCCAAGCTGTTCTATTACCTCCCCCCTCCCTCAGCTGGGAGAGGGCCAAGCGGGAACAGCAGCCCTGGAGGGCCTCTCTCCTGAGCTCCTATAGCCTGGGAGATCTGAACCATTCAAAAGCATCAGACAGTTTTCATGACTGAAAGGAACTTCAATGGCATCTAGTATAACCTCTTCCCACAGCAGAAATCCATTCTATAACGTCCCTGAGAAGGAGGCATTCAGAAGCTGAATCATTAAAAAAATGTTTATTTTAAGCCAAAATCTGTCTTCCTTTAACTTATTTGTTGCTTCTGGTCTTACTCTAAGACCAAACAAAGAGTCCAATCTCTTCCATATAACCACCTTTCAAAAATATATGAAGGCCGCTTTCATTAGTGATTGACTGATCACCTCCACTTTCATAGTAACTATTTTCTGAATTGAAAAATGAAACTCATGATCCGATAAAGGCTATATTTGCTAAGTTTTATCAAAAGTATATTTCTTTTAGGCCTGGAGAGACTTACATGAACTGATGCTGAGTGAAACAAGCAGGGCCAAGAGATCATTATATACTTCATCAACAATACTATATGATGACCAATTCTGATGGACCTGGCCATCCTCAGCAATGAGATCAACCAAATCATTTCCAATGGAGCAATAATAAACTGAACCAGCTACGCCCAGTGAAAGAATTCTGGGAGATGACTAAAAACCATTAAATTGAATTCCCAATCCCTATATTTTTGCCCACCTGCATTTTTGATTTCCTTCACAGGCAAATTATACAATATTTCAGAGTCCGAATCTTTTTGTACAGCAAAATAACGGTTTGGTCATGTTTACTTATTGTGTATCTAATTTATATTTTAATATTTAACATCTACTGGTCATCCTGCCCTCTAGGGGAGGGGGGTAGGGGAAGGAGGGGAAAAATTGGAACAAGAGGTTTGGCAATTGTCAATGCTGTAAAGTTACCCATACATATAACCTGTAAATAAAAGGCTATTAAATAAAAAATAAATAAGGTGAATTTCTTTTCTTAAAATTGGAGCACTCCTGGGGAATTTAAAATGTGGAGTTGTTCTATCTTAAGTTATTAATAAAAATGAATGCATGAACTTCTCTTACCAAGCACTGTGTTAAACATTGAGAAACTTTAAAAATTAAAGACAATCTATGCTCTCAATGAGCTTATGGTCTAATAATACATCCAACCTTGTTGACTCTGATCCCAAGCCTTAAAGGGGCACAGAAGAAGAAGATATGGCCAAGAACCTGACACTAAGTTGAAGAGAAAAGAATAATGCTACTATGGAGGATCTGTGAAGTATAGAACAAGTGGTACAAATAGCAAATGCTGGAAACATTCAGAAAGGAAAGATCTCTGACCATTCTAACCCTCTAACCTTCAAGGAAGAGCTGGCCCTTAAGATGAGACTTGGGAGACAGAAGTCAAATAACTTTCTCCCACCCCTAACTTGTCTTTATACAATGTTTTAAAGCATACAAAGTATTTTCTCCTCAACAACTCTGCACCATGAGGGCAAATATTATTATTCCTGTTGTAGAGATGAGGAAACTGAGAATCTGTTGGTGTCAGGTATGGCAACATTTGCATCCCAGCTCCAATACTTAACTCTGCAACATAAATCCAGCATTGTAGCCACAAAATATCAGGAAGAAAAAGAAGGTCATTCCAGGCTGGAAAACTTTATGCAAGAAGATATTTTTATCTATTATGTCTTATTCTCCAACCAGGGCATCTGCCCTTCTAAGGCAGAGATCATGACTTCTTCAAACTACACAGAAAGACATCAGAAAATACTGATTGATTTGACAAAAAGAAAGGTCCCACAAACATCAAAGAACTGGAACTAAGTTTGACCAACATCTGGACAATGGCTAACCCACTTTTTCATACTTAAATGCAATGGAATATTACTGAGCTATGAGAAACAATGAATGTGAAGAATGCAGAGCAGCACTGGAAGGTTAACATGAACTGAAGCTGGGTAAAGTGAGCAGAACCAGTAAATGTTATTTTTGACAACTATAACTGTGTAAAGGGCAAGAAAATTAAAAAAAAAAAAAAGTAAAAGAGAAAGGTTAGAAATTATAATGATTAATCTCATCCCAAAGATGTGATATAAGAAGATGCTACTCTTTGCTTCTTTGTAGAAGTGGAGTCGAAAACATGATTGTGGAACACCATACATATGTCAGATTTCTTCAATATGTCAATTTTGTTGAACTTCTTTTCTTTATTGCAATGGCTTTCTGGGAAGAATGGGTGAAAGGACATTGGGAAATATATTAGATGATGTGAAAATGAAAGCTATCTATAAAATTTTATTTTAAAACTAAGTAATTTATGGCACTTAAGAAATGGTTAATAAATTATTTAACTGATTAATGCTAACTGATTTATTAACTTGGGTCAGAAAGCCCCAATTCTAAGAAATAAGCAAGAAAGAGGCAAGGACCCAAGAGATTCAAGTCCTTGGTGACAAGATACCCCATGGATCATATAAATATCCCTTTGCCTGGGGAGGAGAAACTAGGGCTGCTCCTGTCTCCCTCTTCCTCTGTAGTTCAGAGGCACTTCATCCTTCTCTTTCAGGTGATTTTGAGATTGGACTCTCAATGACTACTCTTCCATGCCCTGGGGTTCTTGAAGTAGACTGTTTTCTGTCATTTCCTAGATTCTGGAAACTCTAAGATAATGACCCCTTAGGGGGTCATTTCAACTCAAATACAAGAGGGAGAAGTTGAAAATAAAGACATGAAGAGGTTAAATATAACAGAAGAAGCAAGAGATGGCAGATATGAGGGAGTCAAAAGAAGACAAGAAGGGAATTAAAAAACACAGACTCAAAGAATCTTAAAGCTGGCAAGGACCTTACAAGAGAGGATATTAGAAAAGAATTATAAAATGTCAGAGCTTACTATCCAGGTCAACTCAATGTCATTGCAAGATTCCTCTCTGTAGGATCATAGAGGTCATTTGGCCTCTGGCATATCTCTAGAGACAAGGAAGCAGAGGAGGAACTTTTGCTATTATCATTAAAATATTATTAACAGTACAATAAATAAAGCTACCTTGGACTTGTAGAATAAACTGCTAAGTATTTTTTTTTCACCTTCATTAATATTTTGGATCATCACAATATCTCAGGAAGGGAGGCAAGGTTGAATTTGGTAATAGTATTTTATTTTATTTTATTTTTATTTTTATTTGTTTGGTAATAGTATTTAACATATAAATAGAGGCTTAGAGAAATCAAATGACCCACTTCCACTTCATAGAAGACTAATGAGTCAGTCTTCCTGACTCTCCATACAAGGTTCTCTCTTCTTAAAAGTAGGACTTGAAAGAGAAGGGAAGCAGAGCTTAAGCCTGAAGAATACCAGGAAATCTAAACCCACCAGGAATACCATCTTCAGCCTCCCCAGCCCTAAATTTTGTACCATTAAGGCCAGGCGGAGGGCCATGTGGCCTAGAGTGAGCATCGAGGACAGTGCCTCTAGACCTTCCTCTATGCTCTGGGTGAAGGTTAAAAATGAGTAAAGGGGATCCTTACCTGTGAGGGCTATGGGTTTGATGAGAGACCCAGTGGGCGGGGGACTCCCTGGCATGCCCTCTCGTAGCTCTCGGGCCACAAGGATTCGGAGGGGGTGAGCTGGAGGAAGTTCTGTCATTAGCCGTTCCAGAGCCAAACGGAGGAGATCCAGCTTCTGCAAGGATTCTCGGAGTCGAGTCTGGGCCTTCAGGGCAAAGAGAAGAAATAGAGATAGGGTAGAGACCAGAATTGTCCCCTCAAATGCCCTGCTCTATTCTCTCCCTTTAAAGTTCAGGGTTTCTGAGTGGTCCATTCAGAAGATCTTTCCTTATTGTCCTATTTAGGGACTGGGAAAAAAGGAAGAGACACCAGGAGAATCTGAGAGGGGGAGAGGGGAGAAGAAAAGGAAAAGGAAAGTAAAGGTAGAGAAAGGGTAAAAGTGGCAAGGGCAAAAAATACATTCTCTATTTGAATTAGTTCCCAAGGTTGCAGAATAACTCATGTAATTCAGAACAACAAGATGAAGCCTTAGAAGTTATCAAGCCCATCCTTAATTTTACAAATGAGGAAACTGAGTCCAAGGCTCAAGGTCATCCAGGGAGCAAGTAGCAGAGTCAGGTCCTCTTGACATTAAACTGACCTCTCTTTTCTCTTACTGTTCTGCCTACCTCCTCTCAGAGGAATGAATGAGACACTCAGGCAGTGGATATACCCCCCAACCCCATCTTCAACCTTGGTCTCCAATCTCACCTCAGCCAGAGTCTTACGTTCTTGTAGCCTCCGGCCCCCCAGCAGTTTCACCACATTCTTGGCACCCTCTGCTACAGCTGTCTCAATGCGAAACCGATGACGAAGGTCCCCAACCCGGAGCTCCCTTCTCTGTTCTGGTCCTGGGACAGTATGTATGTGGTAGCAGGTGGGGAATAGTGTGGGAGGGGGAAGAAGAGCCCCATGGGAGACCTCCCCACTCCAGATCTCAGACCCTTCCCCAGCCCCAGGGGCTCAAGGTGCTTCACCTAGCGCCAGAGCCTCCCCACAGGCTCCCAGCTTCCCAATCTGCATTCGAAGAAGCTCGATTTTCACTTTGCTGTCTCGAAGCATTTGCTGAGCAGCTGACAGCAGTCTTCGTTCCTGTGGGTTCAAGGGAAGCAGAGAGGACCAGGCCATTAGATGCCTCAGCCAATACCTACCCATGACACCTACAGCAGACCTTCAAACACAACCTTTTCTATCAAGCCAATCTGACCCCCTTCCAAACTCTACTCAAAAATCCCCCTGCAGAAGAAAAGATTCAGATACCTCATCTGTATTAGCTCTGAACACCCATTGGATAGGGTGTAACTAATCAACAGGATCAAGAAAGGTTTCATGGAGGAGGTGGCATTTGAGTTTTGTCTCTAAAGAACTGGTTAAATGGAAACTGAGTGGACGCCCATCAATTGGGGAATGGCTGAATAAGTTATAGTATAAAAATGTCATAGAATATTATTGCTCTATAAGAAATGATCAGCAGGATGAAAAAGGGCTGGAGAGACTTGAATGAACTGATGATAAATGAAATGAACATTGAACCAAGAGAACATTGTATACAGCAACAACAATATTATGCAAAGATCAGCTGTGATGGACTTGGTTCTTCTCAACAATGAGGTGATTCAAGCCAATTCCAATAAATTTGTGATAGAACCATGTACTCCAGAGAGAGCCATAGAGACTGAATGTGGATCAGAGCATAGTATTTTCACTTTTGTTGTTGTTGTTTACTTGCCTGTTTTTTCTCATTTTTCCTTTTTTTGCAGAATGATAAATGTTGAAATACATTTAGAAGAACTGCACATGTTTAACCTTTATTGGATTACTTGCAGTCGAGGGAAGGAAGGGAAAAGAGAGGGAGAAAGGAAAATTTGGAACACATGTTTTTTTCTTGTGCAGCATGATAAATGTTGAAAAACATTTAGAAGAACTGCATATGTTTAACCTATATTGGATTACTTGCAGTTTAAGGGAAGGAAGAAAGAGGGAGGGAAAAAGAAAAATATGGAAGACATGTTTTGCAAGGATGAATATTGATATCTTTGCATGTATTTTGAAAAATAAAAAGCTATTATAAACATTTTTTAATTTTAAAAAATTGGTTAAAAAAGAGAGGAGATTAGGAAAAGGGAGGATATTTTGGGCATGGAGGAAAGCTTATGCAAAAGCACAGCAGTGGGAGAGCCCTATGAAATTAATATTTTTATCTCCATAATTATCTCTTAAACTCTTCTATCAGCCAATTAACATTTAAGTATTTACTAGTGCCAGGCACTGTGCTAAGTCTTGGGGAAGTCCTGGAACATTTCCTGCCCTCAGGGAGCTGACAGTCTGCCAGAGAGATGACAAGCAAAAAATTATGTACAATCAATCAAGTTATCTAGAGAATAAACTGGAAATAATCAACCCTGCATCATAACTAAGGGAGACTAGAAAGAGGCTTTCTTTAGGATGGGGGATTTTAACTGAGACTTAGCGTGTTCCATTGTTTTCTCTCCCTCCTCAATCTAGGAGCTATCCAGGGATATGACTGCATCTCTTCTAGGCCTTCTTGTGGGCCAGAGCGACATCTGTCTTGTCATCCTGGGCTCCCCAAAAGTGATGACTCTTTCCTCACTGTAGGTCCTCCTGAGGCAGGAACCCTGGATCTCCTATC